>NW_019173935.1:0-708893 GCF_001642475.1 Fonsecaea monophora | reverse complement strand
CCCCCCCCCCCCCCCCTCTCCCCCTCCTGCCACCCCCTGAACTCCGATTCTGGTCCTAACACACGCACAGTTTCCTCGAAAGCCTTGGCCCTGGCCGCACAGACAGCGAGATTGGCGACGTCGCGGTCGACCCGGCCATCCTCAGACTGTTGCGCGCCCGCGCTGGGCTCTCAGACCTGTTGATCACGGCCGTCTGTGGGCTGGGACACTGGTACACGATCAAGCACGGACACTTTACCGGTCGAGATGAGCGAGGGAAAGCCCAATCTTTTGGTTCGAAGCACACAAGCTCCCCCTCCGTCTGAGCAGCAAATGAGGTCAGAGGAACTAACCACCAAACAACTTCTGGAATAGATATGTTGTATGAATACGCCCCAGGCGCCACTGCGTGCACGCAGGTTTCAACTTCCCTCGCCACGGGCTCGTCGATTTACTTCTGTCTCAATTTCCCTCCCTCGGCCGTCCCGCGACTCGCCCTGCACAACCTGCGCGTTCCGTTCAAGTTGGATGTGGTCGTCGCAGACGAGACGCTGAGACTCTGGCAGCGGGAGATGGCGACCATCCGAGGCCGCATGAAGCGATTCGTACGTCTTTTGCCCATCTATACCCTTCTTCCCGGCCGGTCCTGGGGTCGAGAGGTAGCGCAAAAGGTTTCTCACTTTGGATAGGAAGCAAACGAACCTCACGAGGCTGTGGACTCGATGATCAGAGAGCTCCACCGCCTCTCCAGGAGTTGGCAAATTCTGTTCCGCAAAGTCTCGGAATTTGAAGCACATCTCGATTTCTTACACGAGGTGCGGACCAGTTATGTTTCTCTGGCTGAGCCTGCGGTGGTGCAAAGTACGAGTCAGCCTATCGAAGAGTCCGGCGAGTCTCTGGCTTTCCTCATGTCGAGCTGTCGCTCCCTCAGACAACTCGTCGCAGACTACAGAGCCCGCACGGCGACACAAATCAATCTGGTGAGATAATCCAGCCCCAATGGTAATGTTCTGTGAGAAGAAGATTGTGCGGAGCCTGATCAATGCGTGACAACAGCTTTTCCATCTCGCCAACCAAGCCGAGAGTCGCGACAACAAGGAGATCGCGGCACAGAACAAGGAGATTGCAGAACTCACGGCCAGGATCGCGCAGCAGACTCAGCGCGACAGTGCGTCCATGATTACCATCGCCGCCGTGACCATGTTCTTCCTCCCCGGGACTTTCGTGTCGGTACGTGTGAACACAAGGGCCTGGCAGCTACTGAGTCCTTCAAGTGGCATTCGATCCCTCAAACGGAGGAAGGCTGACTCCGACCACAGTCGTTATTGAGCACGGTAGTCTTCAACTTTGACGGCACCGACATAAGCGTGTCGCAGATGTGGTGGATATTGCCTGCCACCGCCATCCCCATGACTGTTTTTGTATTTGCCGTCTGGCTGTTGTGGCTCAGATGGAGACTCTCGCACGACCGAAAGGCCATGGTGACCACGGATGGTGCCAAGCAGCTTTGAGGCCAGGGTGATTCGTATATGAACCTGAAGTCGGCACCAGAGCACCATCTACAGAGCGTATAAGGGGTCGAGGTACTGAAAAACATGTCCAGCAGTCGGTCATGTCAAGTGACCCGAGCTCAACCCAGGCGAATAACTGCATAGTCCTTTTCGACAGAACGGTGTGAGAGGCTTCTAAGCCCAAGGTTCAACAGCTGTACAAAACTGGAACAGATGATCCGAGCAGACAAGTTGCATTCTACCCTGCTGTAGCCCTTGTGCACACCTGTACCGCTCTAAGCCTGGAATGTTGAATTGTCTGAAGCTGACATACAGCGTAATCATCCATGTCCACGCAGCTGATTCAATAACAGCAATGCCTGGCCGTGGCTACGAGAGTCTGGAAAGAGACGCTCAACAAATCCGAGCACGATAATCAGCGTTTGCTTCAGATCTTGATTGCTCTGCTCAACCTTTTGGTAGATATTCGCCAGTTCAGTGGCTTTGTCAACCACAAAGTCGATTGTGCTCGGGTTGACGGCATAGCTGAATCCTACGACGTCACTGGCCGGGAGAAGAGCCAGGGCGAGGTTGAACAACAAGAGAAGTGCCGTCCGGGCGGATGTAGGGATAGTCTCTTGGTCCCATCGTCGGGCGCGCTCGAACCAGTTGCCCAGCAGTCTCTCCATCTCCCTAACATTGCACGCGTGCTCGGTATCTGCGATTTGCTCGATATAGCGGCAGATGGTGGTCCTACCTTCGACAAAGGACGAAAACGCCGAGCCTCCCCATGGATGGCATATATGACCTTGGTACTCCGGCTCTATCTCTCCGGATGTCGGACCGGTGAGAATCATCAGCTGGGTCAAGCCTTTGGCCAGACTTGAAGTGGGCAGAATGGAACTCTGCAAAACCTCTTGTGCTGCACGCGAGGGTTTCGACCGCTTGTATTCGCGCAAAAGTTTGAGCGTCCCACGCAGGTGTACTACGGCTGCGGGGAGGTTGTTCTGGAACAGCTCTATGACCCACGCAACAAGGGAAGCGATGACCACATGGAGCTTAGGAGGGTTCTTGTTTCTGATTTCAGCTATGGCGGCAATGTAGTGGGAGACCGCTCGCGAGGTCATTGTGGGAGTGGCAGCGGTAACACCTGTGTGGAACTTTTCATGCGTCATGGAGAGAGCAACGAGCATGTGTTTGACGGCAGGAGATTGCTGGGCGAGCTGGGGGACAAGGACGGTGTAGAAATCTCCCTGTGGGCCATAGTGGGCCAGGACGGGTGATGTTAGGAGGAGCCAGTGCTGTAAAGACCGTAATTCTTCATTCGTGCCGAACGACGCGTCGACAGTCTTGGAGAGGAGCAGCTCATCGTCGCAGGGAGCTGTCTGTGGGATCCGACTCGGTAATCCTCGTTTGGATGAAGAACTTCCACGACTTTCTAACGTGAAGATCTTGGCTGCTGGAATCGCGTACCCAAGACACTCACGATTCCCCCTTCTGCAGTTCAAACAGGCAGGCTTCGCTTCATCACACTTTACCCTGCGTTGCCTTGCCTCGTGAGCAAGTGCAGCATACATAGAAACGCATACTTACTTGCATGTAATGCACCCTGTCCGGACTTTGTGGGAGAAAGCCTTCTTCCGCGTCGTGCTGAGCCTGGAAATTCTCATCACCGCAAAAGTTAGGGCAAAGGATAGCCAAACCGCGTCTCAGGATCCAGAAGTCAGTCCAAGAATGCGAATTCTCAGGTCAACTCGACATATATTGTGTCTCCTAGGAATTGTCGAAGCCAAGAATTTCCGAGTACAAGATTGAGAAGATTGGGGGCAACGAGAATTGACAGCTCCAGCTGTGACCTCGAAGGACTTCTGATTGGTTGGTAGAGGTTTGCTGACAGGGAAATGTCAGGGTGTGCCAGCTAAGGCGTCCCACGCGGCTTGTGCAAGGCTCATCTAAGCCAGAGGTCTTGATCACCCTCCCTGTCTGGTGGATGATCGCCCGGGCGCATCCACGATGGGGTGTCTTGGGAGGTCCGGCTGCCTACCATTTAGCACCACATGCGCAGGGGATGGCGAGGGGCCCCAAGACCAGTTGTGGTCGCACAGCAGGAATGTCTCAAGGGATCTGGCGATGGAAATGTACCGAGTACTCAATGGACATCGTGTGTGACAGGGCGTCAGTTAGTTGCTTGGGGGCGGATCTGCTGGCGTTTTGAAGGGTGTCGAGGGTATTTGCCCTGTACCACGGCCCTGATGAGCTGGCGGTTCCCAAGCTGCATGGTCATGAGCAGACAATCCTCAGCCTTATACTCGAAGTAATCGTGCTCAGCAGGTGTGCAGGATTGGGTGACAGGGCTTAGCGCATGGGTGGAGGAAAGGATGATCATATCGAGTCTGTCTGCGTCTCTTCTTGTTCATTCTGGAGTCTCGGTGGGGAGGTGGCACAAGCGGCAGATTACTGCTTGATTGGTGGCTCGGGAAGCACATCCCTGCGCCCGAGGCCTGGGCAGGAACAAAGAAGGACATGAGATGGAAGAGAACAGGAGTAAATACAGCACATGAAGGTTGTGGACGGCTGGTCAATCTCCCTCCCACTCAGATGGTGACTTGTCTCGGTGCAGCCGCCAAGCCACCAGAGACTGCGACTTTTGTCGATGCAGCCACTTTGATCAAGACGGTTCAGCATGTTGGTTCAATCAACAGCCTAATAGATTGATTGCATCTTAGCGTTGATGCTACAATTCAAGCACCAATGCCCAAGGCCTTTGTTTGTCCCTCGACGTCGGCTCGAGCGAGAGAGTCGCACTCAACCCGCGCTGCACCACCTCCTCACCCGGCAACCCAATCGTCGAGCTCAATCATGCATAAGTCTGTCGCCCTGGATGTGCGCCTCGTCGCTAAGTCCTTACTGAAAGGTACCTAGTCGATCATTTTGGGCGGGAGGAGATGGCGTGTCTTTGCTTCCTAGCGCCCTTCGGTTACAGGAAGAGCGACGAGCGGCTGCGGCTTCAACTGCTATCGTGACCTACTCTGTTATCTGCGCCAGTTCCGGCCATGGGCTAGACAAAGAAGCGAAACAGTCTCCAGGACTCTCCAGTTTTCAGCCTCACAATTCACTCCGTTGGAGCCAGTCCCCACCGTCATGCCGCTGAATCCACCTTTGCCAGTATCAGATCCCCTCAACCTTGAGAGATCGACCTCAGTCGTGTTTTGAATGTTAACGCTTGAAAGACAGCGTCGTTGCTCGCAATGGATGGGGACGAACATGCGCTTTTTCACCCGCGACGGTCTTTTCGACGCCAGAACTCGTCGCTGATGCCGGAAAACAGCTACGAACGAGCGCCACAGGATGATCATGAGTTCCAGGATCTTGCCCCTTCATCGGAATGGAGGGAAGAGCCTGTCGTCGGATTGAACATCTCGGGCTTGTCGAAGCTAGTCAAGCGTGTTCCGGTGGGTTCCAAAGGACAGTCTTTCACGAGTACAGATGCTTCCAAGAGCACGGTTGCCGCGCCAGACTCGATCGTGTTGGGCCCAAGTCGCAGCACTCCTTACCAAAATACCTCTTCCCCCGAAGAAGATGCGAAATCGTTCAGGTCGGGCCGATCGTCGTACAGCCGACTCAATCAACAAACCTCACAAGACTTCTCTCCAGAAGTCGGACTATTGCCTAATCACACTAGGGTTGATGAGAACTGTCCAACGCATGGCGACATCTTGACAAGCCCGTGGTCGTGGTGGACTATATCAATAGTAGCCCTCGCAGTTTACTCGACCATCTTCTCGGGCGTCTTCCTCGGTATCGCATTTGCAAAACCTCGATGGGGCCAACGGATCGGCACCAACGGACACCTCTCCTTTGGGAACGCCACTCTTCTCTCTGCTCTGCTATCTAAGACGGTCGAGTTATCCTTTGTCACCATTTTCGTGGCGCTGCTTGGTCAGATATTGAGTCGTCGCGCATTTGCAAAGACGGAGAAGAACAGTGGCATCAGCATCGCAGAGATGACCATGAGGTCGTGGGTCATGCAACCGGGAACACTCATCACGAACTGGATAGTGGTCAGATATGCTGCCTCGACTATCCTCGGCATCATGGTGCTCATCGCCGTGTTGGCCGCGACCTTCTACACCACCGCCGCCGAAGCATTGGTGGCGCCCAAGCCAAAGTTTGGGCCTTTGGAAGATCGAACGCTTTGGGGTCAAGTGGCAGCTTCTTACGCCAACTCGATCTATCTAGCTCAAAGCTGTGAAACGCCTGTTCAAGAGGACCCTGACCCCGATGGCGTCGGTCCGCATCCCGAAGGCGATACATGTCTGCAGATCGACTATGCAGGACAGAGCTTTCACAACTTCAAATCATTCATGTCGGACTGGCGCGAGAGGCTCAACGTCGGAAATCTGAGCTTGGACCAAAGTTCGATCAGTAGTCGCCCTGCACCAGTCGCAACATTGTTCGACAACACCACGGTCCAGGGGCAATGGATCACTCCCAGCAATGAGAGTATCCTGGCCGACTCGGAGAAGTGGTCCAGACTCGTGCAAAATGTTACACTAGCGATGCCCCATGCGAATCTATTCAACGCTGCGCGCGACCCCAGAAACCGGATCCTGCAGCCCGAGGATCTCCAGGGCAACGGGGAGTACTTCATTCAGGCTGCGATACCGGCGCCTCTGATCAATGTCTTGTGTGTGGGTATGTCGACAGCTGAGCTGGAACCTATGGTCGTCAACGTGTCGAACATTGAGGACCCAAGCACATATTTCCCGCATCCCACTGCTGTCGACGATATATTCAACTTCGGATCAGCCACGGACACAACCGAGGGCGTCCAGCAAGCGCCCATTTTTCCCAAGTTGCCCATCGACTACAACACGCTAGGGTTCATCTCCAGCAAATGGGGATACTATGCCATTTATCTCCTGGTGGCGCCTCCGCCAGTGGACAAAAGAAGCTATGTGACCGACGATTATGTCTTGTGCTCCATCAAGTCTGCTCAGTACCGCAACTGCACCACATACTATCGTGTCGCCCAGTCCGGTGGCCAGCTGTCGGTCGAGTGCGACAAAAGTCGTGGAAACACTCTACCCTATGTGCACGCAGTCAAAGATGCGCCGATTGGGGACTGGGTCGCGGATTGGAAAGACGTCGGCTCGGAATGGCTTCGGTCACTGTCGCTGACTGCGGGAGTCAACGACGCCAATGCTTCGAGTGCTCGCCTGCTCAGCCAGATGATCCCTGCATATTCCGCAGGCACCCCCACGGTGCTGACTTCCAACATGCCCACGATTGGCGAGGCCGTGGCGGTGCTGGCGGGGGAAACGGCGCTCTTGTCGTCGTCGAATGCGCCCTTTGTGCACTTCTGGAACTACTCGGTCGCCGTGCTCGACGAACCGCAGTACCAGAACTTCAAGGCGCGGGTCAGCTATAAGGACTACGCGTCGGGGGGCACGCAGACGTGGCAGAATGTCTTCTACGTCATCCTCGTGGCCGTGTTCCTGCTGAGCAGCTTCAGCCTCGTCTACCTGTTATGGACGTTCTGCCTGCTCGGCCGCGTGACCGACTACACGGAGCCGCAGAACATGTTTGCCCTGGCCATCAACTCGCCGCCCTCCAACACCATGTCAGGCACCTGTGGCGCGGGTCCCAGCGGCGTCCTCCTAGCCAAGAAGTGGCAGGTCGACATGCAGAAAGGAGGGGCCAGCCCGACGGATCGTAGCCAGCACCCACATTTCTACGTGCGGTGTCGAGAGGACGGCGTGGCAGTCAACTCGAGCCTACGGAGGAAGCGGCGCAGCAGGCCACCGACGATCAGTTCTTTTACCGTTTCCGAGTCGCCGGCCGTGGAGCAGTATATGCGGCTGGCTGGGAAGGGTTGAGTCTGCATGCACGAGGAAACCAGGCAAGGCAGCAAAAGCGTGATTGTGTCGATACAACGGTGTGGTCAGGACGTGGTAGTGATAATGTAATTTCTTTCTCTCCACCAGTCTTTTGTTCACTATGTGTCTCCTCGATTTGCCTGACAGCTTCAAGAGAATGTCAGGGAACGGACTATGGTTGCAAACCCTTTCGTCGGCCATTCTCCATCCCATTGCCTCGTCACGCCGCAGCTGAGGTCGGTCTTGTCCATTACGACCTCATATACTCGGTAGTTGTGTGACTTTTTTCTTTCTCCCCCTATCTGGACCATCCCGGGACATCACACCACTCAGTCTATGTGAAGATGTCCTCTAAGCCACGGAGACCTTGACCTTGTTCGTATCTAAAAGCGACACCGTTCAGTATTTCATCTCCCCATACACACTCACCATCTAACAAAGCCAGACAGCGCAAGGAAAGGAAAGGAACTTACAAAACGCGACATGATCCTTGATATGCGCAGCCTTGTCCTTCGGCGCGGGATAATACCACGCGGCGTCCCTGATCGTCTGTCCCCCCACCGTGACGTCGTAGTAACTGGCCCGCCCTTTCCAGGGACACGTCGAGTGCGTGGCCGACGTGGCCACGGGCACGGAGAGCGACGACGGCGGGAAATACACGTTTCCTTCGACGGTGTGGTAGGTCGAGGAGGAGGCGATGACGGTGTCGCCGACGCGGGCCGTTGCGGTGGGCATTTTCTCCTGTTGTCCGGTAGGTAGTTCTTGTGAGATGTGGAGAAGAGTGTTGGTGGTGGTGGTGGTGGAAATATATATATACCGAGGACACGATGGATTTTATTTACTGGTTGTGAATACGATCGGAAAGGGGACTTGTATATGTATATGTGTATGTATTTATAGGAATCATTTCCATGCGAACTATAGTCGGTACCGTATGCCTGATCATTTTTGTAGGAGAGGGGGCGAGGCTGCACGATTAGGAAGCATTGTAGGTACCTACGTCACGGACTGTGGAGGACGCCTGACTGACTGACTGGCTGGCTGACTGGCTGAGCATTAGAGTAGGTTCTAATAGGTCATTACTTGTAGGGGCCGCTATAAGGTCGCGATTAGGAATCAACCTTTTAGGCTTGGGGCGCCTGGACCAGGTACGGAACACTATACCTCGTACTTGTACCTGTTCTTGTACCTGTACTTGCTTGTACGTTGGGAGCATTGTCTTATGGCCCGAGTATGCTTAACTAGGTACCTACCGAGGTACATGCTAGATTCCTCGATTTTTCATTGCGACAAACCCTCGTCTACACAAATATCCCGAGTACATTCCTCAGCCAGGAGAATCTCAATTACGAATACACCTCTTGACACTAAGCACTAAGCCAACCCGAGGATCTCACCACCCTCCCCACCCCCGCTCCCCCCACAATGCCCAACGTGCTCCCAAAACATCCACAGACCTCATGGAACGACATTACCGAATACGCTCACGCGCTCGAGACAAGGGCCGACCCGCAAGGACTTTGCAACCCCAGCCGCGCATGTCAGGCTGGGAAGAAAGTCTCCTCGAACATGCCTGGTCTCCTCTACCCGTGCCATGAATGGCACGTTTCTCAACGAGCTCATCACGCGGCGTATTGGACAACCATCGAGGCTGAACCGGCCCTGAAGACTAGCATCGTGCTCCCGTCCCTGGCCCTGACGATCATTGCCACAATGGCCCGGGCTGAGGCCTTTGGCTCGCGTATAAAAACATGATAACACATTCTCTGTGGTATCAGTAACGCGTATTGCGAATGCCTGACCCAAAATTTGGACTCAGAGATACGAACGAGTTCTCGGAGAGACTCGGTTCTCTCGACTGGGCATTTCTACGACTCGTGGACTCACCCGCCGAGGTCAGTATTTACAAGGCATCAGAAAACGATATGTTTGCTTTTGAAGTCCTTTCGCATATCCCCGTGGTGATCAAGAGAAAGCCGCTTAGTTCATCGATCCCAATCTGACGAGAGCGCAAAATGGCACACGTCTATAATCTCAACCAGGTCGCAATCTCGGTGCCCGACCTCGACAAGGCGATCGATTTCTACACCGAGCTCTTTGGACTCCACGTCATTGGCAAGATGGACGAAGAGCAGATGAAACATCTCGCCCCGGGTCACTCGATAAATCAAAGTGAATTATACCCAGATCCCTACGTCGTTCCTGAACCAGGGGAGTCCTGGCTAGCCTAGCCTAGCCCAACAACCACGCCTCCCTCTTTCCTCTTCCCCTCTTCTCACGTAGACGATATCTAGCTAACTAACTCGACTCGACGACAGTGTACGGCCCCGAAATCAAGAAATTCAAAGTCGCTTTCCTCGTCACGGGCAACAGCGTCGGGTTCGAAGTGTTCCAGTTCATCGACCCGCCATACCAGGGCCCGACGGAGGTGCCCCCCAGATTCGGCCCGCAGGAATACACCCGTGGCGGGTTCTTCCACGTCGGCTTCACCGTCGAGGACCCGGAGGCCATCCTGGCCAAAGCGGTCAAGCTCGGCGCCCGGCAGATTGGCCAGATGACGCGGCCGACGCCGAACCTGAGCGGCACGTACATGTACGATCCGTGGGGGAACGTCGTCGAGTTGATTAGTGCGGACTTTCAGCAGCTGTTTTTGCAGATGCTGGCGAAGAGTGGGGGTTGATAATGGTATGGCCGTGACTAGCAAATTTGTGGTGTGGTTCTCAGTCTAGATTGAGTTGAGTTGAGTTGGCAATACTCGTAGATACATAAAGTGGGTAGGATGACAGACCACACCCCCGACCTACTAGTATGTACATGGGGCTTAATGCAAAATGCACGATTCCGTCAACATTGCTATCAGGTATTCCATGGTCATGCGAAAAGCCGCCCATACACGGATCAGGCGTGGAACCATGGAATGGGGCCGATTATGTCAACAGTCGACAAGGATCTCGAGCTAACACCACCCTCACGGAATAAAGTGAGAGGGACGAGAGGCATGATGTGGGCCTCTCGGACAGAATAAGATAAATGACATGGCATTGCTGAATGGTATACTCGGAGGAGCAATCGAGACGCATGGGACCAGGACAAGGACGATGGACAGTGTTCATATCTGATAACCCCATTGAGGTCAACACTTACACAAGTACCTAGGCATCTAGGTATTCGTGCTGCTATACCACTATCGTTCTGCCTCAACGCTTCTTCCTCGCACTAAAAGATTTCAACGGGTCAACCTTCCCCTTGGCTCTGCCGCCGAATCGCGTCTTGCGCCCTCCTCGCTTCTTGCTGTCTTTCCGCTTATTGTCTCCTCTCAACCCCACAAACCCGACTTCATCAGCACTCAGGCCCTTCCGCCCCGCTGCCGGCATCAAATATTCCGGGACGTGTTTCAAGTGTCCCTGATGTCTGACAATCGCACCATGTTCCCCGTCATGTCGCAGGTGTCGCAGGTCTTCCGGGTTCTCCTCGAAATGCCTGCGTAGTTTTTCCGATTTGATCAGCTCTTGTTTGATCTCCTTAGCACGGGCCTCGTGTACCGCAGCTCCAGTCACGGCACGCAGGGCATCGTTCATGCGATACCGAAAGGCATCCACCTGTGCCATGTCGAAATGGTAAGGCTTCACTTCATTGCCCTTCTTGGTCTGTCGGGCGATGATCTTCTCCAGAACACGTTCGTCATTCTTCGCCGAAGGAATGCTGGTCGCGCGGTGTTTGCCAAACTTGTCCTTGGGCACCACAAAGGACAAGGCCATTCCTGCCTTGCCCGCTCGCGCTGTGCGGCCAATACGGTGTGTGTAGGACTTGGACGTCAGAGGGAGGTCGAAGTTCATCACGCAGGCAACGTTCTGAAAGTCAATGCCCCTTGAAACTCCATAGTCCTTTTCATGTTTCTTGGACTGTCTGGCTTTCTTGGCCGGTCGTTGTACTTCCTCCTCGTCCTCCTCACTCATCTCATTGGCTGGATCTTCTGCGACCTGCGCCTCGGTCTTGCGCCTCTTCATAACGCCGCCAAGCACCTCTTGATCGTCTGCTGCGATAAGGATGTCGTAGAGCCCTTTGTTGAACTCCTGAACCACATGCAACCGAGAGTTGACCGGCAATTCGGCGTTCAGCACACATGACTTGATCCCGAACTGCTCCAGATAGAGCTTAAGCCGATAACTTCTGTCAACGTCGGCCACGAACACTAAGCACTTTCCCTTAACGAGGCGCAATTTAAACAGAACGTAAATGAGCAAGAACTTCTCGTCCTCTCCGCACTTTACCACATACTGGGTCACTCCCTCGCCCTTCTCTTCCTTCTCATCGATCCTGACCAGTACCGCATCGCGACAGAATATGCTCTTCAACTCTTCGACCTCGGGCGTGAGGGTGGCGCTGACCAGGAATGTCTGCACACCGCGGGGGAGGGCCGCAGCGATTACGTTGATATCTTCTTCATAGCCGTAGGAGAGTACGATATCAGCTTCGTCGATGACAAGTTGCTGGATATTTTCGAGAGACAGTGTGCCCGAGGTGAGATATTGAGTCGCTCTTCCAGGAGTGGTCACAATAACATCGGGGAAATCTTGTAGCACTGCATTCATGACCGTGTCCGACACCCTTTGTGTCAAATTCAATGTCTGCACATCTTTCGAGCAGAACGCCGCAAAGGCATTGAAGGCTCTGCAGACTTGATCCGCCAATTCTCTCGTGGGCACCAGAACAAGGGCAGAGGTGACCTTGGTGTTGAGGGAGGAGGATTTTCGGCGCAGGATCGCTTGCAGGGTCGGGAGGACGTAGGCGGCGGTTTTTCCGGAACCTGTCTTGGATTTGGCAAGTACGTCTTTACCCTCGAGTGCTAGGGGAATGGCCTTTGCCTGCACGGGTGTAGGGTTGGAGAAGTCTGATTTTGCAATGGCTTGCACGAGGCGAGGGTCGAGGCCGAACGAGTCGAACGATACCTCGTCTTCCGCAGAATCTCGAGGGACCTCGACTGTTGGGGCATCATTGGCGTCCAATTTTCGCTTCATGACGGTAAATGTGAACCCAAGAGTGAGAGGAAGCGTTGCTTTACCAGAAATGTAGTATGGTATTGCACACTCCGCAATTTTGCCAGAAACTTTTTGCACGAGCGGCTAAACATCGGCACTGATTGACCTGCTGGATTATCCGCACAAGGCTGAATAAAAGCCTCGTCCCGGTTTTTACTTGTCTTCCAACCTTTCCCACCTGGTGCCACCTGCTCTGTGGACAGAAAAAGATTTTACGTGATTAGCGCACCCGAAGATTCGAAGAGATAAGTATCTGACACTATTGGCTCAGCGGTGTACACACGGCCATCATATCGTCTAACGGATTTATATTGATAGACTGTGAGGTAAACAGCATTAAATAGTTCTCTGCTTGTGGCGAGCGCCTATCCGATGCCATGTCACTCGAAATAAGGGATGCCCCTGGTGATTTCCACAGAGAGTTGATGGATGTTGCGTTATACATACGAAGCACCGAGTTTGCAGATGAGCAAGATCACCGCCTTACTGCATCAAGCTAGTTTCCAATCCACACACACGGTCGCTATTTCAGGTCAACCATCACGGCAAATGTTCCGTAAAAAGAGCCCAATGTGCACCCGGTATGACGTGGGGCAGGGCACTAAGAGATAACGTCTTTTTGTAGCCTCCAACATCTTTTTCCTTTCCGACATCTCTTTGCCTTATTTAACTTTCCTGCACTCAAGTTTCGAGCCTGGTTGTAAAAACCGTAACACAGATCCTCCTCTACGTCGCTCAAAGTGTTTCGCCGTCTGCTCGCCATCATAGGTCGACGACGTCGTGAGCGCCATCCCCAACCACGTGCGGGGCGCGGGAACATCTTCAAGATGGGCAACGAATCCTCCACCCCAATTGACGAGGCCACGCCTCCCACCACGCTCTATGGGCGAAATATAGAAGCAGTGGCTCAATACATCAAAGAGAAGGACATCAAGAACATTGTCGTCATGGTAAGAGCCCCTCCGACCCTTTGATGCTCGAGATCTGACCGTCTCCAAGACTGGCGCGGGAATCAGCACATCGGCTGGAATACCTGACTTCCGTTCTCCTGATACTGGGCTGTATGCCAATCTGGCTCGGCTGAACCTCCCATATGCAGAAGCAGTCTTCGACATCTCATACTTTCGAAACAACCCGTACCCGTTTTATACCCTGGCGAATGAACTGTATCCAGGCAAATACCGGCCGACGGTGACACACGCATTCATTAGTTTGCTTCATAAGAAAGGGCGACTGCTGAAACTGTTTACTCAAAACATCGACTGTCTCGAGCGGGAAGCTGGGGTTCCTGGCGAAAAGATTGTGGAAGCACACGGATCATTCGCTACTCAGAGGTGCATTGAATGCAAGACCGAGTTTCCTGGTGATCGTATGAAAGAGATGGTCCAGAAAATGGAGGTACCGCGCTGCATCAGGTCGACATGCACCGGACTGGTGAAGCCCGATATCGTTTTCTTTGGCGAGGCTCTTCCAGAGTCATTCCACCGCAACCGAAGCCTGCCCGCGAAAGCAGATTTGGCAATTGTCATGGGGACCAGTCTGACGGTTCAGCCATTCGCTAGCTTACCGTCGTTTGTCAGAGAAGGTACACCGCGCGTGCTTATCAACCTAGAGAGAGTGGGATCCATCGGTTCACGGCCGGACGACGTGCTGCTGCTTGGGGACTGTGATGAGGGTGTTCGCAGGTTTGCCGACGCTCTGGGCTGGCGTGATGAGTTGGAAAATCTATGGGCCAGCACCAACCCAAACAAGGACGAGAGGGATGCGCAGGAGGCGCCGCCCAAGACCAGGCAGGAGAAATTGGACGACGAGATTGCGAAGTTGACCAAGGATATTGATGCCTCACTCAAGATCTCCGCCGAGGCAAATGATAGAATAAGGGCTGAAGTGGAAAAGAGTGCACCGCAGAAATCACCGCCATCAACCGGTCCCTCGTCCAACACGCTGACCTCACCAACGCTAACCACGTCTTCAAACTCTGGGCTCAGTCACGTCTATCCTCATCTAAGGCCAGACAAACCTGAAAAACCTTCTCTTTAGTGGTCTCATGCTTGGCGTACCGAGCCACCGTGTTCACTCACATTGAAACCAATATCAGTCTGAACTGAAGATCAACCTCAGAAGTCACTTAGACTTTCCCCAAACAAATTCTTTCAACCCAAGTGATTTTCTCTGGTCAAGTGAGCAAACTTCTTTCCTTCCTCATTTCACCTTAGCACTGACCAACCACCAAGACAGACATACCCGGCTTTGGTCTAGACACACACTTTGACCCATCTCTATTTGCCGCTCACCATGAGTGCCACAACGCCTCGCTCCAAGTCAGAGGGGAAATATGCCAATCCGACTATTCGAATCTTTGTTGGAAGGAAGAGACAACTGTTCCATGTCCACTATGCATTCCTCGAAAAGACCGATTTCTTCAAAGTCCATGGGGACCCTACATTTCCTACGGGCACCACGCCTACACCGACACGGACACCAACTCGAGCATCAACCCGTGCCGGGAGGTCTTTGGATTCACCAGTGCGAAGTGAACACACAGTGACGCCAGATCGAGGTAACATCAAAGAAGAGCTGGACTCTGAGAATGACACATATGGAAACGACAGTGAAAATAATGGTGCTTCTCCAGCAGGTGCCAGCGATGCTGTCACGGCGCCGGCTTACCGGCTTCAGGGTCTGATATACGAGCCTGAGGCTTTCGAGGTCGTTGTCAATTACCTGTACAATGAGCCACCGGACATACCTACCACTGGAAGTGAGTGCATCATACTGATGAAGGCATACATCCTGGCGCTCCACTACCGCATGCCGGGTCTTCAAGATGATGTGGTCGACTGTTTTCGAAAATACCATGCGGAATACGACGTCAAGTTTGCCCATCTTTTCTGGATCTCTGGGCGTGTCGGTGAGGGCGACGCTATGTGCAAGGTGCCCTTGATCCAGTACCTCGTTGACCAGATTGCTTTCGAGATCTTCCAGAGAGGGTACGATAACTTTGTCCAGAACAACACTGACTTTGAAGTCTTTCTCACAAAAGGCGATCGTCCTCTGCGCAAGGAACTCTTCAAAGCTATGTCCAAAGTTGCGGAGGAGAAGGATCCCTTGGACCCTGCGCTCGGAACCCATCGCTGGAGAGTTGCAGACTACCCCAAATTTGAGCGTGGCCACGACGCTTCTCCGACGTCCCTCGAAATCATTGATCTCGACTGAACCAGGCTTGTGTGTTCTACCGTCATGTGACTTCTGTCTGGCAGTGAAGAAGTCGTATGCTCGGATGCTGGAGGCGAACTACGGACCTGCCAGGAGACAAATTTCGTCACTTTAACCATGGTTCCCAGAAACAGAACTGTGAGTCAGCGTTGCACGGTTAGTCATGGCTTTCGAAGATCTCGCTGGGAAGAAAATTGGAACAAGGGAGACTTGCAGGCACACAAATCTTAAGCGGAGCTATTGGGAGCAGTTACTTGGTGGTTGATGGGAGAGCCTCATAACACGGACCCTTCAAAGTGGTGTTAGATTGGCGATCCTGATACCCAAAGGAGATAGCATCAACAGAAGCAAATACCGAAGACTTGGAAATGCCCCTCATTCCCTTATTCCCTTATTCCCTTCCTGACATAAGCGGCACCATTCTGTCATACTTCATTAGCTGCTGGTACCGCCTGATGCCGCCGCAAAATGCCCCTGTTTCGACCCACTGGCTTCGAGACTCAAAACTACCCCGCCAAACTTTTGCTGTATCAACATTTTGGCCTCCGTTTCTCGCCGCGAAAGCTTGACCAGGAAACAGCTCACCTGAGGTCAAATCTGTTCATACTTCCCAGCTTGATTAACCCGAACCTCTTCTTCCACCTATCTACCTCCCCTCTCTTCTTGTCTCTCAGCGTCAACAGTCGAACACAGGCACAATGGTCGGGTTGGGTCCAAAGCGAAAGCCGTCCCGCAAGGGTAAGTGATGATGTCCTGGGAGTTGGAACGGAATGATTGGGTTGCTAAATCTCGCGGTTTCTTACAGGTTCGATGGCCGATGTGCCGAAGAGCTTGCTGGACGAAATCGCCAACCTCGAGAACCTGTTCACCGTGGACGCCGAGCGGCTCAAGAAGATCACCGACCATTTCGTGTCGGAGCTCCAAGCTGGCCTGGAGAAAGAGGGGGGCAACATCCCCATGAACCCGACCTGGGTCATGGGCTTCCCGGACGGCAATGAGCAGGGCACTTTCCTCGCACTGGACATGGGCGGGACCAACCTGAGAGTCTGCGAAATCACCCTCACGGAAGAGAAGGGCGAGTTCGAAATCATCCAGAGCAAGTATCGCATGCCGGAAGAGCTGAAGACGGGAACGGCCGAGGAGCTGTGGGATTACATCGCCGACTGCATGCAGCAGTTCATCGACTTTCACCACGAGGACGAGGATCTGGCGCATCTGCCCCTCGGGTTCACGTTTTCTTACCCGGCAACGCAAGACTACATTGACCACGGAGTGCTCCAGCGATGGACCAAAGGATTTGACATCTCAGGCGTTGAAGGGCAGGATGTGGTTCCCCAGTTCCAAAAAGCTCTTGAGGCACGGGTATGAACAACTACGAGAAACCCTTCTGCGGTGACTGATTGACTGATCGCACACCAGAACCTCCCGATCAAACTTGTCGCCATCATAAACGACACCACCGGCACGCTGATCGCATCAGCATATACAGACCAGACTATAAGAATTGGGTGCATCTTTGGAACCGGCTGCAATGCCGCCTACATGGAGAACTGCGGCTCAATACCAAAGATCAAACACCTCAACCTCCCCGACGACATGCCCATGGCGATCAACTGCGAATACGGCGCCTTCGACAACGAGCACAAGGTCCTCCCCATCACGAAATACGACACCATCATCGACGAGACCTCGCCACGACCGGGCCAACAGGCCTTTGAGAAGATGATCGCCGGGTTGTACTTGGGTGAGATCTTCCGGCTCGTGCTCGTCGACCTGCACGAGAACAAGAACCTCCTCTTTGAGGGTCAGGACATCTCGGCGCTGAAGAAGCCCTACACGCTCGACGCGTCGTTCCTGTCCTTCATCGAAGAAGACCCCTTCGAGAACCTGCACGAGACGCGCGACATGTTCGAGGACAAGCTCAAGATCCAGGCGTCCAAGCCCGAGCTGGAGCTCTGCCGCCGCCTGGCAGAACTGATCGGCACGCGCGCTGCGCGCCTCTCGGCCTGCGGCGTTGCGGCCATCTGCAAGAAGAAGAACATCGAGAGCTGCCACGTTGGCGCCGACGGGTCCGTCTTCAACAAGTACCCGCACTTCAAGCAGCGCGGGGCCGTAGCGCTGCGCGAGATCCTCGACTGGCCAAAGGGCAAAAAGGACCCCGTGGTCATGATGAGCGCCGAGGACGGCAGTGGCGTCGGCGCCGCCCTGATCGCCGCCCTGACCCTCAAGAGAATCAAGGAGGGCAATACGGCCGGCGTGCGCGACGTTGCGAACTTCCCCGGCCTGACATAGTACGTATATAACCTACCCCAGAAAGAGGGGTGGTGGGGAGAGAAGCAAAGTGTGGAAGTGTGCAGCATTTTGGAGATTGTTGGACGACCAAGAAAAGATGGTCTGGAGCGAAAGACTTTTTTTATAGAGATTTTTGTGCCATGTATATCATCATGATGCATGCATGTATGCCGTACATGATGATACCACCTACCACCTACTACACGACCGACGCAAATTCGAGGGCATTTACAGTACTGACCCCAGTGGGTGAATGTACAGGCAAGCCTCATTCGCGTATCTCCCACAGTCTGATCTTCCCCTGCTCGTTCCCCACCGCGAGGTAACTTCCATCCGGCGACAGAGCGGCGGCACTGATTCTGCCCAGGGGCGTCTTATCCGTCGGCCAGTTCCTGTAGAGCGTGCAGCTGGGCAGTTGCGCCAGGCGCAGGGCGTTCTTCTTCCAGCGCGACGTCATGACCAGCATCTGGCCGTCTTGGGAGAACTCGAGGTGCGAGATCGGCGTCGTCAGCTGGTCGAACATCCGGGCGGGTTTGGGTCTCTCGTCCTTGGTGGCGACGAGGTCGCTTGAAGTGTTGGTAGTGCCCATCCACCCGCGTCGATCGTAGAGGTTGACAACTCCGCTAGAAGAGCCCACAGCGACCCAGCGGCTGCCGCCCCGGCACTGCTGTTGTCCGGAATCCCCGCCCAAGGCGATGACGGTCGTGCCGACGGCGCCGTCGTCCATCCACCTCAGGACTACCCTCCGCGCCTCGATGTCATACTCGCTGACCTCCCCATTCTTTCCCACCACCGCAAACCCGTCCCCGTTGCGCCACCACGCAAAGTCCGCCACGCCACCGCGTGAATCAATCCGACAGCTACACACCCACTGCAAGGTCTCTGTCGACAGCACGTTGATGCTCCCGCCTCCCTTCTTGGACGAGCCGATCAGTCCCATGTAGCGGCCGCAGGGGGACAGCTTGAAAGCTTCCATCGTTCGCTGCTCTTTGCGAGCCTGACCGTAGAGTGCACGAGTTACCTTGGTGACGGTGCCGGTGGAGAGTGACCAGGTATGGAAATACCGCCGTCGAGAAGAGAGAAATACTTTGGTCTGGTCGTGTGCCTCGCTCGCGTCCTCGGCAGCAGGTTGGGCTCGTGGCCGGCAGAATGCCGCCGTGTGCAGAGGAGTTCCCTTCAGATGTAGCGAGGTTAAAATGGGGTTGGGATTCGGCGGTTGAGGTGAGATGTGGTACAACGTCACTGTCGAACTTGGTCCGGCGGCAAGAAGAAGAGGGTAGTATGGGTGGAATTGCAATGTGTCGACTGAAGAGGGGCCGGAGCTCGCTACATCTTTGCATCGCTGGATGTCGATGACTTCCGGCCGCAGCCTCCGGGTTCCCTTTGTGCCTGGTCTCTTGTTGTCTGTCCTAGTCAGGGACCCTGCTGTTCGGAGAAGTTCAGCCAAAGGTTGCGCCGAAGGGAGAGAGTCGTTCTCGTCCATGGACACATCTGAGTCTGACATCGCATCGTGATCATCGGAGCGGGAAGACAACTTTCTCCTCTTTCTCGCATATGTAACCCATTCCGGTGTGGGGTGAAGCCTCTCGTACTGTCGTCGTAGTCTCTGTATGTATTCTCTGCCACTAATCACATCATCGTCTTCCGTGTCGCGAAGTTTGCGCAAGCGAGTGTTTGAGGCGAGTGAGACGGTGATCCGGTCATCGTCACTGTCGTGCCACACTGGTTCTGGCTGATGATGACCATGCACTTTTTCGGTACGTTCGAGTTCTTTCGCAACGGAGGGCGTGAGTTGGTCGGCACCCGTGTCGAGGAAAAACAACTGTGAACAACGTTAGGAAGGGAAGACGATAGAGGGGTTGGACACCAACATCTTCGTCTGCCACATGGCTCAATCCTCCATCGGCATCGTCTTCTTCAGACTCGTCATCCTTTCCATGCTTGCGCGGCACCAACGACCGATTCTCCTCGATCTGGTCTCTCGTCAACGAATTGAGAAAGCCTGCGTCGTCTCCGAACAGGGCCTTCTCTAGGCGCAGTTCGGTGTCATCTTTCTCGAGGACCTCTGTGGCCGACTTCCCTTTGGCTCCGTGTTTAGGCCGCTTGGGTTCTTGCATTTTTTTCAAGTTGGCCGTATCTCCTGGCCGTTGTTTGTCGGACAATTTGAGCACCGCAGGATGTGCAGTCAACTTTTTTTGGGGTGTGGCCGGTAATACTTCGGAGCGGAGCAATTTGTGACTTTTGGAGGCTGCGGGCCGAAGCCGCTGCTTTTGTCCTTTTGTCTACAATTCACACAATTCGATTGAAACTTGTGGTAGTGGTGCAGCACCAGTCGACAATGTCCCCTCAAGAATGAAGCTTGTTGCTTTCTATTTCCGGAGGAAAACAATCAATGGGGACTTTGGTGCCACTGGTCGTCAACGCTGCCAGCCCAGCTGACCATATATCCCGATCACGTCGCAAACAGGTTGGAGGGGTTCACATCACAACATCCCTCACTCATTCGTTGATGCAATATGACGACCAATGGCCACGTCCCTGATCTAGAGCACGAAAGTGAAACAAACAGCGTCTACAACGCAAAATCCGTGTCAGAGATCCGTGCCGCATTGGCTGAGCTCCACAGAAAAGAGGCCACAGTAACCTCGCAGCTCGATGCTCTTATCAGTGCGCAGAAGGATCTCCAACGAGAACTCGGCCGTCTGGACTTGTTCCGCGCAAATGTCACTGCGCAGGCTTCCAAGGCAAGAGCAGTCAGCAATGGCATGCTCTCGGACGCTGCAGCGAACGCCCAACGAATCTCAAATTCCGTCAAGAGACTCGACCTCGAGCAGGAAAGGGTCAAGGCTACACTCACCGTCGTCGAGCAGGTCAGGGAATTGAAAGCTTGTGTGCTGGGTGTATCTGGATCCATGGGAGCGGCTCAGGACTGGGAAACCGCAGCCAGCTATCTTAGCAGAGCCTCAAAGATTCCCAGTGCTGTCATTAATGGCCCATTCGCCGCGAGGATAGTTCCGACTGCAGAAGTCCCCGATGCCCCTGCTGTCACCTTGGAGAATGCTTCGGAATCATTGTGCAACCTGTTTCTGAGAGAGTTCGACAAAGCAATCAAGGAGAACGACGGCGCTAGAATAACGCGTTTCTTCAAACTCTTCCCACTGATCAACCGCTCGGACGTTGGCCTGGACGTCTATGGTCGCTATGTCTGCCAGGGCGTCGCTACTCGGGCTCGTGCCAACCTCAATGCTGGCACTGGTGGCAACCAGAGCAAAGACGGCTTCTTCTACGCAAACGCCTTGACGAAATTGTTCGAGCATATTGCACAAATCATCGAGGGACATGGTGGACTGGTCGAGCGCCATTATGGGGCCGGCAAGATGGCACGAGTCATTGAACGGCTGCAAGTCGAGGCTGATCTCCAAGGAGGGATTATACTAGACACTTGGAGCGACGAGAGGAAGATCGAACGCCAGCTGACAGATATCAAAGCATACGCCTTCACGTTCTTGGTCCAGAGCTTCATGAATGCACAGCGAGGTTCAAGCGCAACGCCACGAGCAGGCTCTCCCGCACCAGGAAGGTCGAGTGAGGATGAATCGGTCGATATGAAACAGGTCGATGCCTTACTCAATGAGATGACCCTCATGTTGGGCAAATGGTCCTTGTACACCAATTTTATTGCCGAAAAATGTCACGATGCTGGCAGCCCCGATGGATCACTGTCGATACCTTCATTCCTCCTCGACTCGAACCTCCACAAAAAAGTGCAGGAGAAACTCCTGACCCCGTTCAACACCATGACCACGTTCTTCTTCCGGCGCTCAGTCGAGAAGGCGTTCCAGCTAGACGAGCAACCACCCGACTTGTCTCTCAACCCTCATAAACCACTCAACTCCAATCCACCTCACGTCAGCTCTGCAATCGAGGACATTATGTACATTGTCAACAAAGTCCTGCAGCAGTCTTTAGCAACGTCACAGAAACAGGTCATCTCCAGCGTCATCCCTACTCTGGGTAGAATACTAGGCTCCGATTTCATCGGCATGGAACAGCGCAAGATGCGCGATGAGAGCTACCCCAAAGCCGCAATTCCAGGCCAGCTCCCACCCGAGGCGACCATCGTCTCCTTCCTCGTCCTCATCAACAATCTCGACGTAGCCAAGGACTACGTTGTCCAGATTGCCCGTGCTCGAGTGGAACCCGTCGCAGGCTCACCTCATCGACCATTAGCAGAACTCTTCCCCGGGCCTGGCGAGGCAGACGAGGTTGCGGCTTTGCTGACCTCCTTCGCCTCAGTGTTCTCGGAGAAAACCAACGAGCTCATTTCTGACGGCGTGAACGTGGTCTTTCACAATGTCATGAAACCTCGTCTCCGACCCATCCTGATGGACGCCTTCCGCGACACCGACTACCAGCTCTCGCGGGAGCAGCTGCAGGACCTTGCGGGCGATATCGACGGCGGAGACGAGACCGAGTCGTTCTCGGACGAAGTCCGCATGCGCTTCCAACTGGGATGGGACGCGCTGACGAAACCGATCGGACGGATCATGACGGAGCGCACGTTTGACCAGCTCCTGGCGATCGTGGTGAACTACCTGAGCAAGATGCTCGAGAAGCGCCTGTGGACGTACCACGGGCGGGTCAACGAAGTCGGGGCTGCGAGGCTGGAGCACGACGTCAATGAGATCGTCAAGGTCGTCGTCAAAGGCCAGAAGTACGGCCTACGCGAGGCGTTTTTGCGCTGCACCCAGATCTGCATGATCATGAACATGGACGAGGAGGAGTGGGAGGAGTTGCTCAGCTCGGGTGGCGAGGTTGCCGATAAGTTGAAGCATGAGGAGCGTGTCAGGGCGAGGAATATGGTCAAGGACACTACTGCATAGTGGATGGTTAGAGCGTGAAGGGGTAGAAGAACCAAATGAACGAGAGAAAAGGAGCTGCGAGTTACAGACAGATAGGCAAGATCAACCAAAAGAAGAAATCATGCAGAGGCATCATCTCAAGCAATCCGTGAATTGGCTTTTGCCTCTCTCTACTGGTCTTGATCGTTTTTGGGAAGGGAGGGAGAAAGAAGCAAAGTCTTGTCGCGTGTTCATTCTCATGGACCATCCGCCAGAGAGAGACAGACACAAAAGGGGAGCACGCACGCCTCAAAGGGGAAAAACACGCCACTGATCTCTCAACCATTTTCCACGACCGAGTACCATGGGCTTACAATTTCCCGGGGAGGGGGAAGGAGGCGATAGAGATAGGTCCGTAGCAGTAGCAGACAGCAACAAAGCCCTGTTATTGTTCACTCTCCCACCCTTTCGTTGGTGTGGGTGTGTGTCTCTCTGTCTTCGTGCTAGCCCGCCGAGAGCAGCAATCAGGCCCGAGGTTTTTGTTCGTCCCCTGTCCGTCAAACAGTCTCTCCTTCAATCCTCCGTCTCTACAACACACCCTCTCCCCACTCTCGCCCTCGCTCTCCCTGCCTCTGCCTCTTGGGGTTCTGTTTTTTGTTCTCGTAAAAAACACATTTGCTTCGTGAGGATCGTTTCCCCTTACGGTTTATCTACCCATTATTTCTTTTTTTGGAAGACCGGGCCGAGAAGACAAAATCCAATCACCCACCCCCGCTCTATGCTCTGGCCATGACGCCCCACGCGCGGATCTTGTTGTCCGTGTAGCCGGAGAACAAGGTCTGGCCGTCGGCGCTCCAGGCCAGGCTGACGCAGTACGGTTCCTGGGACTTCTTGCCCTTCTCGACAAAGTCGGGCTTGAGCTCGTCGACCTTGCTCTTCTTCTCGAGATCGAAGATGGTGATGGACGACGAGGTGGCGGCGCAGAGCCAGTATCGGTTGGGCGAGAAGACGAGCGCGTGGATCTCGTCACCGGCTTGCAGGGAGTACAGGTGCTTGGACTCGTTCAAGTCCCACAGCATGGTGGTGCCGTCTTTGCCGCCCGAGGCGCAGAGAGATCCGTCGGGGGAGATAGTCACGGTGTTGATGTAGCCAGTGTGGCCAATGTGGTCGGTTTGGAGGCGGCACGAGGCGAGTTCCCAGACCTGAAAGAATGTGAGGTCAGCACAAACCCCATCTACCGGCTCCAAATCAAAATTGAGATTCAAAATTGAAAACAAGATTGTTGTATATGATTCGCCTCAGTCCGCCGGTGAATAGTTGTCTCATGGCCCCCGAAGGGGCTCCGAAGTAGCAAACACTAATAAATTGCGTAGCATCTTGGGCAAAAATTGTATGGGAGGAACCTCGTGGGACAGCTTATTTCTTACCTTGACCAATTTGTCCCAACCGCAGCTCACAATGACCGGGTTCTGAGGGTTCGGGGAGAAGCGCACGCACGAGATCCAGTCGGTGTGGCACTTGTCAGTGATGGTGTATTTGCAGTCTCCCAGGGTATTCCAGAGCTTGATGGTTCGGTCTCGGGACCCTGAGACAATCTGTCTGTTATCTGCGGAGAAGGAAACGGAGAGGACATCGTTGGTGTGGCCGACGAAAGTTCGAGTCGTGTTGCCCGTGGACAGCTCCCACAATCGCAGCGTCTTGTCCCAGGAAGAGGAGAGAGCGTATGCGCCATCGGAGGAGATGACACAGTCGGAGACAATGTGGGAGTGGCCGTGGAGCGACCTCTTCGGGTAGCCGTAGGCAGTCTCGTCGCGAGTCAGGTTCCAGATGATGAGGGTCTTATCTCTCGAGGCCGAGAGGAGCATGTTGGGGCTATAATTTTCAATGTCAGTCGACGGTCGCAGATGGAGGTGGTTTTCTCGCAGGTAACTGACTTCTCCAAGCTGGTCGCGAGGGAGGTGACCCAGCCGCTGTGGCCCTCAAGAGTACCACGTTGAATAAGTTGTTCAGCCATGGCGACTTGAAGATCCAGGAAAGAACAGAACGGGCTGGTGTCTGAGGGAGATGGTTGTCAAAGATTCGCCTGTCGAGACGTTGGCCTCTCCGCCAAAGATTCTCTGCAGTTGTGCGCTCTCCAAATCCACGCCAAGATTCGCGGGCGCTAATCCCATTGTGGACATCCTGAATTTGCGGCTAAATGTCGGCGCAAGGAGTCGCATGGTTGATTCTGCAAAGCCCATAGAGCCGTGTTGGCCGTGCCAGCTCTTCAACGATAGACGATCGATTTAATGCAGCCAACATGCCTGATCGAGTGCGGCAAATGGAGTTTTCCGACTCGCCTGAACCCCGTATTCCCCTGTAATCATCATCTGTCATTTCCTATGCGCCTCATTGCGCCCGGGCGTTATACCGGAGTCATGCCCGTTACCATCGCGGAGTACCGGCTAAATGCAACGATGCTGGCGCGTACATAACCTGAAGTCGACTCAGATACGCCTGAATTGGCTCTCGCTGTCCCTCCGTCCTGAGTCATATATCTGCTCGTTGCCTACTCTACTTCTATCCCTTCTCTTGATCTATCTAACCATCAAACCATGGCTTCTTCCGGTGATCAGCTGCCAAAAATGCAATACCGTTTCCTTGGTCGGTCTGGACTACAGGTGTCTGCAATCTCACTTGGAGGGTGGTAAGTGATGCCGAACATGCACGAAACTCCTCCGTACTAAGTGCAACAGGGTCACATACGGGGATGCTGTGGGAGATGGTAGGTTATGACCCCGTCCAGTCGTGCAAGTCTAATTCGGCCCTGCAGAGATTGCTTTCGAATGCATGAAGGCAGCCTATGATGCTGGAATCAACTTTTTCGACTGCGCTGAAGGTTATGCCGACGGCAAATCCGAAGTTGTTATGGGTAAGGCGATTAAGAAATATGGTTGGAAGCGCAACGATCTGGTCATCTCGACCAAGATCTATTGGGGTCAAGCCCATGGAGATAACCCGGTCAACAACGGTGGTCTCTCCCGAAAACATATCATTGAAGGAGTGGAGGGATCACTCAAGCGACTGCAGCTAGACTACGTCGACCTGATCTACTGTCATCGTCCCGACAGACACACTCCGATCGAGGAAACTGTTCGAGCCATGAACTATGTTGTCAACACCGGAAAAGCATTTTACTGGGGAACGAGCGAGTGGAACAGTGAGGAAATCGCCATGGCCTGGGCTTGTGCAGAACGGCTCAACTTGATTGGACCTGTCATGGAGCAACCGGAGTATAGCATGTTGGCCCGGGATCGCGTCGAACGAGAATATGCCCTGCTGTACGAGAATTACGGACTCGGCCTGACCATCTTCAGTCCGCTCAAACAGGGTATCTTGACGGGCAAATACAATGACGGTATCCCCGAGGACAGCAGAATTGCCAAAGCCGCGGACGGTTTCACCGCCTCCCAAAGAGAGAGCTATGGGAATGAGCAATGGAAGAAGCTTCTGGCTCAAGTCAAACAACTGAAGCCGGTAGCTGACAAGCTGGGTACTGATCAGGCAACTCTAGCATTGGCCTGGGTACTGAAGAACCCGAGGGTGAGCTCTGCTATCACTGGAGCATCAAAGGTGGAACAGATCACGAAATCCATCAAGGCGTTGGATCTGGTTGCTAAGTTGGATGATGCTGTGATGGCTGAGATCGATGAGATACTTGCGAACAAGCCAAAACTCCCATATAGACGGTTGTAGTGAGACAGTCGTCCTATTTGAGGTCATATTCTAGCAAGCCTCCAAATAGTTCACCAGCTATTTCAACTTGAACCATGTTTAAGAATCTGACAGAAAGACATGCTTGATTTTCAGCCCATCTTCAATTGGCTGTTGGGTAGGACCAGAAAGTGGTTGGCATCATTGGTGGATGGAGAAAAAGGTGATGATGTATGATGTCAACGATGAAACTTCCTCACATTTGCTCCTGCGTCACGTTCAACCACCAAATTCACTGTTCAACTGTATCTTGTTCAACAACAAAAACCCGACCACCACTGGTATTCCCAAGCTTGTGTACGGCTAAAATAATCCCTCTGTCGCCAATATGAATGCCTCACGTCTGGTTACTAGACGCATCGCAGGTCGCCAACTGGCTGCAAGCGTGTCGCGACGCTGCATCTCCTCTACCTCGTCACGTTTCAATGAGAACCCTCGAGTCCATTCCAACACCGAAGAACATCGCAAATACCAAAAGGAGAGAGCAGACAATCCACACATGACAAACACAAACTCCACGATTCACAACAAGATGCCTTCGGTGGGCAAGGATGCGCCTCCACCAGAAATGCTGAGTTCTGTTGATTCCAAGTACATCCCGAAGGACAAAGTTCCAGAAAACACAGACAAAATGACAGGAGGAACACAACCGGGAGATCCCAACAAAGTAAGCCAGTCAGAATATGCTGTTGGTGAAATGGAGGGCATCTCGTTTCGTGTCGAACCCCTACGTCGGACGGGAGAAGACCTTCCCACCATGAGAGCCAGATTACTATGTCGGTGCACACCCTGGGATGCAACATTCTGCACCCAGGAGATTTCAAGTGTCTAAGGAGCTCGCTGACGTGTTGCCATAG
This sequence comes from Fonsecaea monophora, assembly GCF_001642475.1. Classification (NCBI taxonomy): domain Eukaryota; kingdom Fungi; phylum Ascomycota; class Eurotiomycetes; order Chaetothyriales; family Herpotrichiellaceae; genus Fonsecaea; species Fonsecaea monophora. The sequence goes on along the minus strand of NW_019173935.1, from coordinate 681,547 downwards.
ACCAAAGCAGGAAACGGGGGACATTAGAGTCTGACCTCCTACTCTCCACTTTTGCAGCAGAGAATCTCGCCTCCATGACTAGGACTCAACTCGAGCAATACGACTTCCTCCTGGACGAGAACGATTGGGACATCTACTACTGGGCCACTCAATCCCCGGCCAATTCCCCCACCTCGATCGAGTCTGCAGAAGGTGCTACGAGTGACAAGACGACCCAGACGACCGAATATGCGTCCCCGGCGAACCCGGGGCAAACTCAAGAAACCGACACATGGAGACAAGGAGCTCCGCGCAGCGGAGAGTGGGCTCAGACGGTGGGGACTTTCAGACCTGCATATAGACCTGTTCCCCAACGGTGGAAGGACAGTGAAATACTGCACATGCTACGGAGGCATGTCAGGGAAAGGAGTGCAGGCGGCGTTCTGGAGGATGTTAACGCCACTCCCAACAGCAAAGGTAGTGGTGCTGGTCTCGGGAGAATGCCTGATGTACAAACCTTTGATTGAGCTTGTCTGGAGCTTTTGTACCTGATTCGTACATCCAACCACCAAAATATGTATACCATCCAATAGGAGTCCAAACAAGTGGAATATTTTCCCTCATCATTACCTTCACCGCTGGTCCGGTGATGAGCCCAGCCCTCTCCGAAGCTCGGCCACAACGGCTTTAATCGGTGCAGCAACCTCTTGTGGAGAAGGGTTTATAAGCATCCCATGAGCTCGGATTTAACTGGTCGAAACTTCGAACCCAAAGCATCTCGTACCATCGAACATGTACGAATTTGCTAAGATCCCACGAGGCGTTGTTCGAACATCATCTTCCTGGTTGAGATGAACTACGGGACTATGTGAAATCCCACCCTCCGCCCCGCCAATTAGGGAATTGATTACCGCGGAACAACTCCCACTTTGCTGCATCGATAACTCCACCGAATTCTTCGACTCATCGCTGTACGATCGACTCTCCCCATAGCGCCATAGTTTCTTGAAGTCATAGCCGGCTATACGCTCATCGTCATTCATATACTCTCCATCAACATGGCCTTGATCGCCCCATATCGATGTTTCTTCTTCCCTTTAGCTTCACTCCCTCCCTTGGCTGATATCATTCTGTGCTCTCTATATTCCGACCTTGGCCAGTATCTTGTGCGTCTGAATGACTCGGGGTAGCCTCCTGTTTTCCTCGGTTCTCCAAAAGTTCTTTCGGGGCTTGTTGACACAACGCTTCGCCCACAATGGCAGACCATGAAACCAACGAGGCGGAGAAGAAGGAGATCTTGTTGGATGTCCCGCGTCAATATCCAGCCTCGTTGACTCCCGTTTCGACAAACCGAAGTCAGCCTCGACCCAGTATCCACTCTGGTCGATCTTATGTGGATGGGCACAGCACATTCTTCAGTGACCGAGAACCTGGCGATGAGCCGGAGCAGCCACAAGAGGTGGACGTGGAAAATCCGTCCAAGACGTTCGAAGTGGGTTGGGACGGTCCAGATGACCCTATGAATCCCAAAAACATGCATCCGGGAAAGAAATGGCTGGTGGTCATAACACTGGCCTTTGGCTCGTTGTGTGTAACGTGCACTTCTTCCCTCTATACCATCACCTATGGTTAGTATAAATGCCAATAATGCTTCCCTCCAAGTCATGTTCCGATGCTGATGGCGCCACAGAGCAAATGGACGCAGAGTTTGGCAATTCACGGATTGTTGCAACGCTCGGCCTGTCCCTCTTCGTCTTTGGCCTGGGGTTGTCTCCCATGATCCTGGGGCCTTTATCCGAGTTTTATGGTCGCCGTCCGATTTATATTCTGGGATATATATTCTTCACCATCTGGCTGTTCCCCTGTGCCTTTGCACAGAATATTCAGACTATGCTGATAGCCCGGTTCCTGGACGGCTTTTCTGGGAGCGCCTTCTTGTCCGTCGCGGGCGGGACCGTTGGAGATATGTTCAATCGCGACCAGCTGCAAGCGCCCATGATGATATATACGGCTTCCCCTTTCATCGGCCCAGGACTCGGCCCCATCATAGGAGGGTTTATCAATTACAACACCACCTGGCGATGGTCGTATTACACGCTTTTGATATGGTCCGGAGTGATGGTCATCGCCATCATTGTGGTCGTGCCAGAAACGTACATGCCGGTGGTCCTGAGGAAGAAGGCGCAGAAGAAGCGGAAAGAGACGGGCGACGACAGGTACAAGGCTCCGATCGAGGTTTACGAGAAGTCCATCTTTTGGACGGTAGTGAGATCCCTGTATCGTCCATTCATGCTGCTGTTCTTGGAGCCCATGTGTTTCAACCTGTGCCTGTTCTCCTCCATCCTCTTGGGCATCCTCTACCTCTTCTTCGGCGCCTTCAATCTTGTCTTTACCGAAGTCTACCACTGGAAGATTTGGCAGGTCGGCCTATCTTTCCTCGGTCTGATGATTGGCATGATCTTGGCCATCTTATCCGACCCCATCTGGCACAGGAATTACCTCCGACTCCTCCAAAAGCGGGAGGAGACCACCGGCGAACGCAAGTCGGAACCGGAATATCGACTGCCATCCTCGATATTCGGCGGGTGGTTCTGCGTGGCTGGGCTGTTTTGGTTTGCCTGGACCATCTATCCAAGCATTCACCCCATTGTGCCTATCGTCGGCAGCGGCTTTTTCGGGTTCGGCATCATTCTCGTCTTCACAGGGGTCTTCACCTTCCTCGTTGAGGCGTATCCCCTTTACGCGGCCAGCGCCCTGTCGGCCAACTCGTTCGCGCGGAGCTCCTTTGCAGGGGCATTCCCCCTATTCGGGGTTCAGATGTACAACAAGCTCGGCTTCCACTGGGCCACGACACTTTTGGCATTTCTGTGTTTGGTCATGGCGCCATTCCCGTACCTGTTCTTCATTTACGGCAAGCGGCTGCGCCAGAAGAGCAGATTCGCGTCCGTCCCTGGATCTGGATGAACATTGGAGGTATTGGTAACCTGGCCAGCAAGTGCAAGTGCAGAGAGAAAACTGGACTTTTTGGGAATTCTTGGAAAGTTATTATACAGATACAGTGGGTCTGACGCAACTCTAGAGCGGACCATGTAGAAAAAGGGGGCCCATTTACACTCTACATTGGGGAAGCTGCATGGCTTTTTATACAGGGCAAGACTGCGATAGACAGGATCAATCTGTGCAATTGCAGACTATTTGAACGTCAAACTCCCTTTTCGCTATGCCTTGTTCTACAGTATCCACACATACGAGGCCCGGTCATGATTACCCTTGACATCTTCCTTGCCTCTGTCAGAAGGGCGACGGAAAGAAGCTGTCGATATGTATCAGGGGCCCAGGCGGGTGGACGGGTTCCTGCGATTTGCACTTGCAGGTGACTCGTCCGAGTTGTGATGATGTTAGGTGGAATAGCATTTTGATAGGACGATCCTGCCGGACACCGCATCAAGCCGTGTCAATGAATGCACACATAAAACACAGCACTGTTGTCCTCGCCATACTCAGGGAGAAAAGGAGAGGGGTCCATTCTCGTGCTGTGCTCTGCATGTGGCGTGGCATTTTTTCAAGGATGTGTGCCCCAAGGGCTTGGGGCGTGAGCACGGTCACAATGGAGGAGGAGCGGCGGCGGAACGGATGACATGCGCGTCCCGTCCGTCCCAGGACAATAATACTGGGTGACACCAGACGCGATGCGGTGAGTGCTTCAGGATGGTAGGACGAAATCCTCGATGGGCGAGGCACGTGTGGCGTCATCTTGGTCGGTGTGCAGCGTGAACACTGGGCAGGGGATCCGTCTTACACTGACTGGGAAGAGGGCTGGAATTGTGGTGTATTCCTTACAGAGTTTCCGGGTTCGAGGACAGCAACAACAACGGAAGTTCGGCTACTTGGATGAACGGTGAGGTGTGTGTGTCTTGCAAATGAATGGACTAAGGAATTGCCTTTTGGGGTAATAACGAGCCTGAGCCGACAGATTCCGAAAACCTCGGACGAAAACGGGCAGCCTTGTTCAAGAGATCAACATTGACCTCGGCACCCAATACCCGGGCCCCCTGCTTTACTTTGGCTTTGCTTTTTTAGTACTGGCTTACCTGGGTGGATCGGATTCCCACGTCCTTGGAGAGGAGAAAAAGAAAGGCCATTATTGCTGCCCAAAAGACCCCGTTGCATGGCTTTGCAAGCTTGCATCCTGATAGGTTGGTTAGGGTACATAACGCCGTGGCGCGGCGTGTGGGAGATCTTGGATGCTTTTTGTGTGTGTGTGCGTGTGTGTGTGGAAAATTGAATTTCACAAGTTGCATGAACCTTGAAACCCTTAAAAGCCAGGGGAGGGTAGAGCTAGTTGAATTAGTTGAATTAGTTTCTGCGTGAGTACTCAGTAGTAGGGAGAACAACATGGTTTTGTTAATGCCTCGTGCTACTACTCACTGAGCAAGCTCAAATAATAATAACAATAATAATGCACCGGGGAGGCTGGGGTCACCCCGAGAAATAACTTGAGAGGTGGTGGTTGACATGGTTGGCCAAAGACACTTTGGTAGCTTGCCTTTGGTGGCTGGCACTCTGGGGGGGTGTTTGTCCTGTGAGCACTGAGCACGAGCAAAAGAGGACCCTGGAATATGCCGAGGGAATTACTTAAAAATCAGTGGGCGCAGCAACCCCCACCACTCGCGAGCACTCCAAATGGTGGGTGAGCTGGTGGCTCCAGGGGGCCGGCATATAGAGGCCGTTGTAGGTCAGGTGGGTGGGTAATCCAGCTCGTGCGCTGCTGGGCCAGGTTGCCAGCATCATCAGGCTGACAATTCCAGCTTTACCGTCGCCCAGCATTGCCATTCCCAGGTGGCAGCCAGGCGCCGAGTGCAGGAGCTGCCGGGCCTACGAGCACGAAGCACTTAGTGAGCCCCTCACCCGCGCCCGCGTCCTTGACCTTCAGGCGTTACAAGATTCTGTGGGGTCGCTTATAGTTAAAAGAGGCCTAGCAAATCATCACTCACACCAATCTCATTATTGCGCGAGAGCGAGAGCGGCAGCGGCGAGCGCACCGCCAAACTCTTCACTCACAAACTCTCTGCCTCGTCACCCCGTCATCTCTCTCCCACCCCTCTGTTCCCTCATTCCCCTTCACTCCTGCACGGCGCAGGAGATCTCTGTTCATTGCAGCAACAACGACAGGAACCCCCGTCGCATTGACAGCGCCACATTAGCCCGCTCTGATACGAGCTTCCCAACTGCCAGAAAAACTGACTCCGCATGCCGAGCCGCGGTCGAAGCCCTGGCCGGAGACTGAACCCTTGACGCCGCCCGCCCTCCTTTGGGCGATCCTCTCTGCCCGCATTTGCGAATCTCCTCAGTGCTCGACTCACTCGACCACCCACCACCACCACCACCAAACCTCAATCCAGCCTGAAAATGCCTTTGCGTTGCTAACAATCTGTCCGATCCAAAGTCGGCGCTGAAAGAGACGTTTTGTATTTCACCTGAAGACAGTTATTCCTGTACTATCCGGTGCCACCTGCGCCCCGCCGCCGCCTCTTCAAGCCGACACACAACCTTTGTCCTTCCTGGACCCTCGACACGAGCGCAGGAGAAAAACATTGCTCCTTTTTGTCATACCTAGCAGGGTCGCACGGGCTTTTTGGTCGGCCTCCTTACACAACCTGGCTGGACAAGCGAAGACCCATCTGCTATCAACCTTCAAAGTTGCGCCGCCGTCATACGCACCTGTCGCTTCTTCCCCACCATTCTGCTTGAGAGAGAGCTGGTTTTTTACGAGTCAAGCGCTTGGTCCCCGTAGGGGGCCCGCGTCCTTGACTTACGCGAGCTCTGTCGACGGTGGACCTGCAAGTTAAACGGAGGCCTGCTTCTGAGAAACTGTCATTCGGTCACTGCTCCTTGACTGGGCAAAAACAGTTTCGGGTTTCTCGTGTGACACTGACTGCCCTTGTGCAAGCCATCTCTTCACGTCCTGCATTCCCTGACATCTCATTTATGGTGTCGTTATAACAAGATGACGGCCTCAGATGTCGAGGATGGGCACTCTCATTCGGCCTCTCCTGAGGACAGTGGGACCGAGAACGTCCAAGTAAACATGGCCGAAGGTCAGAGCAAGAACGACGTTAAGAAGCAGCAAAACGGAGCCACATCAACCAATCCCAAAGACCCTTCTCGTCCCCGGAGAAAGAAGGCACGTAGGGCATGTTACGCTTGCCAACGTGCCCATTTGACCTGTGGTAGGTGAACTTCTGTAACTGCGACACGCAGCTCCGTCGTTTGTTGTCACTGACATTTTGTGGTAGGAGATGAGAGACCATGTCAAAGGTGCGTAAAACGAGGACTCCAGGATGCGTGTCAGGACGGTGTCAGGAAGAAGGCCAAATATCTGCATGATGCGCCCAACGAGGCCCTCATGCCTGGCGTGGGAGGGAATCTCTACAACCAGACCGGACCGAAAACGAGTTCGACTGCGAGCAACGAGACGCTGCATCAACAGCCATTCTTCCAACAGGCGCCAACGTACAACAACTTTTCCACGCCCTCGCATATGCCTCCCCCAATGCTCCACGAGAGAAGTCTGAGCACGACGAGCTTCCCTCAGCAATCACCGCTGGCCACCAATTTCCAAAGCGTTGGAGGGCAAGTCCCAATGCAAAGCCCTGTCCTGGGTGCTGACCAGTCAAATAACAACAACATGACGGCCGCAGGCTGGCCAGGACAGATGTATAGCGAAGACCCCATGTTCAACTTTGACATTGCCAGCATGAACTTTGGCAATCACTACGGTGCTTTAGAGTTCGGCATGCTGGGCCATATGGCGACAAATGCGGGAGACACTCCTCCCAGTGATACGGCGACACGAAGCGGCTCAATCTCGCAACAGCAGTATCGTATGCCCTTTGGAAGCTTCAGTGAAAGCCCGACGGCCCGACAACAGATCTACGGCGAAACGATGTTGCCAGATTGGCCCAATGGAACCGATCCCTATGGCGCCCATGGACACAATCGCCATATGGCTCCCAACGCCTTTGCTATAGAATCCAACGCGGTGAACTGGACCTCCCCCGACACGAATGGCACACCCAATAACGCTGTCAAATTTGAAGAGTCGCCATTGATGACCAGCTCAGGCCTCCAGGTTCCCCCTTCAGCCTTGGATGGCGGTCCGGTCATTCATTCAACCGGAACCCTGGACGCTCGAAACAACCGAGCCCCTCCTCCTATATCGACTCCGCAATTGAAGGCCAAATCGCAGCTGCCTGTCAAGGCTCTGAAGCGGCCCAAGGATCCGTCGTCGATCTATACTTCAGTTACCCAACCTTACCCTTATACAACAGGGTTCCACAGCTCAATTGCGTACCTCCAAAAACGATTTGCCGCACATCCTTCCAAGACCCTTGCCATAGCCAAGTCGTTGGCGTCGATCCGACCCTCGTTCATTGCCACAACCAAGACCTTGAACCGGGAAGACCTGATTTTCATGGAGAAGTGTTTCCAGAGGACCTTGTGGGAATATGAAGGTTTTATTGAAGGGGTCGGCACACCAACAATTGTAGCGAGGAGGACTGGAGAAGTTGCTGCTGTGGGCAAGGAATTCCAAATCCTCACGGGATGGACAAAGAATGTGCTCCTTGGTCGGGCCCCAAATCTAAATGTGAATCGCGGTCACTCTGGGCAAACGCCTGGTACCGGTTCTGGAACCAACACTGCACGACAGACAGGCACCAACACTCCTACGCAACGAATGTTTGCTGACACCGAGAACGGCGAGAAGCGACCCCAACCGGTGTTCCTTGCCGAGCTCCTTGACGATGAGTCGGTGGTACAATTCTACGAGGATTTTGCGAGGTTGGCGTTTGGAGACAGCCGAGGCAGTGTTTGCGGCAGAGCCAAACTCCTCAAGTACCGGACCAAAGACGATGAACTCGCCCAGAATCTCAATGTCGAGGCCGAGGCGCGCACCGAAGAAGGGCGCCAGGGGCAACTGGAGCTGCGACGGCAAGACAGCTCTCGCCGTCTGCAAGATATGAAGCGGGAACGCGACGGGATCTCTGGCGAAAAAGGTATGCAGAAGCTGGGATCTGCCGATGGGAAAGTGGATTGCACATATTGCTGGACGGTGAAACGCGACGTTTTCGATATACCCATGCTTATTGTTATGAATGTGAGTTCTCCATCCCCCATCCTTTTGCCTTCCAGCAGACTAACGCGAGTCACAGTTTTTGCCCTGTATATAGGAGGCCTAAAAAGTTATTTGCGGTTTTACGAATGCTTTATGTATCAAATGGAGGTGCGATGTGGCGGGATACTTTGGTTATATGGCCTGGTAGGATGGCCTGGAGGTCCGGGCCATGTTGGCTTCAGGCCCGGCAATTGGGGAAGACTGTGGACAAGCTGCAGTGGAACTGCGCGAGTACAGGATTTTTATACCTACCCATGACCCTTGATTTGGGACAGAAACTCGAGGCGTGGACCGTCACGGACGGTGTTTGTCGTGGAATTTCTTTAGTGTCCCGAGAGCCTTGCCCGGCACTGTTGATGAATTGAAAATTGCGAGGCCGTGACGGATCGATTTCTCTCCTTCCCTGGGTATTCGTAGGACACTTGATCCAACCCATGGACGAGTGCATGAATGTTTGGTCGTAGAGCCTCTCGTTATTGAGGAATCTACCTGTATAACCCCTGTAGGCCCTATTGACAGGAAAGGGAGAGGGAAAGTGAAGCTATACCCTCCTTGAGGAGTTCATCTTATACCTTGTACCGGTGTCCTGTATCTTGCGTCTCAGAAATACCTCTACCTCTTCCTCTACCGTTGGTTAGTCGTCAGTCCTTTGCATCTTTGCCCGCTGGGGTATATCTCTATCCCTACCACTACCACTGGATCGACCCTTTCTGTCCAGTCATTCCTTCATTCCTTTCATTCCTGCACATCACCATGGCCATAATCACTACCGTCATCACCATCACCATGAACATCATTCTGGTTCTGACTCTGCCCCCTAACCCTGACCCTTCCCGTCTTGACCCAACACGACCCTCTCCACCTCCTTGGCATCCACCTTGTCCATCCACGAAAAGTCCGTCAACCAGCTCTCCCAGCCGGCCTGCCGAAAGGCCTGGTAGGCGGGCCTCTCGAGACTGCGCGCCGCGACGGCGCAGTCGACGTGGATGTCCTCGACCAGGGCGTCCAGGCTGACGTAGTCGTACTCGGGCCGGATGTACCCCAGGATGAGCAGGTTGAGGGCGGCGCCGTAAAAGTCACGCGGGAACTCGTGCAGGATGTGGATCTCGACGGAGCGCACCGTGTTCTTGTAGAAGGGGTTGAAGCCGATGGAGAGGACGGCCGGGTGGATCGACACGAGGGGGGGAGCGGGGATCGAGGATGAGGTTGAAGAGTCCGGGGCGGAGGATATCGAGGATGACGAGGAGGCGGGATTGGTGTTGTTGGTATTCGTGCTGGGAGTCGAAGCCGGTGCCGGTGCAGCTGCAGACGGGCAGCTTTTCAGCGACAGGCCCACGAAACCGTAGTAGATCCCGCTGGGCAGCGTTGGGTGCTCGGTCGAAAGACCTTCCGTGGGGATGTTGGCTGTGGGAATGCCGAGCTGTTTTCGTCCGAGATAAAAGAGGAAAGTCAGTTTTGGCTGTTTCGTCCGAGGGTCTTGGTGCTGCTTGGTATGTATTTGAGGAGAAATCGAGGGGGGCAAACATGGAAAAAAGAAAGACAAAGGTAGAGAAGAGAAGAGTAGGCTGGGGGGACGAGGAAGAAGAGATAGATGGCTTTGGTCCTCGGGTATGGGAGGAGCCCTGAGATGAGATAGCAGCCCCGGACAATGGAAAATGACATCTCAGGAAAATGACATCTTTCGTCTGAAGATTTTGTGGGAGGGAGTTGGCTGTCCTCGAAGGTCCAAGGTGGTGAGATGGTCAATGCGGTCGTCTTCTCGTAATCAGAACAACAGAGACCGCAGTCGCGGATGTCGTGTAGTCGGCGTTTAATAACTCGAGAAGATCTCTCAGGACAACGGTATTCTCGACGTAGCAGTGCAACAGCACAGCCTTTTTGCTCACTCACTCACCCACCCACTCCTAACCTGCTCTTGTAGTCCTCCCTTCTGCCCACCCGCTCATAAACGTCCCTTGGAAGCACCGAATTCTCTTTTTCCGTGGAGCCGAGGACCAAAACCCGGGACACACGAAACATACCCGCAACACAACGTAACGCAACGACGAGGAAACAAAAAGGAAGAAAACAAAGAACCACTCTCACTCACCTCTTTACTCCCTCTCCCAAACCCCTTGATCACCGGCCCGCACAGCTTGATGGGAAACGGCGGTTCGGGCCCTGCTTCGGGCCCGGCGTACGGATCGCGTGGACCGTTGGGTGGCATGGCTGAATGAAAGGACTCGGGCCTGTCGAGGTGTGTAATTCTATCGAGAGCAGGCAGCAATGGCAATGGCAATGGTATCGGGCGGGCGGAGGGGTTGACGTCGTGCGCAGACAGATGGGAAATTCAGAGAGCGGGGGGGGGGGGGGGGGGGGGGGGGGAGAGGAACACAGAAAGAGCGTGGCAATAAATAAGCCCTATGCGTCCCTATGGCTGGTGTTGCTGTTTCTTCGATGTTGTCTCTATCGCAATCGCGGTCGAAAATGTGGTGTCTCCGTCGATGTTGATATCGATATCGGATCTGGCTGCTTGCTGACTTATACAAAGGATTTTTTTCTTTTCCCCTCCGTACGCAGGGAGTCCTTCTGCCACCTTCCACCGGCTTTGGCGCAAACCTTGGCTAGCTAGTCGCAGGGCCTGATCCAACTGTCGGACAGAATTCTCGGTACACGGGGAGAAATGGTGTGCAGGGTCCGAGTCGCTTGAACCAAAGCTTGCAATGTCCTAAGAAGAGAGATATCGAATCCAATGGTCGTTGACAGCAAAAGCGGGATAACGAGGTTCCGGAACCGACTGGCCAATGGGATGATGCACATCTACTCAGCCTTGTCGTTCTCAGCCTCGTCGGTCTTTTGTCACGGCTCCGCAGCTGAAACAAGCCCATTACCAGCGACAGCGACACGTCTGTCGTGATAATTAATATTCCTTCGTTACACGGTTTCGTCTAATCTATACACCGCCACGACTATACTTGGGCTCCATGAATCGAGTTACCCACCACCATATCCCTCCCAGCAGTCATCCTATACATTGGCCGAATACCCAACACTCGGCATGCGTCCAGAACTTCGCCTCCTTTCAGCCCATTTCCTCAATTCATCAACCCAAAACACAGTACTGCTTATGCATATCAGAGAGACCAGGTCCCACAGACCCAGCGCCTCGGTCTGAAAAACCCGTTGCAAAAATGGCAAGTATATAACACACAGTTGGCCCGCGAGACTGCCTGCAACCGCGTAGTTGAACATTTTGTTTCCAAAGAGCTTGATTTCGCCAATCAGCACCGACTTGGATTCCGACCGGCAAGTCAGCGCATTGAACATGTCAAAAAGCACAAACGTCGTAAAGGTCATGGTGGTGTCGCGTTTCGTCACCACTCGGGTGCGGAGGGGTGTCGACGCCACCGCCAGCGGGTCGACCGTGGGATCATCAATGTCCACCATCTCTCGAAGATAGATGAAAAGAGTGCCCATCATGATGATCGACGCCGAGGTGAGAACCCGGCGGATAAGTCGTTTGGTCAGCACATTGGCATTGCGAGGTCGTGGCGGCTGCATCATGACCCGCGGATCAACTGGTTCAACTCCCAGTGACTGAGCAGGAGGGCCATCCATGAGTATATCTGAGACACGTTAGCTGAGGAACTGCGAACAATCACCCGACATGACTTACTGATCCAAAGAATCTGCATGGCATTGAGCGGATTCTTGAAACCAAACATGGTACTGAGAAGGACCAAACTCAACGCCGCGACACTCGTGCTCAGCTGGAATGTGATGAAATTTTGAATGTTGAAAAAGATTCCCTTCCCTTGTTCGATGGCACGGAGGATTGTGGAAAAGTCGTCGTCTGTCAGAATCATATCGGCCGCCTCTTTGGCCACATCTGTGCCTAGCTTTCCCATTGCAATTCCAATGTCGGCCTTTTTGAGCGCAGGAGCATCGTTGACCCCGTCACCCGTCATGGCCACCACGTCTCCCCGAGCCTGAAGAGCTCGAATAATCTTCATCTTGTGGTCTGGGCTGGTGCGCGCAAAAATGTTCGTCCTGACAATGGCCTCCGACAGTTCTTCCTCTGACATACGGTCAAGCTCATCACCTCGAAGGACGGACCTCGAACCAGAACTTCCTTGACTGACGGGCATCCCGAGATTCTTTGCAATCGCCACCGCCGTCGTCTCTGCATCACCCGTGATCATGATGACTTTCACTCCTCCATTCATCAGCCGTCGAATAGATCTGTTCACGTGTTTTCGGGGAGGGTCGTTCATCCCGACCAACCCTGCAAAACACAAGCCAGTAAAGATATCCGACTCTGGCTCTGTGGACTTCTTATTTCCCAACGATGGTGTGGAGCTTCTGCTGGTCTGCCGTGGCTTATGCCTGAGGACACCACTGGCAAATGCGATGACCCGGAGTCCCTCCTCCGCCATTGCCTGTGCCGCTGCACTGGCTTCTTTCCGACGGCTCTCGTCAAGCACCACTTCTTGACCATCTTTAGTCAGATACGTGTCAGACCTGCTCAGAATCTGTTCCAACGAGCCTTTGATATAGGCCGTTTCCGACCCATGCCCATAGCCGTTGGTCATTTCGCCAAGGGCACTGCCAATGACAACGCCCATCCACTTTCGCTCCGAACTGAATGGCGTCTCGCTTGTTCGCGGTCCAATCTTTTCACGAACATCGTCTTCACCGTGCGCATCCAACAAATCGAGCATGGCGATATCAGTCGGCTGACCCAGCCATCGACTCTTGGTGACGGTAGATGATCTATCTCTAGTAGAGGATAGCACCGCAGCAGAGGCAGCGGTCGCGGGAGTCCCGGAAGCATTGTGAGAGAGTCGACCGTTGTTTGCAATATTCCCGATTCGAAGGATGGCCTTGGTCGCGGATGTGAGTGCTGCGGTCGGGTCGACGGAGAATGGCTTCCCCATATCGAAATGCCACAATTTGGTCACGGTCATGTGGTTGAGAGTCAAAGTTCCTGTCTTGTCGCTGCAAACCACATTCACCGAACCTAGTGTCTCGACGCTGGGGAGCTTGCGGACAATTGCTCCTCGTTTAGCCATTCGTAACACTCCCAGTGCAAGAGTGACCGTGACAATGATGGGTAAACCCTCAGGAATTGCGGCAACGGCCAGTGACACTCCAATGGTGAACAAATCCAACAGTTTCTTGCCCTGAATAAGACCGATGATGATAATGACCCCAATGACGACGAAAGACATGTAGCTAAGTTGCTTCCCCAGCAAATCCATCGACTGCTGGAGAGGCGTCCGAGGAGCCTCAATCTCCTGAAGCGACAACGAAATCGTCCCAAACTCGGTTTTTCCGCCGGTTGCGATGACAATTCCTTCTCCATGGCCTGACCGCACCAGTGTTCCCATGAACGCGATGTTGTGCTGCTCATTGAGACGTACGTCGGTGCCTACTGCACCAGCAGCATTGTACGGTTCAGGGGTACCGTGGTGCTCCGACCTACGGATGGTCGGGTCCAGCGCGGCAGGAAACTTTTCCACTGGTTCATTTTCGCCGGTCAAATTGGATTCGTCGATTGTCAGCTCGGCAGCGTGAGTGATTCTGATGTCGGCGGGAATGCGGTCGCCGGTAGCAAAGATGACGAGGTCACCCACGACAAGCTGGGATGCAGGAATCGTAGCAGACGACTTTTCCTCGGGGGGGACCGCGGCGCCGTTAGCCAATGGCTCCATCTCAATTGCTTCATTTTCAGAATGCTGATGTCTAGCCGTGTACGTGGTCGATCGGGGCCCCGAGCGTCTGACATGGGCATAATGAGGCACCAATTTATGCAAGGCCTCCAAGGATTTTTCCGATCGATACTCTTGCACAAAAGCGACGGTAACCACAATGGTGACGGCGAGGGCAATACTGACGGCATCGTCTTTGTTGCCAATGAAGAGCGAGATGGCGGCCGATGCGAGCAGGAGAAGTATCAAGGTCTCTTTGAACTGCTTAAGAAATCTCAACCATAGTGGCTCCTCCTCTTCATGGGGCAACTCATTGGGCCCGTCCTTTGCCAGTCGCGCATGTGCCTCAGTCCGCAGCAGGCCTTGAGTGATTGAAGTCTTCAGTTGCTCGGCGGTTTCTTGGGGGGTCAGGAGAGAGTAAGAGGATGTTATCGAGGAGGAAGTGGATGCATAGCGGGCTGGACTCCGCGGCCTGTCTGTCTGCGATTCTGCATTGAAGACCGGTAGTAATGTTGACATGATTGCATGTTAGCTATGTTGATTTCCACCCCATCGTCCGCAAAATGTATGATGAGAAAGGATAGTCGAGTGGATGATCGAAGGCAACACATGCACGGACGACGAACGCTAGAGTGGACTCAAACAAATATCGACAGAGGGAATAGGAGGATAATTGTTGTCACACGACAGAGCGGTCAGCCGTGTGCGCAATGAATCTGTTGGAAGGAAGAATGGGGGTTCGCAGTAAGATCTCAGGGATCCTGTCGCCTCTGTCTCCGTCCTCGAAATCTTGCAAATTGCATTGACGCTACGGTAAGGCATGGGCCCTGGTGGGCCGCAACTCCAAACTCCAATTTGCCCCCCAGAGGCGGAAGGTTGGGCGAACACGAGAAGCCACTAGGTACTAGGCACTACTAGGCGTGCTCGAACACTGGCCATTGGGTTGGCGTTGGGCGGTGGAGGGTGGGCGTTACTGGCGAGGCTGCCACGACTACGAGGGACAAACAAGATCAACCTTCGCCCATCCACCTCTCATCTGCCCATCGGACGCCCAGCCACTCCGCCCTCTTTTCTCCCCGACCTTTCGCATCTCTCAAGTCGCATCCCAACCACCAACCTCCCATTACTTACTCGCATTTTTCCGTCGTCTCCATAGAGAGCGCGCCTTTCTCAGCTTTGATTCTTTGCGAAATCCTCCTCGCATCTTTTTTTGGTCGGATCTGTCTTCGAATCCACTTGCGCGACCTGAAATCAACATCATCCTGCCCTCGACGCGTCGAAGGTCCCTCGCCCACTTCTACAACCTGACTTAAACTCCCCTCACCCGTCCACATGTCCCCGTGAGCTGTCACTCACAGCTCAGCCTCTCACTCACCTTGACATGTTTTATTCAGAACAACTCCTGGCCAAGACCGGGCCTTTGGCTCGTGTCTGGCTTGCTTCTAATGTCGAGCGCAAGCTCTCAAAATCACAAATCCTACAATCCGATATTCAGAGCAGCGTGGGCGCCATTGTGGACCAAGGACATGCTCCTATGGCCTTGCGCCTGAGTGGTCAGCTTATGCTGGGCGTGGTGCGAATCTATGGGAGGAAAGCCCGATATCTGCTCGACGATTGTAACGAGGCCTTGGTCAAGATCAGAATGGTGCGTCGCCTTTCCTTCCTGTAGTATTCTATGCTAATGATACATTAGACCTTCAAATCGACCAACAACCATGATCTGCCCGCCAATGCGGCAACCACTGTCGACCTCAATTTACCTGAATTGCTCACCATCGATGATTTGTTCTCTAATATGGACTTCACGTTCCCCATGACCCAACAACAACCCACTACAATCGAACAAAGTCAATTGCTCGATGAGGAGGAGGAAGAGGACTGGACGAGCTCTCTCGTCCCTCAGCAGAAGAGTTCTCAATCGATGCTCACTCCTAACGAAGAATTATTATACAATGAGGTCGATCTTGATCTCGACTTTGGAGAAGGCGATGACATGGACATGAATGACACCACCGTCAGTATGAATCTTGGTCGAAATGCACAGAGCCCGAAACCTAGTGGCGAAGGAGAGGCCCTCCTTTATGACGATGAAGACGCGCTCGACTTGGATTTCGGTGAAGACACGCCTATGCCGGATCAGCCTTATGCAGATGATACTCTACCTCCTGTTGGTGATGCAGCACCGCTTGAGCTCGAAGACGACGAAACACTCCAATTGCAACGAGTGGCGGGGTCCCCGTCTCGTGGACGAGACACAGAGTCTCCTTTATCAGAGGCTAACTCTGACATCCTTCGCGAACTCGACACGACATTCCATAACCCACCGGAAGAGGAGATCGAAGAAGTGGCAGCCCGGCAACGTCAGCGGAGTAGAAAGCAGAAAGTCCTCATGCCCGACGTTGAAACTGTGCTCCATAATAACCAGATCAAAGCACAGGCAGCAGACCGGTCGAAGATCTTGCGCCCTCCATCGTTTCTGCCTTCAAATTCTCTCACGATGAACTTGGCCAACATGCAAAAGAGCGGCGGCTTTGTTTTGTACGCGATGAATGACGGCCAGTCCAAAGATTGGGCACCCGAGCTCCAAGGTCTATTGTCGTTTGAATTAGTGTCGAAATCCGGGCAACTCAAGAGGAAGCGAGATAGCGGCATCGGTGGTCTAAGCGAAGACGAACACAGTGAAAAGTCCCCACGACTACAAGGCCCAGAAAATGCAATGGAGGATGAAGGTGTCCACCTTGATGATGCCCAGCGCGACATCACCCTGGATGACACAGCCCCTCTACCCATGAGCGACGGCCTTCCAGTCTTCGATAATGCTGCTGAGGACGACGATGATGCCGGCGACGGCACATTCAACGATACGACGGTGCCGCTTGTCCATCCTGCCGACAGCGGCCCTATCTCACTCGGGACACAACATGCAGTTCACCTCCTGCGTGACCGACTTGGAAATGCTGATGATGTCCATCCATCTTCGCCAGCCAAGAAATCCGTGCTCCTACAAGATCTCGTCCCAGAAGGTCGGGCAAGCAAGGAGGATGCCACCAAAATGTTCTTCGAGGTGCTAGTTCTAGCCTCAAAGGATGCAATAAAGGTTGAGCAAGGCGACAAGTCGATAGGAATGCCCCTGCGGATCAGAGCAAAACGAGGACTGTGGGGAGCATGGGCCGAGACAAGCCCAGGCGAAGATCCAACTGTCCCCACAACGGCTTCTCAGCAAGTGGCTGCTTCAGCTTGAGGTTATTGGGTTTTAGGTACGATTTTTTAACAGCGGCAGACAACTATGATTCTGAATAGCTCTGGTAGTTCTCTTGGGGAACTCTGGTACCATTGAGGACAGATTGGGGTCGGCGACGCCTGTATTTTTAGCGGGCTGGGAGGGGCAGGCTGACGACCCGAGAACTATTTGGATAACAGGGTTTGTGGCATTGGAAAAAGGCTACGACAATGAAAGCGGGAGCGTGTCGTTTGCAGGGCTGGGTTGGTGTTTGTGGCAGCCTTGGATACCCCAGTACAACTGCAGATACGTGTTTAGGTCTGAATGAGGATATGTCTTTTTATCCCTTAAATGCAGCTCGATGGTCAACTGGGAATTTGGCTCTTGTATAGGTCTGTCCTTTGTCCTGGAATAATAGTAGTGGAAAAGACGTGCCGCTTGACTGGCTTGACCCTGACGACGCAGTGACAGGTGAGAGCTACATAGGTACTAGGTAATGTAGGTAGCTGTGCACGTCTTATCGAAGGTGTGATACATTCCTACGACTGTACGAGATGTACACATTTGAACTGGTGGAAGCGAGGAAAGAGATTAGCCCGGGCGGGATGCTTTTCGAAATTATGTACCTAACACAAATCAACCATATTGGGCCGAGTGAGTATGTATGTATTAGTATGAATACCTATTTCTAGCAGTGGCAAGGGGTAGGTAGTGGAGAATCCGAGTCCGAACACGGGGGGAAGAAGCGAGTGAATCCACGTTCTGTTTGAGGGTCAGGATGTCAAATCTCCGTTGTGAAAGGCTATACAAGAGCCTCATGGACATGGGAATGGCTCATGGATGCATTGTCCTTCCCGTGCACACACTGGTTCTCTCTCTTCTAGGTGTCCTTGACCCAAGTGCCGTCGTCCATCAAGCCTTCACGCTTCGGGCCTTCTCTCGCCCACGTCTCAACCACTCCATTCTTGGGATCTTCATCCGGCAACCCCCTGGAGCGTCTGACCTCGAGGACCGCCTCCCGCACACGTTTTGTACATTCGATCCTCAGCTCCACGGCCTCGGGATGATTTGCCAAGTTCTCGGGCACAAGACCCAGAATCATCTCGTCCCATCCAGGCAGTCCGGCTTCACGGGCATGTCGGTCCGCCAGATCTCGCCAGCGCTTGCGCAGGTCACCAAACACTGCTTCAACGTCGAGCTCCCGTCCGATTGTAAGAGATATTCTTTTCCCGATCCTGGGTATGAAGCGAGGGAAGGACCGACTCTCATGCATAACCTGGTCCGTTCCTTCAATGAACATGGGTACCACGTCAGGACACTCAGGCGGCTCGAGAATGAGCCGGGCCACACCCCATTTGAAGTAGCGCATCGTCTTGTCAGTGGCTTGGTGGATCATTCCCTCGGGAAAGATGTGTACCCAGCTGTACGAGTTGCTTGCATAGCGTGATGGGGCGAGATACCACCTCACATCGGAGGGCTGTGATGGGTAGGACGGTGGAGGCGAGATGTCGGAAAACGGATCCACGCAATCCCAGGGCCATTGAGCAGGCTTCCAATCCTTGTGAAACCGCGGATTGCTCAGGGGACTGAGTGATTGCTTCTGTGCAGAGATCTTGGAGAGGAGGCGGACAGCTTCGGTCATCGTTGCCTGGTAGGGTCCACCAAAAGGCGAGTGTGCGCCGCGGTGGATAGGGAGGACTTGTCCCAATGTGAAGAAATGGGACGTAAATGCATTTTTGAAGCAGATATCATGACTACCCAGACTCCAGCGGTGGTTCATATAGCCGTGGAAGGCTGCGAAGGAGAAAGGAAGAACGCCCCATATTAATGGTTCGTCGAGGACGGAAATATGGTTCGAGACGGTCAACAGCCCGCGACGACGTGTTTTGAAGTCGGAACGCGACTTTAAGAGGTCGAGAAAACGGGGTAACCCTTGGACTTCGGTTTTGTTCAGAGTGTAGAGGAAGAGACGCGACAACGTGGCAACGGTAAGGATCGTTTGGTACGAGGCACCGCGCCAGAAAAAGCTCGGGGACTCCAGGTTTTGGTAGAGATTGAGGTCATTGCGGTGGAGGGGCATTGGTGATGTAGCGCGGCAAAGGAACGAATGTAATGAAGTCCATCGAGTCTGATTAAGGAAGGGAGGAATCGTGGAGCGCCGTAGTTAGAAATTATCATTAATCCATGTCTGCTGGAGGCGTCGTGCGGGAGCTGTTGGCTGTCAGTAAGTCGGCGGGATTTTTTTTTTGCTGAAGCTGCGGAGCGAATGATTGCGGCAACATTTCCGATAGCGCTCGAACTTCCCATTCTCCTACGCAACAATACCAGCTCACTTTTCGACCTGCACTTGATCAGTCAATTCCTATTTTCCTTTTCGTTTCGTCAGCCATGTTCAGGCCGACTTCTCCTCTAGCAGGAGGTCTTCTATGGTGCGTCTATGTTGGAAAGGGAGCTCTTCGCCGGTCGTCCATACTAATTGAGTCTTGCTTGCAGGAAAATCCCCTGGCGCCTCTCTTCGATGCAGAAAGCGCGTCAACGAAAGCGATTAAAGTTGGTCGATAAAGTGGTCGATACGGTCAGCACTGCCCTACAAAAAAATGGCGGTTTGACGGCAAAAGCGGTAGAACGATGGTACCAGGAGATGCCTCGAGAGGAGGAGATGCTTCCAAAGGACAAGTACACGATTTTTGATCGCAAGGAAAAGAAATACAGGAAAGGCATTCACAGTATGCCTGGCAAGCTCTCATCCGTGCATACAATTACTGATGAAATATTTCAGAGCTACCGAAATGGACGAGAGTCAGTCAGAGACTCAACCCGCCTGGCTTCTAGAAGGCTCAACTCGATCGATACTATCATACGCTACCTCTGCTTCGCATATCATCAGAAAATGCGCCTCGCTCCTCCAAGCTCTGACTGAAGCAAATACAGACTGGGAGCGGTACATGCGCTAGAGTGCGCGGATTGGACATTTACGGAGCTGAGATGCGTTTCGCGTCCACCCAAACTCTTGAGCTTCGACGAGCTCTCCTGCTGATAACACTCGTGGTGAAGCAAATAAGACGTTAGACGCGGCACAACTGTTCAGGCCGTGCTATGCGAAAGAGCAGTTGGGCGGTGCCGAACTACGACTCCTGGTGGAAAACAGGTGTACTTTTATTGATGCAGGGATACAAGCCACCGGGAAGAGAAAGAGATGGGTTTAGGGATAGCGGACAGACCATGAAAGTGCGGCCTGTGTTTCTCGGATGGGCAGAAACACACAGGCGATTACATGGGCTCCTAGTGGTATCGGCCTCGTCCTTTACAGCTTCACAGGAGAGGCTGCCTATATTATCTGTACAATACCATTGATGTGGATTTTTGACTGATGCCCTCCCATCCTGCCTATTACCTTTGTGATCGAAAGAGCTACATACATAATAGTCCCTCGCCAAGAGAGCCAGTGAGTGAGAATGACTCCCCCACAGCGCTTGTTTCCCGTTATCCGAAAGAGCCAGGAGCCCACTTCTACCTCTGACTCTGGAATCTCTACCCCCCAACCTAACTATCTTTAGTGTCTCGATGTAATCTCATGCACCATATACACCTCATATGCTAAGTAGCCGCCTCTACATTGAGGCAATAAGCGGTTGGACATTGTGACAGTCACTGATAGAGGGAATGACATACGAGCAAGTACATTCTCTCTCTTGGCTACACGTGATGGTCCGGTCTGGAATAGGCGGCGGTCGAATGACTACTACCTCCATCCATGACTCCCTTCCTGACTCGATCATGACTCCCCATGAACAGACAAGATAGCTCGATATAGCTCGATAGGTACTCACCCTCGCCTTGTCCCCTGTGGACTTCACCTGCCTGTCCCCTCGTCACCCGTCACGGTTGGATCCATGCCGAAGAAACACCAAAAACGAGTCCTATTCCTCAAACCGCAGTCCAGCAGTCCTCATACCCTCTCGCTCTCGAAGTCGCAGGCCTCCAAACCTGAAAACTCGGATACTCCACGCACCGTCAATGACCTGATTCGGGAGTCTCGTCGTCAGCAATTGAGAAATGGCACGAGGTCTGACACTGCAGCTAACGCATCCTCTGTCCACCCCTCTGTGAGAGCCGTCCTTGACCTACCCACGCCGCCTGCGCCTGCCCCACGACCCAGATTTGGTCCTCGCGCAGCTGGCGGTGAGTTGGGTCCGAGTCTGCTGTGGCACATCCCTGGTCCACCTCCACCACAGAGCTGGCTTACAGGCAGACGCGGTACTTCGACTATTTCCAGTTATCCTGTCGCTCTTACCACCGATCCAGATATTGGCAATGGTCGCATTCAAGTGCGGTCGAGTAATCTGCCAAACGGAGCCTTCCCTTCTGTCACCTCCCTCCAGCATCTCGTGTTGAAGAGCATAGCATGCAATTGGGAATGGCACGCAGAGAACGACGGCGACTATTTTGTGGATCTGCCTATCTTACTTAGGGAAAATCTTTTGAGCTACATTGCCGTATACAGCGAGACGGTCCGGAGTAATCCGTTGAAGATTCTGTTTTTAGATGAAACGGACACCGAGGACAAGGCGCAGGTCACAAGGCTGGACTTAAGCAACGCCGTAGGGACTTGGACGACTTTGAAACAGTTGGAAAGAAATCTATTGGTCAAGAATGCAGGTACTACGAGTATCAAGAAGACGGCCGAAAATCGAACTTTTACAATGGATCCTACTCCAGATAGCTGGGACACTGATGCAAACGGTGAACACGCAACAGACACTCCAACGATCACTCCACTGCCTAGAACTATCCACAACTTCAAGAATTTGAGGCATCTGTCCCTCGCTGTCTCTCCATACAACTTCAAGGCTGCCTCGTGGTCTTCGCTTCTTGCTCTGACTGCTGAATTGGGCACTTTGACCTCTCTTTCTCTGGCACACTGGCCTCAACCTACACTCACGCCAAACGCCGCGTTCACACGAGCCCTAATCAACCGGCCCGATTTCGCATCGGCAGTGTATGACGGATCGGACATTCATACGTCTCTCGACGACGACTGGCGAGAAGCAGCAGGAATGCTGCGGACACTGAGCCGCTCGCTATACTGCCTAAAATGGCTGGATCTTACAGGTTGTGGAGACTGGTTTGCTGCACTTGAATGGAAAAGTCCACTGGCCGTATCGTTCTTCTCTCTACCCTCATTGTCCCCTCCTGGGGAGGAAACGGCTGGCCCTGAATGGAACAGTGGCTGGCGGGGGCTGGAGACGCTGATTCTAGAAGTCGGATGGAGACCGGTTCGTCCTTCGGCGATAGGACACGGCACTCCAGCCAAGGATGAGGATATCGAGGCCGAGCGTAGGCTCTATCGGTACAAGAAAGAGCGTGAACGCTTCGACAGGATTCGAAGCACTGCGCAGTCTGTGGCGCGACATTTGCGGAGTGTCCGCAAGGCGGCTGGCGGCAAGTGGATCGAGGTCAAAGTAAGTGATGAGCTGGTAGGGCTTTCCGAACGTGATGGGCGAATGGTAGAGATATGACCAGCCCTCGCCAGAGCTCACATTCAGGTATTTTCACTTGCTGAAGAAATTTGTGATCTGTTGCATACCTGGTTCGACTTTCTTTGCAGGACTAGACTTCAGAGTCATGTCCTTGTTGCTAGTTGCACTCTTCGGCTTCTTACCTACAGTCGTCTTGGGTTGAGGAGACTTCAAGGACTGAGTGGTGGAGGACACTTTCGTGTGCTTTCTCGTTGGGCTGCCCTGGGACTCGTCATCATGCTCTCGTTTTATGCCTTGCTTTCCTTCGAATGGGGGACTCGTTCCAGGCAGCGGCACGTCTTTGCCGTCTCCAATATCTTCAGCCGCGGGCTGGGCTGGGTCCGGTTTGACTTTGACTTTATCCGTGGCTTTCTTTGCACCAGCGTTGCTGAAAAAGTTGGCGATGTTCTTCTTGTTCTCCTTGCTGTCGACCGGAACAATGAAGCTGGGTGAATTGTTTCCCACTTTCCCGACGGCTGAGTCTACTTGGTAGCATTCAAGCTCGCCCTCATATGGTTTCAGAATCGCCTGAAGCTCCTTGCTCCACTTGTTCCTTGTCGGGTCCAGCCACATCTTGACTTCTTCAGTCCCGGGAGTCAGAATCACTGGCATTCGATCATGTAGGAACTGCAGCTGCTTGTTCGCATCTGTCGTGATAATAGTGTAGGTGTACAGCTTCTCCCCTGTGTCTTCGTACTTGACACAGTCCCATAATCCAGCGAACCACATCAAGTTGCCATCTTTTCTCTTGACGAAATATGGGATTCGCTCTTTTCCACCCGGACCTTTCTTCAACCACTCGTAAAAACCCTGCGCCACGACCAGACAGCGCTTCTTCTGCTTCATCGTGTTCCACATACCCCGGTTCTCGATCAGAGAGTCGTCGCGGCAGTTGATAGTACGCAACATGGACCCGTAGTCGGGGGCGCGCTTGGTCCAGAAGGGGATCAACCCCCATTTCATGACTTTGAGCTGGTAATTGAAGTGCTTCGATTGACTGGATGTCGGCGGGGTCGACTCTTGCGGCTCTTGTTCCACTTGCTCTGCTTGACTCTCGTGTTCTGCAGCAGCGTCGCTGGTTCCTGCTTCGTCGTTGTCCCTGACCCCTTGGTCTGGCACATCTGCCCTGTAAACAAGGCCAAAGGACCCGGGAGGGAAGTTGTAGGTTTCGCGGGCTTCATTGTCGCCGGGGGCATCGTCAACCGGCATGCCTTGCTGCTGAAGCTGGTACCGCACAAACGCCGCGCGGAGACCTAGCGCGTATCTCCCACACATTTTGGAGATGTTGAGGAACTATGTAGAGCATGTCAAAAGGAGGTGGGCGCAGCGAGAGTTGGCAAATACGATGGGAATACGAGTGAGTGGTGGTGTTGGTGGCGCGACGGGTGGTGACGTCGGCGCATTTCGCGAGAAATCTGGGGTAGAATCTCAAATTTATTTCCGCGTCAAAAAACGTGGACCATCAATAAGGATCCTGCCGCACTTCTTTCCAGTTTACCCATTTCTCTCCTATTCTCGAGAACAATCTTATTATCGTCGGTCATGAACATGAAATCCGGTATGCTCACAGCTCAGCTACTTCGCGGCTTCAGGCCTGCACAACCCGCTCCCTCTCGAGCTTGCCTCAATCGCATCCACAGTTTGTCCAGATCACGGCCTCGTCTCCGGAACACACCCTCCCTCAACGCACGAGTCCAGACAAGAAACGCCAGAAACTATGCGAGACCGCCCAACCGATTCGAACAAGCAGTCATCGATGCCCGGGTCAAGCACCCTGTCCTCTTTCCGTTCCTGCTCTTTGGCTCGACTGCTTCAGTAGTCTTGCTCATCATCATGGCGTACGACCAATGGCGGAGGGAGAAGAAAGGCACCTCAGTATATCCTCCGGCGGTCGAAGACCAACTACGGCTGGCCTTGCACTATACCCACATCTCGCCAGACCCGGACACCGCGTCACAATACTTCATGCAAGCTATCAAGAAGGCGGAGGAGGTTGGGATGGACCCGTATAGCAAAGACACGGTTGGCATCCGGGTCCGCTTCTCCCAGATGCTAGAAGAGTTTGGACACGTGAAGGCTGCCATCGAAATTTTGGATGGTATCTCTTCGGATCTCGAACACAAGTTGGCAGAACTCGACCAAGCACAGTCAGTCAAGAGCGATGCTCCATCCGCTCTGGATCCAGAAACAGCAGATTTCCGCGCGAATCTGATCAAGGGAATCGTCAAGCTCAAGATCAAAGTCTCCTCAATGTACGAAAGCGATTATCTCCAAAATCCCACCATGGCCAAACAAGTGCTGTCGGACGCGGTCGGGCTTGTCGTCAAGGAGACCAAGAACCCTCAGGTCAATACCTTCACGGAGGAGAATGGTGCAGGCTTGACTACTGGGGAAATTGCTGCGATGCTGTCCCAGATGGGCGATCTGTACGCCACTTCGGGAGAAGAGGAAAACGCCATCCAACTATATATGCTCACTCTGCAACCGCTGAGGGCGTCGTGCAACGGCACCAGATCCTGCAAAGAGGTTCAAGTCCTCAGCAACATCGCTTCTGCCATGGACATGGCGTTGAAGAAACCCACGGCCAAGATCAATGGGAAGCCAGCGACCAAGGACACGCTCGCGGCCGGGAGACGCGCCGCTCTGAGATGGGCGGACCAGGCAATCGCCACGGCCGACGTTGTCAAGTCTGAGGAGCGCGATGAAATCTGCACCGCCGCTTTGATCTCCGCCCAGATGACTCGCGCAGATCTGTTGCTGGATAATGGCGACAAGGCGAAGGCACGCGAAGCCTTTCAGAGTCTGCTGCCTATGTTGAAGGAGAGAAATCTTCTGCCTCTTGTCGAGACCGCTGAGCAAGGTCTGAAAAGGGCCTCTACTTGATCTCAACTTGATTCGATGTATGAATACGTTTTAAGGTAAAACAGTGTACAGGGTATTCCACTGTTGGCAGTTCTAGCTTCCCTGCGCCCTGCTTTTATGAGTCTGCTGTGGCCAGTGTTGCCGTACACTTTCCTCAGAGCCATTTCTCGGAGCCAAGTCAGGACGATGCGACGAATGCGCAACATATCTCGCATGGATCAGACGATAACGAGAATATATTTGCATTCAGAAGGGCTCGAGATGTATGGCGATCAAGCCTGACGCACTGACGAGGCTGGCCAATAGGAGGCCTGAAACGAATAGAAGGGACGCGTATCTGCGACACTGTCCACCGTTTCAACAGACGCTCGTGGACTTTCTTTCTTTAGCACTATGACCTCGGACATGAGTGTCGCTGTGCATGTCTGTCCATCTCAGAGGGTCGGCGCTTGAACCCCAGTCCACTAATAGGTGATGCAACCTACTGACCTCATTGGGCCACAGACTTGCTCGAGATCGCATCGAACATCCACATCAATGACGGAACGACCCGAAAACGAGCATACTACGGCTGAATCAAAGGTCCCAGCAACTTTGGACGCTCTCGCTTCATGTCGCTCATGGTCTCAAATCTGGAAGTAGCGGCAAAAGGGTACGACTAAGCGCCGACCGCATCATTGGCCACGGCCAGAATGTTGCCTCGGACAAGATCTTACTCTATATTATCTCGACAAATATACTTTGCCAATATCTAAATGATCTCTCTGTGGTGTAACAACATCGGAAACCCAATCGTTCGTCTCTCACTCTGCTGGAGAAACCGCCTCCGTCGGCATTGTGATACATGACATGCAGGCAGAATTTGCTGATCGGGCTCAGCGACACAAACCACGTCAGTTGTTGCCCATATTCCACTTCCATTTCGGGTTCCCCAAGGATATCTTCCGTGCCAAGCGAGTCGCGAGTCCTGGTCCCGTGCCAGACGAAGTCGAGAAGACTTCAACCACTCTGAAATCGAAACCGACAACATGGAATCCGATCTGGCTGCACACGAGCTTTCTTCTAGCAACAACATTGACCTTCGTTGCTCTTATTTCAGTGCTGCTGCTCTTGCTACATGTGACCAAACAACATGACGGCCTAGGACTTCGGACCTCAAATCATTTCACTTGGACGTATGGCCCGACTGCGGTGCTCACCCTTGTTCTTGCTGCATGGCGACAGATCGATTACTATTGTAAGGCTCTTACGCCTTGGGACGAGCTGGCTCGAGGAAATGCTCACCCATCGCAAAGTGTGCTGCTCGACTACAAGTCGCCCCTACAAGTTATAAGCTTCTACAACGCGTCGAAGAACAGACATTTCACCATTGTTACGACAATATTGGGATTTGTTGTTCTCAAGCTGATCACACTTGCCTCTACTGGTCTTCTTTTCCCGGATCCCGTCGCCTTACCCAGCAGTCAAGTTCAGGTCTCAAGAATCACAAGGCTGGACGGTTCACTCTATGATGCGTCAGCAAATCAGGGGCTTTTCGACCCGTCAATTGCATACACGGCTTATGCTGCTATGAGTAAGGGTTTAACTTACGCAGAGGGCACGACTGCTGAGATGGTTTACGAACAGATTGGGGAATTCAGACTGCCGATACAGGGTCAGGACGCCAACGGAACAGTTAGCGCAGAAGTTCGAGCTCTCGTCCCAACATACCACTGTGAGAGTGCCCCTGTGACAGTCAACCTTCAGCCTGCAAATGTGACAGATTTTCATCCGCAGGACACCCTCCAATTGTTGTTCCCAGAGTGTACTTTGCGAGCAGACGGGAAAGGCACGCCGGTCTATGCCCTCAATCCTCAGACTTTCGTTTGTCCGGAACGTCAGCTGAGTCCTCTAGTACAACAAATTGATTGCAACACGCATACGTCTCTTGGGGGTCAAGATAATTGGCAGCTATTGACCCTGATAGACTTTCGCTACAATCAAACGATCGCCAATGCGAGCGACTTGGCTTTGGGAGATCCAGTTACGGCAACAGCTTGGTCTACAGCCGTGGCACAAATGACTGGCATAGCTTGCAGGTCGGGGTTCTCGGTCGAAAGCATTCAATTATCTTATGACCTTGAGAGTGTTCCTCGACGAATCCGGACGACCCGCACAGGCAACAGCAATGGGACCATGCCGGGGAATTTCACAGCTTTTGATCTCGGCGTCCTGACCACTTCGGCTCTCAGTGCCAGCGCAGACATGTTTGGTAATCTGGTGGATAACCAGAACGTTCTGGAGTATCCTAATGTCCTTTTTAAAATGATGGCAGCAATGATTGGCGGCACATATGAAGATTTGCTGAATGAAACTACAATGGTCGCAGCTGCGGAAAAGGTTCTGCAACAAATTGCCCTTCAGTCGGCCGCTAAATACATCATCAGCAATGACAACACTACTCTCCCAGGTACCTTTCTTCGACAGGAAGAGAGACTCCAGATCAGCGACTTGTCGCTCTGGATTATGGTCTCTGGCTGCGTCGTAATGGCTTTGTTGACATTAAGCCTCCTCTGGAAGAGACCGAAGAATCCGTGTCTCCACAATCCTGAAGCCCCAAGCAGGACTGCAGAGCTCTTAACCTATAGTATTAATCTCAGGGCAACGTTGAGGGGGGTCGGTCTCGGTGGAGATGACGAGCTTCATGCCAAGCTTCAAGGCTTCAGATTCAGTGCTGAGTCTCAAGGAGATAATGACGATGAGCGTCTCATCTCTATCTCACTATCAAGCCCGGTTCGTTCTCCAGACGACAAAGACAATAACAATGTGGCTGGAAATGATGAGACGATATGGTGGAGCCCTCTGACCCTCAAACTTCCAGTTGTCATCATCAGCCTGGTTCTGCCACTGATTGCCCTTGGAGCACTCGAGGTCATACAGCAGATTTCAGACAAACACCATGGATTCGTCGCTGTCCAGGGATCGAGCAGCATGTCCATCACCATATACACCCGGTTCCTCCCTGCTTTGTTGATGTTTCTAGTCGCAACTATGGTCAATGCTCTCGATTTCAACATTACTGTTTTAGCACCATACAACGCGCTCCATTCCAAAGTTGGGGCTTCGGCATCGAGAAGTATCGCGACATCAAATCTTGGTTGTCTGCCTCCACTTGCCATCTGGAACTCGCTACGACACCGTCAATGGGGAACTGGACTTTCCGTGCTTGCCAGCCTCATCGCAAGTGTTCTTACTATTGTGGTTTCCGGCCTCTATACTGTTGATAACCTTCCCCTGACTCGGACAGTCTCTTTGAACCGCTCAGATACGTTCGATACGAAATGGGTCAATAGTGTCAAGAATGACGGCTCCGCAGCCGTTGTAGCAAGCTTGACGGAAAGTCTGGGTCTGGACTATCCGCAATTCACATATGGGGAACTAGCTCTGCCTTCCCTGAAACCTGTTGTGTCTACGAAAGGTGGTGTTGACACGAACGCCACTCTACAGATTCAACTTCCCGCCCTGCGCGGCGATCTGGAGTGTGTGGAACTGACTAGAGATATGGTGAATGTGTCAGCAAGTTATAATTCCAGGATCGAGACAGCTCAGGCCTCGGTCTATGCTACGGTGCCTTTGCCGCCAGCGTGTTCCCGTGGTGGCCCCAACGGTACGGCAAATTCCATTCAGCTCAGTAACACCTTTACGTTGAGGGGGAACTCAAGTTTCGTTGGCAAGCTCTTGGATCTACACGTCGGTCCATTTGATCCAATACAGGCTTCTAGCTTTGGCGAAATTTCGCCAAACACACAGCCAGATAACCCTCCTGGATGCCCGTCTCTGGCTTTGATCTATGGATATGCAGACGTCAACGCCGAGTCAAAGACAGCAATGACGACCTTGATGTGCTATCAGTACATCGACCAACTACAAACGAACGTGACTTTTACCTGGCCGGATCTCACCATTGCCACAAGTCAACCTCCCGTGGTGAATGAATCTTCCACAGAACGACTCCCCAGCGGCATGAACGGCGAGACGGCGTTCCAGTTCCGGTTGCAACTGCACATGGACGATGAGTTCTCCTCTTTCAACCAAACAGGGAACAGTACTGCTACACTGGCGGAGAGCTCACCCCCATTGGACCATTTCTTTCAAGGCGTCGTCTTCGGGAAGCAACCGCTCGAAATGTCTGTTCTGGCAAGCACCCACGAAGCAGATGTCTCCCAGGTCTACGGTGGCATCCGTGGCTTTTACCGGCGGTACATGGCGCAGGCCATATCAAGCAACATGCGAGTTCCCAGCGAAACTTCGGCCGAGGACTCCGCAACGAGTCCTGCAAACCGCACAACCGTGACGGGCACGCTCCTGGACGCGACCTCCCAAGCTCGGATCGTCCAAGACCGCACCGCGAAAATCATCCTCCAGGTCCAGCTGGGTCTCATCTTTGCGCTTGCCTCGCTCGCCGCATACTGTTCCAAGCTGCACGAGCTGGTCCCTTTCAACCCGTGTACCATTGCCGGCGTCGCGACGCTGTTTGCAGGGAGTCGAATGTGCGACCCGGACGACCCTGTTGGCCAACGCGTCATGGGAAACGGTGGCCGGGGACTGTCCGACGGCTGCTATCGATATAGACTGGGATGGTGGGACATTGGACATGGACTTGGAGGAGAGCCACATAGATGGTACGGCATTGACGCGATGGACCGAGACGACGAAGAAAGTCCGTAGTCGGTAGCGGCGTTGAAGAAGGGGGTAAATTGTCACCGTGAATATATCTCTATCTAACAATATCCCAGACAGGCCGACGAGGCAGGAATCAACTTTGTATATGTACTCGGTATATATGTATATATGTATGAAAAAGAAGCGTGTATGTATTTATGTATGGATTTCATCTGAAGTGTCACCCGGCTAAATTTGCTATGGAGTGAATGCATTTCCGCTCTTTCGTTTACATCGTTAAAAGGAGTGTGCGTTTGGTTTGGCTAGGTACAATCGTGCCGAGCACTCTGTGTCTGACTATATTCGTCTGCACGTCTTTTGAATTTTCTACCCCCTGCCTGCCTGCTTGCTCCACAACCTCCCCATAGAGGTAGCGCACACAACTTAGTGTGTGGGTGTGAGTGTGAGTGTCACTTCTTGTGGTTTTTCTTGGGTAATCAAATCCCATGATGATGATGTGTCTGTACCTTTCCCAAAGTTCAAGTTTTTGTTCTCGTTTCTGTGGTCCCATTTCTCCGTTTCCCATTTCCCAGCCCTGTCAAGAAAGACCTGATAAATCCCGGTTCCTCCTTTTCCGCTCTCAGAAAGAAAGAAAAAACCGCCTAAACCTCTTTCCAAAAGCAAAAAGAAAAGACTAGATTTCCCGTCGCTCGTAGATCAGAGAGAAATGATTTGAAGGGTTAGAAAACCCCTCCAAGTGTTCGGTCTTTCTTTTTCTTTTTGGCCCAAAAATATGATACATTGAAGGTAAATATATAAAGATCTAAAAAGCTGGGGTGGTGGCGAAGGTGTGTGCTTGAACATAAAAGTCTGGGGGTTTCACACACGTACAGACAACACACGACTTGGAAGAAAAAGGAATGGTGGATCAGTCATGTCTCCTAGCCAGCGTAGGCAGAGCCCACGGGCGATGAAATCGAGTTGCCGTTGACGAGGATGCCGTTGGAACACATGAAGTATGCGTACCTCTCGACGGCGTCTGTCGAGTCGAGGAAGTCGATGGCTTGCGTCAGGAAGTTGGCGACATCGCTGTCACTTCCGGACGCCCCGAACTCGGTGAGCCAGACTTTGCTGACCCCGTTGGCTTTTGCGGCCGTGATGACGTCCTGGACGTGGCTCTTGAAGTAGGCGAAGTTGCTGGCCGAGTCGTACCAGTGAAAGGCGACAAAATCGACCTTGCATTGACCATTGCAGGACTCGAAGAAGGCGTTGAGCCAGTCGATGCCCATGAGTGGGTTGGTGCCCGCCCCGTTGGTGATGGCGGGCGACCCAAGCTCAACTTGGCCGGAGAGGGGGTTCATGTTGTCGATGTACAGCTTGGCGGCCGTCGCGGGGTCGATATTCGATTGGGAACCAAGATCCGGTTCGTTGAAGGCCAAGGCATGCTTGGATCCGCTGGCGATGGCGGACTGAACAGCGCTGGACCAGCCTGAGATGGAGTTCTGGCCCCAGAGGAGAGGGACGAATTCGGCACCAGAGACAATCTGGCCACCTGGCGATGCTGCCCAGTTGTACGCCCAGCTCATGCCCTTGCCGGCGAAGGCGTCAGTCAAGGACGCGTCGTTGTAAGAGAGACCTCTCTTGCCCGATGAGCCAGTGCTAGGAGGTGAGCTTGGGCTTGAGGCGGACGACGACGCAGAGGCGCTGCTGGCTGCGCTGGAAGCGGGAGACCCGCCAGTCACAGTGGCCAATGTCGTTGGGATGATTGTAGGGGGAACGCCTTGGGAACCAACGGACGGCACTGAGATGGAAGAGCCACCGAAGGATGGAACACCCGAGCTTCTTCCGCCGCCGGGGAAGAATTGCCCAGCAGTAGCAGAAACCGAAACAAAGCTGAATGAACTTGATGAGGACAGATCACCCAGTGCAGCGGACGTAGTAGATGAAGCCGAGGTCCAGCTTTGAGAAGCACCATAGAATCCGCCGGGGCCTTCGGGTGCAACAGATGCAGAACTGGTGCTCGATGAAGCCCCGAAGAATTGGCCTGCACCCCCTGAAGGGGCAGATCCCTCGGAGGGGAGAGTCGCTGTAGAGTCCTCGGACCCACCAACGCCAGCAGTTGCTGTGACCGTGACGTACTCGACAGATGTGGCGGTGATGGTGGTAGTCAAGACGAAGCAAGACGACATGTCACCATCAGTTGGAGCAGCTGCCGTTGCAGCGGCGACTGTTGGGGCGGCATCGGTATTTGCGAGCCCGGGGCTAGAAGCGACTGCTGCAACCTCGGGCGGGCTAGAGAAAGCCGGAGCAGGAGCGGGAGCCGTATCGGGAGAAGACGAGTCGAGCGGGATGGGCTGAACGGTGACAGTCCTGACAGCTGTAGCCACGACAGAAGAGGGTGTCTCCACCGAAGAAGCACCAGAGTCTGGACCCTTGGTGTGAACAGTGCCATTCATGGGGTAGATGCCACCAGTTGGCATAGCCCAGCCACCACCTGTGCCACTGCCATAGTGGAATCGTTCGTGTCGTTTAGGATATGCCAAAACAGCCGAGGCGAACAACGCCACAGACAAGTATTTGGTAACCATATTGAATCAGATGAGTAAGCTGTTGACGGGGATGATGTTTGATGGGTGCAGTAGTCTTGCAGGAAAGCGATGCGAGGTATAGTATATGGGTTTTTTTGACGACCCGCCTGGGGAACGCTGTAGCCGATTCAATCAATGAAGGACCTGGTTGGGTGAAAGAGTGACCGCGAGCGTAGCTCTGCAGTGTGCGAATGACGGAACGAAGGACTAGCCTTGCAGAAAGAAAGACGAAGTGCAATGTGTCGCACAAACGTGTCAGAGAGCCTACAACGGGGGAAGACAGCTGTGTAGGAAGGAGAAGGAAGGAGATGTAAATGAAACGACAAGAACCTCAGAGTTATACCTCTGCCAGCAGAGGGGTCGATGGGGAACATGGTGGAAGGGGTTGAAGGATAGTTGTGAACAGGACAGCAAAAACGGGTTGGCACGTTTCATGGTGGTCTTTCGTGTGACGGGGATCCTGGTAGATGGTAGACCGCATGTTTCCCGGTGTTGTAAGAGACAGGTCTTTTCAAGATCCATTCGCTGGCAGCGAGAAGAGAAGCGGGTAAAAATGACATGTATCAGAAACGCCGTGACCATGGGTCGGGCTATCGTAACGGTCCTGGTTGCTGGCATGGGAGTCCCAGATTCCCAGGCTGGGGCCAAAAAAGGGGAAAGCTGCAGAACAGGCGAGGTCAATTGGCAACGAGGCTACTGTCGCAGGATCTTGGTCGTTCCGAAGCCAGTCAGCGGCCAGATTGGTAAAGATCTGACCTGAAACCGCCAATGGGGGCGGCAATGCAGGGGAAACATCCACCACTGCGAGCTCCGGCGAGGTCCAGCAAACGGGTGAGCCAGTTAAGCTATCGAAACAATCCGATGAGGGTTAGCTTTGCCGGTCGCAACGCTACGTGGTGTCAGGTACCAGCCACCCGCGCAACAGACCCCTGCTTGGGCCCAAGGGGAAAACGGACACTAGTCCAGAAGATCCCAGTGGCGGATATTCTTGACATCGTGAACAAGGAGTGGATTAGTGATTGACAACGAGAGTCTCTGCGGGCAGTAAGAAAGGTGGAAATAGTACTCAGCTGTGCTATATTAGTACTGAGATATTGATGAAGCGATTCAGAGAGAATGTGTGTAAGTATGTGAGAGAGTGTGTACCTAGAATCTGGTGGGTTGTGGGGCTTGGCATGGGACACGTCATCTGTTCAGTGGACTGTCCTGATGGTGGTACTAACAGGGAGGCATTTAGTACGGAGAACTTCCATATCGGGAATAGTTTCCCCTTACCTGGCTGGGTCTTCTGGCGTGATAGGATCATAGTACTAGCAACACACGTGCTACGAATAGATACTCCGTACTTGGTACCTTTCTATATCGCATCCCTATCGCATCCCAGGGATGAAGGTCCCGTACCAGGCCATCTACAAGGGAATGGTACTAGTACTCGTTAATCTCCATCCTCCTCGCCATTTCCACCGATTCACTTCCTAACCACCATCTTTCCCTTGGTCATCTTGAAAATCTGACCATTTGATATCCCGATTTCCGAAAGTCCGCGCAATGTCAACAGGGGGGAAGTTGAAAACTCCTCTGCCCCCCGCTTGCGGATCCTACCAAAACAACGTCCCCCCCTTTGGGTTTCTGTGCAATTTAAGAAACGCTCCAGGCCTTCGACCATGTGGTGCGTTGTACGTACGAAGGATATGTACTCCAGTATCGTCTTCTAGCGCATTGACATTGCCATTTCGTTTCGATTACGGCCACGCGGTCAGATGTCGTGCAGAAGCGAAACTTTATGAAAAGAAACGGGCACGAGATTCAATGTCCTGTACGAGGTACTCGGTATGATCTTCGGACTTCAGGGCTTCTTTTCACGCCCTTGAAGCACTGCCATCACATCACTCACGTTGTCTTTATCCCCCTTGCGTTTCTTTGGGCCACGCTTCCGTCCACTTTTCTTCGCCGACCCTCCACCCTCGTCCCACCCTGCTTCGTCCTCGTCGTCCTCGTCGGCAATCCGACTCTCACCGAATCCTAGATCCAGATCTGCAGCATCTGCCCTATCTCGTTCTCTCAGTCGAGCCAGCAACTGCTGCTGCCTCGCGGCTTTATCAGGATCTGACTCGACAGCTGAATCCCCACCCGTCTCCTCCGTTTTTCGTAGGCCTGCAGCCCGCTTCAAGGCCGAAAGGAGTGTAGGATCTTTCAAAATCGGATTGGTGCGATCCTCGGCTTCCTCTTCTTGATTTTTTGTCGCAAAGTAATTTCGTGGCTTGTTGCTCGTCGATGCAGCGGTCTGTTCGGTGGTCTCTGCTCTTGACGCCGTCTCTTTGTCGACTGCCTCATCCTCTGACTCGCTGTTGATACCGGCGAGTGGATCGTAATCGGCTACTCCTTGGAAGATATCATCATCATCCTCTTCGCCCGCTTGCTGGTCCAGAAGGGCTTGTTGCTTCGCTAGGAGTTCTGCTGGCACTTCCATCCCAAGAGGTTGATTTCGATCGCCTTTTGGGACATCCTCCTCCTTATCAAGCCAGCGAGTCTTCCTCTTCGTCGTTCCATCTTTATTGGTGATGAGTAACACCTCTCGGCGCCGTCCATTGATGATTTCAACGAATTTCTTCTTGTTTGGCTTCTCCGAGGTCACCTTCTTGAACCGTGCTCCAAGTGCTGGTTCTGGTTCTGGAGGGGCGGCCGCTGACATTCCACTTCGGCTCTCCTTCAGCCGTCGCAAGATGGCATCTCGTGTCATGGGTTCTTGGAGATCATCCGGGGTTTCATCTTGTGGTTCCTTCGAAGTCGGCCTCTCCATCTTCACATCTCTCTGCAGGGCTTCCTCCAGTTCGTCGTCTACGTTCAATTGAGCAGGCGCATCCCCCCGCTCGGATATTGGAGCGCTGTTGACATCTTCGCCTCGTCGAACTCTTTCCAACAGTTTCCAGTCCAAGCCTTTTACTAGATGTGTACTCTTAAGATCGCCACCAATCCCAATCTCGCTTTTCAGCTTCTCAAAGGTAGCCTCGTCAATCTGTTGTAGTTTGTACATCTCTTCCAATGCTTTGACTCGCTTCTCCTTATCATCGAGTTCCTCCACACGCTCTTCGTCCGTCTGTCGAGCCAAGGTACGGTCTTGGTAGCCAGAGGCGAGTTTACTGCCTTTCGGTGCGCTTGACTTGAACCTTTTCGTTGGAGGTTGTCCATCGTGTTCTTTTCGATATTCTGCAAGTTGCTGCGTGAATACTTTGGCGGCATTGAATCCCGCTACAGAGCGAGGCGTCATAGGAATCGATGCGCGGGCTCGAGAGCCAAGCGCGGGCTTCTTGAAAGTTGGCGGGGAGGTCCCGCTGCTCGATGGAGTTGCATTTCGGTCGGATTGGATTAGACTTCGAAATTGAGAATTGTCCATCGTCAGCTGTGAAGGCCTAAGGAGCCTTGGATCAGTGTTCAGTTGGTTGTTGAGGGAGAGGCGCCTGCTGTGCCTGCCAAATAAAAGTTGCGGGCAGAGTTGGAGTCGAGAATGAATTCATCGTCGGTGATTTTTGGCGCCTCCGCTCCGCCCCCATCTCCAAATCAACTCCGCTGATTCGATTCTCGCCAACAATATCTGCCTAAGTACCAAACAGACTTCTAGACGTTAGGATGGGAAGGAAACGCAAGAACACCGAGCGCGCTGAAACTGACAATGACAATCCTTCCAAGAAGCGGCCGCCTGCAACGCCTTTGCCCGAAGGCGTTCATCATTACCAGACCATCGAGGAAGTTCCATGGGACATCCAAAAGTATGAATCGCAACACCCATTCTCTACCGAGACTGACCTGTCTCACTTTTACAGATACTGGCATCAGGGCTACTCGATCTTCTCAAAATATGACGACGGTATCTGGATGACTGATGATTCATGGTATGAAGTCACCCACGAGTCGGTTGCAAAGTAGGTTCCTCGTCCCCTCTTCTCCTCTATATGAGGTTTGTCTGACTTCGATTAGCACAATTGCACAACACATAGCAGAGGCCGCACCACCGGGCAAGTCGATCATCTTCGACATCATGTGTGGCGTGGGCGGCAACACCATCGCATTCGCACTTTCCGGCAGATGGAAACGAGTGTACGCGATTGAGAAAGACGCCGCTACCCTAGCCTGTGCCAAACACAATGCCGAGATCTACGGTGTTGCTGATCGGATCACCTGGTTCCAGGGAGATTGTTTCGAGATTCTAGGCTTGGGTGAATCTAAAACGGGGAATACTGTGGAAGCACTGAAGGCGATTGCCAGCAGTTATGGTGTCATTTTCGCCAGTCCCCCTTGGGGAGGTATGTACGCAAACACCAGTCGATTAGTCCGGCGCTTACATTTGGTGCAGGTCCTGGATACCGAGAAGCTGAAGTCTTCGATATCGAAGCGATGCAACCATACTCTTTCAGCCATCTCTACGAGTCCCTCAAGACGCTGACACCCAACGTGGTGTTGTATCTACCGAGAACTAGTGACCTGAGGCAAATTGCGAAAGTAGTAGGTGAGGATAAGAAGACTCAGATTGTGCATTACTGCACCAAGGGCAGCAGCCGTGCCCTGTGTGCATACCTGGGGGATTGGGGGCTGCTGAAATTGGGAGACTTGTGATACGAGTTGGCACGGCCTGTTGCATAATGTCGCCCCGCATGAATTACCGCTATGATACCCTGAAGTATTGAATTTCTCATATTGCTGCTCTACCTGCGGCCTTCATCTCTCGAGTGACAAAGTAGGTGTTCTATCGCGTGTGTGGCAAGGCTGCCTTAAGCGCGTCAGGCTGCCGCCAAGTCACGCTAAACCCAAGTCACGCGGTCCGATTGCTCGCTTTCTTCGTAGGCGCCTTTTCTCCAAATCCAGAACTTGTCTCGGTCTTGCGTATTTCCATCAATCTCACAACACCTCCTACCCAACGTGACATTGGGTCGTGGCATCTATACGACTTCCACCTCTCTATCTGACGCGCTATCATGAGACCCTCCGTCACCTAAAGCGATGCGAGACTTTGGTCGCGAGGGAAACACTCCTGCGGGGTCCGCGCGGTTTCACCCAGACATCACTTCGTCTTGTAATCCTACACAATGGCCACCGATGTCTACCAGCAGGCCAATGACCTCGACGGCCTCTTCGACGATGTCGACGACGAGATGGCGGACTCGACGGCCAATACCCCCTTTGACCAGAATTTCAACATGCCGGCAGATACAAATGATGAACTCAGTGCGCTGTTGAACGAGGGTGGCGGCGAGGGCTTCAATTTGGATGAGTTGAATGAAAGAGAGCTGGAACAGGGTGAAAAGGCAGATGACGCGGTTGACTACGAAGATATTGGCGACGATGATTTGTTACCGGAGGAAGAGCCGGTCCAGGTCGAAATTACGACCGACATGCTGCCAGGGATTGAGGAGAACGCTTTAGAAGGTCTCGATGATGACGATCTCTTCGGTCCCTCTACCACTCCGCCGCCTCCCGCTACTCCTTTGAAGCCTGACGAGAAGCCTGCGAGAGAAGCCGACCAAGAGTCTGACCTTGCCTCGGAGCATGGCGATGAAGCAACCCAGGACTTGTCTATGCTCGAACCCGAATTGGACGAGGTTGAAGATGCAGAGTATCGTATACAGTTGGCGCTTTTCGCACAGTCGGGTAAAGGCTACATTCCAAAGACGGAGCAGGAAAACATCGAAGAATGGCTGAAGGTCGAATTCCCCAAATTCAAGCGTAACGAGGCACCATTTTTCAATGAACTTTTCCCGCCCCGACCGCACAAATGGCAGGGGAAAACGCCGCTGAAGCCTCCAAAGCAAGTCCGCCCAACCAAAGTCCACTTGGAAATCGAGCAAGACCAAAGAGTGGCCTTCAATTCAGCGGCTCCAATCAACGCGCCAGAGGCTGATACAGATTTCGTGAAGATTCGAGAAACTGTAGCTTCTGTGGAAGCCGTAGAGTCTTCAGAAGAATCAGACCTGGACGAGCCCCTCCCTGGCGGCTTGACGATGCGTGATTTGGAATTCATGTGCACGGAATTCGATACACTCTCGCATCTGGCACCTTCGGACGAGGAGTTTGTTGAGATAAATCCTCGAGTTGTCGACAGCGACGAAGAGATGTTCGGTTTTGATGATGATTTTGATCAGGAGAAACCCCGTAAGAAGCGCCGCCTTGGGTTGGATCCTCAAGATCTTGTCAGGATTCGTGAGCTCGACGTACCATCCTTTGATGACCCCGAAAAGATCACTGCAAGACTCGCCACAAAGGTTGTATTGGACTTGAACGACCCCGATCTACTTGTCGAAGAGGTTGATCCGGAGGCTCTCAGAGCAAAGGTTCGCCCTGGTGAGAAGCGACCTGCCGTGAAAACGCTTAAGGATCGTCTTCAACATCGCTTCAAAACATCCAATGACGCCGAATACGACCTGCTCAAGCAGAATCATAGGCACAAAGTTCGAGGCCAGCTCACCAATCTAACGATCGAGCACTCACTGCCTGCTGTTCGTTTGCAATACCCATACTACCAAGTCCAGTTGTCTCTCCAAGAGTTGCGCAACTTCCACAGGAAACGAATGCACTTCAGACACCCTATTGTTTTTCGACAACCTGCAAAGGTCAAGAGGAAACACCAAAAGCATCGACCCGCTTTGGAGCTCTATCCTACTACGAAAGAGATTTCTATGGCTGATAATTCTTCGATTGTTCTACTCGAATACTCCGAGGAGCATCCTTTAATGCTTTCTCAGACTGGCATGGGTAACAAAATCATCAACTATTACCGCAAGAAGAGCAATGAAGACAACTTCCGGCCCAAATATGAGATCGGCGAGACGTCGCTGTTGCTGCCAGAGGATAAATCTCCTTTCTACATCTTCGGTCAAATCGACCCGGGCGAGACCATGACAGCCCTCTACAACTCTATGTACAGAGCTCCGATCTTCAACCAAGAGGCCAAATCCCACGATTTCTTGGTAATTCGCGAGACCACGGGGGTGCACGGGCAAAGCCACTACTTGAGGAACCTCGAAAACGTTTTCGTGGTTGGACAGGAGCTTCCTTCGGTCACCGTCCCCGGAACACATTCGCGTATGGTCACCACCGCGGCCAAGAATCGGTTAAAGGCCATATCATACCGTATCGCTCGCAAGAAGAGAACCAAGCGCATTCATGTCGAGGATGTCACGAGGCATTTCCCTGGGACGACGGACATGCAGAACCGACAGAAGATGAAAGAGTTCATGATTTTCAACAAAGAATTCAAGGAGTGGGAAATGCGGCCGGGTGATCAGGTCCCAAGCGAAGAACAAATTCAAAAACTGATCCGACCGGAAGACATTTGTCTTTTGGAGTCAATGCAAGTCGGTGCCCAGTATCTTCAGGACTCCGGGTATGCGGATAATGACGAGGAAGACGACACCAAAGAGAATGAGGCCGATAGTATCGAGCAGCAACTCGCGCCATGGAGAACCACAAAGAATTTCCTGCAAGCCGCTCAAGGGAAAGCTATGCTCAAGTTGTACGGTGAGGGTGATCCGTCCGGCCGCGGTGAAGCGTTCTCATTCATCAAGACAAGCATGAAAGGTGGATTCCGGCCGATCGGTGGTTCTGCCATGGACGCCATTGCTTTGAAAAAAGAACTCGGTGGTCACAGCTACAACGTTGCTCGCCAGCAGAAATCCTACGAGGAGTCCATTCGTGGGATTTGGGACAAGCAGAAAGCCAGTCTCGGGTCGAAAATTGAGCCTTCCGATTTGGACATGGATGGGGATGTGGACGCACAGGAAGATAAATACCCAGAAAGCCGGTCGAATATCCGAGCGACGCCAATGTCCGGAACGCAGACACCCTCGATCTCTAGGCGTCGGGATGACGAGACGGCCACCTCATTCAGTAGACGCAGTGTCGGCAGTCAGACCCAGAAAGCCCTACGGATTGTGCGCCGAATCAAGACCAAAGACGGCGAAATCATGGAGCAAGAGCACTTTGAAACTGACCCAGCAGTGATTAAGCGATATATGAAGATCAAGGAAGCGGAAGAGATGCAAAGCACAAGGTTTGTGGGAACCCACACGTTGGTCTCCCTGTCTCTTGCTTACGTGCGTATAGCCTCAGTGAACTCGAACCTACCGGTGACCCGGAGCAGGATGCAAGGCGGAAGAGACGGTCAGCATACCGTTCCTGTCGTGAATGCTCGAACCTTAGGATTGCTAACAATGACACGCAGACTCGAAGAGGCACTCGCGCAACTCGAGAAGAACAAAGCCCGCCGGCAAAAGCGCAGCAAAAACAAAGAAGCCCTTCAAGCCGCTACTTCTCCCGGTGGCACCGCCATGTCTCCGGACGGAGAAGGCGGCGGCGGTGGTGGCGGCGGACGCAACACACAACCTACGCAGCGAAAGTGTGCCAACTGTGGTCAGGTGGGCCACATCAAGACCAACAAAAAGTCAGTCACGAATGCTAAGTGTAAAAATTGCAATCTCCCCATTGATCGCAAGGTTGGATCGCTGTGGATGAGTGCGCCGGGTTTCTCAGGTTGATGACATTGAGAAGGTCAACTTTCTCGTTCTCTTGCTCACTTTGGTCTGAGAATGGTGGCTCTTCACAATGGTTTTAACGTGGGAATGGCACCCGCCGTGTCTCATTTGACGCTATTCCGGTCCAAGGACATTTCATTCTCTCTTTCCCTGGCCATTGTTCGATTACTGACATTGTTTGACTATCAAGACTATGCCCTCTGCTCAACGGCACCGTCAAGCAGGAAGATGGCTTCAACAACGCTGCGTTTATGGGAGCACCACCCACGATGTCTTGAGGAGACCTTTGATTCTTCTCTGCTGGTAAGAGAGTTGAAACCGGCATTCCCCACGGAACGAGAACACCGTTGCGCCACATAACCATCATCAACATGTGGGCGACACGGTCAGCGGTGTCGGCAAGGCGCAGGACACGGAACATGATTGCATCTATATAGATCCCATCATCTATCGCAGAGCGTGGGTACCCCGTATCAGCTGGTGTGGTCTCTGACGAAGCATTGGGACTTTGCGAATGTAACCACCGCCTTCACAATAGTGTCTGGCATGTACAAATATGACACAAGATCCAAGCCTCGACGATAAGTCCGTGTCATTCGTTATCTCGTCTCATGTCCTTGCTAGAAACTCCCCTTCTCTTCCATTCCTCCCATCCTCAGGAGAACACCGCCTTGTCACGTGGCCGGGCGTGCGGCATCTCCCACCGATCTCGTGACGGAGTTTTATCGGCACACCACATGTCGATACTATCGGCGCGCCTTTTGACCGCCAGGGAACAACAAGCTTTTCTGTAAACGGGCATAATAACCATTTGTTTTGCCTCTTTAGTATCCCACAGAACCATTCTTCTCATAAACTTGACCGCCCCAGAAGTGTAGACAGTCCTTGGTGCTGGAAGTAAGAAGATCGCACAAAGTGTTCATACGTTCAAGATGA
This sequence comes from Fonsecaea monophora, assembly GCF_001642475.1. NCBI lineage: Eukaryota > Fungi > Ascomycota > Eurotiomycetes > Chaetothyriales > Herpotrichiellaceae > Fonsecaea > Fonsecaea monophora. Next base: position 639,414 of record NW_019173935.1, on the reverse strand, counting down.
CGTCCGGCAAGCAGTCGTACCTCATCGTCGGGGCTGGCGTGTTCGGAGTATCCACTGCCTATCACCTGATCAAGAAGTACCCTGGAGCATCGGTGACGCTGGTTGACCGGGACGCCTATGATGCAGAGAGCCGGGTAGCTGCCTCGTGGGACTGGAACAAGGTGGTGCGCGCCGACTACGACGACATAGTCTACTGTCGACTGGCTCTCGAGGCACAAGACATCTTCGAGACGGACCCGCTGTGGCAGCCGTATTTCCACAAGACGGGCATCTTCTGGACGTGTCGCAGCAACTACGCACAGGAAGTTATCGACAACTACAAGAAACTCGGTCGGGCCGCCGATCTTCGAGCTGTGTCCGTTGACGAGGCCCGGAAATTGTACGGGGGCTTGTTCGAGGATGCTGACTACAACGGCGTCCAGGAGGTCCTGGTAAACAAGACCAGTGGCTGGGCTGCTGCAGGAGATGCCTTGCGAGCTGTCACCCGCAAAGCTATCGAACTCGGTGTGAAGTATGTGACAGCCGAAGTGACGAGCTTGCAGCTGGACAATGGAGGCCGTTGTCGTGGTGTCAAGACGGCAAGAGGACAGACCCTGACAGCCTCGCATGTTATCATTTGCACAGGCGCATATACGCCGAAGCTGCTGGAACTGAGCGCGGCAGACACCGGCCTCAAGGATCTTCGCACCGAAGGCAGGATTGTCGCCGGCGGCATCACCACGGGGATGACGAAACTCGATGACCAGTCCTATAAGAGGTTTGCAGACATGCCCGTGGGAGTCCAAGGGTACACTGCACAGATTGGTAACGGGCCACCACTTATCTATCTCCTTTCTGAGCCATCTAACTAACCAAATCTGCCACAACAAGGTCCTTTTATCGGCAGTCTCCCGCCAACCCCGGATAGAGAAATCAAGTGGTGGGGACAGACCATCTTCAAAAACACCCACGAAGTGCTTCCCGGGCGCCAGGTTTCCGCACCGCCCGCACAACCAGACTACGCCCAGTGGAACGTGTCCCGAAAGCTAAAGGAAGACATCGATTACGCGAACAAGGTGTTTTACGGCAAGAACGGCGCCAACTGGACGCTGGAGAAGCATCGTATTTGCTGGTATGTTCATTGTCATCGCTCCAATTGGCCCCCTCCCTATGTATCTACCTAGTCCCGACACAGCAACTGAGAAATGGACTTGAGATTTGGGCAAACTAACCTCGGGTGGGAATACGCAGGGACGCCTTCACCACGAGCTCCGACTTCATCATCTCGCCACACCCGGCGGCGAGGGGCCTATACCTCGCGACCTGCGGCTCCTTCCACGGCTACAAGTTCTTCCCTGTGCTGGGCAAATACGTCGTCGAGATGCTCGAGGGATCCCTGTCGCCGGAGCTGGTCGAGAAATGGGCCTGGGACCGCGAGCGGCCGGACCCATCCCTCAACCCGGACTACCCGCGGTGGGAGATGAAGGATTTCCTGGACCCGGTCAGGACTTCGAAGCTGTAAGCTCCAAGATCTACCTGAAAGCCATTTCGTGTGGCTTTGGGGACGAGCGAGCGTCTTTCGGGAGTACGGTAATAGAAATCGGGTGGTGTTGGATGTCGTCGACGAGACCGCGAATTTAAGAACAAAAAAGTGCGTATTTATGAATGCATGCATGGATGAGCTTTATGTCGTTGCCCTTTGTCATTCCATGATCGTTTGCTGCCGTCGAGATATATTGGAGTCATCGAGTGATCTCGTGAAGAACAGGTTGGATTGTATATAGCGAGCAAGTCACCAGCCAGGGTACTTTCACGAGGCCCGTTCTCATCGAGGAATTGGAAGCGTATCACATCTGCCGAATGAAATGTGTCGACAATCTCAAGGGTCAATATCGACCCCCTGCCAATAACGGTTCCACGAGTATAGATTGTGCAAGGCTTCACGCACTGTCAAACAGGTTGTCTCTTACAGAAGGTTCCCCGGATAGACAGAATCCATGATCTGCAAGTATATTTCGACCTACTTTGACCGTCGAGGTGACTTCGTGCCTACCTATACACCGTATTTGGAACGGATGGAGTCACTACATAGTTTAAGTCGTTGCTGAGTCGATAGATCTAGACTCTACCAGAGCGAACAGTACCCATCCATCGCTGGACGGGGCGGTGGGGTCACCTGGGATCCTACATGCAAGTATATCCTCTCATGTACCGACCCACGAAATCTAACTATTATAAACAGAAATTCGGTATGGTAGCGTACGTATCTTACATGGTACGGGATCAGACAAGGACGCCCTTCCAAGTCCCCCCGCCCTTTCAGGCAAGTCATGCTTACCTACCCGTACAACTACCTGTACGACCACAACTACGCGTCCTCTGCAGCCGAGCATTGCATTTACATAAAGACTAGGTGTCCTGTCCGCAAATAAACCAAGACCCTCCTTGGAGAAAGTAGGATCTCGGTCTCCACTGCGGCGCTGGACGCCGCTCCTCCGGGGTGCTCAGCTATGGTCGTTGGTGAGCAGCTTACTCGTCTGCGCCGGGACATGATGAGCTGGGGCGTGCGGGATCGTCTGGACTGAATTGGATAGAGCATCATGCTGGGACAGCGGTGCCAGATGGAAGGAGCGTGTCGTAGATGGGGTGGAGGGAGGGTCTAGCTCTTCACCTCTCGCTTCCGGGATGTGTTGTGTACTCCTTACATCTGTTCTAGACTGTGGCACGACCTCCAATCCAGGACGGTCCTAAATGGAAAGAGAGACTACCTGAAGCTCACCAAGCCAAAGCACATCGAGTCCTTCAGTTGAGAAGTGGGAGAGTAGTCAGGGGTCATGGATGACATTCTCTGGCAATTACATATATAAGGTGCCCCCTTTCCACAGCCTCGTTAAACTCACCAAAGACATGTGAAGCTCTGTCGTGAGTGGTGCATCTTCCATCTTCAGCGAGTAAGAAAGCACTGAGAGAGCCTCGAGGGCAAGGCTGAAGGGTCACGGGGAAGAACAGATTTAATCACATGACACCACGTGAGTACCTAAATGCCAAGCATTTGAAATGACACAAAGTCGTTTTCTTGGGTTATAAAGTCAGACACAATCCAACAAACTCAATTCCATTCATATTCTGTTCATCGTCCTCCAATTGACTTCCCGTTCCAATCGGAGCAAAGCACACACCAAGTAGTCTGGTTTCATCACCGCTATGCTCAACAAAGAGACGGCGCTTATCAAACAGCTACACTCTTATGAGAGTTAAAGCTTACTGTACGAGGCACAAACTACGGACTCGGTGTTGGTGCCCAGCTCCCGCACCCTCCGAGCCTCAGTCATCATCATCTCCTTTCATATCGTGGACCCTTGCTGTGCCTGGGCTAGAACACGGCATATCATCGAGATTGGGTGCCATTGTCAGGATTCCAGAACCCACCATGGTTAGAACATCAGCTTGTTCGTGACGAAACCAATGATCTCACGGTGAGTCATGGAGGTCAGGAACCCGGGACCGATCACACTGTTGCACGCGTCGACAAGTTTCGGCATGTGTTGTCAGGAGCATCGATAAGGTCGTCTGAAGGTTCTGGCCCTTCCGATGGGCACATGTTCTTTATCTGCCAATAATTCTCCGCCGCTGCCGCCAGCGGTTGCCCTTCCTGTTTGATATCTTATGCCGGGCCCGATGCCCCGATCATATGACCGGCATTCCGCCTTGACCCCTTTTGGTTTCGAATTCCTGAGCAGTCTAACGGAGGTGGTTGAGACGAAGGCGGCCACCGTCTCCGATAAGGACATCAGAGGGGCGTCTGGAGGGAGGGAGCATATCTGGATTTAAGCTTCCCCATTATCATGTCCAACTTGGTCCTTCATTCCTCATCGTTGCCCAGTTCTCTAAGTCTTCTAGTCCTTGCAAAACCATGGCACAATCGTTCTTGAAAAACTACTTGGGCCTTGGGCGGTCGTCGCCAGTGGACGACGACAAGACCCCCGTCAGGGCTTTGCCGGCCTCATGGTACACCTCTCAGGAAATGTATGAATTGGAAAGACGAGCAATTTTCTCTAGAAAATGGCTCCTCATCACCCACAAACTGAGACTGGCCAACCCAGGCGACTGGCTCCGATATGATGTGGCTGGTTTCCAGTTCATTCTCTGTCAAGACCGCGACGGGAACATCAATGGTTTCCACAATGTCTGTCGCCACCGTGCTTTCCCTATCGTGACCGAGGAAAAGGGTCACAACAACATCTTTGCTTGCAAGTACCATGGCTGGTCATACGGCCTCAATGGCAAGCTAGCCAAAGCACCAGAGTATCAAGACCTACCAGGGTTCGATAAATCTCAGAACGGGCTCCTGCCTATCCATACCCACATTGACCACAACGGGTTTATCTGGGTCAACTTGGATGGCGGTGCGAAGCCAGAAATCGCCTGGAACGACGACTTTGAAGGTGTCGACAAGCAAGCCAGGTTCGAACACTACAACTTTGATGAGTACCAATTTGATCACAGCTGGGAGATGGAAGGTGAATATAACTGGAAAATCCTGGCCGACAACTACAATGAGTGCTATCACTGCAAGACCACCCATCCTGATATCCCGACCATTGCGGACCTCAGCTCTTATGGGGTCGCGACAAAGGGCGGTCACATTCAACACTTTGGCAACCCTACGCCAGAGCAGATTGCTCGGGGTCTTCGGGTGGCGGCCACCTACTTTTTCCCCAATGCATCCTTGAATGTTTCGTAAGTCCATCACTCCCCGAGCCACTTGACGTCGCACTGACCCTTTTCCCAGGCCGCACTTTTTCTTCATCCAGAGATTCGTCCCTAGCGGCCCTGTCAAGTCCACCATGAGATATGAAGTCTACAGGAACAAAAACTCTAGTGATGAGGACTTTGAACTGGTCAACCAAATTTATAAGAGAATCATGTCGGAGGACAAGTACCTCTGCGTCAACACCCAGAAGAATCTCAATGCGGGAGTCTTTGTCAATGGCGAGTTACATCCCCGGATGGAGAAGGGCCCGCTGTTCTTCCAGAAGTCAGTGCGTGACCTGGTGCAAGCCCACCATAAGCGAGAGACGGAGGCGCATGAAGAGATCTGGCCAGCTCGACAGACTCTACCAAAGGCTGATGTGACCAGCCAGAAGGACGTTGCTTTCTGTTCTGCAGTGGATTGTTGCCGGATCAACAAGGAGCCCATTGCTGTGTAACGATGATGGTGTCATGCTGGATGTTGCGGGTTAATAGCATCTTTTCTAGTCTAGCGTCGGTCGTGTATTAGAATTGCGCATTTAACGAGTATTTGATGTCCTGACGTCGAAGCGTTGATCAAGTGATTGGCCGGGTATGATCCCAGCAGCATCTCCGTAGATGAATCCCTCGCAGCCTCCCCGGGCCAATCGATTTAAGAAGTAGAAGATGATGCGCGGGGTCCCGTGGCAAGGTGGCGAGTTATTTAGTGTCAGGAAAATCCCAGTTGGTGCCGCGGGTTCGTAATTAATTAACCTTAACGATCATGTCCGCTACGTCAACGTCAACAGAAGATAAGGCTTATTGTCTCCTTTTCTCCTGCTACACAATGGAATCATCCCTCATATCCATGCATCCCTCATCAGTTGCCTCTCTCCCAGACCTGTAAGGTCCCGTCTGGGTCTTCCTGGTCGAGGTGGTCCGACATGAGCCCGATGGACGAGTCCACGGCCAAGTTTGACGGAAGAAGACGATCACACCATGCGTGCCTCACCTGCAGGTCTGTCATTTCTACCGAGAGATTGTTTGATATCTCGTGTGCCAATCGTGTTATAGGCGGAAGAAGACTCGCTGTCCAGGGGAGAAACCCGCATGCTCTAGCTGCGTCCGTCTGAAGCAGCCATGCTCTTATGCCCCGGTGCTCAGGACGGCACGAAACGGCCGATCGGTACATTACACGAATCCCTTGTCGACGGGGTGATTGACTGACACCTCGTTTTTAGGAGGAGAGATTGGCACATCTGGAAGAGAAACTAGATCTCTTGTTGAGTGGTGGCTTGTATGAACAATCAACCCGCAGTCAAGTCATGCTCTTCCCCCAACCCTTCTGACAAGGTGATCTAGGCCGAATCATGCCGCACGTCAAGAACAGACACTCGAAGACACCGTCGACTACTCAGAGAAGTCGTACTCAGTAACTCCCCCAGCACGCGAACCCAGTTATCCTACCAGTCATCCTTCTTCAACCCTCGAATTCGACACCGACAACGCAAATCCACGGCCACGCCCATCCGATATTGCTGTTGGGCTCGACCTGTACTTCAAGTACTGCCACAAGCAACCCATCTGGTGCTTTGGGAGAGAAGACATTGGAGATCACAGCTCGCTCCCTGAAGAACTCGCTTGCAGTATCCTTGCTCTGACTTCACGCTTTCCTCCCAAATGTGACCAGATGCAGCGCTACGGCAAAAACGCACGGAGTTTGATCATGCTTCGTATTGCCAACGGGACCGTGGACCTTACAACCATTGAGAGTTTGTGTCTACTTTCGTACTCCTTTTTCATAGGCATGCACATCTCTGATTGAGTTGTCGAACACTCTTGCTGACACTTTGACAGATGGAAACATGTCGCTGGGCCAATTTCACGTCGGTCTTGCTTTTCAACTCTGTCGCTCGGCCACGCTAGACCTCGAGTCCATATACACAGTAGAGGACGCGACCACGGAGCGCAAGAAACGGCTGTTCTGGAGTCTCCAGTTACTCGAGCAGTCTTTCGGCCGACAACATGGCCTTTTGAGCGTCCCCACAGAAACATGGCGACCATCCTATTCTTCAAGAGGCAGAGGTCAGGGCCCAGACAGGGAGGTTGATCAAAAGGCCCCGCCTCTACCCCGAGATGATCTGGGATGTTCAACACCTACCGAGCCGGGGATCTGGAACACAAGCGTCCAGCTGGGATGGGTCTGGAGCCGGGTAAGAAAATACGTGTCCAACTGTGCTCACAATATCTGGAAAGAACCCTGGCGACACGACTCGATGTACGCCATGGTGCTGTCTGATTTCATGGAAACCGAGAACAGGATACCCATTTGCCACCGCTACGACTCGGTCAAGTTCTACGAGCGCAAAGTGGAAGAGCTGAAAGTCAACCGAGACTATTGGGCGCCGTGGTTGAGGGAGCAGTTCAACTACCACGCAATCCCCACGGTCCTGAATCACCCGTTCCTGTACATTATCGGCGCACAACACAATCCGAACCTGGCAATCCCCAATACATTCTGGAGGCGATCTTCCGAACTGGCCCTGTTACACTCGACCTGGATTGTGCGCATGATCGATATGGTCCTGGATAAGCAAATGCCGCTGGTCGATCCATTCTTTGGCCATGTGGCTGCGATTGCGGCGACGGTGCACCTCTATTACTGTTGTGCGGCCGATTCCAGACTGAAACACAAATCAAATACGGACTTTGCAAAGTGCAGGAGGTTTCTGAAGAGCTTTGTGCCCTTTTCACCGGCCTGTAAAGCCTTGGTATGTCCTTACAAGGCAACTAACGACGGGACTAACAGAATCTAGGACACTAATCTGGACAAGATGACACGGATTGCGGCCGGATCTGAGACGATGGACGTTGAGGATTGGATGCCCTCCAAAATCTACCTGAGTGTGCCCTTGATGTGGGATATCCTCCAGTTCAACTGTATGGCAGACTCCCGTGAAACACCGACGGCCGGTTTGCTCGACGCCTCGCTCTCGCCGGCAATGCCACAAAAATACCCGGATGAGAGCTCGACCCTGGAGATCATTGTCGCCACCTCGCCGGAAATCAGCGTCAACACGGCCGACGGAGGACAAGATGCCCCGATATTGTCATACAGAGCGCCTGTTTCGTCCGCACCAGAGTCTACACAGAAGAATGTCTGCAATGAGATATCCGTCGAGCAGGCCGATAGCCTCACGTTGAACACTACCCCCTGGCTCTGGGCAGACCCTTCGCAGTTCGTGGGCATGGGGGATATGGGCTACCACGACTCACAGTCCACCATGGGCGACGCTCGAGCTGCGGCATGGTGGGAGGTCGAAAACATCGGTAACGTCATGTTCAATCACTTTTAGCGCGGCGTCTCGTCACTCTTGGAAAGACTGGTTCTAGAGCACAAGGTATGCTTCTCCGGTGGTTACTGTTCCCATCTGCCTGATCTCCCGGGGACTAACCCATAGCGTGGCAGAAGGCGACACGGTCACACTGCTGCTGTCATATTTTTTTTCCCTGTCGATGTTGAAACTCTACGCTGTTTGCGTTGCGTTGCGTTGCAAGCGGGCTGCGAGCTAGGAGTTTCACGGGGCGTAAATGACCTGACCTGGGAACTTAGAGGGTGATTGAGTTGTTGTTGTTTTTTTGACAAATTCAAATATCCTGATTCGACCGTCTGCGTTGGATAGACTCCTTTTCTTGTGGAAAGAAGACTAGTGCGACCTTCGATATTATCAATCGAAATGGTCGGAATAGGAACGAACGAGAAAGACATGTTTTGCAAACGACACCATGTCTGGGCTGGCCAGCAGTGAGTGCGTCGAGCAACGTCAAGTGGGCCAAAGGACCTCATGACACCCCAACGGACAATGGCCCGTCGACATGGCCGGCGCATGCAACCAACACGTGTGTCTCTCCTTGAGGGGTTGTGGTCAAAGAAGTCAGCGAGCGAGTGGCTGGGATGGATGCCGAGCAAAGAGCAGAAAATAGTCAAAAAGGGGGAAGGAAGCAAGGGGGGAAGCAACCTGGAAGCGATCACCAGACAAATTTGTACTCCCGCTCAATCCGGGATTCGGGCCGTGGTACATATCTACCCTTTGGTATGTATCCTATTCGGTAAGGGTCTGCGACCGTCTCACGCACCACCACCACTCGCGGAGGTATCTAATCCGTCCGGGGTTCCCTAAAGATCTGGAGACCCCCTTCTCTTCACAATCATGACGCCAACACACAAATAGCGTGAGGGAAGGAAGGAGGGAGGATAACAAGACCCAAGTTGGATTAGAAAGAAAGAAATAAGGACGGCCTGTTCGGCTCCGTATGCCGCGCTCCAAAAACACCCTCCCAGTTATGTACTAGGTAGAGCAAGAGCATTTGACTGAGTTTCAAGTCAAGCACACAAGCACGACAAACCAGGAGACTAAAGCGACAGAACAGAACAACCCACGGATCGACAACCAATACGAACGAGATTATTGGAGGGGGGGAATAATACTTCGGAGGTATTCCCGATTAGGAGAGTTTACTCGTATCTTATCTCCTCCCCTACCTCGTCCAAGCGACGTCCCCCGCGATATCAGACACACCCACGCACACACACACTCTCTCTTGGTTGGTTCTAGGTATCTCAGATGTCAGACGAATATTTTGGCGTATTGCCGATGAAAGACGGAAAGAGATTGTGTATTTATACGCCGGATTTTGTTATTGGTCGGGGGACCTTCATGCATACCCTGTGATGGACGATGAACCGCCTCTCACAGTCGGATCTATACAGAGTGCTCTATACAGCTTTATTCCGATACTGGTTTTATATTCTCTTGTATGATGTGACTGCTTCTGAAAGAGATATAGAGGGGAATTCATTGCTGGGCGTTGCTATATACCCCATTCCATTCCACTCGGTTCTATGCAAGGACCTACCTCCTGGGATCTGGTATGATATGCCCTATATTATGTATGATATACCCTTGTCTGCACCATCCTCGTGAGTTAGGTCGCTGCGTGCCCCGGTAGGGAGGCTACTTCGACGGCGTCCGTCGATACAGGCCACCGCGGGTCCCCGATTCGAGTCCACCTACCTCTGCACTTCTGCATCGCTGCAGGACGAGCCGACCCTTTCTCCCTCGCTCCCTCACTTCCTCACTCAATCAGTCAGTCGTGGAACAGGCCTGGCGTGTATCTCCACATGACGCCACTTCATCATATCCAGCGCGGGTGTCTAGAGGGATACAAGGCTATATACCGATCGTTCTAGCCTCGCTGTATACAATAAATAGATCGTCGTCTCCCTTCTGTTCTGTCCGATTCTTATAAGCTGTCTCGTCTGCACTATCCTTCTTCATCCATTGGCGGAAAGCCATTCTTGCCAGCATTACGGAGTACAAAATATGCCCGCGCAGTCGTTCTTTCACCACCGTCAATACAGGATTGGAAACGAGGTTGGTCTACAACATCGGGATTCTGCTACAGTATATGCCTGGTTTTTTATATCCACGGCGACCTTTTGAGGCTTGCATTCCATCATTGGAACATTGTCAATCTACACATATATACATTCAACCTCATGGTCCAGATGCGAAACGGAGACGCTCTCGGCAGTTGACCCCAAACGGCATCCCCAAGGCTAGCCATATCCGGAAGCCTCAACCTCAGCCAATATTATTCTCACCGCGGAGACGAACGCCCTTCTGATGAACACCAGAATAGCTGAGACAAGTCGCTTGCGATAACACCCACCCGGTACGCGGAGTAGTCCCCCTTAGCGCTTCCTCGAGGCGAACAACACGTAAGATTCCCACTGATAAGGCTATCACATTCAACACGATCCAAGATCCGGAGTCCGGTATCCGGGGGAGAAACGGCCGGGCGCCGATCAGGTGATCGTCACTGCAAGCCGGGGTGTGGTATTGAATTGCCAGAATAGGAAAGGACACTTGACGGAGTGACTGGCTCGTAAGTACAAAGGGTTCTTTCGGCTCTCTTTACTCTAATAAGAACCCCCCCTGGGGTGTTTTGTATGTATGTTTGTTCTATGACTTGAGTGACTAAGTGAGAGAGGGAGAGGTAAGAAAGAGCGAAGAAAAGAAATAGATTGTCAATATCCCCATCAGAAGAACGAGACGATATCTAGGCCTCTCACCATGGGGTCCATCACCGTGGCGCCCGTGCCTCGCGTCGCCATCATCGGCGCCGGCATCGTGGGCACCAACCTCGCCGACGAGCTCGTCTCGCGCGGCTGGACTGACATCACCGTCATCGAGCAGGGCCCGCTCGACATGCCCGGCGGCTCGACGTCTCACGCTCCTGGCCTGGTGTTCCAGACGAACCCCTCCAAAACAATGACCCAGTTTGCTCGGTACACGGTGGAAAAGCTGCTCTCGCTCCAGGAGGACGGGCAGAGCTGCTTCAACCAGGTGGGCGGCTTGGAGATCGCCACGACGCCCGCACGTGTCGAAGAGCTCAAGCGCAAACACGGCTGGGCCTCGTCCTGGGGGGTCGACACCCGCCTCCTCAGCAAAGACGAGTGTCTCGAGCGGTATCCCCTGCTGAACAAGGACCTCGTGCTCGGTGGCTTGTTCATCCCGACCGACGGGCTGGCCCTGGCGGCGCGCGCGGTCCAGCTGCTCATCGACCGCACTCGCAAGGCCGACGTGCGGTACCTGGGCTCCACGCAGGTGACGGGGATCGAGCAGAGCAACGACCGCGTCACGGGGGTGATCACGCCCGAGGGAGTCATACCGGCCGACATTGTCGTCTCGTGCGCGGGCTTCTGGGGCGTCGAGGTGGGCGCTATGGTCGGCCTGTCGATCCCGCTGCTGCCCCTGGCGCATCAGTACGCAAAGACGACGCCCGTGCCCGCGCAGGCAGGCCGAAATCCCCGACCCAATGGAGCCAGTCTCCCCATCCTGCGCTACCAGGACCAGGACCTCTACTACCGCGAACACGGCGAGCAGTTTGGGATTGGCTCGTACGCGCACCGGCCCATGCCCGTCGTGGCGGCGTCTCTACCCCTCGCTTCCAAGGGCGTCGATGAGAAGAACATGCCGTCCCGCATGGAGTTTACGACCGAAGACTTCAAGCCCGCATGGGACCTGTCGCGGGAACTCCTCCCGGCGCTAAAGGAGAGCGAGATCGACGACGGCTTCAACGGCATCTTCTCCTTCACGCCAGACGGCGGGCCCTTGGTCGGCCAGTCGCCCACGCTGGACGGCTTCTACGTCGCCGAGGCCGTGTGGGTGACACACTCTGCCGGGGTGGCGCGCGCGGTGGCCGAGATCCTGACGACAGGGCGGTCCACGGTCGACCTGGCCGAGTGCGATCTGGGTCGGTTCGAAGAGGTGCAGCTTACGCGGGCGTACGTCGAAGAGACATCGCAACAAAACTTCGTCGAGGTCTACGACATCCTCCACCCGCTGCAGCCGCGCGAGTCGCCGCGAAACCTGCGCGTCAGTCCGTTCTACGCCAGGCAGCGCGAGCTGGGCGCGTACTTCCTCGAGGCCGGGGCGTGGGAGCGGCCGTTCTGGTTCGAGGCCAACGCGAAGCTGATCGACCAGCTCCCGCCCGAGTGGAAGCCCGTGGAGCGCGACCCCTGGTCCGCGCGGTACTACTCGCCCATCGCGGCCGTCGAGGCGTGGAAGACGCGCACCGCCGTGGCAATGTACGACATGACGCCGCTGCGGCGGCTGGAGGTGGTGGGTCCCGGTGCGGTCGACCTCCTCCAGCGGCTCACGACGGGGGACGTGGGCAAGAAACCCGGCGCCGTCACGTACACGCTCGTCCTCGACAGCGCGGGCGGGATCCGCAGCGACATCACGGTGGCACGGCTCGCCGACGAGCTGTTCCAGGTCGGGGTCAACGGGCGCGTCGACCTGATCTACTTCTCGCGCGAGGCGCGGCGGCAGTCGCAGCAGGATCCCAGCCGGTGGGCGCACGTGCGCGAGATCACGGGCGGGACGTGCTGCGTGGGACTCTGGGGCCCGCGGGCGCGCGAGGTCATCGGCGCCGTCAGCCCCGACGACTTCAGCAACAAGGGCCTGCGGTACTTCCGGGTCAAGCGGGCCAGCGTCGCGGGCATCCCCGTCGTGGCCATGCGGCTGTCGTACGTCGGCGAGCTGGGGTGGGAGATCTACGCCAGCGCCGACAACGGCCAGCGGCTGTGGGACGCCCTGTGGCAGGCCGGCCAGGCGCACGGGGTCGTCGCCGCGGGCCGCACGGCCTTCAACGCCCTGCGCCTCGAGAAGGGCTACCGCTCGTGGGGCACCGACATGACCACGGAGCACGACCCCTGGGAGGCCGGCGTCGAGTTCGCCGTCAAGGCCGGCAAGCAGGGGTTTGTGGGCCAGACGGCGCTCGAGGGCCGTGCCCCTCCCAAGAACGAGGAGGGAGAAAAGACAGAGGTCGCCGCGGTCCAAAGAAAACGCCTCCGCTGCCTCACCGTCGACGACGGCCGCTCCGTCGTGCTGGGCAAGGAACCCGTCTTCCACGACGGCCGTCCCGTCGGATACATCACCAGCGCTGCGTTCGGCTACACCATCGGCAAACCCATCGCGTATGCCTGGCTTCCCGGCAACGTGGGCGAGGGCGCCGCCGTCGAGATCGAGTACTTTGGCAAGAAGATCCGGGCCACCGTCACGCCGGAGCCGCTGTTTGATCCGCAGATGAGTCGGTTGCGCGGGTGAAAAAAAAAGGAAAGAAAAGATGGAGGAGTCTGTTTGACCAGAAGGGCAGGGAGAAGGAGAAGAAGAGCTGGACAAGCAAGGCTGGACGACATTAAAGGAGAGGAAGGGACTTTGTTGATCCCTCCGCCACCTCTCTCCCTCCCTTCTCCTCTACTTACCATTCATCCCTTGTGTCTTCTGTGGTCAGACACCAACGACGTGTCTTGCTTGACCTTTGAGTCTTTGACTTTATTAGTTTTTCGGCTTTTGAAACCAAAAAAACGGGCGCAAAAGGGGAACCAGAACCAGATTGACTGCATTGAATGACCTTGTCTTTTTTTTTTCCCCATCTACCTACCTACCTACCTACCTACCTACCTCCCTTCTTTCATGCGAGGGGAAAGGGGACGGCCATGATTTGATACTTTCACATCATATCACATATTTCACCATTCATATCTCCTGGGTTTTACGTAGATTGCAGCGAGAACGAGCCAGTTGGGTTTTATATTATATACGAGGAATGAACGATATTAACTGGGATGAAAATGAGATGAGATGAGACGAAGTGAAATGAAGTCGAAGTAAAACGAGGGACAAGAAATACATACATGTTCCTTAAAGTACTATCCATCCACACTCCCCTTTCTTAATCTACTTGACCTTTTCTTGTATCGGTGGTGGAAGTATCACACTCTATGACAAAACTTTTTGTATTTGATCGATATTGAAACTGACCGACCGACCGACCGACCGACTGACTGACTGACTGAGCAACGCCTTTTTCTATCACATGTGTTATTACGTTGTAGCTTGATGTACAACTACAGAGCCAGAGATAACTTCCGAGCCACACGCGCGTGTTGCCACGACGAGCTCGTCATCTTTTGCTTGAAACCTGGATCCTCTCTCGCTCGGGTCCTTTCGGTCCAGATCCTGCGGAATCCCTCCTCCAAGAAACGCCTGGTATGATTGTGATTCCGTAAACCTCACTCACCAAAACACGACTTTTTTTGAGATACTCGGCTCACACAACGCTTGTAAAGTGTTGTGGTCGCCTGCTCGCTATCCATCCATGCAATGCTTCGCATGCTCAAGCTTCATCAACGCCAGCCCTCATTTCACAGCCAGGCACTTGATGTCAAATGTCAGCTTGCTGTTTTTGGGGATGCCCGGCAAGGCCTTGTTTCCATATGCCAAGTTCGCCGGGATGATCAATCTTCGTTCTCCGCCGACCTGAATTCCCTGGAGACCAATGTCCCAGCCCTTGATCACTTCGCCGGCGCCCAGCTTGAAGCTGAACGGCTTGCCAGACTTGTTGCTGTCAAAGACCTTGCCGTTGTCGAGCTTGCCAATGTAGCGCATCTCCAGACGTGCCCCTTTCTTCGCGGCAGGGCCACTACCAAGCTTGCGGTCATCGATGGTGACACCTTGAACCTCCTTCACCCCCAATGTGCCAGAGCCGGTGCCTGACTTGTCCTTACTGTCAGACTTGGCAGGCGTCGCAGATGGAGTCGGTCCTTGCTCCAGATTCTTGGCGAACTGGACTTTCTTCTCAGAGCTGCCATTGGCCTGCGCGGCTTCCTTCTTGCTTTCGGCAGAGGCACCGACTGCGACAGCTTCACCATCGTTCTTCTTGAGTTTCTTGAGACGCTTCTTCTCCGCTTTGCTGAGTTTCTCGGATCCTGCTGCCTTGGCTTCCTCCTTCTTCAGTGACTTGGCAACGATGTCATCAAGGTTGTCCTCTTCCTCATCGTCCTCGTCATCTTCGGCAGGTCGTTTGTTCTTGCCTTTCGCAGCCTGCTTGCTGCCCTTGATGGCCGCATTGTCTTCCTCTTCATCAACTTCGGTGATGCGAGGGTCTTCGAGATCATCGAGAGCGTCAGAATCCTCGTCGACGTCCTCGAGGGCATCTAGCTCGTCCTCGTCTGGGGACAAGTCATAGTCTTCCTCGTCATCCTCATCGTCTTCATCGTAGAGGGACGCCGAGCCGTCATCTTGAGGAATCACGTAGTTGCCAGTGAGATTGACCGTGTATGCACCAGAGACCTTGAAAAAGATCTTCTCGCCTTCACCGACGACAAAGTCAAGAGTTTGTTGGCAGTTCTGTCATCGACGTTAGACCATGTCTCACACCTCAATGGCGGAGACTTACCTTTTCGGGATCGAGAGTGCAGACAACAACCTCGTCCATCTCAAGGGCCTCGTCATCTTCATCTTCTTCATCGTCCGCATCGTCCTCTCCGTCCAAAGCTTTGGCTTTCCCTTTCGCTTTAGCGCTCTTCATGAGCTTGGTTAGCTTCGCGATGGCTGCCAAATCCTCCGCGGTGACTTCGTCGTCATCTGATCCTTCCATATCTTCGTCCTCATCTTCATCCTCGCCTGCCCCATCAGCTTTGGACTTTTTCTCGCTCGGCCCGCCATTCACTTCTTCGTCATCCTCGTCGTCTTCTTCGCTGTCTTCGTCCTCATCATCGTCGAGACCAGCAAGGTAATCCTCATCGTCTTCATCATCGTCATCATCGTCAAGCATGCTGTCCGGAACGCGAATAAGTTTGAGAGTGGCTCGGGGCGGGCGCTTGTCATCGGGATCGTCCAGTTCAGGTTCAGCACTGGGATCAATGGCGGCCATGGTCAAACGAAACTGCGCAAGCCAATTAGTACACATATCCTGCTATTTGGACAGTGATCAAACATACCATGGCAGCAAACTCGGGGACGGCAGGGACCATGATGTCCCCCGGAGGGACTTTCATGGCGTAGAGCGCCACAGGTTGAATGCCCGACATGTTGGCAGTGCACTTTCTGCAGGACTGGCAAAAACAAAGAACCGATGAGGTCAGATTGATTTCAGGATAGGATAGTCCCAAAAAGAGAGTACTTAAGACCGAGTTCGATCTTGTGAGACTCAAGTGAGGCGCAAAAGAAGAGAGACAAAAAAAGTAAAAAAAGAGCTTTACAATAATTGGAGAGCCTTTGGAGTTTCGCTGCCTCAGAAACGAGTCCCAGCCAAGCCTTTTAAATTTTGCTTATCGATAAGAACTGGGCAAAGAACTGGGCACTAGTGGGGGGTGTGAAAGCGGCGTTAGGTCTGCCTGCGCCTGTCGCGTTGCTTCGCTCCACGCGCCACTCAACTCTCTCTGTGTCTCCGTCCACACTCATGTTATGGTCATACATTCACGGGATGGTCGCGATACTTAGACAGATCGTTTGGCGATCATGACACCTCCTAGCCCACCATGGGCTCCCGACTAGAAAAGAACTCGACGCTGGTGCGAAAGCGCATCGAAGGCCACACCTTCAGCGACGAGCAAGGCGAGGAATATGAAGCCTCCAAGTTTGGCGGTTTCGCCGACTATATGCGAAGGAAAAAGATCAAGCTACAGAATCTAGATGTCGAAATACGCGCCAATTCCTCTGACAAGCCACCCATCTTCCGCGGCGTTGTCGTCCATGTTAATGGCTACACCCAGCCTTCGCTGCGCGACCTACACACCCTCATCGTTTCTCATGGCGGCGGTTTCCTTCAATACCTCGATGGCAAGACTGCCGTCACTCACGTTATTGCAAGCCATCTGACTCCCAAGAAGACGGTCGAGTTCGCGCGATACCGTATCGTCAAGCCAGCCTGGGTGGTCGATAGTGTGCAGGCAGGGAAACTGTTACCGTGGGATGGCTATCGGTTGGTGGATGAAGGGGTCACCCAGAAGGTGTTGAGTTTCGAGAGTGGTCAGATCACCAGCCAGGTCAATACTCAACAGAGCAGATACAAGGATCAAACCGAGAGAAGTTCGAGCCCTTTTCAATTTTCCACAGGAGAACAGCATCCAACTGGAATCAATGATTATAAAACCCAAGTTCAGCAGACAAATGGCCCCAGTTCTGACAAAGAAGTCGATTCCGCAATTCCCATCCGCGGACATGAACAGGAGACGAATGGCGATGTTGCCATACCACCTGGAATTGCTCCAGCATTCCATCTCGACGGGGGCGCTGAGGTTTCGACAAACGACATTGCTAATCTCCAACAAAAGTCTCCTGAGCTGGTTCAACCAGCAAACACTCTACTAGGTGACCTTCCAAAGCCTGAAAAGCGCCAGTTGACGGCCGAAGAGCACAATGCTGTTCTCCTCTCCAATCCTCATATGGCCAAATCGAGTACTGCGAACCCTGACTTCATCAACCAGTACTACCGCGAATCCAGGTTGCATCACCTATCCACCTGGAAGGCAGAACTAAAAGCACAGCTGCAGGCCCGCACCCAAGAGAAGCTTTCCTCCCAGAAAAGCAGACTCAGAAGAGCACCAGGTGCAAGGAGATACATCCTACATGTTGATTTCGACAGCTTCTTCGCTGCTGTATCCTTGCGTAAACATCCTCACTTGCTTGACAAACCTGTGGTGATTGCACATGGTAGCGGACCAGGGTCCGAGATTGCGAGTTGCAACTATCCCGCTAGGAAATACGGCATCAAGAACGGTATGTGGATGAAGTCTGCCTTGGGGCTGTGCCCTGATCTCAAAATTCTACCATATGACTTCAAGGCCTACGAAGAGGCCAGCCGTCACTTTTACGATGCTATCCTGGAGGTTGATGGTGTGGTTCAGAGTATCAGTATAGATGAGGCTTTGCTGGACGTCAGTGAGCAATGTCTCAAGATCGGCGGGTCGGATGGAAGGGGTCTTTCGGAGAGTTCAATATACCGTGAGCAAGAAGCTGCGCAGCGTCTCGCACAGGAGTTACGTGCGTCTGTGAAAGAAAAGACAGGCTGCGACGTCTCAGTTGGTATAGGCGGTAATATCCTGCTTGCCAAAGTCGCCCTACGCAAGGCCAAACCGGCAGGACAACACCTGATTAAGCCAGAAGAGGTCCTGGATTTTCTAGGCGATCTGACAGTTACGGATCTGCCCGGCGTTGCATGGAGTATTGGGAACAAACTGGAAGAAATCGGGATCAAATTCGTCAAGGATATTAGAGCCTGCACCAAAGAGAAACTCATCACCACCTTGGGTCCCAAAACTGGCGAGAAGATATGGGACTACTCCCGAGGCATCGACAAACAGGAAGTCGGTGACCAGGTTGTCCGGAAGTCAGTGTCGGCCGAGATCAACTGGGGAATCCGCTTCGTCAATCAACAACAAGCAGAAGAGTTTGTTCAGAGCCTCTGTGAGGAACTGTCGCGGCGGCTTCTGGAGCAACTGGTCAAAGGCCGTCAGTTGACCATGAAGATCATGCGCAAAGCTGCGGATGCTGGTCTGGATCCTCCCAAGAACCTGGGTCATGGCAAGTGTGACACTTTCAACAAGAGCGTTGTTCTTGGAGTTGCCACGAACGACGCAAATATCCTGGGAAGGGAAGCAATCTCCATTCTGCGTGGTTATGGCTTCCCACCTGGAGAGCTACGAGGCTTGGGTGTTCAAATGCAGAAACTGGAGCCGCTGAAGCCGTCCACTACCAGCACAGGCGGCTTTATGGATGGTAGCCAGCGTAGGCTGCAGTTCAAGAAGCCTGGCACACAGACTTCGACACCCCCCAGACTGACAGACCAGAACAGGCAGAGTCCTCTACCCAAGCAGACGCCGACGTCTAAAGAGGCGACTGATCCTATCGAAGAAGTGTCAACTCCCGAGAAGCCGAAAACGGGCCAAGTCATTCCTGGTGCTACTGATACCATTTTCATGATAGGCGAAGAGAGCTCTGCTCAGAAGCCACTGAATATCAGCGGCACACAATTCATGCTCCCCTCCCAAATTGATCCTACCGTACTCGCAGAACTACCAGCAGATATCAGGAACAAATTTGCGCCGAAGCAAAAGAGCATCTTGGACATTATGAGCACTTCGACTCGTGCAATGTCACCTTCGAATGAGCCGCTGTCGCGCTCAGTCTCACCATTCGTTAGTGACAATGAAGCTGCATTACCGAGTCAGAGTCAACTTGATCCCGAAGCTCTTGCAGCACTCCCACCAGACGTCAGGGATGAAGTGCTAGCCCAGTACAGACATCAAGATAAAAGAGAAAAGTTACCAGCGCAGCAAAGTGTGCTACCTCAATCCCCTCACAAACCCAGGACATCGGGTCAAGGGAAGAAGCTAGTTGTTACGCCAACCAAAAAGCCGAAGACGACTTCAATGTTCGGCAAGGCTACTTCGAAGCGTGGCGGCGAGTCTTCGTCGACTCTCACACAGTCCAATTTCATGTCTATGCCCAAGATGAATGTGCACCAACCACAGCCACATTTCCACATGGCTGAAGAAATATCCGAGTCTTTTCTGAACGAGCTGCCCGAAGACATTCGCCTGGAAATCCTGGCAGAACAGAAGAGAAATCGAATGAAAGCCAGATCTGGCCTGAACTTCGACGTGCACAGGAAAAAGACTAAGAGTACTACTACTCAAGCAGAAGCTACGGCACGAGGGCAACAGAAGATCCAATTGGCCAACAGACCAGATAAGCCAACGTTCACTTCCCAAAGGCTGAGTTCCCTGCCGGAGTTGCGGGACGCCATCTCGGCTTGGGTTCGAGAGCTCTCCATGGATGGCGAAGAACCCGACATGGAGGATGTGACGGCGCTCTGTGAATATCTGAGCAAGGTCGTCTCTGTTGAGCGGGACATGGCGAAGGCTGTCGCTGTGGTCAATTGGTTTGGGTTAGTGATAGAGTATGAGAACTTTGGTAGGGACGAGACGCGCGGGTCGTGGGAGAAAGCGCTGGCTGTTCTGAAAAGAGACGTGCAGAAAGCTGTTGTGGACAGAGGCCTGCCTGCGGTGGTGTTTGAATACTAAAGCAAATTCTCACCGGTGAAGTGGTACCATCACATTGACATGCGCTGTAGATGAAGAAGCAGCAGAAGAAAGCAGAGAGTGAGAGAATGTGAGAGAGACAATTACACAGTAGGTGCGTTCCTTTGCGACTTTCGCAGTCAAACTCGTCCTGCCCATCCGCATCTTCCTTTTTTGTTCGCTCTCTTTGCTCATCCCGACACCAGAAACATCCCCATTGACATCGACATTGGCTTTCGCTTGACTTTACTTACATCTCCATTGCTCTTATACTCGTACCTTATACAGAAACTGACAGCGGCTCTCGTAACGAGTCTCGCAGCCAGTATTCACCATCCACGCTATGACACTCATGACTGCGTTGGGTCGAAAACGACGCCCATCATCTCCTCCTCCGCTCTCCCTCTCAGCTCGCTGGGCCAACCCTCCTCTTTCCAAGATCCCAAAACTCAATCATCTCTTCGACGGCACAGGCTCGCGATCGATGGAGTCCACCAGTACTGGCCGGTCAAAGCTCAGCGTCAAGAGCCAGCTCAAGAGGGGGGTCTCCAGCATCAAGACGGTCTTGGGCATGGGGGATAGAAGTAGCGGTGGCAGCATGCAATACCACAACGAGACCACGTTTCCTCTGGCCCACGGAAATCACTCCGTATACTTACTTGCCAATGAATCAAACACGACGACAATCCACCAACCTTTGAAGATTCGACTGACTGCTATTGCTGACAACTCGGCCGATGATGGGGATATCTCAGCATCACCGACTGTCAAGAGCGCACCGAGTACCCCTAGGCTATATGACGTCCCTGAAAACGAAGAGGACGATTCATACGGTTCTCTTACCACCAGCAAGAATGGCAGTGAGCTCTCTCGGAGTCAATCTGCCCCTGGACTCCAGCGCCGCATAAGCCAGAAGTTTCAACAAGCGTTCGGCAACGGGAACTCGACCATTGTCAAGAGATCAGGCTTACGTTCAAGACCTAGCGTTCAGACACTCTTAAGGGAGTCAGCCATTGCGTCCTCGACACCGTGCTCTTCTACCCCTCCCACATTGATTAGCGGTACATCTTCCTCCATCAATGGGACTTCATCGACTCCGCAAACCTCGGAGCCATTGACTCCTTCGTCAACCGTCCGCCGCGGTTGCATCGATTTGGTCGAAGTCGACCAACAGAAATTCATGGTAGAAGGTCGCTTGCTTAGTCCGATACCAGAAAGTATCAATTCTCCCTTCCTCACCATCAGGACGGTTGAAGCCGCTGCGATCACCAAAATATTCTTCGAGCTCCACTTCAACTCGTTGTTCCAGGGTACACCGCCGAGAGTATCAAGGCGCAAGGAGTTGGAGAAGCGTATGCGTGAACTGCAGCTGCCTCCGCATATTCGGGAACGAATTCGGACAGCGTGGGAGATGGCTGAGAGCGAGAATCTCCGACAGCGTCGAGTGCTGAAAAATACGACGAGCTCAGCCAAAGCGAGCCAGGGGGTCAGCATCGGTGGCTTTGAAGTGATCAACGTTCTCGGAAAGGGGAGCTTCGGGGTTGTTCGACTGGTCAAGGCCAAAAACAGCGGCGATGGGTTGCAGAATTCTGAAATCAAAGGCGCCGACAAAGTGCTGATCAATGCACCATCTCGATCCAGTTTGAAGTCGCCGGGCAGGTTGCTATCTGGCAGTCTTTTCAGCAAGCGAAAAGATGCGTCCAAGGCCAGGAAGGAAGTTTATGCCATGAAAGTCATTCGAAAGTCAGACATGATCCGCAACGGACAAGAAGGACATCTCCGAGCTGAGCGTGATTTCCTTGTTGCGGCAGAGGGTTCGAGATGGGTCATTCCACTGATTGCTGCTTTTCAGGACCAAAAGCACTTGTATCTAGTGATGGAGTACTGCATCGGAGGCGATTTTCTGGGGTTGCTCATCCGCAAGAACACTCTCAGCGAAGAGTTCACGAAATTCTACATTGCCGAAATGATTCTCTGTGTCGAAGAAGCTCATCGCATGCAGTGGATTCACCGAGATGTGAAACCCGACAATTTTCTCATCGGATTCGACGGCCATCTGAAGATCTCCGACTTTGGTCTGGCTTTCAATGGAGACTGGTCTCACGACCAAAGATTCTATCAAAAAAATCGCCACTCGTTGTTGGATGACCTGGGGATTGTGATTGATGGTGACGATCAGGACAAACAAGAGAAGGAAGCCCACTCACACCACGCAAGCAGGAGGCATGGCAAGGAAGACTCGAATTACAAGGAAGAACCCATGCTGGGAGAGCCAATTTTGGATTGGCGCAACCGGTCGCAACGTCGACGCCTGGCCCGGTCTGTCGTTGGCACTTCGCAGTATATGGCTCCCGAGGTCATTCGCGGCGAAATGTACGACGGACGATGCGATTAGTGGAGCATCGCGGTCATCATGTACGAGTGCCTTTTCGGTTTCACTCCGTTTGCCTGCGACGACCGCCAACAGACCAAGCTCAAGATCCTGCAGCACAAGAAGACTTTGATGTTTCCACAACCAGATGGTGTCCCAATTCCGAGCATGGAAGCGTTGGATCTCATGATGCAAATCTTGGTGGAAAAGGAGAAACGCCTTTGCAGTCGGCAGTATGAGCACAATGACTTCACCAGGAAGATTGTCGGCGGCCGTCTTGTCCGTTGCGTCGCGGACAAGGCTCATCAAAACTACCAGGGGTATTTTGTCTATCCTGGCGATGCTGAAGATATCAAGCGTCATGCATGGTTTGCCAACACTAATTGGGACACGTTTTACCGGCAACGTCCGCCTTATGAGCCTCGCGTCAGAGATTGGGAAGACACCAAATACTTTGATGAAGAGGATGCTCTATCCGACATGGATTCTGCGACAACGCTGGACGAGGTTGGTGTCGCGCCCGGACAGGAAGCCGCTGCTCAAAATACAAACACAAACACCAAGCGCAAAACTACCCAACTGAGCCATCATCAGGCAGAAGGGCAGAATATTGTGCCATCCAGCGCCATGAACATCCCCCCTCCCCAGGACTGTCCCGGACTGGGGGTCACCCATGCTGAAGCGGAACAGATGCATGCGCTGAAAAATCCTCTTATGCAACCACGGGTGAATGGGTGCCTCACGACTGGAGCCACGCTTGTGGACACAGGTCTCCATATTGAAGGCACTCTAGCCACGATAATCACGGAAAATGTGAAGCCCAAAGCTAAGAAGAGGGAAAAGAAGAGGCCCAGAGACATCATCTTGCGGGACCCTGCTGCAGGAGCACCGGCTTTAGAGGCTCGGAAACTCGGCGCCTTCATGGGTTATGAGTATCGTCAGCCTACCACGGCTCAGGACATTATAGAACAGGTGGTCGTGGAGGAGATGGAAGCAAACAACATCAAAATGTATCGGCAAGGGTGTGATCAGCATGATCCAGACCTAACGTACGAGAGGCGGGTATACATGGACGCCGGCGGGCAGTTGTTTCCCCGCCAACGAGCTGCGCTGGTGTGAGCAGTCGGTCCTTTACCGCGGTTGTTATCATTGTGCTTGTGCACATTGGTCGTTCATTCCTCCGCCTAGCTCCCTGGTGGGAAGAGAGCTTGAGAAGAAGCGAAATCAGAGTGCGAAGATGGACCCAACTTGTCTTCCGTACGATAACATAGGTTTAGCGTTGGAAAATGCATATTCTTAATGGACATTCTAATTGGTCATATATATTTTATTCTTTAATCGTCTAGTTACATGGAAGTTCTCTAGAGCTTTGTACTGGCAGCTTCAAACTCTTTGCTGAAAGGGTAGTCAATGTAGCCTACTTCGGACTTGGGGGTGTAGAAGGTGCCTCGGTTGTACTTTGTCAAGTCAATGTTGTTTGCGATTCGGAAGACCAGGTCGGGGGTGGATATGAAGTAGCGGCCGAAGACGATGGCGACGTCGCGGTCCTTGTACTCCTCGTCGACGGCGCGGCGGGCGCTGGCCGGGGTGAAGCCGCCGGCGATCAGGACGGGGGAGATGTCGGCCCAGGTGTCGATCAGGGGGTCGATCTTCTCGGTTGCCTCGACGTCGGCGTTGCCCGAGATGCGCGACTCGACCAGGTGCATGTAGGCGAGGTTGAGGGGCTTGAGCCCCTCCATGAAGTGGGTGAACTGCGGGAGCGGGTCGCGCATCTTCATGCCGTTGAAGGGGCTGAAGGGGCTGAGGCGGATGCCCGTGCGGTGGGCGCCCACGGCGGCGACGACGGCGCGCGCCACCTCCAGCCCGAAGCGCGACCGCTTCTCCACGCTGCCCCCGTACTCGTCCGTGCGCTTGTTGCACACGTCCTGCGTGAACTGGTCGATCAGGTAGCCGTTGGCGGCGTGGATCTCGACCCCGTCGAACCCGGCGCCCTCGACCGCGTTGCGCGCCGCCTGCGCGTAGTCATCGACGAAGCCGCGGATCTCGTCGACGCGCAGCTCGCGCGGCACAGGAGCCTCGCTACTGAGAGGGGTGGGAGACGACGATACGAGCTCAATCCCCTGCGCGGCCGCGGACGTGGTGTCCGCCGTGCGGCCCAGCGCCCACAGCTGCAGGTAGATGTGGGAGCCCTTTGCGTGGACGGCGTCGGTGACGCGCTTCCACGCCGCGATCTGCTCGGGCGTGTAGATCCCCGGGACGTTGTCGTAGCCGCCCGCCCGCTGCGAGATGATGGTCGCCTCGGAGATGAGCAGCGTCCCCGGCACGCACGACCGCTGCGCGTAGTACGTCGTCGCCATGGGCAGGATCGCGTGCGAGTCGTCCGCCCGGTACCGCGTCAGCGGCGCCATCACCAGTCGGTGCTGCAGCGTGAGGTGGCCGACCTTGAGGGGCTCGAAGAGCCGCGACGGCGCCGACACGGGGAGAGAGCCCATATCTTCTTAATTGGTGGTTTTTTTTTTTGGTGGGGGAAGGGGACGTGGGTATGTGTTCTCTCCTTTGAAGAACAGTAGTGAAAAAGGCAAACAGTCTTTGGAATATCCTCGTAGAAGTTATTTACTCGGTAGGTAGGTATCTCTTCTTTCTCACGGGCGACGGTTGTCTGACAAATGGACGTTTGCGGGGAATTTTCCTTGGGACGCAAAATGATCCCCGACTCTGAGGGAGGGGTTGTTGCGGGTGTGGATAATTGCGAATTGCCTGTTGAGTTTGAGGCGGGGCGATGAGATAGATTGTCGTAGTATCGTCCACACGTTCTGGAAAAGAATATATACAAAACCTCTGTGTAGGGAACAAATATCTGACGAGTACTCACGTCTACTCGTACCAGAGAGAGATCGGCAGGGGGTTTTTCGGGAATGGGGTTTTTATCGATAGACATGGCTCTCTTGGTTGGTTGGAAAGCCAGTGCGTGCTGGCTGCCATCAGCTGTTGCATTTCATTGGATTGGTCAGCAACATCACCGACAAGTATCAAAGGCCCGTGATCACTTGGGCTGTGGTGAACGGCTAGATTTCCTATTGAACGGTTAAGTTTCCCTAATCGATTGGCCACGGAGTTCTGGAACTCCGTGGAGACAGGGTGCTTGATTCGTTGATTTTGACGACATCGGTTGGCAAGGGCTAGGGTTAGCGAGCCAATGGTGTCGCGACAAGCAAACGCCGTCGAACAGACAACTCGTTGTTCGGCTGCAGGGCACGATCCTCGTACTTCGTACCAGGACTGGTGAGTATTGCAAGGCTGACAAGGCCGGAAGAGAGCCTGCCACAGGCCAAAGTCTATTCAAACTTCCAGGTTTGCTGGTCGTTGTATTGTCATGGCCACGCGCAAGTGCTTGTAGGACCTAGTAGCCGGATGACCGCATCACTGCCCATAGATGAGGGCAGTAGATTTTCCAACACGATACCTCAGTGGTGCTCCTCAAGTTGATCGTCTCTTGGGAAGAGAAAATGCAATTCCGCTGTAGGCGGCACCATACCTTGGAGCGGGATTTTCGAGTGTTTAGTCGACGACCTCAAGTCGAGCTTACAAGACTCGGGACAAAGGAGCGGGGGATTGTACATAGGCGAGGTGGTATTCAGAAGAGCCTCGTGTTGCTGCGGGGAAACAAACCTTGCTTTGTCTTCAGTGGCTTCGAGATGTTGGTCCTGTGAAGGTTGGGGAGCATTGAACGAGCATTAATTGCCACTGAAGATTTCAAGGTTAACGAACGGTGAGAAGAAAAGGAGTCAAGGAGTCAACTTGTAGCGGAGGTGGTTAAAGAGGGAGAATAGAAGAAGCCTGACTGTGAAGTGGGTCAAAGTCACGTGTAAAATACGAGTGGAGCATTGCGGGCAGGACGGCCGCAGCCTTCGTGGCGCCAAGACATTTAGGCCTGTGCCTCCACCTCCGGGCATTTGTGTCACCGAGTTACAAAATCAGACTGAGCATCCCTTGATGCCCTCCGCCTCTCTTTTCTCTCTCTCTCTCTCTCTTTCTCTGTTTCTCTCTGCTCGCGGCAGTTGCGAGCTGGGGCATCCATGTAAGACACAAGCAGGAGACTGTGGGACAAGTTCTCCATAAGCCAATCGGCTCTGGTCTGGGCTAATTCCGAGATACAGGACTATTACGTTGCCAACCACCAATAACACCACCTGCTAGTCTCGATCGTGGCCCAGCCCGGCACTTGGAATGCGCTGTTCCTAAGCAAAACCGAAACCTCCCTGCGATGGACCGGCGCTCCGAATGCCTGGCTGGGACGGGCAGTCGAGGTATCACGAGAACACCATCGCTAATCCTCGGAGTTGCCGTGGAACTTTAGCGTCACATCTCTCGCAAGGACTCTGACAGATCAGAAAGACCGAGAGAGGCTTGGCTATCATGAACTCGACCACCTGCTGAAAAAATTACTTTGACAAATGCACCTCTTGGTAGTCCTGGGCAATCAATCTACTCGAGATGATTTGACAGTGCGGAGAGAACTCGCGGAAGCTAGGACATATCAATGCGACAAGGTCTAATAATGGTAACATCACGAATGGCGCCATATCTCGACATGGAGGTAGGTCCTATCGGCTG
The DNA here is from genome assembly GCF_001642475.1 of Fonsecaea monophora. NCBI lineage: Eukaryota > Fungi > Ascomycota > Eurotiomycetes > Chaetothyriales > Herpotrichiellaceae > Fonsecaea > Fonsecaea monophora. The sequence continues at coordinate 612,283 of NW_019173935.1, read as the reverse complement.
ATCTTCACCTGCCAAAATGATCAAGTTTCCCTATGAAGGTAAAGCACGACTGAGGTTGTTACCCCTGTATCGGGTAAAAAAATCGGATTCAATGTACATCATCGCTGCATCACGGATCTGTTGTCCCCAGTGAGATCGAACGATCTCCTGTAGAAAATGGGATCTTTAACAAGATCTGTGTTATAAAAAGGGTGCAAGGATCACTTTTGCACCCTACCCCGTTCATATCAACAGGTAATCCGCCTGTCCAGCTTTGCCGGTACCGACAAGCTCGTGTCACCAGACTGCTCTGCACTGAAACTCTCAAAATACCTAAAGAGCTTCCCTGGGTCTTCCCTGACCCGAGCCCTCGTGGATGGATTGATTATAGAGTCCAGCAATACGTCACTCTCAGTCAAGACCGAGATACACCACCATACAATGGTCTTGCAGGGCAGGCCACAGGGCCTGATGCCAAGTACTCGTCGCATTTCGCAATATTCTTTCCACGCTTTGAAGTGCATGAGGCCAATTTGTCGGTGGCCTGCACAGTACTCTGAAAGGGCCAAGAACAAAAAAGCCACGACGTCTTCATCACTCGAGTCCTTGTGATTGGCCAGGGCAGATATCCTCTGCCGGGTTTGTGCAAGGATGAAGTTCTGTCGAGCGGCGAGATAGTGGTTCTCGGCATCGAACAGATCGCTCTCTGGCTGGGGTCCGTGTTTGCGGTAATGGTTGGCGCTGAATAGTAGTATCATGGTCTCAAAACACCATTGGCTCGAAACAGCAAATGGGATAAACAGCTGCAGCACAGGGTCGTGTTTTTGCACGATATCCGGGTAAACGTCCAAGCCCAACATGGATGCTGCGTTTAGCGCGAAGTACCGGATCAAATTACGATCGGTGGGCGTCAAGACAATACGCGACCCTTCGACCGACTGTTGGAGTTCCCGCACCACCGTGCATTGGGGTTCTTCTTCGGAGCCTGAAAGGCGCTCGTGGAGGGTCGCCTGCTGCCCCGGGGGGGTGTTTTCGATCTTCAGGCTTTCGAGAAACGATAACCCGAATTCTGATCGACTCTCCGTGCTCGGCCTTCGCGATTTAGAGGGCAGCTGCGGAGAATGACGCTCCGCATCATAGGCGCTGGCGCTGGAGCTGGGCGATTCGGTGTCGGTAAAGGGAAATGGAGAGTTGCTTAATCTGGAGTCTTCTGCCAGGTCGCTCTCCCTCGGCGACTCTGCCCGTCGCTTCCTGTCGATCGTGGTCCGTTGAGACGGTTTGTTGCCCTGGCTCTCCCCCTTTGTCCGTGGCTCGCCCTTAGCTGCAGTTCTCGACCGTGGTGACTCTGAACGAGGCTTCCTCAGAAATGGTGACACCGTGACACTATCCCTCTGGAAGTCGATGACGGCTGCATAATGGGAAATGCGGCGTTTGGTCGCCCCGTCTGATTCGCCCAATCCGGAGGGTGTTGCATTGGAACCATCTGGATTTGACTGCGCATTTTCCTCTTTTGGCCGCATCCATCGCAACGGCGAGAACTGATTTCGAGACACCCATTCTGATCGAGCCTCTCTCTTGGACCGCACACGATCCTTCATCAAGTGCGCGCGTGCTGTCTCGGTGACTCCGCGTCGGTTAATATCATAGTCTACAAAGGTGAACACCCTCCCCTCTGGTTTTTGGTTCGACATGGCTGGCTGGCCGGTGGTGGACTGGTTGTGTTTGCAGGTCTATAGTGACAGGGTGACTTGGCCCTTCCCTGTTGGACAATAATGTATTGTTGTCCTGGGGTATATAGAGCCTTGGAGGGGGTCCAGGATGGATGTTTCTACGGCTGCTCTCCGCTATTACTCATCCCTGAGCTCCATCGACCATGATGCTTTGTACAGGCGAACCCTGGGGGCTAGTGATGAGGAAGTTGGACCTGAGGAGGGCAGGATCTCGCACAGCGTTGAAACGGCGATAACAAGCAGGGCCTAGTGAGGTCGATCCAATCGGCAACTCCGTGCCGGCAGCGCCATCAGACTATTCCCGTTTTTGAGAAGAAGAAAAATGCGCTGATTGGTTGCGGGTCGGCCGTGGTCAAAGCGAGACTGGCGTTCTGATTTCTCCAGTTTGAAGCAGATTCCAGACAGAAATACCCACGAAGAAACGGCAAGCTAGACCGTGGGACTTGTCGAGGAACCATTCCTTTTCGATTGGTGTCATAGCGGCCGCCCGTCTGGCTTACATGGTCGACCAATCAATCCCGTCGTTGGCCGATAGTCGTCGTTGCGGCAAGTTCCACCGTCGAACCATCAAGGGTCTTCGTATCCATGCACACCACGCAGACGAGGATCCCCCCTCCCCCCTTTTGCAAGCGTCCAGCCACCAGCCTGTCGGCCCTTTGGATCCAAGTGGCCAGACTATACAAGCCCGGGATTCTTTGTCAGCCGCCATCGGCACCAACAGTCTTAGTCATTGCGTCTTGTACCGGGGGTTTGCTGGTTTGCGGAGCAGTCAAGTCCGAGCCACCAGGCAGACACCAGCAGGCGAGGCGGAATTACATCATGGCCTTATTGCCTAAGGTACGAGGAACCGATGTTGAGCTCTTGCAGGCACTCGAAGCCATGTCTCTTTGGGAAGTTCTTCCCCCTTCACACCGGGAAAGACCAAAGACCGGTGACCGGGTCGGGAGCGAGCTGTGCTGTTGCGAGTTTGGCACGACCAGTTCAATCTACCCAGTACTCTTGAGGGGTGCGACTTTCAATCTCCTGATAAGGCTCCATGCCCGAGCAAGCGAAAGGGATTCAATGCTAGGAGCAGGAGCCGCTGACTGCATTGTTCTGTAACATATCCATGTCAGCCATGTATGGAAAAGTTACGACCACTATAGCACCCAGAGACCCTAGCGAACGAAGCGAGTGGGAACGAAAGAACCATGTAACGAGTAGTCATCTACCTAGTCTGCTAGTACTCTGTACTTGTGGTATCTCTTGGTATAGAGGCAGGTAAGGATGAAATCTTCCCCACTTGAATATGTCCTACTCGCGCCGGACGTATCAATTTCCCATTCGTGGCAGAGCCCCCTGCTGTTCTAGGTAGGTATTGTCTCCGAAGCCCCCCAGTATCTTTTGTGTCAGTCGGTCCTCGGTTGACACAGCCCTGGTTATACCCGCACGCCCCGTCTGGGAAGACCCTTTTGGGGAATTTGCCTTCCGCGGGTCCCTCTGACTACCCATAGTCTTGTACTAAATAGTAGTGGCTCATTAACTAACTCACTAATTAACTAGCAAGATCTGACATTCTTTTGGTGTCGGGGATCAAATCCACATCTGACTGGGCCAAAGCGCGAAAGAAAGCGCGAGACCAAAGCTTCATTTCAGGGGAGCGGGCCCAAACGAAGAGATGGAAATATGCCGACTAGACCATTTTATGCTTCAAAACACGCACACATACCTTGCCATCTTACCAAGTCGCATTGACCATGACGATCCCATCCGTCCCATAGCGAAAGGCTAATCCCCGTTCCGAAGTATCGAGAACATTACTGACTGGTCCTGGCGTCGTTACGGATCTGGGACTCTCCGCTTGTCTGCCTGGCTGGCTGGCTGGCTGGCTGACTACAAGGACAGGCACAAGGGATCGTCGGTAGCGCTCACAGGGCACTCTTTTTTTTTGTTTTATGTCAGAATCTGTATATATCTCCGAGTTTAATTATGTACGCAAGGGCCCAGGCCTAATTTTGTTAGAGAGAAGTCCGGGGGGGCGGCACATCTACTTTTACCTGATCGCTTGTGACTACGTACGTACGTACGGAGTACAAAAATGTACTCGACAGCCGCGCAAAGGAGATACAAAGGACCCCCCGCCCCATTCCTTCCTTTTCTCCAAGGGGGATTTTCTGGCGCCCTACGCCCTTTTAGATCTCACGGGTCGGTACACAGTCGATCCCCCGGCGGCTGACAGCAGGAGGAGAGTAGCAGTAGACAGAGTGGCGGTTTGGTGCCTGTGAGGATGAGACAGGGACATATTCTATCCATCGTATGAGGACGGGATAGGCTATAGACGGTGGTTGTAACCTGAGTTAGACTACTCCCCCTTCTCAGCATATCTCCGCGTTGTACTCGGTATGTATGTGTGTATGTGTGTACGGTACGAGCACGGATACAAGTACAAGCACATATTCTATTCCTGTCCCCGAGAAGAGTACTGTACCCGAGTACCTTACCCGAGTCCTCGCAAATCACACATCTTGACCACAATAATAATCACGCGGGAGGGGGGAAGAAACTTCGCCCAAAAAACTAGAGGGGGAAAATCCTCGCTTTACCGGAAATGGAAAACTGTAAACTGTTCGAATCAGGCTTCGTTTCCGGATTTTTCTCGCTTGGCTCTGCCCAAGCAAATCGGAAAGAATGAACAAATTTCTCGTTTCCTTTTTCTGCATTGTCACCGCCTCTGGGCGGGGAGGGGATGGGAGGGGTGATTGTTCTTGATTATTCTAGAGACTAAATCTGGGTTCGCTTGCCAGGTGCCAGCCTTGTTTTTTTCTATCCGGTTTCTTAGTCATGGAGGCGAGAGGAGAGGGGGGGGAGACCAACCGGATTGAGTTTATCCACTTGTCCAAAGCACGTCGATCCCCCTTTGACCAGGATAGTATTCCATACGACTAGTTATAGCGGGTTGGTAGGTAGGGGCCGCAATGGGGGGGCACGGAGAATCGTTCAAGCGTTCCCCTCCAAGAAAAGCTTATCGAAGCTTGACCTTGAAGTACTTTCAGCATGGCTGACTACACAAAGCCCGTGACAGAGGTCAGTATCTATCGCACTGTAGGTACCACAACCAGGTATACAAGTATACATTGGATAGGATGGATGGATGCAAACAGTTAGTGTCGTTTGATAATCGCCAACCGACAGGAAATGTATTTCGCATAAGCAACAACGGAGACAATCCGGGGTATCTCCTGTTACTGGCACAGACAGACAGCCTTGGACACTGTGAAAAAGTTGGGATATCTACTTGTGGCTGGTGTCACGAGTGGAGGGGGTGTTGGAGCCGCGGTGAAGAAACTAAACCGTAAAGAGCAGGTTCCTGGTGGATTTGTTGTGCGTCTACCTCGTACTCACTACCAAGTACCAAGTACCAAGAACAAGTCTCCACAAAGGACAAAGACAAGACTCACGGCTGGTGTCGGTACTTTGTGCTTGTAGCTTGGATGGCCACGGGCATGGCCACGATACTGTGACTCTAAGAAGGTGTGTACTCGTACCGAGTACCTCCCACCGTTACATTATTCCCCTGGTCTGTGCCTGACCGGTTCCGTCTGGCCCCACCCGTATCGACGACACTAATTCGCTAGTCTGACCATGAGGCGGCACGCGGCCTTTACACTTTCGGAAATATATCCTTCCGACCATATTCTACCTGCCTACTCTTCTCGACGCTACCTAGTTCCCTACTGCGTAAATACCGATGTTGTCCTACGGGAAGGGAAAGCCACGTGATATAGGTGTAAACGAGCCTCCTTCCACCATCTGCCGTGGTTTTGGGAAAAAGAACTTCTCTTGCTTTCGCCGCAGTAGAGAATTGACATTGTGATAGCCAAATCGATCGACTGTGGTGGCATTGTAACTCTAATCTCTGTCAGAATGTCGACTTTGGCATTCATTCTTGGGTTACCTGGCTTTTTCTGGATCCTTGTGCTAGCCAGAGTATGATCCCCGCGAAGTCACGATACTACGCAGACAGCCAAGGCCAAGGGAAGATATTCTGGGACGAAATATCCGAAGAGACAGTCCGTGGCAGACTCAGAAGGAGTCTTCTCGACGGCGATCTGGATTTCAGTCCTAACCCTCTCAACAACTCACTCCTGACGGCTTTTCACCGTGAGAGGTGACCCTTCGGACTGGAAACCGAAAACAGGCAACCATCAAGACGGCTCGTGCAGAGATGGCTATCTTTGCTGCATACAGGTATGATGGCCCATTTATGGTCAGTTGGGCAGAAGGCTCGTTACCATCCCTTCCTCTGGGCTTATTCACTGTTGTTACACCATGAGATGCTTTTAGGACATGGTCGTCTGCTTGTCTGGACCAAATGCAACAACATCACATCCCTCGATTCCGTGTCTCCACGCTGAACCACAGTGTCTCAATCCACAAGTATCACGATTGTGATTCTACAAGTTTGGACATCAACCCACCACTATAGCCAATTTCGAGATGGCTTGTTCGGTTGACTCGGTTCCGCACAACGCTCAAACTCATCATTGCTTAGTCGCAGTCTTCGGCCAGATTCCTTCCTATCTGCTCAGTGCACGATGGATTTAGTGCTTATAAAGAGTACCTTTCCAAAGAGGCAGGCCGAAAGGTGTGCAGTTGCCTCAAAACGCGCTATGTCCAAGTCTGGTGTCAAGGTGAAGATTCCACCGACATTGCTTGTCCTGAGCTTGGAGACTTGGACGCTGGAAAGTGAATTGGGTCTTTTGAAGAAAGATTCGGGCACCTTGGCGGGGTTATTTGACGGGGATTTTGATGTGTGACACGGGGATAGAGCAAGGCTGACGAGGGTGGACGAGGCTGAGCTCCTTTATGCCTTGTATGCAGCGTGAGGTCATATGACGTCATTTTATGGGCATTCACCACAACCTCAGAAAGTGACATTTCCTGATGTACCGAATTCTCATCGATCTCCGCCTGTACAGCATCGCGAATATCGTAGTCGGTCAACTGCACCACAAGACTTCATCACTGGTTTCATCACACTCGACGCTCCGGCCACCGCATTCGCCATGGCAGATTCCAAAGGCGGCCACGCGGCCCAATTCGACCCAACGTCACTCGACGCGAAGCAGCACGGCATCGCACGGTAAGTGAAGCTTGAATTCCCAGTACGCGGCTCCTTCGGAGAAAGTCTACTGTGGGAACCGCCCAAAGGGGTGTTCCGAGTCGGGAGAATGAACCACAAGTGAACGGATCCTAAAACTCAAAAGATACACCCAACCGTCTGTGATTCAATTGGCCTTTCTCAAGTTAGTGTTGATCTGCCCAACTCGCTAACTCGTTCATGTCATGTTGCACGTATTCCAGAAACACCATCGACGAGCAGAAATCCAACTACGGCGTCAAGACTTCGGTAGACCGCGACGTCGGAGGAAAGATGTTATCCACCAAATCGTCGACTGGGATATACAGTTTGCCCGAGATCAGTAGTGGTGGACAGTCGCTGAGTGACAGTGTGAATGAGGCGTTGGAAGGGCGGACGGGAATGGCGCAGGGCAAGGCACAGAAGATTGACCAGAGTGTGAAAGTCGGGGCCGAAGGAGACTTGCACGACAAGGCTGCCGCGAAGCAGCCGTGAGGTCTCGTCATGCTGTTCAATTCGCGTTTCCCACTTTCGCATTTTCAGACACAGTCGACCAAGACGACACTCGACGAGTGAGATGGATCCCTCGTCTTTCAAAAGCAATACGATCATCACACCCATGTTTGGGAGAGACAGATGTGACATGCAACTCTCATAGAGCTGGTACATACAAAACGCCGATCTGGTGATTGTGCCCTGCTGGACAGGGAGCAATGCCGCCCAACTGCCCTTTGACACTGGAGGATCTTCCTATCGTCGGTATTGTTGCTTCATCCGCCACAAGCTACACTCATCACTCGAAGTGCCGAGTATTACGAGTCTTCCTTTCCAGATCCTGGTGAGAAGGTTTGCTGGCTGGCTGGCTGCATGGCTAACTAACCACCACCCAAATGCGCCCCAACTCCCATCATCTCCGTTAGCCTATCTAGCCTGCCTGCTTACCAGCCTTTTACACAAAACAGGGCCAAAACAACGGAGGAAAGCCCCCTTTTGTACGTTGTTCCCGTGAATAGTGCGGCAGGTGATCAAAACAAACCCTGGGAGCCATTCCATCCGCATGAGGTTGTTTCGGTGTCTACTTTCGATCTGTCTGTCTGTCTGTCTGGCCATCAAAGTATAGGGAGATGAAAGGAGAGAGGGGGCTAAATCGATGCGTGGCTCCAGGGTTCATTTGATGGCTGGGCTCTGCCTCGTCCAAAGAACACCAACCAATCAACTACCTGACTAATTAACCCTGGGGTCGAGTCTCGCTCGTCTCGTCTGGTCTGGCTAGGTCTGATCTGATCGGGGAGACGCTCGATACTCCGTCCCAACCGAGCGGGGGAAGCCTGTCTCCTTTGTTCTCGACGGAGCGGAGTTTATTCTTCGCGCACTATTCACCACCACCATGTACGAGTTGAGTTATGCAGAGTTCCCCCCTCCCCATGTCAAGCCACAGGGTGAGTTATGGCTGTGGAAACCACCTTTGGGGGCTAGACTGGACTGGACTGGACCGGGTTGGGTTGGGCTGTGCTTACATACACACTATACTCGGTACAGTACGAGGTTTTTCGGCAAAGGATTATCTAGTACTCGACCCTACCAGGCAGGCCCGGTGGGTTGATCCCCCTGTTGAGGATTCAATCACACTTGTCGATATTACGAGTGAGTATGTAGCTTGTTCTCGCTAAATGAGTAAGGCAACGCAAGGCAAGGCAGGCAAGGCAGGTAAGGCAGGGGTAGGTACCTGGGTACCACACACTCTAAACCCACTACGGGGTACCCACGTACCCACGTACTTATGCCCGGAGCACATTGGATCCATTGAACCCGCCCCACCCTGCCCTACCCTACCCGTCTAGGTCCTCTACTCGGTACCGAGTAGGTAGTCTATTACTCTATACCAGAGCCAGAGCAGAAGTGGAGACTTTGTGACAAACCTAAACCCCTTTCGGAAGGGGCACTTACCTCTTCGTCGTTGTTTCCCGTGGAATGTTGGAAACTTCTTTGCTCCTCGTAATCTTGCCTTGCTGGAGCATTCTAGTCAAGTTCCCTCCAGAAGAGCGGGGGCGAGCAGGTCCACAGGGCCTTGACTGTGCAGGCCGGCAGGCTGGCAGGCAGGCAGACACACAGGCGGGACGGTCTGGTGGAGAATTGAGGAGGAAGCATTGGGTCTCAACAAGGCATGGGACCCGGTCCCCCACTCTAACCCATAGATGCACGACGGGCGAGGTTGTCAACTACATCCTACGAAACGAATCCTGATCTAATCCCGATAGAGGGAAATGTAGGAAGGTGACGATTTCCTTTTTGGGAATATATCCTTTCCAGAAGCCTATGTCCCTCGAGTCTCGAGGAGTGAATGGCTGAATAGTCGCTTTGTCACCGGGGGAGTCCCAGGTATACCAGGTGCAATGAATGGTCCAATTCGACCTGATATTCTGGATTCCCGGCTCTGTGGGGAATGCACCGAGTTGTACGTGTACAAGTTTACCCAATAGCCAACCTACATGGGGCTCTCTCTCTCTCGCTACCTAGGACCTTTGTCATCAACTTCGTCCTGGAGGCATCTACACGTTCTACACATCTAGGCCTTGAGCTCTGCTGACTGATGATGGAGGAGCTGGGGGGAACCTGCCCCTTTGGTCATCGACACTAGACAGGTATACAGACTACCTACACAATACAAGTCCCTCACAGGATGGTCGGAGATCCTGTCTCATTCATGGGTCTTCCTCATGGTCCTCATCCAGGATCCAAGTCTTTACCTACATGAGGCTGATCTGGTCTCGAATCAGTGGTTGCGGAAACATGCTCACATCTTTGTCGCTTCCACCACCTCCTAAATCCTTACCCATTCACACCCCCTGCCTGGAGCCTCCGTCCATGTGGCACGACAGGGCTGGATTTGGTCAGCACCAGTGATTGCTTCAGCCTCTCCCACCCCAGCCAAGTCAAGCCCCAGCTCTCAGAGTTGACAATGACTACTCAAAAGAATGTCGCGATGGGAATCCTCCGTCAATCCTCGACCCGCTGAAACCGCTGGGGAGGATGAATGTCACCGTCGCCTCGTCAGTGTTCCCTCCAAACCCCCGTTGAAATCCCTCAATCCCACCCCCTGAGAACGTATTGCCACGGCACAGCCAACAGAAAGCATTCCAGCCATGCCCCATGAGAGAGAGTCTGGGATCCTGAATCATCCTTGACTAACACCACCGCCACCACCCGAAACTGTAGCCCCAACAAGTTCGTCGAAACAATCAACCAAGGATCAAAACATCCTTCGTTAGTTGGTCAGTGGTGCTCTTGGTCAGCGCCACGACCAGGCTCTCCTTCCCCCTTGACTCCTTGACACTCTCTTAAGCCGGGACAACTACACATCTCCCTCGACCGTGGAGCAGCTCCCACAAAAATCCTCCGTGAAGGGGATAGACGAGCGGGTGCTACAGTATCTGGCTACCGTATCTGACAAAGGATGATGAGTTCCTGCTTCACTTGGACAATAGAGAGAGGGACAGAGTGAGAGAGGCAGGAGATGGTGTTACATTCCTCCCATTCCTTCGATCACTCTCCATTCCCCGTATCTCCCCCCCTTACAAGGTCATCAGTCCGCAATGATCGTGTGTTGACGAGACTCACCATCCAGCCCCTGATAGAGACACCTCATTTTCAAAGTCTCTACGCTGGCGTCGACGGGACTGCAGAAGCCATACACTGTCTCTCTACCGACGATGACTGTGCGAGATGGGGATTCATGTACGGGAGAGGAAAGAAAGTTCTATTCCCATCGTATTGGAAAACGAATGGGGGAAAAGGTTTCATGGCCGTCAAAGTCAAATCTCGACTCGGTACAGTTGATGAAAACTCAGCCTATTCACCCACTCCCTCGAGTCTACACTCTCTCATCACCAAAGCGACCTGTCCCGATGACCATCACAAGGGAAGAGAAGAAACCCCATCTGAAGTCTGAATACACACTTACCGTCATCTATCCTCCAGAGACCAACTCGAAAGCCGCAGGCACGGAAGCTTCAAGCTCCCTTCCATATCCTACCTCTTACTTAGCCCCGAGCCTAGCCCCGAGGCATACACGGTATATATTGACAAGCAAACAGCCCTGGATCCCAGTTCTCCCACTGCTGAAAAACTCCCTCTGTCGCTCTACTGAACCAGCATCCACGCTAGAAGAGCACATAACGCGGTCCAGGATGTGGGTGTCCTAGATTCATTTATCCGGCTCATAGACTGGACGCCGTCACCGAGGAAGTTATGTCCTGGAGGGAGGAGGCCAGATCCGGGAGTTGAGGCGCTGATATCACACTACACACTCTCACAATGCTCATTATTGACACAACAATCGATGTTGACGACAGGTACAGTTTCTGCGCGGAGGACCGACGGCCTCGTTGAAACCAGAATCCCCAGTGACTGGTATTTACGAGGCGGCAATCCAGGTTCAGAATGCAGGTCCAGGTCGAGATCCAGACTCGAGCCCAGTCTCCTCTCCTCGGCCAATGTCAATGTTAAATAGCTGCCAAATCTGTCTCCAAGGATCTTGTGCCAGCCCCGAAAGAGCATATAAGGGATCCAATGAGTCGGCGTTCCTGGTATTATTTTATACTTTGCCGAAGAAACAAGGTCTCCTGGACACCCGGCGCCATCACTACCATCACTGCCACCACTACGGACCAACGAGGCTCCTGGATATATGCCATAAATATCATATCACCGACTCTACTGCGCTGCTGAAAAGTGTGGGTATGCACGAAGAGCCTTTGCATGTCATTCAGGACGGAGGGAAGGTTGTCAATGGTATTCTCTCAAGTGGCGTGAGACTTCGGGACAGCGAGAACGAGTGCCCTGCTGCGCAAATACGAAAAGAAAAAGACTTGGCCTTGGCTGGTCAGGCCTGTTTTTTCTGGTATGATATGGTATGGCATGGCATGACATGACATAACTAGCTAGCTAGTTAGCTCGCAGGCTCGCAGGCTACCCATCACCTACGGACCGACCTATCTACCGGACTGATACGACCTCCATCCTCGCGGCCGGGTCCGATGATCATACCACGAAACGCCAGAGGCGGAGGAGGTGGGGACAGGAAGCAATGTGCGTGAGATCGAGAGCGAGAGAGAGGTCTGGGCCTTTCTTCACCTCGCATTCGTCCTGGAGCACGTGGAACGAAAGAACCGGCCACAGATATTCAGATATCCATATGGGTCCAAATTCTCAAGCAGTGTCACAGCCAGACGGACACGGGAACAGGCAATGTCGGCGAACATCGTCCAGGCAAGCGAAGATACAGGCCTCAAAAGCCTTGTATACGGGCGTCCGATCTAAAAATCAGACACTTTATCTATTCCTCTCGTCTACCACAGCGTTGGAGCATCCAATTTGCGACCCGGAGCTGCTACACAAAGAGCGTATGAGAGCAACCGCTCCTAGAAAGAGTTGGATCAGATACCGGCTTCAATGCAGCCTCGATATCTCCATCACTTCTGTCGATAGCAGCTCACGATTCCACGCTGACCTCAGCGATACGTATCCATCACCACTCGTCTCTTCGTTACCTCAAATCTTGTATCGGAAATGCAAATTCTGCTTGTCCGTGAGATCGTCGAAGCCCTCGAGCAGTTCTTCCTGCTGTCGCTCCGCGTGGAGACCCCTTGCGTCGCGTGACCTGTTCTCAAAGTAACAAAGAGTTGTATAGATGACTTGTAGGAAGCAGAGCGCGCAGTAGGTGCCCAATAGTCCTTTGATGGCGGTGAAATATCGCGGTTCCTCAGAAGGCAAGAACAGGTGCGGGCCTGCGATGTTTCCGGCGCAATAGAATCTAAGGTTGTCTGTGTAAGCTGCGCAGTTTCTCAAACATCGGACAAGCAGATCCGCCGTCATGAGCAGAAAGACGGCACTTACACGAAGAAGACTCCGACAACTGCAGTTCTCTTGGTGTGCCCTGCCACATTCACACCTGGTAAAGTCCATCCCAAGATAATAGGTGCTCCCAGGACGTTTTGTAGCCAGCAACAAGCCACCAGAGAGTACCGATGTTTGATGTTAATGGTCAAGAGACCAATCAAGCCCGCGATACCCGGTAGGCATGAGACTGAAGTGTCAAAAGTGTTAGCCAAGCCACCCATGGTCAATAGGAGCAGATGCCTCACTGACGGATAACTGTGATACCCAGAAGGTTCTTCCTGGTCGCCACCCAACCGAATCCCATACATCCAATGATTTCAAAGGCGCCACCAGGCGTCTGAAGCACAGTGGTATGAAGTGCATCGAACCCAAAGCCCTTGATGAGGGCTGAGAAAAAGTTGGCCACGGCCCCATTTAGGAGGCCTGTGCATGAGCCCATCAGTATGACAAGGTAGGTCTTTGGATCGAGCACTGCCTCCTTGAGGTGGCCGACAACAATCTTGTGATGTTTGATTCCCATCTGATTTTTTGATACACGCCAGACAGCAACCATACGTTCATGTTCCGTCAGCATTTTGGCGTTGTGCGGTCCGTCGGGTAGGTAGACAACGATAACGAAGCCCCAGAGGAATGTCATAGCCCCAACAATCTGTAAAGGATTAGATGCTGCACCGTTAGGTACTAAAGGATTCCCTCACCAAATAAATCAACTTCCAATTTTCGACAGCGAGGTGTGCTGCATGGCCGCTTCCATAGGCAAGCAAGGCACCAAGAATCGAAGAAACTCCGTTTGTCGACAGCCAAAACGAGGTTCGGAGCGCTTGTTCCTCCCTCGTCCATAGCATAGAGGTGAGGTGCACGAAAGCAGGAGATATACAAGCCTCGACCATTCCCAAGACGAAGCGAATGGCAAAGAAGCCGGAGAAGTTGAAAACAGCTGCTTGCAGCATGCAGATAGAACCCCAGACGAAAAGCATATATCCAATTGTTCGGCCAATGGGGAAGCGTTGGAGAAAGACGTTCGAGGGGTATGAGCCGGTCATTTGACCAAAGTATAGTGCCGACGCAACCCATGAGTAGTCATCTCCTTTCATATGGGTGTCTGCTTGAAGACCGTATGCGTTGGAATAGTTGAGGCTGCGGATGTCAGAGCTGGGACTGGTGCGCGTGGAAGATGACCCACGTTTGTTTGTCGAGAAAGCTTAGCATGTAGGTTGTCATCATCTATCATCGTCCAAGAATTAGCTCGTGATCTGTTGAGGATTGATCCAGAGAACCATACCATTGGGATGACCATCCAGTCAAGCTTCCTGCGGACTTTGAGAGCATCTCGTTCAAGTTGAGCTTCGTCAAACTCAAGAGCCTTCTGCAAGAGCTCTTTTCCAAGGGCATCGGGGTCATTTGCACTGCCTTTGAGACGGCTAAGGAGGGTTCTAGAAGGCTTCGAATGGGTATCGGCGGTCGGTTCAATCGTTTGGACCGGAGTCTTTTCCACGTCGGCCATCTTGCAAGCGTGGTTCTGACAGAAGTGCAGCACTCGCAGAAGCAAGACATCCGTAGCTCACGGCATGCTGGATATGTCTTATAGACATGACTTCGATTCCGCCAGGGTTCCGTCGGAGTTACATCGTTATCGGCACTAGACGACCTGGTCATAGCTCTGCGATACAAGTAGTAGGTGAGATAAGGATCTCGAATGGTAACGGCATGCACGTCCCAGCTTCAAGGATCTTGACGCAGAGGCAAAGGTGTTGTCCGTCTGTCGCCACATGATATCCCAGCTGCTGTTGTCCCTACAATCGTCGAATGCGGAGTTTTGCGACCAAGCCGTGGGGCCCTGGAATGATCTGCGTTAGCTGCGGTTGAGGCTTCAGGCCACACGAGCGCAGAGCAATGTGATTCGGGCGAGGAACAAGCAATCAGTAGCCCCACTCGTTCTATATAAGCCGGTGTGCTTGGCCATCAATTCCGTCGTTGATCATGCTGATGTTGTTGAGTTAGTATGCTCCTACAATCCCCTTCTCTTGACAGATATGTCGGAAAGTCCCCGTCCAACTTTGCCTCTTGGCCATAGTGGTGAACGGTAGCAATAATACCATGCTCGATAGGGCAAGAGAGGTGCACTGAGAATCAAACCACAATGAATGGTGCCTTATTGAGCCACGTGGGAGTATAGGATGATAGATTCAAGGCACGGGGCCCAGCTGCCAGCTGCCAGCTACCGCCTTCGAAGTACAAACTGCCGTATCATTGAACGTGGTCGGTCCTTGGCGATCCACCTCGGATTCGATGCCGCAGATAAGGGGATTGTGTATGCGGAAGCAAACAGGAATGTGAGATGTCCTCGCAAATTTGTCCCGGACGTGATTGTCGGGGTTCGAAAGGGTCAAATCCTGCAAGGAGGTGTGTCATTCTCAGATGTCCATGGGGATATGCAACTGGTCTACAAAGGACAACGGCAAACGTGGCAAAAAAAGATCACGGTTGTTCAGGGGAAATGGTGCAGGCGAAGGTGGAGGAGTAGGAGATGCAAACTGACATCACGTGCCGGACGGTCCCTTGCCGCGCTTTTTCTCTGGCCTTTTCTGGGGCGCGTCATTGGCACGAATTAGAATAATTGCTTCATTCAGCAACACCTCAGGGAACACGTTTAACTGCCATACTCACCATGTCATAACGCACATCGGAGAGGTTCCTTCCCTGAAGCATTACGGAGCTCTCTCGACAGATGAAAACATCCAAATCCCCAAATTATCAATCGAGATGGCGGGCTTCTTTACCTGGTTATGGGACTGGCTGCTGTGGATGTTCTGGGCAACCGAGATGGACGTTGCGATCGTTGGTTTACAAAATGCCGGCAAGACGAGTTTAGTGCGGGTTCTTGCTGTGAGTCTGGTCTATTCCATTTGGCTGATCTGAAAGCGCCTAACTCCTATCATGTCCAGGGTAATGAATTCACTGTCGATACTGTGCCCACGGTCGCTTTCAACAAGAGAGAAGTCAAAAAGGGCCATGTTTCGATCAAGTGCTGGGATCTCGGAGGTCAACCACGTTATCGATCCATGTGGGAGCGATATTGTCGCGGAGTCAATGCCATTCTCTTCGTGGTCGATGCTGCCGACAAGGATGCCATCCCGGTCGCCCGCGAGGAGCTGCATAATCTCATGGACAGACCTACGCTCAACGCCATCCCCCTCCTCGTTCTAGGCAACAAGTCTGATTTGCCTAACAAGTTATCGGTGGACGAACTGATTGACGCGCTGGACTTGAAATCGATCGTTCATCGCGAAATCAGCTGTTATGGAATCAGCGCAAAGGAAGAAACCAACCTGGAAGCAGTGCTCCAGTGGCTGGTTGCCAGATCTGGGAAGTGAGGACCTCTTTTTGTTTTTGTGTATGGAATTCTGGTACTACACAGCCTTGATGGATCAACGGTACATGATTTTGTACAGCTACAGATTACACAGTATGCATATTGCAGTACAGCAAAGGAAAATGTCCAGGTTACCCTACTTGTCCACAGGTTCTCCGCAGGAATGTTCCAGACGCCTGCTGAGACAGGAAAATGATCGTACTTGTACGAGTAAGAGGTTTATCCACTGGTTCATCACGGTACTGAGAGATGCCTGGCAGACCACGAACAGGCCATTCTCCAGCGCAGCCTGAATGACGCGTAGCCAAGAACGACTCGCATGGGGAGCCCCCCAGAGACTCGACCGTGTTGGTTGGATGAGCCTCTTAACTGGGTGGCTGGCCGCTGAGGAGCAGGCAAGCAGGGAACCAAGCAGATGCCGAGGGGTTGCTTCCGGGGGCAAAAGGCCAATTAGAGTGATGATGCTGCGCCACTTTAGGTGCACTAAGATGTTATTTCTCATTCCTTACGTGCACATTCCCCTCCCCCAAGGCTCTAGCACACCATAGTGACCAGACAGGTGTGGGCATCCCCGACTGCGCCCAGTGCTGCTGCGCCTTCTTGTACATGCCATCACCATACGTTAATTCTTCTGCTCGCCAACTCATCTTTTCACTCTTGCTTGCTATCAAGTACGTACCCTGTCTGATCCCATCATCATCCCATCATTGTGCTTCTTGACTGCGACCCTCTCTCAACTCAAATATCATTTTAGCCTTGTTGATTTGTGTAAGACCTCCGTCCTTTGCGCCTCAGGCTCCAGCGGGAAACTACCGCGGCAAGGAACATTCCATCCGAATCGCCGTCATTCACATCGTTTGACATCACCATATCCCACTTCCACACACCTCGTCGTTCACACACACATACGCATACGCACACACAGCAGCCATGAGCCTCAAACTCGTCACCCGACAATATTATGGAGACAACATGTAAGCACTGCCATGCTCGAATGAATTTATATGATATTCCTCCATCCCACTCGTCGCAAGTCGCAACCACTTCCACACACAACAAAACATCCTGTTGCTAACACTTTTTCTTCGTTATGGCCAGATGCATCGACAACAACGGTCGCGCATACAGATGCAATTCAGCGTGGTATGACTGGGGTAGATGGGTTGCCCTCGGCATCATAATATTTGGCGCACTTCTCATCTTCTTCATCTTCAGGTTCGCAGAGACATCCACGCATTGCCAGATCTTTGCTAACTCAATACAGCTTGTGGAGCGCTCGCCGAAGACGTCGCATGGGTCGACAGCCTCTGTATGGTACGGGATGGACAGGCCGCACTCCTTGGGGTCATGCTCCTGCTCAGTACAACCCTGGCTTCCAGCAAACGCAACAAGCACCCCCGCCTGCCTACAACCAAACCCAGAATTACGGCGGCTACTACGGCCAAAATCAAGGCTATTTTGGTGGCAGACAGACCGACGTCGAAATGCAACCACCGCAGAACACCTACAGAGGTGGCGACAACGTCTACACTCCCCCCACGGGTCCTCCACCAGCCAAAAAATGACGAGATTGATTACAGTGTGGGCTCCTCCTCCATACTCGTGACTTTTGTGGGGTTTCCGAATGCACATTTTTAAAAGCTGCGGTCCAGGTGGACTGCAGCCAATACAATATGGATGTTCAAGGTACCAGGAGCTGCGAAGAGTGTACGATAGATACAAAGGGGGTGGCTGCTATCGAAACTTTGAAAAGCATGGCAACGGGGAGGATAAGATTCACGAAGAATGTAGCGTCACGAAAACGGACTAATTCATCAATTTCCACAATGTGTGCACGATCTCTCCCATTACCATACCTACGAACGTCTGCTAGTCCGGATTCCTAATGCATATACCCGAAAAACTGTAGCCTCGCACCGGATCGGCTGAGCATCCCCTGTTCGTAGGCCAGGCTCTCACAAGCGCCGGCGTTTCAGCTGGAATGTGCCCGCAAGATGCAAGCTCGGCAGGGTCAGATCGCCCTGGGGGAAGCCCGCAATGAGCTCCTTGAAGGGCGTCGATTGGTCGGTAGGCGACCCCTGCTTCGACCCAAACCCGCCTCATGGCCTTGTAGCCTTGGTGCTCCGCCTCCTGCGTTACTCGATCCTCTCTCACCTGAGATTCTTTTCATAGCAACTCCGCGAATGCCCTTTTCTTCGTCTTATGTCCCTCTCTACCACACTCCGTTCCCTCTACGTTATCATCACATTCACTTCGGTTTTCCACGAACTTGAACGACGTTCGTCTAGTTCACTCATTCTGCACTGTCCGCAGGCCGGCCTCGGTATTTCACACCAGACTCCCAGCCTCCTTTCAACATCCACTCTTCCACTCGCTAAACCAGACGAGAGAGATTCCATCGCCTTTCTTCGAACGACCGTGAATGCGTTGACGACATACTATTTTACTCCAAGAGATCTACCATAGGACCTTGACGAAATGGCGTACTCTTTCTACACCCGCGACGTTGTCTCCGAAGTACAATCACTCCCAGATACATTATCCAGCTGGGACAAATGCATGCAAAAGTCCTACTGCAAGTACGTGCCGATGAAACCCCTGCCTCTTCTTGCCTTGCTCTAACGTTGACCCAGGTGGCCTGTCATTGCCGCGATTGTCATCGGCTCACTCATACTGCTTTCTGTCCTCTTTTGCATCGCGCGATGCCTCTGCTGTGGGGTTGAGATCTGCTCATGCTGTATGAGCTGTTGTGGCGGCTGTTGTAGGGGAAGTCGAAGTCGTGAGCGTCCTTCGAAATTTAAAGACGACTACACGCGTATGCCCCCTACTCCTTACCAAGGATACCAGCCTACCCCCAGTCCCATGGCATACGGAAACCCCAACGCACCTCAGTTTGCTACGTTCGATGATCCTAGCACCAAGAGGATGATCAACGAAGATAGTCTGCCACCCATGCCCAGCTGGGACACTGCGACTAAGAGAAGAGTCGAAGACACCAGTGAGCCACCACACCAGAATGCGAATGGGGATCTGGAGATGGGCAGACTCGACACACAACCACAGAGGATGAGAGGGGGCTATAACAGCGTCCCCAATGGACCCATGTCACCTATCTCATCAAACCCTCAACAAGATTATCCCCGTAACGGAACCGGCATGAACCACGCCTACAACTCCGACTTGGGCGACCAAAGACTTCTGGGCAATAACAGTCAGGACAACTTCCAGGCAGTCCCGCTCAGCCCACCCCCGACCTATCGTTCCAATTCTCAGGCGCCGTCAGTTACAAGCGGTTCGGACAGATTCATCGCTGGTACCGCCAGTCCGAGCCCTTATGAGTACAATCGGGGCCCTCCGCCACAAACCGGCCCTCAATACCCCTACGCTCCCAACAACGCCATGAACAGCCGATACGAACCACCACAGAATGATTATAATTCGCATAGAATCAGTATGCCGAAACCTTACAATCCTGTGCCTTCCCCGCCAATGCAAGCGCCATACCCAGAATCCACTGCGTCGCCATATGATGCCCGTCCGCCAAGTTTCTTGCAGGTGGGAAGAAAGGCTGTCCGTGGAAGTACGAGAGAGGTGTAAGATGGGATTGATTCTTAATTGATCTGTTTCCCTTGGGTCTAGATGACTACTGGGCTGTTGGGCGGCACACGCGTCGAATTCGACATCATCGGGCCCACTTACCCAAGATTCTGTTGACAACGGGTTTTGCTGAGATCGAGCACATGGTGCTGTCTGGACACCAGCCTTTATCACCACCATACACTCGAATGAGTTGCCAAGGTGGATTTGGACGGCTGATCACAGTGAGATGTGGTCAACAAGCGGTTAGATTTGAGCTTGAGATCGCAACAAGCGCGGATATATCGCACACAACCAAGGTGGGCCGCGGGCCCCGGGCCGAAATGTCCTCCATCAACGCAAGGGCGACTGATGTCTCCAAACCTGATGACCAGGAGCTCTAAACAGCAAAACAACCAACAGCTTTTCACGACCTCAAAAAACCCCCACAAAAAAGAATGGAGCAAAGACCAAGAATGCTCCCTAGACGTTGGGCACCATACCCTACATAATCTGTATTTCTATGATTGACGGGCGGTGCTTCAAGTATCTCATACGCCCACCCGGCCTCCATTCGTGGGCGCAGGCGTGGGCGTGCGCCTTGTATTATATTTCTACTATACCAGCAATGATTTTTACAGGTTCAATAACGATTCCAACATCAACGGCAACCGCCTGGGGCCGCGATTCAGTATCTTGCTCTACGTGCGGTCCTCGTAACATTGACATAATGGATATCGATCTACCTGTTCGGTACATACCTTGGGCTCTGCATGTACTGAATGAAAAATGAGAAGAAAACTCAAATATTCTGAACACATTGCGTTGCATTGCATAGCTCCTGTACTGCACGAGGTACGAGGTACGTACACATGTATATCCATGTATGTAGCTACTCCCTAGCCACTACCTAGCGTTGCCCGAGTACAAAGTAATCTTTGACTTACTGGGAGGCCCGCCCCAATGTAAAATTCAAAATCATCTACTCGAAGTGAAACTGAAAATAAAAGGGCAAAGGAAAAGGAGAAAAGAAAAAAGAAAGAGAGAAAAAGAACCACACACAAAAGGACAAGTGAGAAGTGTGATCTCCTCCGTCGTAATGTTTCCCTCACTGGCCTCTACTGGCACTCTCTGGCAGGGTTGTCATGTGGTGGTTTTACACCGACCTGCGGTGTTACAGTCACTGTCACCCTCACCCTCGTCTTCCCTCGCACTTCGCATTACTCGTACGCGTGGAGCGTGTCACAATTCGTCCTTCGCCGGTTTCTGTTCGCTCTGATTTCTTGCGGAGTTCGTGTCCGTGCCCGGAATGTCTCTCACCACCACGGACAACCCCTTGAGCGCGGGGTGCCCTGAGAATCCATCGACGAGCCGCAGTGCCGACGCCTCGCGGAGGAAAACCACACCCAGAAAAACCTCCGGCTCCCAGGGAACACCCGCTCGCTCGTGGATGGAAGGAAGATCGAAGACGTTGAACGCAACATCCGCAAACTGGTTCAGCGCAACCTTGGGTCCGGCGAGCAAGTTCAGCGAAATCTTCGCGTGTGGTGTAACGTGGAAGGCGGGTGTGCCT
Organism: Fonsecaea monophora; assembly: GCF_001642475.1. Lineage (NCBI taxonomy): Eukaryota > Fungi > Ascomycota > Eurotiomycetes > Chaetothyriales > Herpotrichiellaceae > Fonsecaea > Fonsecaea monophora. Next base: position 591,035 of record NW_019173935.1, on the reverse strand, counting down.
AGGGCAGCAGCGCGTTGGTCTTCCTTTGCTATTGGGCTGAGTCTGGACGACGTAGATGACAGACCCAAAGCCGACAGCATGCCAGATGAGATGTAGTTCTCGGTCAACGCCAGGTCAATGTCTGCGAGGAGAGTGACGGGCTCTTTGGCGTTGTTTTCCACAATTATTGGAAGCGTATCTTGATCCTGACCGGCGAGCTCGGCGGAATGAAACTGAAGCGTTGGTTCCTTGTTGGCAGCTTTGGGGCTCGATGCTGCGGTATCGGTAGGTTTGACAGCGTCGACAGCACCAGAGACAGCATCCGCAAAGATTGTCGTTATAGGAGAGTCGCTTTGATGGACGCCCGGTGAACAATCCCGACCTTCACAGCGACTTCCAGGATGCAGATGGGGTGGCAGATGATTCCATCTTTGACCCGTGGGCACAGCGCAGCCTCGACCAACGCAGCCTATCGGCCACCAATGCCTGAATCGTTCAAAACCTCTGCAGAAACCATCGGGACAACCGGCAGAACAGCAAGATTCTGTGGCAATCGCAGGCGAAGCAGTCGCAGTGCGAGCTGCATCAGGAGGAGGAGTCGTGTCAAAGGGATAAATGCCATTGCATAATCCCAAGGCACAGGTTGAATTACAACAGCCCGAAGCCGACTTTGGATCAAATGTCCTGTCTTCGTCTCGGCTAAAGGAGCTGAAGATCGATTTCACGCTGGCTGTGATGGTAGGGTCGGGTTCTTGCGTCTTGGTAAGCCCAATATTCTTCTGTTTTTGCTCAATCGCAACGGTAGGCCATGACAGCAGCACAGCGAGGAGAGAAACAAACACTGGAGAAAGCATCTTGGTAACAGCTATGAGGTGGCAGAGTAAATGGTTTGGTCGATAGTGTTTGGATCGGGCCAAAGGTTCAAGGATCTCCGAGACATTTATACTTGGTGTGAACGCAATGACCCTTGATGTGAATGCATGGATGGAAATAGATTTCACCGCTTCAAAGGTTCCTGGTAGCGTAAACTGAACCAACGGGGACGTGATACAGTTTGGGCCGCCTTACGAAACTCCTCGTGGGTTGTCCAGACAAGCACAAAGTGCTTAGTTTTGCGAGTTTTCGGTCAATACCGAACACACCGGGGCGCAATGTCAAACGGCGAAAGACACAGCCATGAAAAGGCTTAGTCGATGAAGCAACGGCGACAAGAGATCCCCGGCTCAGACGTCATTGGTTGATTGAGTATATCCTGGTGGACTTTATTTAGGATGGCCATGTGGTACGTCGACTTGTCTGGTTGATGCAGAGGAGCTGAACGCTTTCACATGCAAGTTCAAGACAACAGGGACATCCCCTGATGAGCCTGCTGACTTGCAGTGAACAGTGATAGTTTTGTGCCTTGTGGTGCCAGCTGAGCATTAGGCAACAAAAAGCACCGAAAGCTCAACCATTGATTGTGAAATCTGATATCTCATTGGTTGATCCGTTGAATCGTCCAGGGCGCCTGAACAGGCCGGTAACGTTGATCCTCAACAGAAGCGCAAGACTGTTCAACCACTGGGGTAACAAAGGGGAAACCCCATGCCATAGTTCACGCAGGCCAACGTTATCCACCGAAAGTTCCGCAACCCTGGCTCATCTACGCGCTGCGTACGCGTTGATTTAGGACTAGATAAGTTGTGGACGGCTCGCTTGCGTAGTGTTCTCAGAGTTATGGCAGAGTTCGATACGCGCTATAGGATGAGTTGCCTTTTGCTCGATACCTTGACAGCTGGGCTGTGCCCTCGACTATTGTTGGCTCTTTCTCCGATTGGTGTCATAGCATGACACCGAACTCGAAGCCCTGTTGTGCGCTCCCATCGACAAGAATGCGCCTCGTCTCTTGCTTGAGAAGCTGATTCACATCCTCCCTCGAAGTGGTTCCGCCGGTTGATGCTTCCATTCGCTTGTCTCCAAAGGCAGCCTGAGACAACCCAAGCAAGCTCAGTTTCGCAGCGATACTGCGAACGTTACCGCGGGATGCCCAGTATGCTTGGAAGGCCAGTATCAGCCCAAGCAAGGGATAGCAGAAACTCCATGCCACCAGTATCGCTAGTGGTGGAATGGGCACTTTGGAAAGCAGCATATGTTCACGCTGTTGTTGGCCAAGGGCAAGACGGCCTGTAGTGTATCCGCCAATGTTTGCTAGGACCTTTGTAGAGTATAGACTTCCAAATTTCTGGAGAAAAGACTCAGTCGTGTCTCCAGCCAATGCAGACTGTGTGAGGAAATCTTGTAGAGCAGGATCACCACCACTGATAGTCGCGTACAGTAGGTTTCCGTGGAAAATTTCCAGGATGCTGCCATTGCCGGTCGGCACCGCATGGATATTCTGCAGAGCTCCGTCAACCCAGGTATACGAGATATCGTATGACGCCACGGCACAATTGAGAATGAAATCCAGGACGCCATCAGAGATAAAAGTCGCGTCTGTGTTGTTTGCCATCATTTCATTGCCAGACACAAATTGTCCACTTGTAGTTGAAATTCGCGCGGCGATGCCGATATAGAACGGATTCACCAAGTCAGAGTTGGGATAGGGAGAAATGCTCAAGTCGAAGGCGCCCGAGTCATTGTAGCCAACAGTGTTGTAAATGTTTCTCATTCCTGAATCGTTGAAAAACGAGTACATTAGGTTGGCAGCCCCTTTGTACATCAAGAATGAACGATACGGATCCGGAGGGCGTAGATTATTGAGGTTTGTGCTCACGATTGGTGGCATCCCGATAGTGCCGTGAAACATATCGGTGCAGCTGAAGTTGGTGTAGTAATCATCCCAAAGTACCATGCCGCAGCTGGATGGGTTGACAAAGCGACAGGTTGTCGATATCCCAATAGTCGATGCTTCGTAATCAGTATTGGGAATCATCGTCTGTTGCTGGGGAATGAGGTATGCTAGCTCGGCCCCTGGGATGTCTTCCGTCGCCGTGATTCGAATCTCTGAAAGTTGCGAAGTGTTGTGGAAGAGCCGATTCGTTTCTGTAGCTTCAAAGTTTGCATTCGGGTCGACTACTCCGGAGTCAGTCGTGTCGGAACAAGGCAGTCCCACAAAAGTTCGGTTGAAGGTCAAGCAGAACTCAGAGAGCCCGCGACCAAATTCTTGGGTTGGTTCTGGCGGAATCAAGATCTGATCAACCTCAACAGTCGACGTTGTGTAATGCAGGACGGTATCCGCTATGAACACCCCGACAGCCAACAGCAAACTTAGGAGCATCATCGAGGCGGCACAGTGTAAAACCGGGGGGATGCTGGGTCTTCGCCGGCGGACAAGGTACCAGAGATACGACCGAAATTGCTGTGCAGACGCGACCAAGATGCCGATAAGCAAACTCATTTGAAATGGTGTTGGTAGGTCCAGATATTTTGCTTCTCTGGAGGCATCGCGCAATTTCCGAGACACGGTAAGCGCAAACACTGACAAGATGAACGAACCCAGCAGAGGTGCCAGCGTAGACAGAAAACTGGCTACGAAAACCAATCGGGCTAGAGAAGTCAGTGTTGGACAACAGCGTTGTCAATGCCCGCGAACTCACTTGCAGAAAAGTTGACCAGAACAAATCCAGGCTCATGTAGTGTCGCTTCCGTGGGCTTGAATAGATTTGGGACAGGAACGACTCGGTACATATAAACCAGAGCAAGCAAAGTACCGGCTAAAAGAGCGATAGGGATGCAAATGACTGCTGCGGGGAGTAAAATTGTTTGGACTAGGTTTTCATTTGGTAGTAACTCTGGATCGAAGCGACACTCTTCTTCGGGTGTGTCATATTGTCGTCGTATGAAGGACTCTCTGATATCGTTCTGCTCAAGAGGTATCTCGTTTTGAAAGTCTAGAGACTGACTCCGAGTCCTCTCCCCCGTTATCTCCTCTTGTGAAGGGATATGTAAGCTGTGCCTATTCGTGAGAAAGGTAGCGACTCGCTCCGAGAAGGAAACGAGATTCTTGGGACGTCTATTATCGCTCTCCATGGTTTACCATTCCAAGGCGAACAAGACAACACAAAATGAGGGATGTGACCGAGACGGATGACATATGAAGTCGAGCACGAGAACAGATGTCTTACCTGGTTCACAGTCAAATTTAGCTGATCTATACCTTTGAAGCCACTCTTCATCTGGAGTGCAAAAGCATATCTTGATGGCGCAAGGCAAGGTGCAGCCGATAACGTGGCGCTGAACGTCAGCCTCACACGGGCTGAAGGGCACGGAGTATCTTCACTGGTTGGACTTGGGACGCCCCGTGTATAGCTGTGGAACATTGATATTGGGCCAGTGGCTCTCAGCTGCGATGGCACGATGGGTCAGGCAGAAGAGCCACAACCTGCATATACGACCCGCTGCTCCAATGACGAACGAGTGATGAGCAGAACTTTTGGATCGTGATACTGTTTGACCTCCCAGCTCCAGGGTCTTTTGGTGGCCCTATCTTTCTGCACGAGCCAGTTGGAGGAATGGCATCTTTTCCGGCGTCAAATCCACCAGCATGAACAAGGGTTGACGTGAGGGGCTGTTGCCGACCGGCCAAAGCGACAGTGCTGACTGGCTTCCTGGTCTCCTGGCCTCGGGCTTGCTTTTGCCATCTCGTCAACCCGAGTACGCCGAGGGAAATTCTGGGTTGGCAACAGTAGTGCAGAAGAGGATGAGTCGAAACCGAGTTCGGACGCTTCGTGCAGTTTGAAGTTGGGAGGAGAAATAGATTGAAAGCGAGAAAGTGAACGCAGACAGCCAAGTTCCGGAGCAGAGCACGTGACGGGCACCTAACGAGACGCAGGCGCCATTCAAGACGCGCAGCTTCAGCGTCCAAACCATCCAAGCAGCATCACCTCAGTCTCTCAATCATCATCCCTCTTCTGCCTTACTCCAGCTCCCCGTTTCTTTCTTTCTCGCTTCTGTACCAATACACACTTCTTCGTCTCTTGTATTTTGTGAGAACTTCTTTCCAACTTGGACCCCAGAGCAATCAAACACTTTCCACCATCTGTAACCATGGACACACTCGTTGCCCAATACACTCAGTCTCCCTTCACCAACGAAGGCTTCACGTCAGAAGACCATAATGACTATTGCGAAACGCTACCTCCTCTTTCCCTTAAATTCGCCCTGCCGCCCGTACCACGTCCTTCTGCCTTTCTGCGAGCAGCGACCGATGATTACTCGAATCCGAATTGCCCGATCAAGATTGCCCACGGCACCACCACCTTAGCATTCCGATTCAAAGGAGGAATCATCGTCGCAACGGACTCAAGAGCCACCGCCGGAAACTGGATTGCTTCGCAAACAGTCAAGAAGGTCATTGAGATTAATCCGATGTTGCTGGGTACTATGGCCGGTGGAGCTGCGGTAGGTTGGCTTCTGCATTTGTCTTGGGACGTCTATTAACACCATTAGGACTGCCAATACTGGCTTGCTTACCTCGGCGTCCAATGTCGCTTACACGAACTTCACCATAAGCGCCGCATTTCCGTCGCCGCAGCCTCCAAGATTCTAGCAAACCTAGTGTATTCTTACAAAGGAATGGGATTGTCTATGGGAACTATGATTACGGGAGTGACACCACAAGAGGGGCCTGCGCTCTACTATATTGACTCGGATGGCACGCGGTTGTCAGGCAATCTCTTCTGTGTTGGATCAGGTCAAACTTTCGCTTATGGTGTTCTGGATGCTCTCTACAAATACGACCTGGAAGATGATGAGGCTTTGGAGCTGGGCAGAAGGAGTATTCTGGCGGCTACCCACCGAGATGCCTATTCAGGTGGTTACATCAACCTTTACCACGTCAAGGAGGATGGTTGGGTCAAGCATGGTTTCTCCGACACGAACCCTATTTTCTGGGAGACTAAACTGCAGAAGGGCGAGTTTTCCAACGTCACTAGCGAGTTGATCTGAGGAGATATTGTGAAGTGAAAGGAGGATCTTGCACGTTAGATGCCGGGCGTTGGACAGGGGCAGAAGGGACTGTATCAACATGCTGAATCAGTGTGTACTAGAAGGCTTTTCAAAGGCTTTTTGCCCAGTGTATTTTAAATGCTGGGAGCCAGAACGAGGCGATTATGCAACGCAGAAAACCTCCAGTCGGCTTGTCGCTAGTATCGTCAACCTGGATTTTTCCGTGTGTCTTTCAGGTGGAAGCTCGTGTCCCTCACCGCACTGACACTATGTATGACGCCGAAACTGCAGAAGCTGATGGCGACATGTAGAGGGCCCAAGCGACTTGTCATGCTCTAATTATCAAGTGATAGAACTCTTAGAGAGTCCGTCTCTTCTGCCGTGTTTAATGGTTCCCCATATAGTGGCCTTCGTGCCTACTCCTTGCCCATGGCCTTAAGCACGACGTCCAAGCGGCGCTGTTCGTCCGTGTTCAACAACCACTGCAATTCCTCCCTGTGTGCCTTGTCCAGCCCCTCGGCCATTCGCTCCGCTGTCATAAAGTCGTGGTCCGCATAGTCAAATCCCGGGACCACCGTCTCGCTAATTAACAGGCCTTGCTCACTTTCGTCACCTCCCTCTTTGTCGGGGAGAAGAAAACTCGCCTTGAACTTGCCACCCTCGACGATCCACTGGACTCTTTCTCCCTTCTCAATGTCTTTCCCAACTACGAAGGTCTCGATGGGGACTTCCTGCCCACTGGCAGAATTCCTCTGGTCAAAATGTAAAATGACATAGCGTCCTCGGCCCCAGTGTAGGGTGTGTACTGTCCGACCCCTATTACGATGGAACCGGCCCACGGGGCTCTTCGGGCTCAAGAAATAGTAGATGGTCGTCGATGCGTGCCTCGTCTCAGATGTGTCCTTGGAAGTGGCGTTTGTCAACTGTGGAAGATTTTTGAATGGGTTGGGCACAAGGAGCGGGTCGCGGTCCGTTTCGCAGAAGTAGCCACCCTCAATGTGGGATTGGAGCTGAAGAGTGGTGATGGTGCGTGACATAGACTGAGGTTCAGTGGCCGGTGGTGACGAAAGGAGGGTGCGAGCATAGCGTGTATCGTCCGCTAGAATTGTGGACATTGTTTTCGTGGCCCTTCGAGATTTCCCGGCTAGGATACGGAATGGTCGATAGGATAATTCGGAATTTGTTACACTTACGAGAGCCGGTGTGGATGTTTGACGCCCTTTTTGATATCCCTCTAGTTCTCACAAAAGAACCAATACCTGATCAAGTTTTGCCTGTAATATTCCGTAAAGGGCCCTTGATCGGTTGCGGAGGAATTGAGGATATAGTATGTGTCGTAATAGACAGACAACTGAGTGAATCTTATGCTTATGCAAGCCCAGTCGCCGGATTTGGTGGGATGTCTTGGTGTGCCGTGCATATAAAGCTTGGATGGCCTGAGTGGTTAGATCCACCCCGATACATGGGGGTGATCCGATTGGGATTCAAAGGAGTGGGACCATCAATGCTGCCAGACATCCAGACTAGGCCCCAGCAACTTGTATTTTGTAGCATTCTACCTTGCTCGTATGTCAACTCCCCGGCATGGCTGAGCGTCTCCATATCACTACCGCCGCTGCGGCTGCGCATACCACCACCCCCAGAGCTAGCCCATACCTCATCAACTGCCCATCATCATCTTCTTGTAGTGGTCGTGGGTATGCTGTCACTGGCTCCAAACCAGCTTCAGAAATGACCACGAATAGCTCTTGAATTGAAGGCCAAGTGACACTGGTAGATATGGGAGGTCCTTGTGGCATGCGCTGGACTTGAGCAACATACTCATCCGGCTGGTTTTCGGATCTTTGGGTGGTTCGGTCGAGGTCGGCTTTTAGAGCGACGTACACTGACGGCAGATCTTCCAGGTGGGGGTACGTCTTCCGGATGTTTGGAATGTATGCAAACGAGTCTGGATCGGACGAGTCGTAGGCGTACACAATTACGTCGCACTGGTCCAGAAGTTTGCTCTTGTTCTCCAGAACAGCTGCCTCGGATTCTCCCAATTCCTTCAGTATGAGGTAACATTGCCTTCCGCCAGGCAGTTCCACAGTGTTGACGGCCACGCGAGGCTGAATGGTGGGATGATAGAGGTTGTTGAACGGCTGGGCCAAGAATGCGTCCAGCAAAGCAGACTTACCAGACTGAGGAGCACCCAGAACGTGAGCGAGAAGGACATTCCGTCCTACTCGACCTGGTTTCCGCCTTCGCTTGCGGGGTTTCGTCAACTTCAAAGCAGCCGTTGTGCTCGTATTAGAACGATCTGTTGATTCGAAGCCCAGATATGCGAGGTATTCCAATGTGGTCTTTGGAGAGGTAAATGTGGTCATGGACCACTGTGCAAGCCAGCCTTGCAGAGTGACATGGCCAGCATCATTCCTCATTGTGCATGAAGGGAAGTTGTTGTCGACCCATATTTGTGGAATCCCAGGCGTTGGAGCAAACAAAGAGGCCAGCTCTTCATCTCTCAGACCACCATCATTGTCTCGATCGGAAGTCAGGAAGAGATCGACCAAGAAGCGATAACCAGCCGGAGACAGTTCGGCAGAAGCATATTCAGGCACTTCGAACTTGGGATGCAAAAATGACTCTTCTAGAGACAGACTATCAGTGTACTGAAACGTCCGCAGTATGACCCAGATGGTCTCATGACGTCCTTTTTCAGCGTAGAGTTTGTTGAGGAGAAGGAAACCCTGAGAGGTGATGCCTCTCGTGGAAGCGGCTCCTGGAATATGGTTGTCGATGGTTTCTTTGATATGCTGCAGATCCTCAGAGCTCAACCCCTTTTCAAAGCATTTGACCTGAAAATCTTCCATCTCTTTATCGTTCAGAAGCCCATCCTTGTCCTTGTCGCAGAGGTAGAATATGCGAAGCAACGCAGCTACGGCGGCAGGTTTGAGGACCGATTCTTTTGCATCAAACAGAGGAGCGATCGGATGGGTGACAGCTTTCTGGCAGAGAAAGAATGCTTCATTGACATTGAAGTGATCACGGGCACTAGTTCGTATACATGAATCAATCTCTTTAAACTCTGACATGACCGGCAACATTTCCTCCTCGACTATCTGGGCGGAAGTAGACGTCGTGATCAGGTCGGACTTATTTGCGCACAGGATAACAGGCAGATTGACGCCCAACGAACGAAAGTAGGGCAGCCAGAACAGAGCGACCCTTTCATAGCTGTAGTGGTCTGAATAGACGAGAAGGATGACATTGGACTTTCTCAGCTCTTTGGCTAGGGTTGCACGATCTTGAGGGAGAGCAGAGGTGTCGACAATTACCGTGGTAACATTTTCAGGAGTCCCCAGGGTCGGTGGGATTGTGATTTGAGGCAGGACGGCTTGAATCCTGGTGCTCACAAAGGTGTCTTTCACGAGAGAGGTGATGAGGCTGGACTTACCACAGCCCTCGTCGCCGCAGACGCATATTCTGACGGTGGCCATCTCTCTCTTTTATGCAGAGAGGTAGAGGGTGGTCTCAAAGGTCCATTGTTTTGCGCCCGTCACGGCAGCTTCGGCCTCGGGCAGTGGAGAACCGTTGAATGCGGAGACGCGTACTTTTAGGATTCAGATCGGCGGAAACGTGGACAGAGCGATACGGACGAGAGACTCGAGGACGTAGGAGGCGTGTAAGGCGGGCAAATAATTCAGGAATCCCTTGGACGAGAAACTTCCAGCCTGCGCCTCAGAAGCGACGAAATCGACCTTGCGAAATGCCAAGCCGATGACGGAACAAGCTGCAGCGTGGCAGGCAACTGACCACCAACCTGACAGCCGACGCTAAAACGTCCCGCCTTTTCCAAAGGAACCTTCGCTCGCTTCCTTGCCTCCACGGTTCTACCATCCATGACTTTTTCTCGCAGGAAAGTCCGCAGTTGATCTCCTTGACTTTCCAAGCTGGTGCCTGTGTATATTACTCCCGACTCTCCCTGCGAGTCTCCTAACAAACAACCTGCCTGCGTTTCATAGAGCCGACCTCGGACTCGAGCCTTAGGAGCCCACTTCAGCTCACCACCCCCCACACCGAGGTTCTTGTCTGTTCTGCCCGTCCAGTTCCGACTTGCGTGTTCGCCATCTTTGCACTCCAATCCAACCATCTTGATTATACATCGGCTCACGGTCACGATCTGGACTTGAGCACACGACCAGTCAGACGAGAAGGCAAGCTTCCACCACAGAGTCTTCCAACATGCCGTTTGGAATTAATAACCCGCTACCCTCGTCGATGAGGAGTAAGTGAAAGCTGCCTACTTTCGGGTCCCCATATTTACACAGTTTCCAGGCGAGTGCAAGAAGGCCGGCAAAATCCTCGCATCTTTTGTCGACCCCAGACAGAGCTTTGGACCCGATAAAGTCATCCCACCCTCCATCCTCGCAAGCGCAAAGGTCAGGCTTCTTTGAACTACTCGTGGTCTCGGCTGACGGATCTTAGGGCCTTGCAGTTTTGACCGTTTTCAAAGCTGGCTTCCTAGGTTCTGGTCGACTTGGGTCCGGCGTGGTCGTCGCACGACTAGCCGATGGCTCTTGGTCTGCTCCTTCGGCTATCGCAACTGCTGGTGGCGGCTTCGGTGGTCAGATTGGCTTCGAATTGACCGATTTCGTCTTCATCCTCAACGACTACAACGCCGTCCGAGCCTTCTCACAAGCGGCCTCCGTGACTCTCGGTGGGAACGTCTCCATTGCTGCGGGGCCCGTTGGACGAAACGCCGAAGCGGCGGGGGCTGCGAGCTTGAAGGGTGTGGCAGGAGTGTTCTCCTACAGCAAGACAAAAGGCTTGTTCGCAGGTGTCAGTCTGGAGGGCAGTGTCCTGATTGAGAGAAGAGACGCCAATGAAAAACTCTACAATGGCCGTGTCACGGCTAAACAACTCCTCGAGGGTGCTGTCAGGCCACCCCCTGCCGCAGATCCCTTGATGAGAGTCCTCAACACCCGTGTCTTCGCGGGTTCTGGCTACAACGACAACAGCATGTACAATGACATGCCTATTTATGACGACCAGCATGATGATGTTGTTTGGGAGGGCAGAACTGGCGATGCCTACGGGGCGAATGTGCGCAACAACCGTTCTTCCACAGTCGGTTCAGCAGACGACAACTACGTTTACCGCGACAACCCTAACCCCCGACGAGCCAATACCTGGGCTGATGATGTTTACGACCGAGCACCTGCTGGCCGGAACAATGGCACACCCGACGCTTTCTCCAGCCGCAGTCGGTCGAGCACGTTGCAGAATGATTACAGTTACTCCGACAACAAGCCTACCAGACCTACGGCCCCGAAACCAGTCTTCAGGCAGCGAACTGGGTCGCTACGCCCTGACCAAGCCGTTGCTCTATTTACCTTTGATGCAGACCAAGAGGGCGACCTGGGCTTCAAGAAAGGGGACATCATCACCATCACAAAGAGAACAGAAAACAAGACCGATTGGTGGACAGGACGGACCGAAGATGGACGGACAGGAATCTTCCCTTCCAATTACGTCGAAACGGCTTCATGAGCCGATCAGACTTGCGATCGGACTTTGAACTGGGTGGTTGGCGACAAAATGGCATTTATACCCTCTTGCTTTTTGCTGTTTGGTCCATTTTAGCGGCGGAGTTTGCACCAAACCTTCCTTCAGCATCTCTCGGACTGGGGGTAGGAGTATCTGAACAGGGGGTTGGCGCACTTGATCTTGTGGTAGATGAACAAAATGAAGACACGATACACTCTCAAACAGTCCATTTTCCGGTGCCTCTCGACCTTGGCTTGCTGACCGTTTGCTTGCAGATTGCGTCGGTGGCTGTTGACCCGAATTGGCCGCTGCCAATGCTGATCCCCTGCAGATCTTCCTCCACATGGTTTCCACTTCTCCTCGTTTTCCCTCCGCAATTATCAACCATATGCCGTCGACATGCCATCACACCCCTACCGTGTTGACTTAGCTCTCAACGTCATGAAGTCGAATCCAATCGTTTCCAACAGGTATGACTGCAGGGTTGCAGAAATGCAACCTCAGGTCTGGGGTGCTATGCTATGGGCTCGGCGGTCCCTGGGACACGGTCGAGCTCTTGAGTACCACGATATATAGTCTCTGGATCAGGTAGGAATTCATTGATTATTTGCTTCGTCTATGTTCTCCTTTCGCCATCGAGACTATTGATCGCCAGATACCCGTCCAAAAATTTCCTCGTAATTCTTTCCACAACGAGGCGACGCAATGGCTAGGAGGAAATCGGGATTTTTCAAACACACCACCCTGAAGGTGCGAGATGACTCTGTCACTAGGGCATCGGAACTCTCAGTTCGACAATCCATATTGCCTATCATCCTTGTCACGACTCTTTACTTTCTCTGGGTATGAGAACGATCCCTTCCACATATCGAGTATCCTGCAGGGCCACTGACCACGAAGTATCACAGGGTTTCGCCTATGGCCTTCTCGACACCTTGAACAAACACTTTCAAGGCGTGCTGGGCATCTCTCGTGCCCGCTCGTCTGGTCTTCAAGCAGCCTATTTCGGCGCGTATCCATTGGCCTCTTTGGGCTATGCGAACTGGATCCTCCGCCACTTCAGCTACAAAGCCGTGTTCATGTTTGGCCTGACCCTGTATGGCATCGGGGGACTCCTCATGTGGCCAGCTGGTCTCAAGAGATCGTTTGGAGGATTCTGTGGCGCGACCTTCATTATCGGGTCAGGTCTGGGCAGCCTCGAAACCGCCGCGAACCCATTCATCGCAGTGTGCGGACCGCCCAAATACTCGGAACTGCGCATCAATCTGGCACAGTCGTTCAACGCTGTGGGAACGGTGGTCGGGCCGGTGTTGGGGAGCTACGCCTTCTTCAAAAACACAGGCGATGACCTGCAGAGTTTGAGGAACGTACAATGGGTGTATCTCGCCATTGCCATATTTGTCTTTATCCTCGCGTTCGTGTTTTACATCTCGCCCATCCCGGAGGTAACAGACGCGGACATGGAGCACCAGGTTGCCATTACTCATGACGGATTGGAGGAGAGGAACAAGAGACCGTTTTGGAAACAATATGTGCGTTTGTTGGTTCCAATTCCCTGTTGATCTTCCGCTTTGCTCCGTCCGGGCTAACGAAGGTCTTTACCTTGCGCCAACATAGACCGTCTTCCATGCGGCATTCTCTCAATTCTGCTACGTTGGGTCACAAGTTGCTTTAGCAGGGTATGTCAACCACGAACAAAACCGCAAGATGCTCTCCCCCTCCTTCCCTCTCAAATCCCAGCTCGGTAACTAAAGCTCTCGCTTCCAACAGATATGCCATAAACTACTTCACCGAGATCGCACCGGTGTCGAACGCGACGGGTGCGGCTCTGCTCGCCGGCGCGCAGGGGTGTTTCGCCGTGGGCCGGTTCTCGGGCTCGCTGTTCATGCGGTTCATCCGCCCGCGCTGGATCTTCCTCTTCTACCTGACGGCGGTGATCGCGTTCTGCTCGGCGGCCATCACGGAGCGGCGGAACACGGGCATCGCCATGTTCATGCTGACCCTGTTCTTCGAGTCGGTGTGTTTCCCGACCATCGTGGCGCTAGGAATTCGAGGCCAGGGCAGACATACCAAGCGAGCAGCGGGCTGGATTGTTGGTAAGATAACACCACGCTCTTCAATTCCCCCCGGTTCTTCGATGCCTTGCTCATCATCAACCCCCCAACATGAGACCTGAACCCCTTCTTTTTTTCTTCTTTTCTAATTTCCTCTTCCTTCTGCTTGTTTATATGACTAACCACCTCTCTTTTCTCTTTCCCAACCGAACAGGCGGCGTCTGCGGCGGCGCGGCTGTCCCACCCCTCCTCGGCGCCACCGCCGACTGGCACAACAGCACGCCCTTCGCCCTCGTCGTGCCCGTGTGCTTCTTCATCGCGAGTTGGACCTACGCCCTCTGCGTCAACTTTGTGCCCTACTACCGCATCCCCGCCGACGCGATCGGCGAGTCTGACATCGGGTTGGACCAGAGGGGCGAGGCCCGCGCGAGTGGCGCCGACGTGGACGTGCATGTGCACGGCGCTGGTTACGGCGACGGAGTCAGAGACGGAGACGTCGAAAAGGTTGGCGCAGTGCAGATTGAGCGTGGCGGGAAAGAGGATGTGGTGGATACCTAGGTATTGTCATTCATAGAGGGAGAGAAAAAGAGAGAGACGGTGGACGAAAAGGCCGCAAGTTGCGTGCGTGTGTGGGAAGCAAGAAATGAATATGGCAACGGAAAGGAAACCTTTACTACCTAGGTATGGGTAAAGGTAAGGCTAAGGGTCATGACGATGCTCATTATATGCTAGGTAAGATAGCTGGCATTCGAATAGTTCAAGGACTTCAGGGTTTCAATGGACAGATACGATATGACTGATCTTTCTATCTATAGGGATATCATGATGGAGAGGAGACAATTCGGCACAAGCTGGGTGCCCATTTCGATCCAAAGAGTACATAATGTAGGCTAAGGTCCGGCCAGGATGGATGTTATGTTGCATTGAGGGACATGACTCTGTTTATCCCAAACACGTCGTCTCAATCACCACGACTCTTCCACCCCCCTAGCTCGCTGCCGCTCCTTGCCTTTCGTTTTCAACATTTGTCCAATCATAAAGTGATTTACATCCTCGTCCGCCCAGTAACTCAAATGGCTTGCGATACTAGCGAGCAGAGACACGTCAAACATGCCCTCTTGAATGTGATAATCGACTCGTCCGTTGCTGTTCAAGGCTCGGACCTTGGCTTCTTCACGCTTGAGTTTCCTCGCTCGCTCCTGCGATTGGCGGAACTCGGTTGAAGTTCGTGCCTGGGCCTCATCGTCCGCGGCGTCGGTGGCGACTTGCAGCTTCTGAAAGCCCGTATAGAGAGTCTCCATTTCAGAGTCGATTAGGGTAGGTGCGTGTTCTGTGGACGGGGAGGATTTGGCCGCCTCAGCAACATCTTGCTGCTTTTTCTCATCTGCCACAGGTATGTCGAGTTGAACACTCGCCTGGGCACCTTCTTTGGCCGCGTTCACGGCTTTGGCCTTGTCCTGAGACAGCGCTTGCTCCTCACCGGTAATGCCCAGGCTTCTATTAATCAGACTGGATGCCACACCTGAAGTAAGATTGTACCAGCTCGACATGATTTGCTGGCTGACTCGTTCAGAAATATTTGAAATCCCGGGAGCGGCGAAAAGATTTTTCTTGGTGTAGGGGATCGGTTGAGGCTTCAGCTGCGCCATTGCTGGTGAAATGAGGGGTTCCATGCGATAGGCGATAGGATCTGTGGGATGGAAGATATTGAACAGTTCGTTGCATTTGGGTGAAGAGGTAGTAATGGGTATTAGACCGGAAGAGCTGTTGCCGGCGTTCATTTTCGATGCAACACTATCGAAGGGATCGTTGTTCATAGGGTCGGGGTCAAACGGCGATGTGGGCACGACAGTGGCTCCAAATGCGCTGGCGCCCGCTGAAGGTCGTGCAGAAATCATTCTGCCCTTGAGCATCTGGAAGAGACCGACTGGCGAACCAAGGGCAAAGAAGTTCTCCACATCAAAGTCGAGATGAGGCTCGTTTTGTTCAATACCGTGCTCCCGTGATGTTTTGCTGGATACCCGTCTTGGTCGTGTCTTTAGGTCTTCTTCCTGTCTGCATAGAAGATCAAAGCAAATCGCACTCCCAAGGGAATGTCCACAGAAGCTAACCTTTCCCGAGAAACCGGTCCGTTCTTTGAAGAGGTGATAGACTCGATTGGCCTCCTTTTGTACAATCGATGTGATGTGTTCTCTGTAAGCACTCTGGTATAGGAGGACATCCAGAGCCAAATCGGTGATCAGATTGCGAACCGCTGGTACACCGTCCACCGTGATATCCTGCAACGAAGGATAATCATCATCGAACAAGGCATCAGCATCTCCAATGTCGTATTCTTTGCGGTTTTGCTTCAGACTTTGCTTGGGGAAATCGAGCTTGTGTCTCCAACAGATGGGAAGGACCTGAACTCTGCAATTTTTGGGATCTCCGCTCAAGGCTTGTAGGTCGGGAGCAGTTTCGTAGACGACCTTCATAGACTTGCGCAGAGTATTAACATCATGGACAAAGTTGATGCTGTCGAGACGAAGACCGAGCCGTTGGCCGATGCCGTGCGTCACAAGCACCAAGTGGTCAATTTGTCTGGCTTGATCTTCTCCATCTCTTTCCCTTGCGTCTTCCATTTCGCGTTCCTCTTCTTCTCTGGCTTCTTCTTCTTCACCCAAGTAGTTAGAGTCGTCTACCTTGGGAAGACCTGCCAGCGACGAGATCTGGCGCTCTAAGGCCGTCCGCCGAGGTTTCTCAACGTTGTCCTTGTTATTCGCCTGAATCTTATCCTCTCCGACGTTAGGTGTGGCCTCTGAAGGCAATTTAGCAGATTTTCGCTTCTCTTTGGTGCTTGTTGCCTCCGCGGACTTTGAGTCATCCTTTTGCTCGCCTTTTGGTGGATCGGCGAGCTTTGTATCAGACCATCCCCGCACTACCTTTGTGCCACCATATCCAATAAACCTGCCGTAAACTGTACTGCTAACTCGCGAAAGGAAATCATCCGTTGTCAGATAGGCTACGGTATCGTCCATGTATGTGACTGTTGTATTCATGTGAGTTCCGAACAAGCGATACGTGTTTGGACTGGCAGAGAAACTGTCGTCCTGTGAGGGAGGCGACTTGCCCAGCGAAGGAGAGGCTGAGCTATCTATAACTGCCGAGTTGGGTCGAGATCTAGGCTGGGAGGCTGAACGAGGAGATTGTAGGTTTGAACGTCTCCATGGTGCCACTTTGATATAGCCTTCTTCCAGTTGGTTCGCCAGATTCTCATCACAAGGTCTCAATGGGTTTTCGGCGAAAAACCAGGTACCTCTGCGGACCTCATAGACAGGCCCTAACCAGTAGGCAGGGAGAAGTTCACGCTTCTCAACGTCGACATCATACAAATAGTCTTCGTTGACAGGTACGGTGGTGGCGGACGGAGGTTCGGTTGTTCCATCCTTGTTCTGGTTCCTTTGAGCAAGGTTCTGATATGCCTTCTCGATGCTCTGGGAGTCTGACGTTGAAAAAGGTACCAGTTTCTTTGGAACCGGTGGTGGTTTGGCCTTTTCTTCAGGTGTTGGTTCTGGAGCGAAAGGTTTCCGTTTGGCCACGTCAATTGCGTAATACCACCGGGGCTTGAGAACGGGACAATCCTTGGGATACCTTCGGAGACTTGGAGATGGGTTTAGATTGACAGTATGGTCGAGGCCGGACGACTGTCTAAGAGCTTGTGATGCATCACTCGGTTTCGGCAGCGGTGACTTCGGCGGAGGGGTACTGCTTCGTGACCAAGAGAAGATTGAGCTCGCCAGAGAGGACTTGTTGGCTGCTTCAGCCATGCCCCTACGGACAGCCCTGATCAGGGCTGGAAATCGATCCAATATGATTGCATGTAATTGGACGCCTTATCCAGGAGAAGGGGGAGGCAAGGCTGCGTGTTAGCAAAACGGGACGCGCGGGAGAGGGACGCGGTCTTCGGGATGAATTTTGCAACAGGCTATGCCGTAAGGTATAGAACTGGTCTAGGGATAAGATGTCTTATCTGATAGTAATTTGATGGATGCGATACAAGGGCTGAGGATAGTCAAAGAATCGAGTTTGATGATGGAAGCTGTAGAAAGACCAGCTCGCAGCTTGCCAGCGGTGACCGTCGGTGATGCAACAACGCAGACCAAAACAATGGCAGCCTTGCCAAGCTCCGCACTAGCCTTGCAACATTTTCCCTCCGGAGTGTCCTTAGCTAGAGCCTAAGCCTAGTGCCTAGGGGCCTAAGCACGCCAGGTGAGCCTCAGCTGGGCATGACTAAGGAAAACTGCGCCACCGCTGCGTCATGGCAGGGAATTTGGTGTCAACCCCCCCAAGAAGACAGATGCCCAATCGATCCGGGCTTACTGTCTATTGCCCATGCCACTTGCTGAGTGAAGTGCTACAGCTTGCGACGCCTGACCAGGCACCACAATAAAGACCCTTTCTATATCTTCCTCCTCAATCTCATTCTTCCTTGACCATATTCGCCCTCTCTTCATATCCGACCCTTCCCCTGGGCTGTATAGAGCCCTCGTCTATTTTCCTTGTGCGGGCGACTGCCCTCCCCTCCTTCCACCATGGCGGCTATCCTCAAACTACAGCGCAAATATCCCCAGTTCCCCCAGAACGAAATCTTCCAGTTGCAAGATGCCTTTCGCAAACTCGATGTCGACGACAAGGGCTATCTTGACGAGGCCACCGTCATCAAGGCTACCCAGCAATCCGAAAGACAATCCTATGATGTAGTGAGACAGGCGCTGAAAGAGGTGGACCTTGACAGCTCACGGCGGGTGGAATTGGAGGATTATGTCGACCTGATCGCAAAGGTGCGCGATTCGTCTCCTGCGCAACGACGCTTGTCCGTTGGCGCTCAAAGACCTGCGGCTGGCAACGGTCTTCCTTCCTCCTCGGGGCATGCTTCAAAGCCCAGCATCGGCGGAGGCGGAAAGATTCACGTCCAAGGCTCTTCTGCCAACGTTACGCACACCATCAACGAGGAAGAGCGAACTGCTTTTACCACTCACATCAATGCTGTCCTTGCCGGGGATCCCGACATCGGCCATCTCTTGCCCTTCCCAACCGATACTTTCGAGATGTTCGACCATTGCAAGGATGGTTTGGTCCTGTCTAAACTTATCAATGACAGTGTCCCGGATACCATTGATGAGCGTGTGCTGAATAAGCCTGGAAAGAAGATCAAGACTCTCAATGCCTTCCACATGACGGAGAACAACAACATTGTCATCGAGTCCGCCAAAGGTATCGGCTGTTCCGTAGTCAATGTTGGTGCAGGGGACATCATCGAGGTTCGAGAGCATTTGATCTTGGGTCTCATTTGGCAGGTCATCCGACGTGGTCTTCTGGGAAAGATCGATATCAAGCTGCATCCCGAGCTGTATCGACTTTTGGAAGAAGATGAAACTCTGGACCAATTCCTTCGCCTACCGCCCGAACAGATCTTGCTTCGGTGGTTCAATTACCATCTCAAGAATGCCAACTGGCCACGAAGAGTAGCAAACTTTTCGGGCGATGTCAAGGACGGCGAGAACTATACCGTTCTGCTCAACCAGTTGAAACCGGATATCTGCTCTCGAGCTCCCTTACAGACACGAGATCTCCTACAACGCGCCGAAGAAGTCCTCCAGAATGCCGAAAGGATTGACTGCCGAAAGTTCCTGACGCCAACTGCCCTAGTAGCGGGGAATCCAAAGCTCAACCTGGCCTTCGTCGCCAACCTCTTCAACACCCACCCAGGCCTAGACCCGCTCGAGGAAGGTGAAAAGCCCGAAATTGAAGATTTTGATGCAGAGGGCGAGCGTGAAGCCCGTGTCTTCACCCTCTGGCTGAACAGTCTCGACGTCCAACCACCGGTCCACTCCTTCTTTGATGATCTCCGCGATGGAACGATTCTGCTTCAGGCATACGACAAAGTCATCCCCGGCAGTGTCAACTTCCGTCATGTGAACAAGCCTCCTGCGCACGGCGGCGAAATGTCGCGGTTCAAAATGGTAGAGAATACTAACTACGCCGTCGAGTTGGGCAAACAGAATCGCTTCTCTCTCGTGGGTATTCAAGGTGCAGATATCACTGATGGCCAGCGCACATTGACTTTGGGGCTGGTCTGGCAACTTATGCGCCGAGATATCGTGTCGACTCTTTCCGGACTCGCGCAACGCATGGGCAAGCGGGACTTGAGTGATTCGGACATGATAAAATGGGCCAATGAGATGTCCCGCAAGGGTGGCAGAACCTCTTCCGTCAGGTCATTCAAGGATCCCGCGATCACGAGTGGTATCTTCTTGTTGGACGTTTTGAACGGCATGAAAGCGAACTATGTCGACTACGATCTTGTTACGCCTGGCAAGACGCCTGATGATGCCTACGCCAACGCCAAGTTGAGTATAAGCATTGCCAGAAAGATGGGTATGTGTCCTCTGTGTCCCTTTGGTTGAGATCTCCAGCATGCTCCCGATCGAAGTGTTCTAGTAAGCATTACTGACAAGAGACTGTGCAACAGGTTCTACGATTTACCTCCTCCCCGATGATATCATCCAAGGACGCGCAAGATTGGTTACCACTTTTGTCGGTGAGTTCTGCTGGCAACGCATTTTGTCGTCTCGTCTGGCATATTTGGTGTCTAACCTGGATATCAAATATAGGTGCGCTCATGCGGACGGCCGAGAAGCTGGGCGTCTAGATTGATCAACCTCCACCTCACCTTTCTCCATGCGTAGGGCAAAGCGATGCGATTGATCCTCGAGCGATGGCGCCACTATATCTTCCTGGCTTCTTCAATGTATTCTTCTCTTCCGCTACCTAGGCCCGGGCTAGGACCAGAATTGAGAACACTGGATCAGGGAATCGTCACAGGGCAGGTGGACACAGCAGAGCGAGTAGTGAAACAACACCCTCAGACAGGATAAATGGACAGCCACCTGCCCCTCTGTTGTAGCGTGGGTGGGGAGAGTGGGTGGCCGGGGACAGAGAGAAGGGGAAGACACTCGCTTTCCCTGCTTTGTTGAATAACTCTGATACTCTGATACCTAGGCTAGGTAGAGCAGGACCATCTCCAAAAAAAGAACGAAAGAAAATGTGACTGGCCTTTTTTTTCCCTTTTATCCTGCATAGTTCGATGTTCGAGCCTTATTAACTGAGCTAGTGATTTGAGTCAACTTGCAGCCGAGGCCACGGTTCTCGCTCTAGCTACCCAAGGGGGTCTCCGACAATGCATTTTGCACAAGGTCCGGACGAGACTCAGATGCTTCCTTCGTAGATACATTACTTCTAGTCCATCTACCTGGACATAATGGGGTGGAAACTCGTTCAGCGTCAAGTCCCGCGTACGATGTGGCAGTGAAGAAGCTCGCCGATTCGTCTCCGTCTATGGACTAGTAGCCACGCACAACCGAGCCGGCATCAGAGACCCGGACAGATTCACAATCGTGCCGCGTCGCTTCTTTCAATGGGAACAAAATAATCGTCAGCATCAACGTCTGCGTGGATATCATCGACAAGTTCCCTGTCATCAAGGTACGGTGCAGGTGCAAGTATACAGTCATTGTAAACTTCACAATCACCACCCACAGGTGTCTGCCCAAATCCATACACCGTCTATTCGCCGCACCAACTACCACCCCGGCGGCCGCAGTCCCTCTTCATGCCACGAGCGAGGTGAATGGCGACTTACTTTCCATCCTTCAAATGCTCCTCAAACCACTGGATCGCAAACACAAAAGCATTCTCCTTGGCGTAGACATCGGCTCTCTTGTTCAAATCCCCTCTTACGGCGAAGCCATGTACCACGCCGCTGTACAGGTTGATCTGGTATGGCAAACCCGTTTCCTTGAGGATGACCTCACTCTCGTGACGTTTCTCGGTCGGAAAAATCTGATCGGTCTCCGCGGCGGCAATGGCGAGAGGACCTTTGATGTCGCGGAGCTCATCGGCTTCGACGAATGACGGGTGGGCGGTATAGCCGACGTCGATTTTCCCAGCGTCGGGGCGGAGGTGTCGAATAACATATTTCGCACCGAAGCAATAGCCCACACCGCCAATTTTCTGAAAGGTAGGAAGGTGTCAGCACATGCTCGTGCAAATAGGGAGCTCCATTGCTTCAGGGTTATCTCCATCTATCTTCTCTTGAACGCAGAGCAGCCTTACCTTGCATCCGTACTTCGTCCTCATTTCGATAAGGCATGCGTCGATGATAGGGTCGACGTTGGGCGGCAAATGAGCAGTGTTCTTGGGGTGATATCCACCCTTCATCCATTTCATAATATCGAAATCGCCAGGACGGTTGAGGGGAATCGGATCTCCGTCGAATAGATCGGGCATCATGACGAAGTAGCCATTGGCGGCCAGTTGGTCTGCGATCAATTGGGCATTATTGAAGCGGTGACCGATCACATCAGTGATGCTACAGAGAGGAGTCAGCTTTTTCAGTCCTGCAGTCAAAAAATTCCAACCAGATAGCTAGCAGACAGGGGAACATACATAAGGATGCCAAGTTCGGTGCTCTTGTTCTCAGGATACTTTGTGTAGATCTCAAAATCACCCAATCGAGAGAACTCGCCGGTAGGAGTGCCTTCGTGCCTGACGCCTTTGTAGCAGCAGGCTCCGGGGGGGTTGGAAGCCATCTCGAGGTGGGACAAGCTGATGAGATTAGATGCAGACGTTTGAGAATGGCTATGGGTATCCGGACGGAGAAGGAACCAGTGCCGTGCGAAGACTAAAAGAAGGGCGCGGCAGGGACTTTATACCAGTTGGTCAAGCCTGGGAGTTCGGAAGGAATGGTCCTGCAGGTTCAAAGATGGATATGTCAAACGCCAATGCCAATGTCACCATCGTATAGAATCACCACTAGAATCAGCGGGAAATGGCAGCGAGAAAAGAGGGGCAGTCGATTCGAGGGCGGTGCCCGATCCGGCAGCCCCAGGTGCCGAAATCGCTCTTCTTCAGGAACCGACCGTTGATAAGCGGGACAAGTGGGCGGACAGTGAGCGAAGAATTGATAGAGGGAAAGCACGTCGTCACCTACACAGGCAAGGTGGATATAGTAACCAGCGAGCCAGGTCTAACACCAGCAAAAACGGCTTCGGAATGCCTACGGTGCTCAATCCGACACGCCCCGCTGGAGTTAATCGGAGATAACCTCAGGGTGGGTTGATGCTCGGTGACGTCAGGCGAACCACCGTTCACGCAAGCTACAGCACTTTGCGCTAGTCGGTAAACAGAGACACAGGTAATTCTCGGAATGCATGTGCTCAGTAGAGGCAGTGAGACACACACGGTATATACAAGTAGATACTACTAAAGAATGTACCTGAATGTCCTGCCATAATTCTCTTCTCCCACATTCGTATCTGCCTCGCCACTCGTCGCCCTTTGCATATCCGAACCACCGTGCGATCCATACTTCCTGTCCAATCTCTTGTTCTTCCACACCAAAAGTGTCCTCAGAGACAGGGCCAGCAATGCATTGAAGAACATGAATCCCGCACAGATACTCTGCCCTTTAACATATCGCGGCTCTTGGGACTTGGGGAATATCCTAGTGCCGAGAAGTGGCCCACATTGTCCAACGAGGTTGAGGAGGATTATTCCCATTCCGCGACGACTATCGCTTCCCTGGTTATTGACAACCCACGGTAGAATATTGGCAATGGCGGGAAACACCCCGGACGCACAGAGAAACGTTCCGAGGTACCTCGGGGCTACCGCTGTGCACGTTGCCAGGAGGATATAACCGATCCCGCCTACACAACTTAGAAAAGCAATCATGAGTCCGCGTTGTTGAGTTCGGTCCGCAATCCAACATGTCGAAATCGTGACAATGGCCGAGACAAAATATGGGGGAGCCGACAGCCCTTGTGCGTTGATGGAGGAGAATCCCATCTGATTGAGGATCGTGGGCAAAAAGACCGGTAAGGACGAGTAAGAGACATTGCACGAGAAGTACATCAACTGGAACCTCGGTCAGTAAATTCCGGTCGCTCTATCACGTTGGGTAGCACTACCGCTGTAAACCATGCTTTGGCGTCAAGCAGGGTTTGCCCGACTTCCGTGAGCCTGACACGGTGTTTGC
Organism: Fonsecaea monophora; assembly: GCF_001642475.1. Taxonomy (NCBI): domain Eukaryota; kingdom Fungi; phylum Ascomycota; class Eurotiomycetes; order Chaetothyriales; family Herpotrichiellaceae; genus Fonsecaea; species Fonsecaea monophora. The sequence continues at coordinate 567,470 of NW_019173935.1, read as the reverse complement.
CTGCCTCCTGGTGACCATGCTGCCTGATGACTCTCGCCTGAGCAACCTCCTTTTCTTCTGCAGTCAAGAACCGAGCAGTAGTCGGGCTATCAGGGAGGAAGAACCAGGCCAAAGGAGCAGCCAGGATGGTGGGAATGCCTTCCACAAGGAAAAGTAGCCTCCATTTGGCAATGCCTGGGTTACCACTCGTGATTCCGTACGCGAGAGCTCCAGCGAACGTATTGGCGAGAGGAGCTGCCGCGAAGAAGATCCCGCTGCGAAAGCCATGCTCGTGTTTGAGGTAGAAGAAACTGAGCAGGTAAGGAATGCTAGGCCCGAAGCCTGCTTCGGCGGCGCCGAGCAGAAATCGCAAGGCCATTTCCCCGCCCCATGACTGAGTGGCGGCTTGACAGGTTGCAATAATTCCCCTTACGACGTTGATAAAAAGTCCGTAGGTGGTATCAGAGATGCTCTTACCAGGCAAGAGTGATAAAGCAAGCCCAAATATGTGGCTTTCTGGTATCTGTCGGCGAAACACGCTCTACAGACAGCCCGCGTATTCACTTACATTATCTTCCACATGAAACCCTGTAGTAAACAGTCAGCATGACGGCCAGCTCAAACCCATCTGGCCATAAGAGCGCACCTGGAATTGGAACACAATATATGAGATGTAGAATATTGTCAACAACCACTCATATCGATTGCTGGTCAGATCGAGGTCGTCCTCCATTCCAGCAATACGCGCATTGCCGATATTGGATCGGTCAAGGAACGAAAGTAGAACTGCAAACTGTCAACCCATGGGTTATGTCAAGGAATACAGTCACGCTTCGGAATGAGAGCTCTATCAAGAATTCAACTTGGTGGCAGAACGAAGATAGGAGCTCCCCACTCAAGAACTTGTCTTTTACATCGTTCACAGCATCCTTTGACCGGAGACAGAGCGTTCAGATGGGCGACTCACATAAGAAGGTAACAAGTGGAGTGACGTGCAGGTCAATCTTGCGCACAACCCTCCTCTCCAATACAGGGTCTATATGCACACTAGCAACGGTTGACTCTGTGGCATCTGTGGAAATATCTTTCTCGGCATCAGTCGAGCTTGGGAGATCTCTTGATACGCTTCCATGTGAGACAAGGCCCGTAGGAGCCACATGTTGGGCTCTAAATATGCCCATAACGCCGGTACAGTACTTGGTGTGGACAAAGGAAGGAAAGACGGACAGAAGAAGAACGGAAGGCCAGTCGTAGCCACCGAGCGCAGGAAGTTAGCACGTTGGAGTCATATGTTGTCGGGGACCAAGGGGTTTTTGTATCAAGTAATGAAATCTAGAGGCTAGAAGAGTGGAATTTGTTGAGTTTGTGTTTCTTCTTAGAGCCGGAGCATTCATGCGAGGTACCTCGAGGATCTGTGCTGTAGGAGGTCCGGCAGATCACCCCATGGAAGTGGGAGCTGAGCCGATCATGCCCATCTCGTAGGCTTTCAATAGCTTCGAGCTGTAGTGGCAACTTTAAAGCGGGAAGTAAAGCCGTAGCTGATGGCGAACCTGCGTGATAGCAAATGCTTGTTGGTGTTGCTAGAGAAGCTTGATGAATCGAATGATGATGTAGACCAGCACCGACGCAGGCTTGGCTCTTGGCATTTGCCTGCGCCAGCCTCGTCAAGCACCAAGGCACTAAAGTGCTGAGTACAAAATAATATGCTCATTGTTCATGCCAGGAAAATGGCCCCCAAATCAAGTGTCTCATCAACAGGCATACTTTCGCACTTCTCCCAATGTGTCCTGGTACTCCTTGTGTTCAGGCTCCAGTCCCCAGTCCAGCGTCCCTGAATTTACGAGGTACAAAATACACAATGCATCTGAGGCGTCCCATCAACACGATGCATTCTCTATGCAACACCGCAAAGGCCTGCAAGTGCAATGGCCGAAGTGGTGGTCAACGATCAAGGATTCCGTGAAATAGTTCAGGGTGAACCCTTCTGTTATGGCAATCTCGATGTGGAGAACGAAGAGGTTCGTTTTCTTGTGTTGCAGCGACATCCAGTGGGTGATGACCAGGTTGAACAAGACGGTCTGGTCAGTTGTACCATGGAGACCCAATTGTTAGGTCACGCCGACCCATTCACCGCCGTCCGGAATGCTCGAGGATACCGTTTGCTGGAGGAATTGATTCTCGTCAATGGCAAATGCCTCCTCGTCTCGGTAGCGTTACACAGGTTTCTTCGATACTTCAGTAGCTCCGGCGACAAACCTATGAGGCTTTGGATTCGATACATATGTGTCGACCAGCAAAATCCGGATGAGATGGCTCGCTATTGGACCCGCGAATTCCAGGATAAGATTTACGAGAAAGCGGAATTGGTGGTAGACATGCAACATTTTCTGCGAGATTTGATGGACCAAGGAGTGTTTGAAAGGGTGATTGATTCTCGATATAGAGACTGGACCAAGAAGTGGCATGATCTACCAGATCAATGGCCTTTGCCAAAGGTCTATCCCATCAAGCTTGGGAGCAGAGTCTCCAACGACCAGCCGACTCAACCCTACCAATACGTGCCACTGGATACTGTGGCTGATGAGACCCGCATAATCGTGATCGACCCGAATGAGGACAAGCAGGCGCCGTTGGTGCTCCATCTGGCGCACTGTCCGCTTGCCTCTGACGTGGTCTACCACGCTTTGTCGTACACGTGGGGGAACGTGGACGACGCCGTCGAGATCACTGTGATGGGCCAATCGATGCAGATTCGACAGAACCTGGAACGTGCCCTCCGTCGGCTGCGGCCATCCTCGTCGCCACGTGCATGCGCTGTCTGGGCAGATGCTATATGCATCAATCAATCTGACATGAGTGAAAAAAACCATCAGATCCCTCGCATCGCTGCCGTCTACGACCATGCTGCAGTTGTTGTCTGTGACGTAGGCGAAGAGGATCAGTACAGTGATGTCGCCCAGGACTTTGTCAAGCACCTCCAGGAACCTATGATTCGCATGGACGAAGACTATGAGTTCATCATCGGCAAGCCAGAGCGGATCGATCCTGGCGAAATTCCTCGACTTTGCGCGGCACTGTACCTCTTCCTGACCCGGCCTTATTTTCGGAGAGCATGGGTCGTGCAAGAGGTGGCCTTGGCCTCGAACCCGGTGATTTCCTGCGGGATGCGCATTGGCACCGAATTCGAAGCCCTCGAGACGGCGGCAGGCCATCTGAGCGACATGATATCGCGGGATCCAGATCTTCCTCAGAAAATGAAAGATGCAACCCCCGACTTACGAGACGTCGAACGAGCTCAGCTGCTCTACATTCGCAAGCTCCTTTATTTTCGCCACCTCCACATTGGCAGGAACCGTGGTGGATTCATTACACACGGCATCAGAGACACAGCGCCTGGATACCTTGAATCTGCAATCCTTGCCCGAGATTTTGAAGCTGCCATCCCACACGACAAGTTGTTCGCGCTGTGGAATGTCGCGCGCGACAGGACTGGATTGGACTTTAAGGCAGATTATTCACGCGCTTACGAGGATACCTATATGGACTTTACCAAAGCATGGTGTACACACAGTGGCAGTCTAGATATGATTGCCGCCTCCGAATTCACCAAGCCGGTCGATCAGCACGGATTCTATTCGAAGGCACCTTCGTGGTGTCCGGATTGGAGCACCTCAACGCTGTCGAGCTCTCTCGTCCGTCGTGAGAGATTCCGGCCACTTCGCATGTCCATGCAGGATGACATTGATGGCAGAGTATACTGCACCGATGGCGGTCTCTATCAAGAGCCTGGGAAAAACAAATACTTTGAGTTCGACGGCAACACGCTGCACTGCATGGGCATCATTCTGGACAAGGTCGATGGTGTTGTAGCCAGCCCGATTGATGGTGTCCCCGTGGAAGCAGCAATTCCAGGCCTGGTTGGGTTTTGCAAGGACTTCTTCGCGAAGAACAATATCACCTCCTACGACGATGCCGCGCAAGCCGCGATAGCAATGGTGCACGGCGATTGCGTTGCTTCGTGGCCAAAGACAGAAGACGGTTCCAAGATGCCTCGGGATGAAGATTTCTGGACAGCACCATATGCTTGCATACCCTTCAAGCCAAGGTTAAATCGCGACCAGGACCCAAATCGGTCTCGCCACGTCCCCTGGCGGGGAGCCAACTACTCGAGCCTGGAAGCGTGGGACGTTGTGCGCACCATCATGCGCGGGAGGAATCTGTTTATCTCTGAAAAGGGATACATGGGTCTCCTACCAGCCTATGTCGGCAAAGGCAAGGGTGAGGGTGCTTACGACGGCCACAACGGGCCGCTCCACCTGGCCATCCTGGCGACGTGTTCCGTCCCGGTCTTGTTGAGCGAGCACCCGGAGATCGCAGGCGCGTACAGGCTTTTAGGGACGTGTTTTGTGCAAGGGTGGATGGAAGGGGAGGTCCTCAAGGACCAGATGGGCTGTGACCAGCCGAGCGAGTTTTGGGACGCAACAGCCGGCGCGGAAAAGCTCAGGGTCATCTAAGTAAGACGTGCGAAATTTAGCGGTGGTATTAGCTAGCTGGCTAGCTCTTCACGTTTTGTCATGTTAGATGAATCCCATAGAGACTAGGATCAAACGTGCCGAGACAGATAAGTATTTGGTCGGTATGTGAATCATAGAGGAGTTCACAGAATACACGAACTTACATACATAACGTACATACGTGCATACGTAGTAGCAACCACGTTACCACGTTACTTGACTCGTTCTGAGTACCTATTATTCAAGAACAAGTACGCTTGCTTGTCTCACTCTCTCTCCCCCTCCCTCCCTCTCGGCCTCTCTTCTTGAGGGTAATATACCTCGCGCACCAACTACACCAAGTCCCGCTCAATCTTGACGTCGACGGGGACACCAAAGCCATGCTCGCCGCCGACGCGGTGTTTCTTCTTGCCGACCTTCTCCAGCTCGTTGACCAGCGGGTTCAGCGCGAGGGGCACGGTCAGGGGGTCCTCGCGACGGCACTGGACGCGGAGCAAGACGCCCTGGCTCAGGCCCTTTTTGCCCAGTCCATCAGCCCAGCGCGCGGCGAGCTTCACGCGCGGCCGCTGGACGTCGATGATGTGGCCGGCCGGGTAGATGGTGCCGAGCAGGCCGGCCAGCGCGCCCAGGTAGTTCGCCCAGAAGCCCTCCTGGTGTGTGAGGACGGCGCGCAGCCGCACCTGCAAGGCCTCGTGCGGAGGCGGGAGGTCGACGTTCCACCGCGCGCAGAGCGCCAGGGCTAAGATGGCTCGGTCTGTGTGCGAGATGCCATGCGCCGAGGTCAGCACACCCGTGATGGGTGCGTGCAGCGCCGACAGGGAACGCGTCTCCTTGGGGAGAGGCAGGTGCAGGTACATCATGTCCGCCACGGCGCGGATCAGGGATGGGGTGAATGACGGCGGGAGGGAGCGGTCGAGGTGGTTCTCGCCAGGTAGGCCGTCCCACAGGAGGGCCGCGAGGTCGGCGGCGGAGGAGGTGCCGTACTGTGCGGTGGCCGCGGGTAAGGGATCGAGTGCTTTTATCGGCGCCTCGAGCGTGTCGAAGAGGAACCCTTCGCGCACTCCGCCCTGGCAGAACCGCACTTGCTGGATCATGGGCAGTGCGCTGACGAGGACATTGACCAGGAACGCCACGGCTGGGACCTGCTCGGCGCGCCGCTTGGAGATCCTGAAAACCGACTCCTCGGCCGCCACGGCTGTGATTTCCCTCGTCTGTTGGAACTCGCGCTTCGAGACGCAGAATCCGTTGATGATGGGTATGGGGTACGGCGACACCTTGTGCTGCGACATGAGCAGGTATCCCCAACCCCGAAAGCCGCCACCGGAGAGATACAGCGTGAGACCGCCATGCATGGCCTTGTGCTGTAGAGAATCAGGGATGTCCAGGTCTTGATAAGCCTGGCGGAACTGGGCTTTCATGTCCTCTTCCAGTTCTTCCACTGGCGATTGTACCGCGGATTTGGATTTGTGGTGACCGTCGTGATCTGAAGAGGACGCGGAGAGTTCTCTCAGCCTTCTGGTCATGGCTGCAGCGCCGTAGGGGAACGAGATGCTGCCCTTGGGACTGGTCTGGACGTGGCCGTCTTTGGCAATCATCCACGTTATCTGAGTGCTTCCTCCTGGGTTTGTCGGCAGTCAGTTAGTCAACCAGCCAATAAATGACATTTAAAAATCTTCCTAAGCAGAAGGAGAAAGGGGAGGGAGGGCTCTCGTAGTACCACCCAGATCCATGACCAGGCCCTCGACCGAAGCAAAGCTGCTGGCCACCCCCATGGCACCTATCCTCCCTTCAGCCTCCTTGGGCAACATGTCGACCTCCCAGCCCGTGGCCTCCTTGATCTGCCGCCGAAAGTCGGCCGAGTTTTCCGCATTTCTCGTGGCTTCGGTGGCCAGGACTCTGATGTTGGTCTCGGGCACCCCAAAGTCGGCGCATGCTGACTTGAATTTAGTCAGTGACGAAAGGACCTCGTCGATGGTGTCTTGGGGGATAGGACCCTTGACGCCGGTCGAGTATTGAGCGTCGAACAGCGAGATCCCTTCGCGATCTTGGAAGACAGTGGGAAGGGAGCGGGCGGTTGAGGGTGAGAGGTCGGTGATGGAGAACCGGATGCCATTGCTGTCGACGCCGCCATCCCGGACACCGTCAGTATCTGTGTAGCCGCAGGAAATGGCGTGAAATATCGGCTGGAGGATGCTATATTACCTTCCCATGTCCACCAAGCCATAGAGGCTGCTCGGCGAGGGCGTGCGTAACATTGCGAGAAGCGAAATGCTGGTTCCGGATATGGATTCCAGCGATTCGGTAAATGCGGGAGGAAAAGGCACCACACCAAAAGACGCAGCAGCCAGACGATAAGCAAGTCGCCTTATCTGAATCTTAGAATGGCGGAAAAGCCCATTTGACGATGGATGGATATTTTACTAGGGCTACAGAACAACACCTTGTAACAGAAGAAAATTCAGTCGAGGCAGAGGTCGATCCCCTCGTATTTTTTTTTTCCATGTCACGGCGCACGTGGGACTTTCTCGCAATCTGTACGGCTGCCGCAGTCGATAAACTTGATAAACCACTTTTGGTCACATCAAGGCATGTTGTGTACACATATCGAAGCCATTTGTGTCGCATTGCCCCTTTCTATCAAAATGCTGGTATACATTCAAGTTCTAGTAGAACAATCAGGCCCGAACCTCACCCACTCCCTCCCGGAAAAAGAGGGATATACTCATCCTATGAGATCTCCTCATCTTCCTCAGGGTGGAAAGCGTCTCCAAAGGCAGAGCCTTCCATGCCGTCCAGGTTCAAGTCGTCATCGTTCTCATAACTTGCAAGCGCATCCCCAGCTGTGTCCACTTCGACATTATCAAAATCCCCTCCCATTCCGAAATCAGGAGTGTTCAGTGCTCCGTCCGGAGGAGGCTCAGCCTGAACTTGCTGTGGCTGGTCAGTGCTCTGGCCATTATTGGAGTGGTCCCCAGAGGCATCAGCTACAGCATGATTTTCGTGCTGTTGATCCTCATCTGCCATCTCGGGGATTTCCAAGTCGTTCTGACCTCCATCTTCCCCAATCATAACCCATTCGTCTCCGTCTTGGTTGACATTTTCAACTTGGTCGTCCATACCATCCATGTTCACATCTGTGACAAGATCGTCCATTTGCGGAAGTTCTTCGGCTTGCTGGTTGGCTTCTTCAGGCTGCTGTTTGACCTCCGTAGACTGTGCCGTTTGGGCTTCAGATGGTGTAGGGACTGCTTCCGCAGTCACCGGGTTTTGCTGCTCGTTGGTGACCGGAAAGGTTTGTTGCTGCTCTTGCTTTGGCTCTTCGACCATAGTTGCGCTCAGCTGTGGCTGTGGCTGTGGCAGTTGTTGAGCGCTGGAACTTCCTGCATTGGGAAGAGTTTGGATAGTCTTCTCTGGCGAAGAAACGACCGCAGCTGGAGGCTGGGGAGGGGCTGCAGTGACTTTATTTCGCTCCTCCAAGCCCCCTCTTGAAATCAGCGTCACGGTATTGGTCTTTGTCAGCTTCTGGCCCATGTCTGACTCTACTGTTTCCATGATGTTATCAACCGGGTCTCGCGTGACGATGTCGGCATCGCCACTGGGACCATCTTTGGAGATACTTGGTCTCCCTGCCACATCCGGCGCTGTCCGTAACTTCTTCTCGGCAGCTGTCAAGGTCGTGGAGCGACGCAGTTTTTCCAGTCTGCGAGCGTGCCGTTTCCTCATTTCTTCTAGCTCTTCTTGCATTTTGGCTAGCTTTTCAGAAGCCCGTTTGATGAAGTCATCAGCTTGGCCAGCAGGCAATTTCCCAACTCGTGGCGGCGGCCCATTGCTGGGTTCTCTCGCCGCCGAGACAGGAGCGTCGAAGAAATCTTTGGTCAGTTCTTCCAGCTGGCCCTTTCGCCCAAAACCCAAGTCGCTAGGGATGATGGAGAGGGTGGGATATGGCGACTCAATTAGCTCCTCCATCCATTCATGGTGTTGCTCATAGCGAACCCGGCTGATGTCTCTGGGAGCCATAAAATCAAGCAAGTCACCACGAGATACGTCTTCTTCCTCCTCCACTGTCGTGTCTTGGGTGATGCTGGCACCTCTTCTATGACCAACCCCAGGAGGAATTTGTCCTTGGGCAGGTCCTCTGGGTACCCCCGGAGGCAGGTGCATCGTAGGCCAATTTGATCGATCGTGTAGCATAAAGTCCTTTCTAGGTAGTTGCCCTTGGCTCTGAATCATGCGACGCTGTTGCAGGATCGCATGAACATGAGGCAAAATGGGGATGTTGGCGGCGGGTACGTGGTCGCGCGGAGAGGCTTTGGAGTAGTGAGTCAACCACAAGCTAGGGTCAGGGTTCGGGAGACCATGAGCTGGGTTTCCAGGAAGGAGGCGATAGCGTCTTCTGCTGTGTGTGGCCATGACTTCGCCCGTGGCTCGAAATCCCGCTCTTTGCAGAAACATTTCCAGAGTCTGACAAGAAGCATAGTTAGCGCGCTGCGATGAGTTTGATATTGTTGGTTACCTACATATCCACGGACTTCAGATTTGTACACATGCTCCACGTCTGCCCAAATGAAGCCGTCACTCGCATAGTTTGTGCCCAGGTATTCGAGGGGCTGCCATTCGAGGATCAAGGTGCCGTCTGGCGGAGTGTCGATGAACTGCCATTGCATAGGCTGCAGGTCGCGCACAATCTTGGGTGCCTCCAGGAGGTATGCGACAATGGTATCGACTGCAGGATTGCTCGTAATTGGGTAACGATATTTGGAGACGAGGTGCAGATGTGGCAGCTGAGGTGCGGGCAAAGGTCAGTTTAGGGTTGTGGGAAAGGAATCGAGTGGAGGATGTTGCGACTCACCAGCTGCGGCGGGATGCCAGCCGCAGGGTCTTTCATCATTGGGTTCATCTTGGAACAAGTGCGCGGCTCTCAGGGCGAGATTGTCGGTATCATGGATATCAATGGTTGTTGGGTGGTTGTTGCAGGTCAGGGCGCGCCTGTAACTGCGACGCGATCAAATCTGGGGCTCAACTTTTGGAACGAGGCTGGGGATCTTGGCAACCAGCCTTATCACGTGCATGATTCTCAGTCTTTTGTACTGTACATATCTTACTGGTACAAATTTGTATAGGCATCGCTAGAGCCAGACATTGCCTGTCGTTACTTATGGATGGGTGATTGACCCAAGTGCCATGGAAATAAACGTGCAAAATTGCTGGTCATAACAACTCCACCTCTCCCCTTTCCACGCCTTTCTTGACGTCCTTCCACCGAACAACCCAGACCTCTCCTCTCCTCATCCTCAGCACTACACTAGCACCTTCTTGCTCGCCCTGGTCCCTCGCCTCGTCGACATCCCGCTCGTTATTCCACGTCCCCTCATTTAAGCATCTGACGACCACAGCCTTTGAGCCGTCGGGCCCTTCAATCATAGGCACTACTCCGCTGGAATCATCCAGTCTCCGTAACCCCGTCGGTAGCGAGTTCAGAAAACTCGAATCATAGAGGTCGCCTAGGAGAGCTTGATGATGCCTTAGAAAAGCGACTTCCGCCGCTGACATGATGACGGACGTCTTGTTATCAGAATTAAGGTATTGCGAGAGGTAATAAGTGGCATGCGAGGTCATCTTGGCGAGCCGTTGCCTGAGCAAACTCCTGACCAGGAACTGCGTCCGTGATAAGTCGGTCTGCAATATCGCAAGGACTAGATTCGCATTCTGCGTGCCGCCGGCTGGTTTCCCACCCATGATCCCCTCCATAGAACTCGAGTAAGAGTCCTCACCCATTCCGCTGGCTAGGTCTTCAATGCGTGATATTTGTGCTTGGACACGCGCCATTACACGGGCCATTAGTTCTGTGGGATAGGGAAGTAAGTCAGGTGCGCAGCGCTCCGATGTCCATGCGCGTGTGAGGAGCTGGTGGTCGATGAAAGCGTCCGTGTCACTGACCGAAGATGGGTGTGTGGGTGTTGTGGAGGATTGAGAGCGCGAAACATCTGCGAGAATGTCGGATATATCAACGTCCATTGTACTCGGTAATAGTCGGATTCGGAAAAAGATGACTCTGTGGACGACTCCGCGAAGATTGGTCTCCCTGGCCCCAGTTGACGCGGGCGCGGACGGCTGTGCTTCAGGATTTGATGTACAGAACAGTGAGGGCAACAATATCTCGACAGGACGCTCGACAGCTTCGGTAGTCGTTCTTGGACTGGAAGGGGTAGCCTCTGCTAATATGCTTAGTAGGTTTTGACGACGCGTCTAATTGAGTGATATACATTAATGTGGAGGAGGTCTGTAGGCAAGATAATGGCGTGTCTGACTGGTGGCCTAGAAAAGGGGCACGTAGATGTTGCTAATTGCCTAGGAAGGGAGTGAAGGCCACCAAAAATACGTAATACTTGTAAAGCTAGGGCCTTAGTCGGCGGCCATGGACCCTGAAAAGGCCGAAAAGGTTCCTCAAAAACACCTAATGACAGTGCTTAGACAGGAGCCAAGGCTCTATTGAGTTAGTTAGTTACTCAACACATTACAACAGCTTCATCTCAAGACAACTGAGAAAGAACAGATATTCTACCTCGACCATATCATCCTTGTATTAATTAAGTTCTAGCTTCTGCAAACACAATGACTGATTGATTGTTCCTTGAGACAAAGCGATACAATCCGTTTCAATACCTCGCAACAAAAAACACCACCAGCCACAAAGACATGCACCCAAAGCAACATAGGTGGAAACAATAGTAACCTCATTATTCAAGTATGGCACTTTCCAAGTCCTAATTCAATCTCGAGCATCCACAGGTAATTCTTTCTTTTTTTTTGTGTCATTTTCTTCTCCCAGATGTAATCATCTAGGGGTCGGTAACGATCGTCACAACCGGGTTGGTCACGGCAACATCAGTGACCGGGCCTCCTTGCAAAATATCAAAGTCGCGCTCGCGGACCCATTGGAGTCTGTTGGCATGGAGAAGTGCTTTGGCCTCATCCTCTCGGCACTCCTGCACGAGCTGCAATGCTTGTTCCGCAATCCGCAATCTCTCAGGGGGTTCTGGTGCAAACCAGAATTGTCTTTCCACCTCGTCGATTGGTTCCACAATCTCACTGAACAATGCGGCGGCTTCGTCGGGGTTTTCATGGTGCCGGAGCACATTGGCCAGTGTCAGGCGTATCCAGAGCAGCGACCTGTTGTTATCCTCCCGACTGTCTCCGATACTCTGGTCGACGAGGTCCCGCAGAACCATCCTTGGTCGGTTGTAATATCCACGGTCGAATTCTACCAGAGACAAGACGTACTGCCACTGACAACTGCGCTCAAAGTCGGTGGTAAATACCTCGGAAGATTTGATCGCCTCCAGGACTTGTTTGGCAAGATCCAACTTTGCATTGTCTCGATATTCCAGCGCTAGCGACACGGCAGTATCGACAGTCAGATTCAAATCGTCACCGAAAACTTTTCGTTTCTGCGTCCAAGCATTCAACAAGGACTCTTCCGCCGTCGGGTGCTCTTTCAATTTGCGGCAGACCATGCCGAGCGCTGTTCGTGCCATGATGGACAATGGATGAGCATCCCCCCCGATGGGAGTCCATTCGTGGAGGATGGTTTCATAATTCCTACGAGCTGTGATTAATTCCCTCTGTTTTTCCTGCACATACCCTTGATAAAGTCTTGTCACTAGGCCCTTGGGCGAATTCTCACCCTCCAAACGTTGAAAGGCCTCTTCGGTCTCATCGAGGCTCGCCATCGCCTCCCTGAATCGAGCACAAGAATATTGCGCATAGCCTAGCAGTTGCACAGTAACGTAAACATCCAGACTGTCCTGATCGTAAATTTCTCTTTGTATAGCTGCAACCTTTGACAGCTCATGCTCGGCTTCCTCGAATCGCCCTTGCCAAAAGAATTCTTGTAACATACTCGTTTTTGTTTGGAGTGTTAGTGGATGTCGGGCACCCAGACTGCTTTCAAAGCCTGCTGCCACCGCTTCCTTGTACATAAAACCTTTGCGCCAGTCTTGTTGGGATCGCCCTCCAAGGTTGAAAAATTGACCGAGCCGCATGAACGGGAGATACGGGGCCACCCTGTCTTGAGCCTTTTCCTTCAATTCTTTCTGTAGCTCTTCATGTGGCTTGACAAAGTAGTCCTTTATGGGTATCTTCTGCTGTGTGTCTTTGTCCAGACTGTCATACCATGTTTTGAGCATCGTCTGTACCTCCAATTGTGGTGCAATGCCACTCTGTTGCTTCGCCTCAAATAGATTTTCTGACCACGTGACACTCTCAATTCCCCCCAGAAATTGTGAAAGAAGATCGAGGACGTCATCTGGGGGGGTCTGAAGCGCCGACACGTGCTCATGCCAGTGAAGAACTGCATACTCGTAGAGAACCGACTCTTTCAGTGGTTGGCTGTCCTCACTATCCGGTACCATGTGAGGTGGCAACAGATGTTTCCGCAATAGCCGTAAAGCAGTCTTCCAAGAGCGGTACCTTTCGTTGGTCAATTTCTCCAGGCATTTTCTGGCGAGGAACAGGTCAGGATCCTCCGACCTGGCGGTACCGTAAATGTAGTCTCCAAGAGTAGGGTGAGTGAGGTAGACGTGAGCGGCTCGAACTCGCACGAGGGGATGGCACAGAGCATCGAGATCTACGCCCAAATCCTCATCGGTACGCGATGGCCCCTTCAATTCGGCATCGTTATCATCACCATCAACCATGAGAAACAGGGTCCGCCGCGTTAGAGGGGACCGCGTTGTGGCAAGCACCCTGAGAATGCACTTCTGCCGTTCTTGATCTTGCTCTTCGAACTTGCAAGTACTCTCCCTAATGACCGCTTCGTATATTCGCCGCGGTTCAGTTGGGAAGGCTTTCAATTTCTGTATTCGAGTCTGAAGACTGGGTCCTTGACGGACATGGTCCAAGAGCAGGTGCACCCAGAGAAAGCTTCCTGCACTGTCTCTGTCGATTCGACGCAGGATATCGTGCTGGATCGGTTGCAGTCCTCGAAATCGCGAGATCTCTTGTAGGGCATACCGTTCGATATCTAATTTTGTCTTGTCAGGCGTCAATTCGATCATGTGTGAGTTTGGTATGTTTGGCTCGCCCCTCGACGTCAGGACAACTGCGTGGTCGGCATTTTCAGAGATGGCTGTTAATGTTTTCATCAAAAGGTTGCGATCGTCGGTCTCACCGCATTGGTCCACCGCATCGATGATAAGTATCACTGGGGGAAGAAGTGACACGATGTCTCTCGTAATTTGGGCCAGTTGTTGCGTACCACACTGGCTGGCATGCCCAAACGCAGTGCGAAGTCTCTTCAACTGTATCAGCCCCGGGGCAATATCATGGTACTGATCGATCAGTCCAGATGTGCAAATTCGCAGGAGCATTGAGAGAAACAATTGGCGGATCTGGTCACGGCCGCGGTGAATCTCAGTCCCAAATGAAAACAAAAGTATTGTCTCATTTTCGAGTGCGCTGGCAAGCGTGTGGGCCAGGACCGTCTTCCCTGAGCCTTAAAGCAGAGTTAGCACAGTGGTCGATTGGCGAGTTTACAAGGGAGACTTGAACCAGGATCCCCCTTTATCCAGAGCGGCCACCTGTCAGCCGTTGCATTCTTCCACTTGATCCATGTTGGATCCGACAAGATCCATTCGCATGTCCCTGGCGTGGGCTCAGTGGTTGGGGGCTCGGAAACTCCTGCTGCCGTATCTAGCCATTTGACCAGGTCACGGTTCATTTCGAGCACTTTAGCATCTATACAGAACGTGTTGGGTCAGTGGGCAGTCCTTTGCTAGCTTGACTACCTGTTATCATGCATTACCTCGCACCTGAAGGCTGTGACACAGTTTCAGCTGATGGAGAGCTATAGAACGGTCAGCGGTACTTATGCGAGAAGTCCAACATCCAAGGAAGGGTGAGATTCAACGCACATTGCTGGGTCTGATAAGTTTCAGCTTTGATATTCTGCAAAATGGCGGTCTGGTGCCTAACTTCTTGAAAATACACTTGATATGCAGCTCGAAGGTCTGTAAATGCAGTTGAGTCTTAGTGAGCGTCAACATTACGCGAGTAGCGGTCGCTATGCGATGTTGCCGAATCATGGATTCTTGCCCTGCCCCAGCCACACGGCCTTCCGGCGTTCCCCACCAGTGAGGCTGGGACAGCTCAGAGACAAAGTATGTAGGACTCTAGTGCTTGGTCCCGTGTGGATAAAGACTCCATTCAGGATGTATACTCACCTTCGCGGAATTTTTCCTGAGCAATGATTTCGTCGGTAACCCTAGTCTCATGTACAATGTGTCCTGTGTATAACCATCAGCAACGCAAGTCAGATATTCTACACGGAAAATGCTCACCTTGGTGTATGGTATGTGTGATGCGCTGGTCAAGTCGAAGCTCCAGAGCCTTGAGGTCAGAGAAGCAACGATTCAGCTTCAGCGAGATACTCCCTCTGAGCACGCCAGCTATTCCCCTTCGACTGATTTGAATCTCGAGACGGACGAGATAGCCGAGAATATGGGCAAAGTATTCGGCAATTTGATCCAGGATATCCCGATGGTCCTTAAAGGTGCATGCGACTTGTTCGTAGATACCGGTACTTCCCGCAATCACCACCAGCGCATGTCCAATGTCGTCTAGAAATTGGATGTAGGAGGCTCCCAACTGTTTTGCGCGTTAACGCAGTCCGGCTTTTAGAGGACTTGTCGACCACTGAAGGATTGGAATTTCTCACCTGCAAGCAGAGGCGAATGGCTCCCCAAACTAGAGCTGCCACAACGGGTTGAGGCGCTACAAGGACATCACCGACGGGTGCACAATCGTTCAATTTGCGGATGATGGTGCGCAAGGTACTTTTCCAACCCCGGTCTGAATCATTCACGGGTCGTTGGTTGGCCTCGATCGACCTTGCCAGCTCTCCAAGAGTGCAGCAGCCGAATTTCTTGCCGAGCTCCTCAACCTTGAGCTTCTTTTGTCGATCTTTAGTGAGGCGATTGTTGAAGTGCTATATGGTCAGGGTAAGGTTGGTTAGTGAGTAACACAATGACTCCTCATTGATCATCTGCCCTATTTCTGCCAAAGGCACCCGTCCGGTGAGGCGGATGATCCTTTCATGCCCGAGGCAGAAGCGCCAGTAATGCTGTTGGCCGTGCCTAGTCTGGTTTTCACTTGGCCGAGGCATATACTGTATCGCAGCATAATTGTAGAGGACAGAGGAGGGGGACCGGGGCAAGGGGGCCTCGAATGATCCCTACCACCAGCCAGGACTGGGTGGAAGATGACGAGGGATAAGGTGATACAAGTGACACTCACATCAACGGCTCTGAGCCAACATTCTTCGACAACATCGGCGGTCTTTGGTGGCTTCTCTGGGGCGTTGAGAATCGTCCACATATTCACAGGGAGTCTGTGATACAGTCGAAGTGTTGTAAGATTATGGACGCCATGGATACCTGAATGGAGGCAAACTGTGCCCTTTATGCTGGTACAGTGAGGCTCTTTGCAGAGCATTCAGCCCGTCCTCACTCTCGTAGGGCAGCCAGTATTGTCGTGGGCGCGAGGGTGGGTTTGGGCGTGGCTCAGGGCTCAGGGCGCAGGCATGCAGGCTACAAGCCCTCCTTTGATCTGATCCCGTATTGCCCGAATGCCTCTGCAATCAAGTCGGAGGGTGTATTGATCACAAGGCAGATTGTCTCTAGAAGCTCTCCTGGTTGGCTCACATCACCATCACTGCTGCCCGACAATGCCTACCAGGGCGAGAGCATTGCTCCAATCACCAATGCCGACCGGCCTGACCTGGGGATCGAGAGCCTCAAACTGCGCCTTCCTCTATTCGCCGCCGAGGTCTGTCGAGTACTGCTCTTTGCTACTTGTGCGCCTTTGAGTCCTGTATTTGCCTTCTCTGAAAACCCAACACGAATACTCCAATTTATATTTCCTATTTTCAGTCTCATCAGACCGATCTACACAGAACAAACAACAATGGCCGAATCACCATTGGGTGGCGGTCACCAGTATCACTCGCACGAAGCGGGGTCTCCTATCAACTGCCCTAGTGGGTGTAAGCTCCGACACAAGCCTGGGACAGACCTCAATCAGGCGTCTTGCGACTGCGAAGAGGGCTACTACGACAGGGAGCAGCGAGTCTTCTATACTGGCAGCGAGGTTCGCGACAAAAAGTCTCGCGAAACACGTCAACAATATCTGGAGCGCATTGAGGGAACTGATGCAGACCCCAAGAAGAACAATCAGGGCGATTACTTTCTACCAGGAGATGGAATAAGATACGAGGTTCTAAGAAGTATGAAGGAGGAAATATTTGGTGAAAGAGCTCAAATATGGAAGCACGAGCTAGTGGGTACACACCGATGACTTTAGTCCCTGTGATGCCTGCTCATTGACACTAGAATGGCCAGCCAGGCTGGTTAATTCGAGCCGACAGACGAGGGCATTATGCCTGGCCGGTAAGTCGCTGAAACCAAATGGACAGTCATACACATGGCTTTTGCGTTTCAAGCTAACATCATCACAAGACCATCATTGGACGCCTCCAGCAGCAAAGTCAGAGTCAGGACACTCCAGATCGAGTGAGACGACCTCCAGATCCACGGCCAGCCATCTCAGCAGCTGGACCGTCTGGGACCAGGCCGACCTCCGGTTACCCTGCCGCCCTGACGACTACAAGGTACGGAACGCCATCGTAAGTTTGCTAGCCTGCCATTCGCATATACGCACCCGTCTAACAGTGTTGAAGCTATTCGTCACAGAGCGCAGCGGGTCCATCGTACACCCAAGTTGACGAGACCTTCGACTTAGCTGGCATCGGATCAGTCTTTCCTGCGAACCCTCAAGGGAACCTGCACGCTCCCGGTATGACGCCTCAATCCAACGCTCCAAGCTCTGAGGCTCGATCTCATGCCATCTCCCGTCAGTCAACGGCCCAACCTGGGCAAGACGTGCGCCGCTCGATAAGTCCACAAAGTCCTGGGCAGGACGTCCGTGGACCGCATTACATACACACGAGCCGAAGGCCAAGGGAGGCCCCACCGCTGACCACAGAGGAGAGCGACGGACGGCCCGAGAGGACTAGTCAGTATACTCAACCTTCGAACGATCGCAGTGTGGTGCCTCGGGTCATGACAGACTCAGCAGAAGAATCTACCTCGCGACGCGGAGGGTCTGAGATAACATCGTCATTGCCCACACGGCAGAAAGGGACAACTGTGGATGAAAAACAGAAGAGAAAGCACCGGAAGGGATAAACCCCGTTGTTTTCCCTTCCAATATGGTACCCAAAAACAAAAGCCTGCAAGAAATGGGAATGGCTGCAATGGCCCACGCTAGCAGACAACATGGTATTGGCTATCTGGGTGTAATAGAGTCGGACACAGAACGATTTCGTAACCGCTCGGCATGTCTCCTATGTTTGTATTACTTTTTGGATCTGGTTTGGAGTTGGGTCAGGTGTCTGCAATTTGTTTGTTTTTCAGGACATGTTTCGGATTCACTTTGGAGGACAAGCATCATCGTCTGTCTCGCTAGAGGTAGCAAGCAAAGGGAGTTGGTTCAGATCCAGAGGAGATTTACATCTTTAATTAATTGCATTCGATAGCGAAGATAGCGAATTCTTCCCCAGAGCCTTCCCCTTTATGTGTGAATCCCGTTACATCTGCGCACCTAGGTACCTATGTACGTAGGTACCTTGGTCCTCGATAGGTAATACGCAGGTAGTGCCTAGGTACCCCATAATTTAAACCTCAGTCTGACCCGCACGACCCGACCCGTCGTGCCCGCCTACTACGGACACTACGGAGTAACTAATTTCTAGGTAGCGGAGACAAGCTCGAGGCTTGATCGAATGCCTATTGCTCCCTAGCAAGCTAGGCACTACTCCAGAGTTAGTACCCTCGTGGCCTCGCCTAAGATGACGATAACGATTACCTACGCAATACTCGGTACCTGTGACTCGGTGCTTGGGCTCGGAATTACAAGTCCTTGGATAAGCACAAGTACCTACCGAGTAACCTACCTAGGTGCACCAGTAAGAGGAATGAATATACATGTCCACCTACTAAGTATATGGTGTGTACTATTGCCACACGGATACACGGGTCGTCAGGCAATAGGAGCCGGATGCTTCCCAACCTCGCCTCACGGAGGGGGTTAGGGAGTGCTCTGGAGGCTCAGGCACGCCCGCGGTATGCTTAAAGGCTTAACGTTGGATCCCCTGCCCCCTAGAGTTGCTTTCTAACTGTACAAAACTGTTCAGTCCCCGTGTCCTCCCCCCCGGCCGGGGGGGCCCCGGGCTCCGAAATGCGAGTATATGGACGACCATGTTTGCGTCTGCCATTCAAAGGTTGGATAATGCATGGAGTCTCGAACAGCCTGACTCATTCATTTTTCTTGTCGCATCATGCCTGTTGGCGAATGATGGGTGCACAGTGGCTGCGGCCAATAAGGCGACGAATTTCAATTCGAAGCTGAGTTGCGCCCATAATCACTGACAATTCAGCCTGACAGCGGAACTGAGCAACATATCTCATCCTCTTTATTCTCAGAAATCTGCTCATGGCTTGACCCTCAAGTCATACCAGGGAGATGTCGCTCAGTTTCGGTCTCGGCGACATTGACACGGCCATTAAATGGACCAAAACGCTTGCAAAAGCCCTTCGTGAGGCTGGGGGTTCTCGTGCGGAATACCAGCACCTGATCAGACGCCTTGACATCCTGCAGTCAACATTGAACCTCATTGCGGATCGAAGTCGGGGCCTCCCTCGGGAAGATCGCAAAGGTCTCAAAAAGGCCCTTGGCCACTGCAAGAAGAGCTTGGGGGCATTCAATAAAGGCATCTAGAAGTTTTACAACTATCTGAAGCAAAACGATCCAAGAGGAGGGCTGAGAGGCATACTGAAGAATGTGCAGTGGCAGGCCGAGGCTCAAGACATCCAAGACTTCAGTCAAAGGCTGGACGACGATATAAAGGTGCTGCAACTTCTCTTGCAGGCGATGTTGTGAGTGTTTAGGTCTGTTCCAGGTTTTACATACTTGCGCTATTCTAACCCAGGTTAAGCAACCTTCCGCAGCAGGAGAGTGAGCAGGAATTTGCTCGAAGGTACTCAGAGCAAGACTACACACCTTGCGAGTATCACCAACGCGCTATCTGGAACACGCAGATGGAGATTGCGAATGCAGCACGCGCATGCCACGTGCAACATCGACAGCCACCTTGCCAGATACACAGACTTCCTCCCATCATCTTCATCGATGCCCAGAACAAGATTTCACACTTCCACATCGAGAATATCACCACTTCTCCAGCACTCAAGAATTCCTTGGAGTGCCAGTTCCCCGATGTTGGCCTCGTCAAAGTCAAGAGGGGCGAGTTTGCGATTCGCCGTAGAGGAGAGCTAATGGACGTTGATATGAGTTCACCCTTCCACGAATGGTTCGTGCCTGGAGGTGAATACAACATGAGCTTTGTCTTCGATGCAGAAGAAGAGCGCACGGCTACTTGCCCCTCGTGCCACGCACGCTCGGATGCGGCTCCGGGAGATGAAACCCAATGGTAAGCAATCATACAGGAAGCTAAAGGGACTTCCAAACTGAAGACCAACCTAGTGTTAGTTGTGGGATCCGATTCTGCCGTGTCACCGAAGAAGGGAGTTTGAGTGATAACACGGTTATGGGCAACTCTCCGCCATCCGACGGCAGCCAATCGAGTGCGAGGCCGAGGCCGAGGCCTACACGGCGTCCCGATCAAGTATCCGATTTCCGGAGGGTCAAGCTTGTGCACAAACGGTTCAAAGATGTTGGAGGAACTGACAATCCAGCCTGTCAATGTCATGCATGGCTGGGGTGGGTACGGGACAATTAGTGTTTGTGATGTTACAGAAAACATCACGCACTCGATATGTGTCCAATGCGGCCTTCCTACGCGCTGGGGGTTCGTGGGGGAGACCATTTTTCGGGGTCTCGCTTGGATCGCGGGCTGCAATGACGGTCCTGGATGTTCCAACTTCGCGTCTTGTGTTCAGTGCCGCGAGTTGAGTCGACGATGGAGAGGTATGAATAGGGATGGATAGTGCTGCCTCTTTCCGTACAGTCTATTCACATCGCTGAGCCCTTTTAGCTGCGAGCAACGACACCAAATTCTATCAACGCTCCTGCGCCTTGCGAATCGACAGATTCTACTCCAATATGACCGGGCGATGGAGTGGCGCCATTGACTGAGTGACCGACGGACCTGGACCAATGTAATGAAATTAATGGCCGACTGATATTGCAGAGGAAGTTTGGGTCTAGCGAAGACGAGACGAGTGGATACGATGCAGAGGGTAGTTTATCACTTTCATCACCCGAGACTCACGGCTTGTTGGAGTTCGATAGACATCTTTCGCATCCAGCATCTAGAGAGTTACAAGCGGCCAGGGAAAGCTCGTATTATGATTCACTTTCCATTTTTCCGTACATACAGACATACATACGTACAGACTCAAAGCGGTGTCTGCCGTGCGAAGACATAGTGACCGTGCAACCAGGCCCAGCATTCCTTCTTGTCTTGTCAGGTGTGATATTCCGGAACGTGACCTTTCCCTCCCTTTTCGCTCCTGCCGTGTCTCTTCTGAAGCGCCCGGATCGTAGACGGCGTCTTGGTTCTCCCCTCAAAGTTTACCGGGTATGCTCGCTCGTAGGGCACCTGATAGTTAGACCCTTTGAGATGGTATTCCGACTTCGTTGGGGAAGCTGGGTAACTTTTCGAGCGATGACGCCACCGAAAGAAAATCACTTGAGTTGTGGGCGGTCTTTCGGATGGAGGAAGTGAGACAATACCATCCATCCCACACAAGACAGCGGAGTCGAAGAAGTGTCGAGGTTTTCCATACGAAGGCCCAGAGAGGAGCACGAAGTCATCCCGCGTGCCGTTCCCAGACTGCATTCCTCTTACTCCAGCCACCCACACTCCGAATTCTAATGGACCGTACTTGTCCGGAGGGCCCTTAAATGGTCCAGCGCTATTTTTTGTTCCCTGTCCAAAGATTGGATGGAGTGTAGATAGGCAATGTCAGACCTGCCACTCCGCCCCGGAGCCGGAATATTTTCTCTTTAAGACTTTTCTCGATACCGCAAACTGGCGGAGCGGGGGCGATGCCAAAGGATGACTGTGTATGTGGCGGCGATTGTATCTCACACAACGTGGAGACTGCCAATTCCAGCAATTGAGAAAAAAGCTCCCAGAGAGACACGTCCAGAGCCGCAGCTTGGGGAACAGGATAAAGACCCTTGGCCTTCAGTTTCCTGACAAGGTCACCGAGGACGAGGGCGTCACAATTTGTGTTTTGTGAGCATTGCTGTATTTCGCCCTGATATGTTTCAAGGGTCTTGTTCAGGTAGGTGAGCAGGTCTTCTATGGCCGAAAGTCTACAGGATTCGATCTCGCCTTTATGCACGCACGGTTAGTTTTTTTTGGAAACGACATCGACGGAGGTTATCCTTACTCGAAATTGCCGGTGGCAATGGGAGTCCGTTGTCGTCAAAGCGAGAATGACACGCGAAGATGGCTTTTCTCGTAAGCTCATTGTATTCCGGCGGTCTCTTGAGAACCCAGCAGATGTAGATCCAGTCGGCAATATGTGGAGTCGAAGTGTCACGATGCGGCCATAGACTTGGGAACCAGAGATCTGTGTACACTCCTGTAACCTCTTGAAGCTCGTACTTGTCAATCAGAACCACAATCGCAAAGAACAACGCATAGTCGATTGTACGAGGGACGCTCCTGTTCAGTCCATGTATGATTCCCAGCAAGACCATCATAGCATCAGCATCGTCTTCGGGCAGTGGTACTCTGGACAATTGATTGCATCCTGGCACGACGCTTTCCTGAAATTTACCATCGAACATGGCGCGAAAAACCCGTGAAGCCATCGAGAGATGTTTGGACGACACTTTGGCTTCGATCTCTTGAGTCCCGCAGGGCACCGGTGACTCTATGAGTGATCCTTCACTGGATGGCCGATCAAGGCCTTCAGGCCGCATGCCTTCATGTTCATCCTTCTTGTTGGGTTCTGTTCCCGCGTCATGGCCGAGTGCAGATGGAGTGATTCGTCGGTTCAGGATCAAAAGAACATCGCCAAGGGAGTCGTAACTGGGTTTCTGGCTCCCTGGAAGATACCAAGACCAGCGAGAAGGGTAGGAAGAGTTGAAGTCTGGAGACGCCGTTGACATCGTCTGTAGCAACGAGGTTGACAAGCCGAGTCGAGCCGAAGAAGAGAGAGAGAGAGATGGGCGTATCGATGGGATCTGACTGAGAAGGTTGGAAGCTTGGAAGTGAAAGATAAAAGGCGGTGTGGAGGAAGAGGTGAAGTGCCTGTGAGACCAAGTAGGTGTTCTTTGTTCTTTGTTCTAGACATTCTCTCTTCGCAAGTGACCTGGGGAATAACGCCACGTCAGTCACGCTAGAACAATCAAGATTAACAACACGGAAAATGGGTCTATCTCCATCAGAATCCACTCACTGGTCCTGGGAGGAATTTCATGTGGTTCATGGCACTGTATTGTAATGTTTGCGGTGAGTTCGCTGTACGATGCGCAGGGGCGACAACATGTCGAGCTCTTCCAAAACTCCGCCAGAAAAGCTCCTGTCCGCTCCCCACTCGAGGTCGAAGAGACGGACGATACCTGGTCGACCATACGCCATGCCGGTGTTTGTCCCATTCCATCTTTGGATGCTCCCTGCGTAAGTCGTTTGCTATCATGCCATCATAAAAGTCATACTTCCTCCAACATGATCCTGCCCTTGTAAGCGCCATCTTCAAAAGCCGACATGCTGAACGTGAACGCTTCGGAAATTCGTGCCTCTCAAGCCAGGTAGATGTAGGAAGGCTTTGCCGGGTCAGGCCCCCTCTCCATGTACTCCTTCTCTATCAGCGATTCAATCTTCTTCTTAATCATATTGACATCGGGCTGGAAACGCGACGAGACCTGTGCCAGAGTCTCCGTCATCAGCTGTGCATGCGTCACAGTCTTGCGCGACTTCATGATCCGAACAATCGCAGCGTCGATGACAATCCCGCGCTCCTCTTCTGTCCGCTTCTGAGTCGCACGACGTTCTTCCGAGCTCTCGACCCGGTTAGCCCCGCCTCCCGCGACCACGCTCACTTTGATCTTGAGAAACTGGCTGGTGAAATCTTCATTGAAGTAAAATTTGTCTGATGGCTTGATGTCTTTCGTCATAGGCTCTTTGCGAAGAACCTTCCATTTAGTTACCAACGATAGTGACTGGAGGTTCCGCACGAGCTCAGGCTTGGGAATATTGGTTTCAGCCATGATTTGCTCAAAGGTATAACATTCCCCTGGTGCAAGATCGTTGAAGAGCATGAGAATAATCATTGCATAGGTCGAGACATTGAGTTCGTATCGCCGCGTTTTCCCACCGTTCGTGAATGTAGCTCTCATGTCGGCATCGCCGAGACTGGGCATCCAGGTCAACTTTCTCCCAGTATGCCTATCCAGGTAGAATCTCTCAAATCTCTGCCGCACCTGTTCAACCGGAGCTGGAAACTTGCATTCGGTCTTGGCAGCGTTTTCATCGGGCTTGCTGAGCGTTTCGAAGGGCCAAATAGTCGTGGTCAAGACTCTGCATTCCAGCTCCACACGTTTGGGATCGCGGTCGCCGAGCTTGTCAACGTATTTCTTGTATTTGATGTTGAGATCATCTGACGTCTCCGTATCTCTAATGAGACCTTCCAGCTTCTGGGTGAACTGGTTCCCAATTTTCATCTTCATCTTTGAGAGCATCTCGCGTTCCATTTCTCGACTGACTGATTTCTTCATCAGGAGACGCTTCGCCATGTGCCTCTTATAGTATGTCTCGAACGTGTCCTTGTTTGCAAGGTATTGCAAAAGCAAAATGCCGTCTTCGAGAACTATGTCCACCTCCTTGTCACTCTTGTCCTTTCCACCCCGTTTCAGATACTCATCGAGGAAAAGAGATAGATGTTCTGCGCTTCGGTCGTTGATATTGATGAAATCCTGGAATGAGTTCTGTAGAGCTTTCTCTAGGATTGTATCTTTCTGGAATGCTTCTTTCCAGATTTTGTCAAACTTTGCCTGCAGCATGAGGACCTGATCTACCCACATGATGGCGGCATGGGTCTGTTGATTCAGCACCTTCTCCTGTTGTATGCCTTTGCTGTCAGAACCGGCTTTCTGCGTGGCCTTCGCTGCGGGTGCGGCTTCACCAATGACATTTGCAACCTTGTTGATGTCCGTGCCGAGCTCTATCACTCGCTTCTTGACCACATCCTTCAGCGCAGTCTTCCGCGGGTCCACTCTGCTAACGAGTTCGTACACATTGGCAAGATCTTGAATTTTGTCATTGTCCAGCATGCTCTGCACCCCAGTGCCTTCCATGTTGATGACTTCGCGAATATGAGCAGAAATGAGCTCCGTTTCCACGACAGCTTTGATTTTATGTTCTGTAAGTTGGGAGATGGTCTGCTGGCAACGCTCTTGTTCTTCGGCCAAACGTTTCCTTGCGTGGGTGCAAAACGAACTTGCGTCGGCCTCGACCAACAAAGTTTGGCCTTCGGCCGTATAGAACTCTCGACTCGCTTGCAGGAACAGAGGCTCGAATGACGTGAGGTATAGTTTGCTGGATTCTTCATCCCTGTACGAGTCGTAGACGCCCTCCAACATGTAGCAACAAGCACGAACCAACGGTCGATCAATGATTTCACCTTTGCGTTCAGACTTGATCATATCAAGTAGAACAGTGTTCAATAGACCGAGGACAGTGAGTGGCGGTTCAGTTTCCAAAGTACTCTCTAGAACCCTCATCCGAAACAGCGTCATCGAGGCGGAAAAAATTGGTGGTCTCTTCTTATCTTGGGCATACATGCGGTCCTGTGTCGGTTATAAGCATCGTATCAGCGCATCAGAGAAATATTCGAGACACTTACCATGTACATCAGAACGTCGGTGATCATCCCCATGCAGAGTTGATGGTCGGCAAAGGCATCCTTGAGAGCTCTAATATACCTCTCACCAGCGACTCTGCTCTCTTCCGATATGGCGGCGTGTCTGTCCATGCGATCTGCTAAGAGTGCAGGTGTTACCAGACTGTGTATCTTCGTTCGCACATTGTTCCACAGCCATAACGATATCAACTCCGCAACCCTGTCGTACAGCATATCCTGCTTTTTCTTCAAGACTAGCTTGTATGCATTGCGGAAGAGTTCTTCAAACGAGAGTTTAGAGGCATTTTTGGCAAAAATCTCGTGGAAAGCGGTAGATAAAGTGTTCCATGTTGAGTCGAAGTCGACATCGTCTTTTGCCAGACCCTAACAAGAAGACATATTAGCACGTGACAGGGAAGAAGATAGACTGGCATTGTGCAGGATCGCGACAGTCGATATGCTGCGGGAAATCGAGGCAGGTTGAAGTGATATGTCGTAGGCTCAGGGAACGAACAAAGGCGGTTGCAAACTTCACCGAAACCGCAGTCTGCGAGACAGTCTCAGAGGCAAGGCACGTACTCTTCTCGGGGCTTTGATCTTTGAGCCACCTTTCTTAGCCAACATGATGGGCAGGACACATTGCCTGCACTAAGGCAGCCCTTGAGGTTGCGTTTTTTCCAGAAGGCTGAGCTGATGTTGAGTTGAGGAGCAGGAGCAGGTGGTGGAGAGGGTTTTTGGAGAAGTGAAGTCTCGCGACGGTCAAGGAAGTTGACAGGCTCTGAAGATGACGGTCTAGTCTTGCTCTCAAATACCTTGCCAGGCCGATGCATGGACCAAGAGAATGAGGGGGGGGGAAGGGACCTTTCGCTGGTAATTGTAGTCGCTGTGTTCCTTCAGCCGCCTGGACGCCACTGTGCTGGAGCAAGGCGTTACGAGGTGGCACGCCGCCCTAAAATGGCCGGAGACGGATCGGAAAATCAAAAGACCTTTGGGTGACCTTTTCCCGGAGAAAACCTTCGTCATCGGAGAATTGCCTTCACTACGAGGTACTCAAAAGTGCCATCTTCTTCTCCATTCACATTTCTCAGGTTTGAGGCAGCATGCGATCGATATCTCATGCTGTGCCGAGGGCGGCAGGCAGCCTCTTCGCGTTCCAGTCGATCAGAAATTCCGCGCGGCTTCCATCGCTCGCGTCGAGAAGTCCACTAGCATGGCGACAGTCAACTCCATCTCGTCGCCATTTTTCACCGATCAATCGACACAACTCGTCATTAGCTGTGCCCGGAGCCAAAGAACAGCCGGCCGAAGGGCGAGATGAGCCTTCCTACGAACTGAGCTTTACCTGCAAGCCCTGTCTCTACAGATCCACACATCGCATCACTAAACATGGCTACCACCGCGGAACGGTTCTGGTTACGTGCCCCTCGTGCAAAGGGCGGCACGTTATTGCCGACCACCTCAAAATTTTCTTGGACAAGAGCTCGACACTTGAAGACATATTGAGAAAGAAAGCGGCCGCAGGCGAAGATTTCAGCAAACTGTTGAAGAAAGGGAGATTAGGCATCCGACCGGGTGAACTGGTGGGCAACGAGGGCGAGGAGGATCTTGAGTTTTGGGAGGATGGGACTGAGTCTGTGCACACACCGATCGAGGAAAAGCAGGGGGGCCAACAGGTTTGAGACTGAAATCGACACAAACAGCCACGGAACGCACGTGGATGATCTCTGTGCACCACCATGTCAACAAGTTCACGAAACACGATCAAATTTCCGGTGTCGAGGTTTAGCTGTGATAGCAGCCTTTTACAACTCAGCTCAAGGGTCCGTGGCCTCAACTTCAACTCGTCAGAACATCAGGCTCTCTTGCGTCCAATCCTGTTCTCACCAGAATCGGAGGAGATAGCAATATTCTTATCGAGATCAGGAAACACCGACTGCAGCCAACTCCGCTCTACCGTTCAGCATCCGGCTCACCAAGTATTCAGGCGAGCTTGTCGGCCGAACTCGAACCCTGTCACTCTATTACCATTCGGGATGTGCAAGGGCTATTCCAGCTGGCGTGGCATTGTACTATATATTGAGCAGTTCTTGTTGCATTTGGAGATTTCCCTTCGCCTGGAGGAACCTCGTCATCAGCCAAGACTGTCTCGCGCGAAACCATGTACAACATTTGTTTGGGTATGATAGACGTCTATTCAAAAGTGATAATATCATTGATTTCTGAAGTCCATGTCTCTACCGCTCCAACGATATTTTGTCCCAGCCAACGCACCGAATCAAGCAACCTGTGGAATCTCCAACGCCAGCATATGTTTTCCTTATCGCTCTAGCACACCCAGGACGGATTGTGTTAGTACTCTCTCACTATGTACAGAACAGACAGGGTCACGATCTCTCTAATGGCCATTAACCACCCCCTCCCGGACCAGATACACCCTCGCCTCCCAGGGAGTCAGGTACTTGCCGACCTCATCGCCCTGTGCGAGATTGCTGACCAACAGCTCCTTGGTGACGGCGGCGCCATCCAGGCCCAAACCGGGCGGATAATGCAAAGGCTGGGTATCGTCGGAAAAGTTCAGGAAGACGAGCAACTTGCGGTCGCCGTCCGGGTGGGTCTTTGTGAAGGTGAAGACGTCCTGGTCGTAGGGGTCCCAGACGTGAAAGTCGCGGCCGAAGACGGTGAGGTCGGCGTGGCGGCGGCGCAGCTTGATCATGGCCTTCCAGAAGGAGAGGACCGAGCTGGGGTCGCGGCGCTGCGCGGCGACGTTGACGGCCTCGTAGTCGTCGTGCACGCGGATCCAGGGTTTCTTGGCCGTGGTGAAGCCCGCGTTGGCCGTCGCGTCCCACTGCACAGGCAGGCGGGCGTTGTCGCGGCCGACCAGCTGCAGGCCCTTCATGGCCTTCTTCAGCCAGAGCGGGTCGTCGTGGTGCCGGGTCTTGACGTCGTTGTAGGCGTTGAGCGAATCAATGTCCCGCAGTTCCTCGACGCCCCAGTGCTCCGGGTGGTTATACATGCCGATCTCCTGGCCCTGGTAGATGAACAGCGTACCCGTCAGCGTGCACATCAGCACCGCCAGCATCTTGGCCGCCTTCTCCCGCCACTGTGGCTTGTCCGTGGCGAACCGTGTCAGGCTGCGACCCTGGTCGTGGTTTTCTAGGAAAACCGTCGTCCAAGCGTCGGTGCCCTCGGTCAGCCGCTGCACCTTGCGGATGGCCTCTTTGAACTGGGGCAACGTGTGCCGGACAGTGTGGTGCTTCTTGCCACCTCCTCCATTTGGCGTGCCCAGGTTGACCACGTCGAAATCAAAGACACAGCTCAGCTCACGCGCCTCGGCCGACACGTATTTCAGCACCTCTGCCGCCTCGGTGCCGGGGAGTTCGCCGACGATCAAGATGTCGCCGTACTTGTTGAGGACCTGTTGACGTTGTTCCCGGAACCATTCGTGCATGCGAGGGCCATTGATGTAAAATTCTTCGGCCGGCTGGAATTCCTCCCCGTGCAGTTTCGTCACTGCGTCCGGGAACGACGTGTCCTTGGAGTACAGGTTGCAGGCGTCCACGCGGAACCCGTCGATGCCCCTGTCGAGCCAGAACTCGATGGCGGATTTGTAGATGGCCTTGCGCGTCTCCTCGTTCTCCCAGTTCAGATCCGGCTGCTCCTTGACAAACAGGTGCAGGTAATACTGGTCCCGCTCTTCACAATACTCCCATGCGCTGCCGCCGAAGATGGACCGCCAGTTGCTCGGGGGCTGTCTCTTGCCGTTGACGATTTTCGGATCCCGCCAGACATACCAATCGGCGTACCTGTTGGTCCTGCTCTTGCGCGACTCCTGGAACCAGACATGCTGGTCACTGGTGTGGTTGATGACCAGGTCGAGGATCAACTTCATCCCGCGGTCGTGGCACTCCTTGATCAGCCGGTCCATGTCGGCCAGTGTCCCGTAGGCGGGATAGACGTCCTCGTAGTTGGAGATGTCGTAACCCATGTCCTTTTGGGGTGAGTCGTACATGGGCGAGAGCCATATTGTCTCCACCCCGAGATCTTGCAGGTATGGCAATGTACTGATGATCCCGGGGATATCACCGATTCCATCACCATTGCTGTCCTTGTATGAAGCCGGCCAGATTTGGTAACAGGTGCTGGCTTTCCACCAGTTGGGCTTTGACGCCGACATTATTATGATCCGAGCGGTTTAATGAGAGACGGTACAGACTTCTGGAAAAGTGAATGTGAGTTGTTAGTGTGAGCGTCCGTGCCAGGGAGATCACACAGCAAGTCCCTTATTTAAGGAGGTTTCCACCTGGGCAACAAGGCCATCAAGAATGACGGACCGCCTTCTAGATCAGTTTTAGGTGAGGTTCATCTGAGGGCAAAATGAGATGGTGATGAGCGTAGCATTCGGCGAAACTCTGCCAGAAAGATATCAAAGCGTTGCAAACGGGAAGTATATGCGCTGGTGTTCTAGGCTGTGTGGATACAACCATCCATCGCAACCCGTGATATGTACAATCTGCGGGATGGTTGTGTGGAGAGAGCGTTTAGAGGGAATTGTGAATTTCTGAGTTTGTCCGAGAGTTTGGCCGTGTAAAAAGCATATTCAGTGTCCAGTTCTCGGTGATAATAAAAGGTGATTCCAGCTCGAGAATAGTGACATGAACTCTCCTTTCCTTTGTAACAAAAAAACTGTAGGGTTGGTGAAAGTGAGTCTCTCTTTGCATCAATGGAACGATTGTCATTCATGTGAGTGACTTGACTTCCTCCACGTTTCTCTCCAGACTTTGTACATAACCCGAGTCCATGATTGGCTGTCCACCAATGTCGTTCCAACCACAATTGAAATATCATGAAACTATTCCAGCCATTGGCCTCAATGGGCCCCGGGGGCCCTTTGGTTGACAGGTCCGGACTAGACAACAAAAAGGCAGCTGATTGAAGCTCGACCGACTCTCTTGGTCGCCTGATGTGACTGCTGCCTACCTGTCGCAGTCGAAGATCTAGCCTATCTCAGCCTGGTCCAGCTTCATATAAATTGGTGGATTGGAATCATTAATTTCTTTCCTTCTTTTCCCCCCCTTTCTATACTCGTGTGCTCTCTCTCTCTGTGTGTGTATGTGTTTGTGGGTCCAGAAAACATGTTGAATCAGTTCCCACTCGAGGTCTTGGTGCACGTCCTCTTCTTCTTGGACCGGGACCATCTTCAGGCTGTCCGCCTCGTCAACAGGGCCCTGGCCAGCAAAGTTGGGCCTGTCTTGTTTCGAACCATCCATGTCTCGTATCTTACACTACACCGACTCGTCGACATCAGTCATCACCCTACACTTTGTCAGGCCGTCGAGGAGCTTCGGTACCAGGAGTTCAACTTCGACATCAATGTCGATGACGAGCCGTGGAACCAGCCAGAAACCCCTCTAGCATATAGACTGCACACGAACGAGGGCATGACCAGCATGATCGCTGAGTTCGTTGCCAAACGCAAGAAACTGGCCATCGACTACACAGGAGAAGACTCGGAGGCGTCGGGTCTGGACGAAGGCGATACCGCATTGGCTGAGGCGGAGCAAAGACCCAGTGACGACGACATCCGAGACATGATATCTGCAGTCAGAGGCATGTACGCCGATACGGCGCACTCTCAAAAGCACCATTTCCTCTATGGATTCTTTCGCGAGATTTTTCAACGCCTCCCCAATCTCCGCCGAGTCATCTGTGTCGAGGCCGAGACTGAGGTTGACTGCCTCGCACTGGATTCTTCATGCTTGGAACAAATGGGCGCTTTGAAACGCCTCAGGCAAGTCTTCCCCCTGCCAGACTATGGTGTCAGGTCCTGGCTCCAACCCGACGTGCGGCACTGGCCGTCGCATGGGTTCATGGGCGCCTGGCGTGCTTTGAGTGACCCAACGCTGGACACTGGTATCCAACACCTCGAAATCCGACGAAACAGCAATCTATTCCTCCAGCGCGGCGTCTTTGTGCAGGATCTGGGACCCGATACCGAGAACCTCGAACACGGCTTTCGTAACCTGACCGTCCTCTGCCTCTGCCTCGAGGTGAGAACCCTGTCCCCACTGAATGCGATCCCCCATGCCCAAGTCCTGGCCACAGCCCTCGCCCGGGCGTCGAACCTGAGACGGCTCGAGCTCTGCTTCATGTCATACGCCTTCAGCCTCCCCTCTACGCTCGGCACCTCATATGGAGAGCCCACGCACGTGGGGATCCCTTTCGGTGACGCCGACCGTGGTCGAGACAACGTCTTGCCCTTTGTCTCGTTTCCGCACCTCGACACGTTGGTGCTCGAGGAAGCCGACTTTACCGCCGACCAGATCTGCGCGTGGCTGTTCATGCAGCCGAGACTGAGACATCTGGTTCTGAGAAGACCGTACCTGCGGGGCCGGTGGGAGGACGTGGTCGAGAAGTGGTCGTCAAACCCGGATTTTACGCTCGACTCGCTTGAGCTGGTCAGCCCTTGGGACCACGACAATCGAGACTTGGGAGAGGACACGCAACACATGGACAGGGTGCAGGTTCCGGCGCGCGTGTCAAGCGGTGCCGTCCTCGACTTTGTTAAGCGTGGCGGCACGAACCCTTTTGCACGCCGGCGTTGGAAGCTATTCTGTGGCTCGGAGGGGAGGACGAGGGATCTTGACGCTTCTGCCACTGCCACTGACGCCACTGCCGACGCAGCCGCCGCCGCCGCCGACGACGACGACAACCTAGATGCCTACTCCGATATATCCGAGTGGTTACCGGCGGACCATCCCACGCCTGTCGAAGACCCCGACGGGCCCGAATTCGACGAAGACTATGACTTTGACGCCGAGCGAGACAGCGACATGGACATGGACATGACCTTGTGATAAGGGAATGAGTTAAGTGAGCGAGCCAGACCCGAACGAACTCGACTCGACTGGCCGCCAGCCTACTCTGACTATTTGCTTTTATTCCCCCCACCTTTTCTTTTTTTTTCTTAGTAGGTTTCAAGTCTCGTTTGACGCGAGGAATATAATATGGGACGGGACGGGATAGGATGATATGATATGATATGATATGCTATGTTGGAAGAACAAAGAACCGTGGTACACGATCGATATATTATCATGATATGGATAATGGAACGAATGGAATGGGATGGGATGGGATATGATGGGAAGTGACCAACCGAGGTTTCACTGCCGCCGAGCCGGAGCCGGCGCGAGTGCCAGTTCTAGAACGCGAATGTGCGAACGTATAAACGCGCAAGGGGGGAAGGGAAAGAAAGGAAAGGATGATGGCGAGGGTGGGCGGGCAGGCAAGCGAGCGAGCGATGTTTTCGGTATGTCCTTACAAGAAAGTAGTTTCATGGTCTTTGACACTTGGAATCTCGGATCGGATCAGATCAGCTCAGATCAAATGTAGGCAGGCAGGTCATATTGAGAGGTCAAAACAAAGAACGCAAGTAAGTAAGTAAGCAAGCAAACAAGGATTGAATGTATTTGGGCCTGGTATTCACACTTCACACTTTTAAATCTCTAGAGAGTCATGTGTGTGTATGTATGCTCTGTAGATCACTCTTGACTTCATTTCCAGATCTCTCATCCATTTAAGAAGCATGCCTAGGTATTTAACCCCGACATAGCACCCGCCACGAGATACTTCTGCATCGTGATTCTCCCACCACCACCGAAATCCGTGCCTACTTTGAATCCATGAAGAGGGACTACAGGTCCATTGCCATCCTGGGGAGAGTCCACACTGTGTTTTCGTTCCACCTCCCTTGGAAAATCTCACATTCTCACATCGTCCACAAACCATGCTTCGCTTCGCCATCACTCATTGTCCTTGACGTCAATGACGGTAGACTTGAACTTCCGGGCAGGAATCTTGCGGTTGAACAAGATATCGCTCTCGCGGTACGAGCGGTGCTTGAGCTCCGGGAGGAAGAAGAAGGCCATGACCCAGCAGACGCAGGCGGTGCCGCCCCAGACGTAGCCGCACTTGCCTGCGAGGTTCCAGCCCGTGGGGTTGAGCATCTTCGAGGCGAGGTAGATCATGGGGATCTCGGCGACGTAGTAGGCGGCGCGGCCGACACCGGTGCTCAAGGCCCGCAGGCGGACCGACGACGTCTCGGCGATGATGGTGTACGAGATGGGGCCCATGCAGCCGGCGAAGACGAACGAGATGAGGATCCCCAGCACCGCCTGGGCGTAGTTGGTCGCGCTGCTCTGCGACACCGACGCGCAGATGCCCAGCACGAAAAGTAGCGTAATGTTGACCGCCGTGCCCCAGAGGTAGATGGTTCGGCGGCCGAACCAGGCCGTGAGGAACCACGAGCCCGCGTTGGCGCAGAATTGGAGACACGAGTTGATCAGATTGAGCTCAAAGGCACGATTGGTCGAGATTCCGGCCTCTACAAACGGGAGGAGTTAGCTATTGTCGCTATGCTTCTGTCACGAAGAAAGAGGAGATACTTACGTTCAAAGAAAAAGGTCGCTTGGTTGGCAATCAGGTTACCCGCAAAGTTCTGCGACGCGTACATCAGGCAGATAATGGTCGTACGTCTCAGATCCGTGCCTTTGAAAAGGTCGAGGAGCGTAGGAGTGCCGCCCTGGCGCAATTCGATTTCCACAGTCCGTTCCATCATCGCGAGTGTTTGTTCAGCATGCTCGGTGGATTTCGTACCCAGGCGCTTGATGGAGCGCAGAGCCTCCTGCTTGCGGCCACGACGAACAAGCCACCAAGGTGATTCCGGGCCGAGGAAGATGAGAATCAATAGCGGTGTCTGGAAGAGTCAGCGAGTTCTGCTCTAGTCCTAAAATTATAAAGGAGGAGCTCACAGGGAAGATCCACTGCAAGGCGAGAGGCACTCGCCAGGCCCACTGGTCGTTTCGCTTATTGTAGCCATAGGTGGCTGCGGCGACAATGATTTGACCAACAGACCAAGCCATCTGCAGACTGGCCGTGCAAGCGCCTCGAAGGACGAGGGGCACAATCTCGCTGGCGTAGGCGGGCGAGTTCGCAATGAAGAATCCCCAAGGGACGCCTTCCAGTGCCTGTCCAACCGTAAGAACCGTGAGAGAGTCGGCCTAATCATCAAGTAGATGTGGTCAGTGGATAAGCTTAGTAAGGCGTTCGTGATAACTCACAAAGAACGAAATGAAAATAGTGGCATTCATCAGCACCAGGGCCAAGATGGTGGTCCAGCGGTAGCCGAGACGATTGGTAACAGGTCCAGCCAGGAAGACGCCGACGAAAGCACCGCATTGGCCAGATTGGAAGAGGGCGCTCTGCCATCTTGTTGGGATAGCATAGCCGCCGTCCTTGAGTAAGACGCCGAATCTTCGTTGGAAGACGGGAAGCGCAACAAAGTTGCCGTTCAGAAACATGTCGAATGCTTCCATGACCTGAAGGAGGCATCTGCTGTCAGCTCTACCTTTGAGAGTTGAGATCTTGCGACTGGACTCACAATGGTGAAGCACATGATAAATGCATATAGACATGCCCAGGGGTGCTGCTTGACCGCCGCCCACATGGTCATGCCATGTTCACGGACCTCGCCATCGACGGCATCGCTCATTAGATCCGGGTTGACCAAGACCTCAGCATGATCAAGGTCAGACTTCTCGCTCGAGTGCAACTCGCCCTTGGGCTCATCCAGGACCTCGGAGTGAAGGACATCGCTCTGAGGACCCTGGTGCAACTCCCCCTTTGACTTGTCGCTATCCGACGACATTTCGAGAATGCTGCTCGCTATACCACTGGGACAATGTGGTAGAGGGACAAAGATCAGAGGTCGAAGGGAAAGGCGAGTTGGGTCTTAAGACTCCCTTGCCCACTTGACTTGGAGGCAATCCCTCCGGTGTGACTTTCGCCATATCCATCCAAATTCCGGTGGTGGTACATTGTGAGCCTCACGGTTGGAGCTCCCCCGGTGGGCAATACCGCCACGCGAGATCCTGTCTAATTGCTCGCTGCCAGTGAGACCGACCTGCCACATAGAGCACTCGTTTGGTGGACGGGGTGTTGGAGGAGGTCATTGTGTCACTCTATTCCCCAATAGGAAATGGACAGGACGATCTGGTTGTGGTGGAATACCACCAGAGAGTGCAACGTAACATGCAGTCACCTCTTCCTTGTAGGCCAGTCACCAGTCCACATAGTTGTTCGAGGTCTAAGCGAAGCGCCTACTCCTCAATGACATGCCGGTACAATAACTGTTTGCAGAGAACCTACAACGGCCCAGTCATCACCTGATGAAGGGGCAGAAAGTGTGAGAGGCGGCTGTGGGGAATGGTTGAAGTAATGGAAGCGGCGAATCCAGGTGTATCCATCCTCATGCCTCAGCGATACGGAGACCTACAAGCCTTAAGAGGCTACGAGAAGCTTGTGAGCCTTCCGCAAGTCTTATCCGTCTGGCCGTTGTTGGGCTCTCCGATGTCGCTTTTTGTTTCTCTCTCGGAATTGTCCAGCCGTAGGCGCTCCTCGGAGAGATCATTCTCTTTGGATCCTTGACAGCCTTCCTTCGAGGATTCCACAGTTATTTTATGAGGAGAGCCTCTTGAGGCACAAAGGACTACCTCGTGGTATATGGCAAAACAGGGCGAACCGAGCAAACCCATGTTGCATTAGCGTTCCCCATACCGCCGCCACCTTCGGTCCTTTTTATCGCGAACATGGGGACTTTGGAATGTGGGAGCAGCCAATGCGGGGTTGATTTGCGTACTTTTGCCAGGCGAGCTAACTTCGGGGACAATCTCACATGGTGCACCAGGTGAGAAGCCTTTGCCGTGTTCAAAGCGGAAGTGTGCATGACAGGCTAGGACACTGGTTCGAAGATGTGTCTTCTTGAAACTGGTTGAACGTGAGCGGCAGGATTCAAAGAAGGATCACCGTGCAAAAATTCACACGGCCTCTAAAGGGTAATGCTTACACTGAATGACAGGTCCTCTGAAGACCCAAGGCATGCTCAACCACTTGCCCACCCAAGACGCTACATCGAAGGCTGCGAGCACACCGATTGTTGACATCTCTCAGGTTCTGTTGCAACCAAAGTAAGGTTTAAGTTTATATCTCCGTCCGCTGAGGTAATTTGGGTTTAATACGAGGTGCACATGAAGCAAGTCTGGATAAGGTCTGGTCCACCGGGCGCCACCGGAGTGTAAATATAAGCTTGTCTTTCTACCTCCTGGGTGCCTCTTGCAGGTGATCGACGCTGCCGCTTCGTCGGCATGATGAAGAGCCGAAGAGCCACCACTATTGTTTGCTGGGCTCGGACGATGCGAAGCTGTGGTTTTCTTCGATTTGAATCCCTGTTTGTTAGTACTAATGCCAACAAGCCAGAGCTTGATGTCCTCGTAGCTATTCAGCAAGAGGACGATGGTTGCACGGACTGCACGGAGCATATGCCAAATACTTCTTTGGCTATAGCACTCGAGTGTGTGGCAGACATCTTTGATTCCACAGGTGAGGTTGCTTACCAAGTCCCTTACAATCTTCTCAACGTGGAATACGTTGGTTGCTGAGAAGAGCGACAGTGTGGTTGTGTAAGTAATGTTCAGGGGGCTGGATGCTTCTTGTGTCGACGCCACTTGAGAGAAGTCTGAGATTCACACAGATAATTGAGTTATGAGCGACATTGGTTGATTTGATGGAATGGGAATGAACCAAGGATTCGCTCAGCCTGGGAACGAAAGGATTGACTGGATTCGTCCAAGTGTCTCGAGTATAGGGAAACATAGAGAACTCTTGTCCGCAGTAGCAACGACCAAATTTGTGGTTCGACCTTTCGAAACGTAAAACCTACCAACTGGTCTCATATGCGGGGGCTAGCATGGTATACAGCCTGCACCTACGATTTGTATCCGTCGATCCAACTCTTCGTTAGTCCAGTATTGCGACTCTCCTCGGGAAACAGAGTTATGCGAAATCTGTGGAAGTTCGCAGCATTGGCGACTCCAATTGTCGACGATTGGGACGACTGAGCTCGCAATGTCAGCAACTTGAACGAGCAGGATATATTTGGACCATGGCCTGAGAATTGCATCCAGAAAGCTTTGTGGTAAGAGACTGAATTTGCTCGATGAGTGTTGAGACACGCTTCCGCAGCCTTGCCGTGCCAAGACTTTTCTCATCCAACCTCGGCTGTTTTGGCAGCTGCGCTTCCACCAGAGTGTATCGACCGTCGTTTGCAGTCTTCGACAACAAATGCAGATGTTTCCGTGCAACTAAACCTCTATAGGTGATGGACAGGTCGCTCGCGACATTACTCAGGTCACTTCAGACCTCAGGTCATCCAGATGATGCCGCTCGGTAAGCGATACAACATCTTGTTCGACTCGGGTTTCGCTAAGTGATTCCAGGTTACTACCCGTGGCTACTGGCCTTCTGTCACGCCTCTCGAATCCTCTCAATATCACCCTGTTAACGACACAGCTCCTGTCGAATGACATTCTCTACCCGACCCCGACAGATGTCGCCCGGTGTCGACAGGTTTTCAGCGTCTTCTACACTGCGGTGCTGCGCTTGATCGAAGATAAAAATAGCTTTGCTCAGGAACATACGCGAAGCAATCTCACGGTTACGGAGTGGACGACGGCTGTTGTACACGGGGCCAATGACAAGTCCCCCCGATGGAGGCATACATTATTGCTTGGGGCGCTCCTCCTGGCATTCCGATCCAAGGACTTTGAAGGACTCGCCTCAGGCTTGAAGAACAAACTCGAGGTTGCGCTGGTGCTTGCCTCAAACCTGGCCCTGGAACAAAAAGATGCCGAGCCTAATTGTGAGCTGGCTGTCGTTTTCGTCTTGAACCATACTTTCCCTCTCCTTGCGGAAGTCCATCAACGACAGATCAATTACGACCTACTACTGCCGATATTGATTGATGCGACCTTCTTCTCTCGGGAGGGCCTAGAGCATGGATATTGGCTGGGAGTGATCGACTACGATGTCCGACCGTCTTCTGGGCCCGAGCAGAAATTCAACTGGACGGCCAATTCCACGTCTTTCCGCAAAGTCACAGAGATCAAATCGAGAAATCTGGTATCCGCACTTGGCCCTCTGTCGCGCTTGGTCGCTCACAGCATCGAGAACGTCCAGGACCGATCCCTGATCGTCTTCGCCATCAACAGGCTGGCCGAGTTTTCACGGACTCTTGCCACTTCGTGGAGGCAGAACAAGTTATCCGAAGTGGACATTAAGGAAGAAGCTCAATGCTTGGACCAGGAAACTATTACCAAAACCTTTCCCGTTCTCCTACAGGTACTGAGAGACACAATGTTCTCGATTGTCATCAGTCTTCGATCTGTGCTAGGAAGACTGCTCTGTGACAGGGTTTTAGCGTCGGACTCGAATTGCCCAAGCATAGCCATGCAATCTTTGCACATTTTGCGGGACACATACTTCATAGCACATCGGTTCGGACTCACGTCGTCCTCACAGTACATCTTTGTCAACTTCACATCCATCGATATTCTGAGCCAATACCCGCTGCAGTCGGAGAATTTCCTGGACTCAATCCGACCGGCTGATCTGGGTCGAATTCCTCCGCATCCGCTCGACAGACTCCAGGATCTCTTCTTCCTGAACACCGCCGAACATTTCACCTTGATACTATCACCACAGACCAATAAAGACCTCCTCTTTTGTGCCGCAACGCCGTATGTCGATCCACAAGGAGACCCGCGGCTAGCAGAGATCTTTGAAGCTGCACACAGTGTTGTGCTGGCCATCCTTGCTGCACCTCAGAATGCAGAGCTTGCAGGGATAATCGTTCCATTTTACGTCGAGACACTGCTCCAAAGTTTTCCAAAGCCGCTTTCGCCTCGTCAGTTCCGGTTAGCTATCAAATCTGTCGTCCGTCTTGCAGCGCCACCATCTGCTCTTGCCATATCTATGCCGCATACGCAAGCCGTTGTTGTAGATCTACTAAGAGAGCGTATGGATCATGCGTCAGAAGATCCACTTGCTCCCAATCCAGATCTTCCGATTGAGAACAGTCGCCCTTTGTCAGAAAAGGCTGTTTTGCTTCTTGCCATTATTGATTGCTTGAGTTTCTTACCGGTACCGTTATTGGACGAATGCCTGCCTCTGACTGCGGAGCTCCTCCACAAGGTTGGAAATCCGATCCAAAGGAAACAATGCCAACAGCGACTGTGGGAGACGTTGAGCAATGGAGAGATGGACGTTGAGCGTGCTGCAACATGCGTCGCTTGGTGGACTTCCAGAGGAGGGCGGGAGCACGTCATACACGGGGAACAGCAGGAGGACCAGGATTTCACTATGAGCGGCGCCTTGCAGTTCAACAATAAACTGTGAGACACCCAGGTTGACATGTGCGCCTCTGGCTCCCACAATGCGACTTGTTTGTCAATGTCTCTGGGTTTGAAAGTGCTTGGCCCTGCGGTTGAACAAAGCGCCGGGGATGGGGTTGGAGACGGTTTGCTTTTGGTGAGCGTGCGCCTACAAAGCATGGCCACAGCGTGAGGATACGTGTTTCTACAAATCTGTTCCACCATACTCACATCTCGTCAACCGTAATATCTCCTCCATCCTTCGATCTGCCAAAGCTCCCTGTTACCATGGCTTCAACTCGACGCACCAAGAACTTTGCAACCGACCCTCAGACCCCGATGTTCCTTTACACAATCCTCAAACAGCTGGACCTCAGATCGATCAACTGGAATGATGTCGCAGGCAGCCTTGGTATCTCCAATGGTCACGCAGCCCGCATGAGGTACAGCCGCATGAAGTCGCAGTTTGAAGGCACGTCCAACCAAGTCAAACCACCAAAGCCGAAAAAGGACAATTCCAACACTACCGACAACAAGTCTTCCAAGACCAAAGCGAAGAACAAGCGGCTTCTTGAGGAAGAAGAGAATGAGCGGCTAGCCGACCAACGAGCAGCAAGTCAACAGGTCATGCAACCAGAGCTTGATTCCAAGAGATTCAAGGTCGAGCCGCACTCCTACGCGCATTCATGGTATCCTTTGTACACTGCAGATGCTGTGCAAACGTTCCCGAGCGCATTTTGGGGTCAACCAGCCATTCCTCTGCAGCCAGCCCCACAAGCCTCGCATGGTCCGGTTGGGGTGCCTGCTCGGAATGTCGACCCAACGCCTCTTATCAAGACAGAGCCCAACATGACTTTGCCACCACACCACGATGATGTTGAGACGGCAACCACGACCATCAAGCAAGAACGCGAGGATCCTGTACGCCACTGTGGAGGAGCAGAGGTCAGCACCACAGTCGTAAAGAAGGAGCCAGGGACACTGGTGGAAGATGAGGCATTGCCTACCACAAGCCGCAACAGTGTCTCATTCGCATATCCCCTTTCTCGAACGATCAACGCCTTCTTCGGCCCTCAGCAAAGTGCACCGACCGCAGCGCAGAGTCATTCATTTCCTGCCGACACATCCGCCTTTTCTACATCACAAACCTTGCCGCGGGGCGTCTACTCATTCAGTGGTCACGGGTACGGCCAGACGCCTTTTCCATGGCCTACCCAGTGCCCTGGTCCAAACCCTGGGACACTTTCGACTGACGATGCTTGCGACCAGATGATACTGAATCCTTATGCTGCCTCTTATCAGGACATGCTCAACATGCCGTTGTACAGATTGTATCCAGAGACCTCCTCTTTGCAGACATTGCCAGGAAAAACTCAACGCATTGCCCCTGAATCAGGCCTGGTCGATATACCAAATGTCGAGTTGCATTCAGAAGAAAACAATGGTCGGCTGCCACCTGCTCTCTCGACAACAACAAGCCCACCGCCACCGGAGAGCGTGACGGTAAAGCATAGCGGTGGAGTATCCAGCACCAGAACGTCGGTCACAGTTTCGGATAGCCACGTCTCCTCCAGCGGATCTGCTGTGCCTGCAGACATTAGTGTTCAGCCAGCAGCCATTCCCGACGTGATTGAAGTCGACTCGGATGATGAGGGCGAGGTCCAGACGTCTTCAACGACAGCAGCTAGAGACGTGTCTGAACCCAAGATCAAGAAGGAGGTTGCTGGCTTGTGACGGTGTGCAAGGATTACAGGTTGAAGTTTCCAGAGGATTGCGTTTTGACACGAGTAGACTATCGAATGGAGGGTTTTCTCACTAACAAAATGGAAAGTGATGGATGGGTTGTTGGCTTGTATGACGCTTATAGATGACTCGCTCGCTGATGAATGAGTGGTAAGCTATGTATGAGAGTAGCATTGACGGTGTATGTCTATGGCCTGTGTTTGCTACATTCTATTAATGGTGGGACTGGTGCCTGAGGCCAAAATGCGGGGGACCCAATCAGAAACAACTTGAAGGATGCGCAAGTCGTGGCGACGATGATGTTGGGATCGTCATTTATTTCACTCATTTCACTCTTGCTTCTCTCCTCCTGCTCCTCCCACCCATTTCTCGTTCGCCATTGAAAGAGTCCATCATGTAGAGACTGCCTTTCTGTCCAAGTCACTCTATTACTGCAACATGTTCTCGTCATTCTCATCTCTCACACGCTTTGGTCTCGGCCTTGGCCGGAGCTCAACCTCAGCTGCGGAAGCCATCGCCATCCCTCCAGTCGAGGTGCACGACGTCGAAACCTCTACAGACAAGCGAGGACGTGCGCTAAAGCATCTGCTGAAACTCAACCATGTCAACTTTTCTATCCTGTACAACCATTTGAGATTTCACAACCACACACCTCATGTAGGAGCTTCCATCTTCCCCGGGTCATCTATCTACTTCTAACATTCCACGTTTTCGCTTTCCCACCGTAATACACTACTCACGCTATATGGCCTTATAGATTCTCGGCTCTGCATACCTCTTGTCGTCGTCCGCTGACCACTTACACGCCGTCTACGAGGACGCTGCGACAAACGAAGGCCATGAGCACTGGGTTGATTCACCCTCTGAGATCGCTCCCCACGACTACCGCGACTATCTGGGCAAACGTGAGTACCAACGTGCATTCGTCGATTTTTTCGAAGACCAAGTGGTGCTCGCCGGCTATGACTGGAAACGGGTGGTCGAACAGTTTCTCTTTGAGCGGGGGGGTGCAAAGAAGGGTGAGCCGAACGCAGAGCCCATTTTCAACTGCCTGACTGCAGGGCTGGGCCATCCTTTAATCCATCTCGGGTATGCGTACGAGCTGAATAGCCGCGAGGTGGCGATGGAGGCTCTCGGGCTTGCGGCGACGTGCTACGACGAGAAGCTCGCAAAGCTGTTTGCGACAGCAACGTCAACCGCACAAACTGCCAATTCGCCAAGTTACTCCACGAACAACCTATTTGAGGTCTTTGACCGGCTCCACAACGACAGTCGCCTTGACGGGGTATTTGACCACTACGGCGGGGACAACCTCACACACCTCCTGAGCGACCCTAGCTTGACCTCGATCCTCCTCGAACACTTTCGCGCGTGGCAGATTGTCAACCCGACAAAGGACTTTGCACAGTCCCAGGCTTTGGCGACCGCGCTCCTCATCGCCAGCGGGCCCAGCGTCGGCGGCCACGGCTGGGACTTTTTCCTCGTGCACCTCCTGACGACGTCGCACGCCGTGAGGATCCTGATCCCCTTCCTCGACCCCCAACACCACCTCCCCTTGGTGAAGGAGTGGCTTCTGATCGCCCTCGCGATCTACATCGCGCAGCTCCGCCCCCTCATCAGGACCGCGAACATCGCCGACGTGGACCTACAGGGCCGCGACTGGGACTTTGTCACCCGTCAAGCCGTCGACAGCAAGTGGAAGTTTGACGCGCACTTTGTCAAGGCGTGTCGCGCCATGCGCGAGGCCGAGCGGGTCTGGGGCGGCCACGGCGACGACGACAGGTACTACCTCAAGGCGGCGGTCAAGTTTTCCAGCGAGTTCAACGACTGGGGCGGCTTTGGCGCCGAAGAGGGCGAAGGAGGTGCGACGAGGGAAGTAAGCTGATCTCTCTCTATCACATACATACACACTAAGTAAAAGAAAGAGTGAGACTGGAAGAGAAACGGGGCAGGGAGATGAATGTGGAATGAGAATGTAAACCAAAAGCGATAATATTTCAGAATTTAATATCCATGACGCTCTACACAGCTATATATGTATCTGGCTACGTATACCCAGCTACACGACTCTAGCCACTCAGCCAACTCTATTTCCCCAACTAGCTATCTGTCTACCACGTATTAATGAAATTGGACCAGTACCGAAACGACCCCTACCACCTTGCCACCATACAAACCTACCACACTTGTCAATAATAGACAAGAATAAAAATGCCTGGCGAAATATGTACACGCCATTTTTACCGCCTACCGCCCACATCGATCTACCCACCTATCGGCTTCACAGTGTCCCTCAGAGGAATAAAAGATGGGATGGGGATGGGGATGGGAATGGACACCAACGTGCGCTCTCCAATAGGGACAAGGAGCCTCATAAGGCGGGTTTCGCTCTTCAGTGACTAACAAACATGTCGGTCTTGCTCTCCGGTTTGGCCGGGCGGGCCTCGTCGGTTCGCCAAGAGGAGGTGCATCAAGGCAAATGCGACAAATGTATGTAACGTACATCAGTCCCAAGGGTTTCTGTTTGACCTGCTTTTCTATTCTGCGCTGCCTGGGTGCCCAGACCTGCAATTGTGCAACGCGGACTCAAGTCGCTAGCAATTCGCTTCTTCTGCCTCTTCCCGGATAACCATAGTCAGTGTCACCCGCTAGGCACATGGCTACTGCAACCACAAACGAGCCTCCAGGTAAACGCCATGTGACGGCAGAAAATGCTCGACGATTCGTCGCCGATGTCCTTCAGGGCAACGGCGTCTCCGAAGAGAATGCAAAGATCATCGCCGACTGTCTGATCCAGGCTGATCTGCGCGGGGTCGATACTCATGGCATGAACCGCATCCCATCGTACATGGAACGTGTCCGACAAGGAGTGCTCGATCCCACTGCCCAGCCCATTTTCAATCAGGTCACACCTGTGGTCGGTCAAGTCGATGGCCGGAATGCTTTTGGATTCCTATGCGCACATGTGGGCATGGAGCACGCGATCGAGATGGCCCGCACGTACGGAATTGGCATGGTCAGTGTCAAGCATTCCAACCACTTTGGAATGTCTGCTTGGATCGTACAGCAGGCCATTGACGCCGGAATGATGAGTCTGGTGTTTACAAACTCAAGCCCGGCACTACCAGTCTGGGGAGGAAGAGAGAAACTCATGGGCGTAAGTCCCATTGCCTGCGGTGCGCCTGCGGGGCAAGCGCCACCATTTATTCTTGACATGGCGCCCAGCGTTGCTGCGAGAGGGAAGATCTACAAGGCGAAGCGACGCGGAGAAAAGATTCCTCTTGACTGGGCGTTAGATAAGGATGGAAGGCAGACGGACGACCCCGAAGCAGCGTTGGGAGGTGTCATGCTGCCCATGGGCGGGCCCAAGGGGTCGGGTCTCTCGATTATGAT
This sequence comes from Fonsecaea monophora, assembly GCF_001642475.1. NCBI lineage: Eukaryota > Fungi > Ascomycota > Eurotiomycetes > Chaetothyriales > Herpotrichiellaceae > Fonsecaea > Fonsecaea monophora. Next base: position 522,644 of record NW_019173935.1, on the reverse strand, counting down.
GGACGTCTTCTCAGGAGTGCTCTCAGGCAGCGCATTTGCTGGCCATGTGACCAATCCGTACGACCCCAGTAGACCCGCTGACACGGGGCATTTCTTCGTTGTCATTAAACCTGACTTGTTCATGAGCTTGGAAGAGTTCAAGCAGCGCATGGATTATCTGTACCAGAGGGTTGTGGGGTGCGAGAAGATGGATGGGGTAGAACGGATATTCTTTCCAGGGGAGATCGAACAAATTACCGCGATGGCGAGACTGGCGTCGGGGATTCCCTTGGTCGAAGCAGAGATTGATGCATTGAATGCGGAGGCTCTAAGGGTCAGCAAACAGCAGCTGGTGCTTCTGGAGACTTAACCCCCTCAGCCCCCTTTAACTCCTGCCTATCTGTGGCGCTGGGTCCTTGGATGGGATTCCCAGGGGCTGACATAACAATTGCATCTTGATGCGCATGGGAATTTAGGATCCGTCAGTGGCGCGTGTTTGTCTCCCCCCGGCCGCGTGTCCAACTCGCCAGCAAGCGAGATCGTTCGCCATCAAGCCACCTACACGATCAAGCCTTTTCGTCATCTTGCATATGGCCCGGGTGTAAAAAAGGGGGGCGGCTGAGGGGTCATGATTTCAACTTCTGCTCAAGGCCATGTCAGTCAGGAAGTACAGCAGTAGGGCCCGTGTTACCCATATTGTCCAGACTTGGAGTGGTCATGATGGAAGAGCCCGAGATATAAGATTTGAACCAGAGAAGTTTTCGCAGGCTGTAACTGTGCCTCACTAGCCTAGGTTCGTTGGTGTGTGACGGGAAGTTATTGAACAAGGGTTGCATGTGGAGAAGTTGGCTTGTTAGGCATCATTTTGCGCCCAGTAATAACGAGAGAATACGATGAAGGACACCAGTTTGCCAGCTTCCGACTTGCTGGGGGTCCTCTTTTTGAAGACCAGGGGGGGGGAGAGGAAATCTCTTGGGAAGGATCATGGTGTCGTCAAGGAGGTCATGGTGTCCCGCATATGCAGCCACCCAAACCTGCGGACTCGCTTCTCTTCCCACCTTCCTTTCACGCAGCGCGGCCACCTGGTGCCACCGCTACCACCACTGCCATCACTACCATCTTCTCACCTGCGCCACACGAACTCCAACCTGAACTGCATATAATCATATCCCGCTCTTTTTTTTTAACCTGATTTCACCGTCGATGTTGCAGGGGCAACTATTGTCTCTCATCCTACCTAGATTCCACCATCCGATTGTCCTTCCTTCGGCGCACGATCCCAAGACCAGAACTCTTGACCATCACCGCAACTGAGACCAACTGGCTCTTTCGCAGACTTCTGGTTGACCACACCTTCTTTGCCCCGACTGGCTCCTGGGTATCCTTCTTTTCGACATTTCTCACCCTCGTCTGGCGATCTACCGCGAAACCATTCATACTTATAGTCCAGTTTCTCTCGAACCCTGTCGTGCCACTGGCTAGGGCTTCTCGGTGATTAGGACATCTACTCAGTGCTTGTGGGAAAGATCCAATATATTTTGACCGGTCAAGAGTCGGTGGAGAGACAAACCAGGTATCGGAAGTCGGCCAATAACACTAAAATGCGAGCGTCCTGACGTCCTCACCTATGCCCCGGTCAGCACACGTCGCACGTAGGTACCAACGCAAAGTACCCAAGGGACTTTTATATTCCTCATCCGACACGAACCTGTTTCTGGCTGCAGCGCTGCTTCCACAAACATGTCGGGACCGGCTTCGCCCGACTCCACAGACCCCTTCAAGGAGGCAAACCCTCCAGCACCTTCTACACAAGGAATTCCCAGCACCTCAGCATCCCCGACCTTGCGGCAGTACCAAACACCTCCGACATGGATCCCTATAGCTCCCGTTCAGTCACATGTCAATATGTTCACTGGCCGATCTGATACCGAACAACTGGTATCGCCTTCGCCGTCAACAAGGTCAGATGAAGGCAGGTTGACTTTGAGTCCAGGATCTATCAATCGTGTCTTCCCTGTTCGTTCGACCGTTTCCATCGACCCTGTTGCTACTCCGATGCCTCGTATGAATCTGGCCAGTGGTTATCCCGGGATGAGACCTCCCATTGGCTCTAGAAACGCAAGTCGTGCTATCCTGGGACGTGTATCTACGTCGACAAGACACGCGTCGGCGTCTGAAGCGTCAGACCCCGGCTCGACATCCTATTCCATGGGCAATATCGACCCTCATTTTCTGAACGATATTGTTGCAGACGATGTTTCCACCAAGTCGGAAGTCTCGAGTCTGTCTGGTGGAGTACCGCTCTCCGTAGCGTCAGAACCAGGTTTGGTTACGGCACGCTTCAAGCATGTTGTAACTGACGGTGGCCATGCTGTGATTACGGGAAGGGACGGGGAGACATTACAACGATGCGAAGATGAGCCAATTCATATTCCGGGTGCCATCCAGAGCTTTGGTCTTCTCATCGCTTTCCGGGAAGAGAACGAAAAGCTGGTTGTGCGCGTGGTAAGCGAAAACTCGGCGAAAATTATCGGCTATACACCTCCTCAACTCTTCAAACTTGAATCATTTCTCGACATCTTCGTCGAGGACCAAGCGGATAACTTGCTGGACCACCTGGACTTTATCCGTGAGGAAGGTGCAGCAGATGTCGTGGCGAACGGACCAGACGTTTTCCTGTTGTCGATCAAACCTCCACAGGGCCGGACCCGTCGGTTATGGTGTGCTATGCATCTGTCGGAGACAGATCCAGGCTTAGTGATTTGCGAGTTCGAAATCGAAGACGATACGAGAAATCCACTGGCTTCCCCAGAGGACTTGACTCCTCCAGTACCTGAAAACACTCTCGGAAGTAATCCTACAGTTGAAGAACTCATGGACAGCACTGTCAATATCAGCAAGCCGTTACGCGTCTTGCGCAGTGCTCGTAAGAAGAGAACAGAGGCAGCGGCAATGGAGGTATTCAACATCATGTCCCAAGTACAAGAACAACTTGCCAGTGCGCCAACCTTACAAACCTTCCTCAAAGTCCTCATTGGCATCGTCAAGGAATTGACCGGCTTTCATCGTGTCATGATATACCAGTTTGACAACGCTTGGAATGGGAGAGTCGTTGCAGAACTTGTTGATCCTCGATCGACGTGGGACCTCTACAAAGGCTTGAATTTTCCCGCATCCGACATACCCAAACAAGCACGAGACTTGTACAAGATCAACAAAGTCCGCTTGCTCTATGATCGTGATCAGGAAACTTCCCGACTCGTATGCAGAACTGTGGAAGACCTTGAGAAACCTCTCGACATGACGCATGCGAACCTTCGTGCGATGTCTCCGATCCACATCAAATACCTCGCCAACATGGGCGTTCGGTCATCTATGTCAATATCGATAAACGCCTTCAATGAACTGTGGGGACTGATCTCTTGCCATTCGTATGGAAGCAAGGGGATGAGGGTGTCATTTCCCATCCGCAAAATGTGTCGGCTAGTCGGCGACACTGCCTCTCGCAACGTGGAGCGTCTTTCCTACGCTTCTAGATTGCAGGCTCGTAAACTTATCAATACCTCCTCCACCGCCACGAACCCATCGGGATACATCGTGGCCTCCTCTGACGACCTATTGAAATTGTTCGACGCCGACGTCGGTGCACTTTCTATTAGGGATGAGACGAAGATTTTGGGAAACCCCCGGGGTCATCTGCAAGAGGTCCTTGCTATGGTCGAATACCTCCGAATGAGAGGGATGAGCTCAGTTTTCTGCTCGCAGGACATCAGCAACGATTTTCCTGATTTGCGATACGAACCAGGCTGGAAATTCCTGGCTGGTGTCCTTTTCGTCCCTTTGTCGACTGGTGGGAATGACTTTATTTCCTTTTTCCGTAAAGGCGTATTACAAGAAGTTAAATGGGCCGGCAATCCCTACGAAAAATTTGTCAGGGAAGGGACGGAAGGCTATCTTGAACCCAGAACGAGCTTCAAAGCGTGGAGCGAGACCATCGTTGGCCGATGTCGAGACTGGACAGACGAAGAGATAGAGACAGCGTCGGTCTTATGCCTTGTCTACGGCAAGTTCATCGAGGTCTGGCGTCAGAAAGAGGCAGCCCTCCAAAACAGCCAGCTGACTCGTCTTCTGCTTGCCAATTCCGCGCATGAGGTCCGTACCCCATTGAATGCAATCATCAACTACTTGGAAATTGCGCTCGAAGGTCAGCTGGACCAGGACACACGAGAGAATTTGGCTAGGTCCCATTCCGCCTCGAAATCGTTGGTATATGTCATCAACGATCTCCTGGACCTTACGAAAACAGAGGGTGGTCAAACTCTGGTTAAAGACGAGCCGTTCAACCTCTTGAACACTTTGAAAGACGCCACTGATCCTTTCATCGGCGATGCCAAGCGAAAGAATTTACAGTACAAGGTTATGATCCAGGCCGAGCTGCCGCAACGGGTCATTGGCGACCATCAAAGAGTTCGACAGGTGGTATCAAACCTCATCGCGAACGCAATACAACACACAAGAGAAGGGAGTGTCATTGTGGAAGCACACATCTTATCAACTCCTCAAGTGCAAGGCAAGACTGAGATCGAAGTTGTTGTCGAGGATTCCGGAATAGGGATGTCTCAGAGCAAAGTCGACGCGTTGTTTAGAGAACTTGAAGAAGTTTCCTACGAAGAGGATCTGCCGAGCCCTACCGCAATGACGAGTGATAAATTCATCGATAAAACCCAGTCGGAAAACATCACCCTTGGTCTAGGTCTTGCTGTTGTTGCACGCACCATTCGGAATATGAATGGACAGTTGCGAGTGAAGACGGAAGAAGGAAAGGGATCTCGGTTTGTCATTGTTCTAAACTTTGAAAATGAAGCGTCAGAGGCAGCCCCATCAGAAAACCTTCCACGATCTTCGGAGGCCACATCTCGACCCTCCACATCTTCCGGGCCGCGTGAAGGCGAGGTCACCTTGATTTACAAGAATCCTCCAAGAACCCCTGAGCCGCCTCCCTTTATTCGCAGAGAAAGTGCGGGCAGTATGAACAGCCTGGCAAGTCTCAAGAGCGGAAAAAGTGCTCCGAGTCTCAAAAGCGAGGCAAGCCAAAGGAGTGACGCCGACAGACTTATTGATGCTATTCAGCAGCCTCTGCATTTGGCTGAAAAGCCGAGCAGCAGTGCTAGTCCTAGCACCAAAGAGTCACGTCGCATTTCTCGAGAGTTGGCTGAGGCCTTTTCGAACACTCCCAAAACTAGAAGTCTTCCTTCTCCGAGAGAGCTGAAGTCTGTGTTCTCCCGAACAGGAGGATCGGAAAGGATAAAGGACTCTGGAACCCCACTGCGGCCTGTCCGAGTTCCTGATAACCATCCTGAACAGCCCAGCGGGTCGCTATCTGGGCCCAGGGTTCTCTTCGAAGAGCCGGAGTCGGTAGGTACACGATCTGATACGACTGAAACGCCAAAGGTCACATCGTCCGATAACTTCTCGGTCTTGGTTGCGGAGGACGACCCTATCAACAGCAAAATAATGAGGAAACGTCTAGAAAAGCTTGGACATGCAGTTCATATGACAGTGAATGGTGAAGAGTGTTCTTCGGCACACGGAGAACAGCCTGCTTCGTTCGATGCCATTCTTATGGATCTTCAAATGCCCATCGTGGACGGATTCAGCTCCACGAAGATGATTCGATCGTTCGAAAAAACCTACGGCAAGTCGTGTCTTTCCAGTAAAGCTGGTGGCAATGGACGAATCCCTATCTTCGCGGTCTCTGCTTCTTTGACCGAAAAGGAGCACGACAAATATGTGCAAATAGGCTTTGACGGGTGGATATTGAAACCAGTGGACTTCAAGCGAGTGGATCTGCTGTTGAAAGGCATTGTCGACCAGGAAGCTCGGAATGAGTGTGTCTATGAGCCGGGCAAATGGGAAAGAGGAGGGTGGTTCTCGCCTCGGGACGAGCATCAAGATCCTTTTGGTATCAACACCAAGCCGAGCGGGGAGACGCCAACTAAGCAATCAGAACAAAGTGAATTCAACATGACCAGAACCACTTCGGCCGAGCAATCGCCACCTTCGAAGGCAACTCTTGTCCCAGACAATGAAAGCACATGATGAAGGCAGCCAATTTGGGGACTGATTGCTACCCAAAGGCTCAAGGAGGGCATCCCTTTTGACGGAGAGTGTCCTGATTTCGTTCCTAACTCTGAATACGATTATGTGTGTATGAATACGTGCTACGAGTTCTGCGACGAGGTTTTCTCTTGGGAGCGAGTTTCAAGCGAGTCAATGTTCAAGGGGGACGGGAATGGCTTCCCCTGGTTTACAAGATGGGTAACCAAAGAGTGTCCGACGGATAGATATATCGAGACCACTCAGAAGACGCAAAATGAACAAGACGTTCTCCTCCAGAAAAGTCCTCCCGAAAAGGTTGAGTGAACCTTGCCCGCACGCGTTCACAGAGTCATTCATGTCTTACGCAAAGGACGACTTGTTATGATCAATAAAAGTCTTGAGAGCTATGAACTCAAGATGTCGTAAATCATCCCAACCCGCGCTCCCTCGCATTGACACCAACGTTTTGACATTGACATTGACACTCACAATATCCCTGTACCAAAGATTCTGGGTCCCCTTTTAACCCCCTTCTTCCTTTTCCCTTTCCCACTTGTCCAATCCTCGCTGTGTTTTGATATTACTAGGTACCTTCGGTGCCTCATCGCGCCGTGTGTTTGTTATCATGTTATCTTATATTATTTAGGGAGACGGAAGAGATTCGACTCCTCGATCTCGGTCCACAGCCGGAAGCCGTCCGAGTCGTTGGTGTAGCTGTACCACAGGAACATGCCGAGGCGATCGCGCATGGTCGACCAGTTGGCAATGTCCATGTGGCGGGTCAGGTCGTCCAACATGGTGCGGTACCACCGGCGGTCGGGGGATCCGATGGCGGCGATGGCGCCCATGGTCGCGGCCCAGAGGACCAGGTCCGACGCCTCGTTCCACCACGGTCGGAGCGACGGGTCGAGCAACTGCTTCTGGATGTCGCGAGCCAGGCGGTGGAAGGGCGCGGCGATCGCGGGCAGCGGAAACACCACAAGCAGGTTATAGACGAGCGTGCCCAGCCGCGCGAGACGGAGTAGGGGGTGCTCGTCCTGGAGCTCGTCGGGCAGCGGCGTCAGGAACAGCAGGCTGTGCTGTACAAAGTTTCTCTCATTCGCGATGAAGCCCAGATGCTGGGCCTCGGGCCTCCCCTTGACACGGTCGTCCACGGCGAAGGTGTACTGGATGATCCACTTCAGAACGACGAGGAGTTTCTCGGACATCTCGTGCCCGAGAATCTCTGGGAGGACGCGAAATCCTCGGCCGAGGCCGACCAGCGGATGGGTTTTTCTCGACGAGGCATTCAAAGATCCAATGACATCGTCATACATCATCGCGTACGACAGCAGGGGTCTTGTGAGAGTCTGGCTGGCGAGGATGATATCTCCGCTATATTTGCGGAGTCAGTGTCAGGCTACAGGTTCACGGGGAAAGGAGGACGACGACTTACAAAGAAATAGCTTGCGCTAGCCCGGGCAGCCTGATTTTCGAAAGACCTCCGCGAAGATCCAACATTTTGGCCAGACCTTGCAGGTGCACACCGACAGTATGTAGGCGACCCCCATACAGATGAAGGAGTTGCAACGTGGTCAGTGGACCTTGGGATGGTACCGGACCGGCAAGATGGACTCGAGGCTCTCCGTGATAGGAGAGGGCGTATACAGCCAGGATATTTTCATCCTCGCAACTTACCGAAGCATCGGCAAACTTCTGGTGCACACCTCGAATGGTTTCGGTGTAGCATTGCATCTGTTCCGGTGATTGGGCGGGGGACAAGCGGAAAATGCGATTGCGTGTAAGTTGACAAAATAACGAGGCGTGAAAGAGGCTTCGATCGCGGAAGGTCATCTTAAGCCATTTCTCCGAGTGTGGACTGAGCGTCTGCCCGTTCTCGGGCGGGAACATTATACACAGGAAGCTATTCACTGACCGCCACAGTCAGTCTCATCTGTTTGACTCTACTCCAAACGGCCCAGCACATACCTTGATCGAGCACAGGGCTCACAAACTCCTTGGGTAAGTCGGATGGGTATGTTTCAAACGGGTCATGGTGGCCAGAGACCAGCAAGCTCGACAGGCTGGCGCTGGAAATCGAGACCAGTTCTCCTGCTGGCACCGGCGACTCTGTAGCGAAGTCGGTTGCCTCATCTTCACTTTTAGGTGTCCTATCATCGCTATCTGTCGAGGAAGACCCTATGGTCTGAGGAGTCGCGGGAGCGAGGACCCTCTTGGTAGGCCTGACCTGGCTGCGGATTGAAGAACGACGTCTTGCTGCTACCGGCCGACTTGAGGCGCCATCGGTGGATTTCTTGACCCGCCGCCAGTGGTAGTTGGAAGCATTGGAGCGAACGAGGGTCTTGTTGCGCGAGCGTTCGGCGTCGGTGGAGGGGTTTGCGGTGACGAACTGAAAGGTCTTGGTGGCGGAGGCAGAGGCGGAGGAGGAGGAGACAGGGCTCGAGGCTGTGATTCCAGCGCTGGGATCTGGCCGAGGGGTCACGGCTTGCGCCTTGTGCATGTCCTGCCGTTGCTAGACATAATCTTGGACAAAAACCTGGCCGACAGGAAATGAAGATGAATGGAGAGGTGTGCCAGCCCTTTGACAGCCGCAGTTTGGAAATCAAGAGGGTGACCGACAGGCATGGTGCTCGCTAACGGGTGTGGGGTTTGCCTCGAAAATCTGGTTCCACGGTTCCCATGCAGGTCACAGGGCCCCATGGCCCGCGGTGTGTTGAAGCCGAAGTCTGAAATTCGACTTGGCCGGACCGGGGGAAAGAGGGGGGCCTCACTAGGCTTCCTAGTCTGGGTGCACCAATAGTGGTTGGCTAAAATGAACAATTCGAGGGCGCAGACAAGGCGTTTGAGGGCATGTGGAGGGTAAGAAAATTCGTTGGATATTATCCGGGGCGCAGGCGACGCTGTTGCGGCTGGGAAACCTTGACCCCCGCAGCCTACACATTTGACAACCTCCACGCTTTCCTTTCTCAGGGTGTTGACGTCGACGACTTGAAGCAACGATGGGATTTGTCCAAACCCTATAACCAGGGTTTCAGGGGTTGAATGGTCTGTAAATAAAGGTGAAGATCGCGCGGGGACGCACGACAGGTACAAAGCGTGGACTCGAACACTAGGTATTATTTCACAGGCGCGTTGTCTAGGTAGTCCCCGATATGGCAGACACATCCTCAACTAGGCGAGAATCAGCATCTAAACAAATAGATGTAAAGCAAGCACCCGTTTCCTGTCATCACCTCCTATCTCTTACAATCTTCTCTTGGACAATTGTCTGGAGAGACCAGCGAGAACACCTGACGTCATTCGACCTGGAAACAAGGAGGCTGCGGTACATAATGGTTGGATCTCATGACAATCGACATCATTTATGCTAGGATACATACTGGCATACCTTTCTTGTAAGTACTATATCCTTCCTTTACCATTCGCATACACATCAGCAGTATTGTGTTTCTGTCACGTCACACCAGAAGAGGGAGGAAAATGCCTCGCCGTCCAAAGAGGAGAAAGACAGCAACCGACTCATCAGTGGCCGCTGAACCGCCTCCGCCCATCGTGAATACTTCTCCTTTCGAGGGAAAACCTGACATTAGCGCCAAGATGAAAGATGGAGGAGAGGAACACACCGTGGTCGCTGCGGAGAGCGATGAAGTCCACATTGACTCAACCAGCAACGCCAGCGAAGCACCCACGTTTGACGACATTGATCCCACCGACCCCGTCGACCGCGCAATATTCGAGGAAGAACAAGTCCCATATGATGATGCCGATGATGGAGGTGTCACCCGCTCCAAGCGGAGTGGACACATAAGCGGCAAACGACAGGGGGGCGGCTTCAACGCCCTAAAATCCTTCCACGGCCAGATATACACGGGCATGGCCATTGGCGGCTCACACACGTGGAACTACGACCAGGGAGTCTGGAAAGAAACCAAAGTCGAGCCGGACCTCTGGAAAATCGACTACGAGACGACCAAGCGACGGGCGCGAAACGCTCCCAAGGGGAGCGGTGCGCCGGTGGGCACAGAGTATCATTGGCTGATAGTTGCTCATCAGGTTCGGGATTGCCCTCCCCTCTTACCCTATCCTTTGACATGGAGTACATCATTATGTCACTAGCGGAGCAACACGCAGCTAACTATGAGGATGTCACGGTTTCAATTGGATGAGTCTAGCACGTCAAGAAAACCGACGCAAACACGTACACAACCCACCTCGTCGGGTCCAAGTACAAGCTCGCGCACAAGAACGTCAATTCCACGTCGTGGTCCGTGCCGACGGTCAAGGCCCAGCGCGAGCGGGAGATCGAGCTGCTCGAAGACGCGAAGCGCAGGGTGCAGGGCCTCCCGCCCGTTCTGGCCGGCGAGAGGGTAAAAGTGGAAAAGGGGACTGAAAGGGGCCAGCAGAAACTGGACGCTTTGTTCTCGATGTCGGGCAAGGTGAGTGGAAGTGATGTTTGGGGTGGGAAGAGGAAACGCAGCGAGGTTGAGGGCGAGGGCGAGGGCAAAGGGGAGGAGGGAACGTAGGCAAGGGATGGCTAGATGGGAGGCAAGACACAGACAAAGAGACTTGGAGATTCCGTACGAATGTACCGAGTCCATTACTATTGAAAGGGACTGGTTGGTCGCCATTGAATCTGGATTGGCGTCAACATGAACGAACAAGACTTTATTCCCGGGGTCTTCGGCGGGAGAGGAGAGGAGAGGAAAGGCTCATTCAGGGTTGGAAAAGGTCTTTGGAGCACCAACACTTGCCAAACATACCGAGTCCCTCCTAAGTTGTAAGTCGAACCACACTTACACTTTCTTTACCTTGGCTGATAGATCTTGGAAGAGGACTACCTAACCGAGCAGTAATGAGACGAGCCAAAGCTGCGAGATGCGCGGGTCAGTCATGTCGGTAACATTCGTTACATACTGTTTGTTATATGCAGTCCCTTCCATCAGAGAAGACACCCTGATCCTGATCCTGATCCTGATGCAAATGGTCCCGCCACCATTCACGCCATGCTTGCGATGCTACGAAGCCCATCCACCCACCCAAACGAGGGACATGAAACCGTACAAGACGTTCTCAAATTTTATGAATTATAACAAAATTTCTCGCTGTGATCTTTGTGATCTTGTTCCTCACATATGCTCTTTCATCGTTGCTGCGCCCCATAACCGTACCCGCCATTCCCATAGCCAGTGTGCGGCGTATATGCATTGTACCCGAAATTGCCTGTCGAGTTGTTGTTATGGAAATCGTCGACCCTGACCTGTCCGGAATACCCGTGATTGTAGTCCGAGTCTGCGGCGTGGTCCCTCAAGCGCAATCTCGAATCTTGAGCCGCGTGCGCGTTGTAGTCTCCAATCCCGTAGGGCAGTCCGTCTTGGGCAGCCTCGTGGTGGTTGAGCAGTCCCGACCCCGCCGAGTTTCTGTTCAGGTCGTCCAGTTTCACATCTGCGCCGCCTCGCGCAGCATCAGCGCCCATCTGGTTGTACTTCCCGAGCTTGGTCTCGGCGCGCCGAGTCCGCACATCCAACACAATCAGGGCGATCTGGGCAAGCAACCCGAACACCTCAAAGGAATACAGAGCCTTGTAGATGCGACAGATCATCATCCCATCGTCAGAGGCCCAGTTGGCCCGGGAGCAGCTGTGGCCGAGTGTGCCGTACATGTTCCACGTCAAGAGACAGTAGCCGACCAGCCAAACGATGAAGATTGTGACGTTGAGGATCAAGTTCAACAGAGGCGAGAGGAAGAAGCAGGTGTACACCAACGAGGTGAGGAGGAGCGAGATCAGAGAGAGGACGGAAGAGGCGAGCACCTGGAAAGTCCAAGAGTCAGTACAATCAACGTTGAATTTTGCCAATGGCCGGGCGCCATGTTATTTCTCGCTAGTGTCGATATAACGTACAATGATCAACGTCCAGGGCAACTTAAACCCATCGTGACGCAGCTGAATGCAGAAATATATCAAGATCCCACTGACAATCGCAGCACTGATGAACGCGATCGCGCGGATAAGATGGAAGGCCGGTCGGGGGTAGACCTGCGGGCGTGACTTCATTTTGGAGGGCATGATAGAACAGGGGGTCGCCTCTGGGAGGCAGACGGAGGGAGGTACAGCGTATATAGCAGTCGCAGACGGTAATGCAGACGTCGTGGCCCGCCGAGGCCGCCCCGTGTGCCGGATCAGAGGCGGTGCGTTTCAAAATTTGCGAATGGCAGTGCTGGAAAACGGGCGGGCGTGCTCAGTGTTCAATTGCTCCTGAAACACGAGTGGTATCAGGCACAACAAACAAATGTTGGAGAAGCTGTAACACAGAGCTGCGTGGAAAGATATTCACACAACCAAGGAACAAGTTACAGAGAAGGCCAGTATATCAGAATCGAGCACGGGGTAAATTCCAAGAGAAGGTGACGACGCCATGGTTGAGTTAGCCTTTCTTGTCGGTTTCACACGTTTACGTTGATCATCTGAGTGAGGCTGAGTTACAGCCTTGAACTGAAAATAGACCCGCGCTAAACTACTTTAAGCACTTGGCCTATGATGTGCTGGTAGTGGAAACTCAAGTCCGCCAATCATGAAACCCGTTGTCAGGGCAGGCAACGGTCCAGGAGGCTCTGCCACGAATGCTCTCTTTATATATCAACGAAGAGAGCATGCAGATAAAACAAGCGGCGTGAGGTTTGGGTGTCTTGGTGACCAACCGAGCTTTAGATGCAACCCCCGACATAAGAATGAAGAATCAATTATGAATAAAACTGCTCTGAGTGACGAAAGACGGAACTCAGTCAGGCGTCCAAAGGCGCAGTGACCGAAGGATCAAAGGACTGTATTGGTTGTTTGTGGAATTTTCAAGAAAAGCACGGCGGCGAGCAACAACTTGAATGCCAGAGCACCACATCTCTCCAACTATCTCGAGTCTCCGTGACCAATTTCCACCAATCCAGGCCGCTTTCTTTGCTTCATTCCTAGCGAAGCGGACTTTCCTTGATGATCCCATTCCCGGGGACAAAGCTCCCCGCCCCCGCAGCATTCAACTTGAATGCTCCTCCAAGTGAACTACTACTGCCGCTGGCACTTCCAGGCCCTTTAGGCGGCGAGGTTGGCAACGGTGTACCCGCCACAGACGAAGGCAAAGTCATCAAATCCGGGGTGTTTCTCCCACTCTGTACAGCGCTGTTTGCTGCTCCAGTACCAATACCATCCATGGGCATTAACGTTCCACCAATACTGCGTGGGGGAGGTTTCCAGCCGTATTTTGTGCCTTTGCGGTAGATGTCCTCAATCATCTGCTCTGCGACGCCCGCATCTTCGTACTCCTGAAATTTACGCCACAAGCGTAAGGCCATGCGCGCGTCTTCAATGCTGTCATGCCCATCGGTTTGCATCGCCTCATCCAGCGTAGTTTCTTCCTGGATGTATTCCTTAAATACTGCCCACGCAAGATATCGCAGTGAAAACCGCCGGTTCTTGCCAGGGGCGAGGTACAGAAATTGCGTGTCGACTGTTTGAGACTTGGGGACATGAATATTGGCCTTCCGAAAATCTGATGCCAACCCGTGTCCAACAAAGATGCAGCCGAGGTTAAGCAAAATCCATAGCTTTTTATAGGCCACTTTTAGAGGCACCAGGTTGTGATTTGATATTTGGGGATCGAGGTCCCCCGGGCGGATGCCCGAATACTGAGTTTTGTAGTCGACAATCGGTTCGTAGATGGTGATGTAGTCGTCAATAAAAGGGACTCCTTCGTCTTCACCCTGCCCACGTACCACGCTAACACGTGCAAGGCCAGACTTCGCTGGCCGGATGGTTTCTTGTGTTCCGTCTGCCTTGACATTGATCTCGGCTTTCTCCAATTCGACGAATTCGGTGTCCAGCGCGATGGGAGTCCCTTTCTCTGGGCGCTCTCCGGGCGTGAGGATTTTACAACCCTCTTTAGGATAGAGACCATTGACGCTATAGTGCTGGTATAATAAAGTTGTGTCCATGCCTCGTTTCCAGTTGTGATCAAGTCTACCGTGTGCATTCTTGACTTGATAGGCAAGGACGCTGGGCATTTTCCACCCTTTGTTGAAATGGAGGGCCTCTCTCGGATCGACTGGAGACACCAAAAAGTCGTTGAAGAGATGCCAGTTGGGAAATACTTTCTGGTTGGGGGTGACCTCGGGCCCACTGCTGGAAACCTCCACGTTCACCATGCTGACGAGGTGAGGTTGATGGCGTTCACTGGTGTCAATCTCGGCTACGAAGCCCACCAACTCATAGATCACCAGGCCCGGGGATTTGTTTCGCTGATGCAAGGCTAGGTCGGAACCTTCGAAAACGTACACGTTCCTATCCTGTACGATAACGCCAATCTCGGAAGGGAGCCAACCGGGGGTCTCCCAAATTCCGCGCATCGCAGGGTTAGTTCCCAGTGCCGCATTAATCATCAACACGAAAGGCAGTTGTCGAACTGTTTTTCGGATTGCCAACTGTTGATATCTTCGACATCGACTGCACCAACCTCGGTTCTTAGCTTCTCGTTCGATGGTGGTCTTTAAGATGGACGAAAACTTGATGTATCTCATAGAGTGCTTTGGTTCGAGTTGGGGATAGACAAGGTCGTGCACATAGGTGCTTGCAGGCTTGGTTGTCTCATTGTTGCAATACATGCAACGAATGGCCTCAAAGGCTTTGCTTGCAATGACCTCCTCAATACCGTCACCACTCGTCGCCATTGTGACGTAGTCATGTGCCATTTGCTTCAAGAAGAATCGATTCACTGATTGGATTGTCGTCGAGAGCGGCGTACCGTTGGCCAAAGACAGATTTTCGAAAAGGCTGAGGTTCGCAGCTTCCCTAGAGGCTCCAAAAGCCCTCAGAAGATTGGTCGCCTGGCAATTCTGACCATTTGCTTTCTCCAGCATGTCGAAGAGAAACCCAAATTCGCACAGAAGACACTGGGCTGCCACGCACGATGTGGCAGCATGCTGGATGGCCACATTGCGGATAAGAGGAACAAATTTGTACAGCTGTAATAGTGAGTTGATGAACGAGTTGGCAATGTGCGTTTCCAGTCCCGAATAAGGGGTCTTGTTGTAATATCGAAAATCAAAGTCGTCAACTCCGAATCTGCTGTACTTGATCTCGACATTACTATATTTGAGCATTCGTTCCTCATCGGTTTGCGCCCGGCCACTGAGAGAAACTCCGGCCAATCCTTCGGCGGCATCAGAGAGCTTCCTGTTGTTTCCATTGGCGGGAGCTTCTTTTGCCTTTTCGCTGAGAAACTTGGGCGCAGTGATTGAAGCCGGCACGTGACCTATCCTGGTATCTTCAACCTGGTATCGGAGAAGCTTTCGAGGATTCAGATTGGGAGCGTAGTGGCCCATCTCGGCAGTCTGCATGTGAAACAACAACGATGGCTCGATTGGCACCGGTGGCGCTCCAACCTCAAATACCATATGACTTGGCCAGGCTGACAGTAGAGGTTCTGAGTAGTATGGCATGCCTATGGTGTTGAGTGGTGAGTCATTCCAGTCAACATGAGGAATCTGCTGGGGAGGAGGATCTGCAAATTCTGTTTCCTTGCTAATGTTATTGAAGCGGACTTTGGAGGGAGACCCCCAAAGGTATATCCATCCGTTTGAATCAGTGATCACCAGGGCATCCCCCGAAGAGGCGATTTCCATTCCCAGCATAAACTGGACGTTTGCTTGCTTGAGCATGACATTGACAGGGTTCATCAGATCCACCACCTGCATTTGCCCGGTTTGGGACGCGACAAAGCTGGTGGTTTGGAGTTTCGGATGTAAGCGGGCGTATGCGGCACCTGCATGAAAAGGTATGGGAGGCAGGGATGTGAGCGACTTCAGATCGTAGACATTGGCCAACGGGTCGACGATAGGCACGCCCAGTTGCCTGACGGAGAAGCCACACGTAACAAGAAAGTCGTTGCGCGCATCCATATCATTGACCGCGCTGGAGTGGGCTTTCCAGGACTTGAGGAGTTGATAGTCGGTTAAACTAAGAATATGCACGTTGCCGTCATCAGTTGCAGCACATATATGGCGACTTTTTCTCAAGATCGTGTACTTCGCCTGGGCAGGATGCTCGGAGACAATTTGGCCCTTGTCTATGTCGATGACGAAAAAGGTGCTTTGGCATCCTGCGACGACGACGAGATTGTTGGTGGCAGCAAAAGCCATGCATCGGAGATCCGTCATCAGGCGATGCGAGATGTGCCATTGCGTTAAGCCTCTGCGGGTGACGAAATGGATGCTGGAAGACGAGATGGAAAGGATACCCTTCTCATGGACCAAGAGCTGCTTCACCGGTCCTTCTCCCAGATGAGCCTTGACCGAAACATACCGTTGCAATTCGGGACCATAGAATGAGGTGACTCGGCCCTGGCCTCAAAGGTGAGAGGTGTAAACAATAGTTCCAAGAGCCACCCTTACCTGATCGTTGCCCACCCACAGAAGTTCCTGTAGATCATCAAAGGTAACCGCGCTGGCGGGAGTGGGAATCGCATGCAGCCCCGACGAAGGCACTGCGATGCGAGTGATCTCATCCCAATCTGCCTCCATGGGCAAACTGGTGCCGACGTTGTTGAGTTATTGTAGATCTGGAGGACGATGCATGATGGCAGCAAGCGGTTTGAGTGATGAAAGGTCTTCGAGGGCGATTTGATTTAACAGCGTGCAGACTAGTCATATCATAATGGCCGTTTGTCGTCGATCGTCGTTTGTCGAGATGGATAATCCAGGTAGTGATAATTGATGGTTGATGGTTGGAAGTTAAGGGCAGGCGCAGGAGTAGCAGCCCTGGCCATAAAGTGAAGAAAGTGGCTGTGATTTCGGTGACTGCGGCTTGAAACTGTGGCGTCACCAGCGGCAGCGCAGCCTTCAGCTTCTCGCCATGATGCATTTGTGCATCCATGTCAAACTCCCCACGTCTATCAATCTCAAGCTCCTCGTTCTCCTGCTACTCGCCCCTTGCGCGACTTCACTACTTCGACTTGATTGTTACTGTGTTTGGCTGACACTGATATTTCTCTACTCAATTCACTGCCCGCTTCATCTCCCACTACGTTGTCACAGCTGATTTATCGAGAGGGGCCACGCCATCAACTAGTGCCTGTATCTCGCTTGTCACCTATTTATTCCCCACAGCCCACGACTGAGGCTTGCCTCATCATACTCTCTAACTATCACGAGCCCACAGAAACATTCTCATCTGCTAACACGACAACGATGAGTAGCTACGAGAGTAAGCACGATGTCTTCATGCTACGCGCGACTGGGTTGACGCTTTCTAGCTGAACATGCCTCTGACCCACCAAACGGCAGTCAAAGCCAGTCACGCCGACCCGATCTCTCCACCTTCCTGAGTCTTCTCTCTGAAGTCACGCCCGACCGACCAGAAGAACGAGCTCGTGAAGGGGCCGTTCCCGTTCCTGCCGATGTCTCGGCCGTCTTTCGCTCGCTTGCAGAGGCATTCGAAGTAATGCGTAGGGTTAACGACAACGCCGACTCCAACTTGCTCGAGAGCATGATCCAGAACCTGATGGACACTGCCGAACGACCTCCTCGGGAAGTCAAGGGTGTGGACGAGGAATACATTGCTGCTTTGGAGCGAGTCAACATCAAAAAGGTCAAGAAAGATGCTGACTGCCCTATCTGCGGTAACGCTTTTGTCGAAGATCCTCATCCGCTGCTGGTGCGCCTTCCCTGCCATCAAAGTCATATCTTTGATCTTGAGTGCATTCGTCCGTGGCTGTTGGTGAACGGGACATGTCCTTTGGACCGGGTTGACCTGGCGCAAAGGGAAAGAGATCGAAAGAAGAAACATCTGGAAGAGATCAAAAAGAATGCTGCACCTGACGATGAAGAAGAGGAATGGGACGGACTCTATGGGTGAAACATGTGAGCACACCCTGGTCTGCTGAAGAATTATTGGTGGCCAGTCTTCTGGACCTACATCTGTTCATGCTGCGCAAGGACTTGAATCGAGTCCCCTCTGCGGTCCAGCCAGTCGAGATTCTGCGCGTGAAGAGCATGGACAAATGCGAGTCTCTCCTGCTTATCTCCCGGACACCGCGCGTGCTGAGTGACATTACAATGCCTGAATCCCGGCCAAAAAGGGGGTGGAGCTGACAAACATGATTCCTGATCATACGGTGTCTGCGCGTCCATCGGACTGGTAGAGTACGTTCCTCTCTGGCAGCGGGTGTAATGATCCCTACCCATATCCGATATTGAATCCGGTGGGATGGGAAGTTGTGCAGCTGTTTTATAAGCTCACGAACAGATGATCGGTCATATCCCGAAGCTCTCGGGCGCCGATGCAAGACAGTACATAGATGTCATATCACTATAGAAATGCTGACAAATATGAAGATACAATCCCATCGACGCGACTTGGTCGCATGTCCTCGACGAAGCGGGTGAGCGGGTTGCGGAGATGAAAGAACCTTCCGCCAATCATGAAGATCCGGGTACCTCTTCATGTTAATTATGTACCTCGGTTTTAACCCAGTTCAGGCACCATGTTTCCCTTTGACTCCTGCCCCTCCATGGCTAGAGAAAGTGGCACGTCATGCTGGAACGTGTCAGTGGTGTCTTGGTCTGGCCATTGAAAAACATTTAGTATTGAGGTAGACAAACTCACTTCTCGTTACTGTCTCTTCTTCTGGTCAGATGCTTCACAGCACTTCATCGGAGTCATTCATTTGTCCGTCGGATGATCTTCAGCCGTACGAAATTGAGAGGAGCATTAACCAGCAGATAGCCGAGCTGTCTATAACACACTGCTCAACTACTTCTTTAGTGGGGGGTTACGCACATTGACATCTCGTTAAACCGCTCGACACGACGAACCTGACAGTATGGCGTCGACTCCTACATCTACCCGCACTTGGATCCTGGCCAATCGTCCCAAAGGTCTTCCGACCTTTTCCAGCAGCGATGCGAACCCAACCTTCAAGCTAGTTGAGCAACCGCTGCCTCCCTTGAAACCAAACCAAGCCTTGGTCAAGATGCTCTTTTTCTCCAACGACCCGGCGCAACGCCCCTCCATTGATGGCGCCATCAAGGCAGAGCGCCATTACGCCCCACCCGTTGAGATTGGGGCACCCATGCAGGCTCGTGGGTTGGCCGAAGTCATTGCCTCGACTGCTGAGAATCTTTCGAGAGGGACTATCGTGGCGGTGGCTCCGGGATGGACCGAGTATGCAGTCGTGGATGCTGCCGAGTGCAGTCCTCGACAGCCGCTGCCCGGAGGCTTGAGCATCACGCATTACCTGGGCGCATTCGGCGGACCGGGGTTGACGGCCTATTATGGCCTGGTGGTGGTTGGGGAAGCGAAGAAAGGGATGTAAGTGTGTCCGCGACATCCTGCACCTCTTTTCGCGCGTCTTGGAGAGTCTCTGTTTGCTTAGCTTCTGACGGACATTACAGGAGAGTGGTGGTCTCTGGAGCAGCGGGGGCAACGGGCAATATGGTGGTGCAGATTGCAAAGAATGTAAGGCCCCATCGGAGCTCTTCTGTTCCAGTGTGCTCTGTTCCCGAGTTGACCACCTGGGCTTTTGCCTTCTAGATCGTCGGCTGTTCAGAAGTCATTGGCATTGCCGGCTCGGACGAGAAATGTCGCTGGGTAGAAAGCCTCGGCGCGGACAAGTGCATCAACTACAAGAGCCCAACCTTTGAAGAAGATCTGCACAAGGCGACAGAAGGATTCGTGGATATCTATTTCGACAATGTCGGCGTGAGTAACTCCCACCCACCTGTCCACCTGAGGAGAGACCCAGCTTGTGGCAGGGGTGAGTTTTATGCTAACGACACTCTGTCTCATTCCAGGGCCATATTCTCGACCTCATGCTCGGAAGGCTGAAGCGGCACGGCGTGGCTGTCGCGTGCGGCTCCATCTCAGGCTACAATTCCACCGAGCCAACTGTGCTGAAAAGTATGTCTATCCAACTTCCATTCCGCTCTCCTCTTCAAAAAGGTGTTTATCTAACCCTGTCCTCCCTCCTCCAGACTACTTCCAAGTGATAACCATGCGCCTCTCGATCCGCGGGTTCATCGTGCTCGACTACCTCCCCAAGGCGCAGGAGACGATTGAACTCTTCGTGCAGTCCATCAAGGAAGGCAAGTTGAAGATCACCAACGAGGAGAGCGAGCAGGTCGTCGACACCAAATTCGAGGACGTGCCCAAGACGTGGCTGAAGTTGTTTGACGGCGGTAACACGGGCAAGTTGGTTACCAAGCTGGTCTGAAACAAAATGCAGAGATAGAAATAGCTCAGTCGTGTCGACCACCGCAACAGCCACGCATCAGATAGTTTTCTGGTGGCTTTTCCAATGAAACCAGTGCTGTGAGTGGATGTCTCGGTTATTTCCATGGCTGGATCTATCGCCTAAAGAGCCTAAAGAACCTAAGTGGTTGAGTGGCGAGTAACTGTGTGAAGCGATGGTTGGTTGGGCTAGTCCCTTTCCAGACGCAACATGCATGCATCCGCCCCAACTTCAACTTCACTCATTTCTTTCAACTCGTTTCATTTTGTCTTCTGATTTTCTCTCATCGGCATTGCCTTCTATAAATCTGGACCTTGGGGTCACATCACCCATGCAACAGTATGACCGCTCGTTATATCCCTTTGAATGGACTATTAAATCGCGACGAGTCGTCAACATCGAGTCCACGCACAGCGTCAGGCTGGCGCCTCCCTAAGCGCTGGGTCTCCTTTCTGATTGTGACATTTACGCTCTTGACAACAATTTACCTCTTCCTCGGGAATGGTCCTCCGATATCATATACAGGCTCACAACAGACTAATGGTTCGCCGTCTGTGCCATCTATCTCATCTGGTCCATCACCTTCGTCTTCGGTGTCCTATCTACTTGGCTCGGAGGAAGACTCCACAAAACTATGGTTTCCACCTCTCCATGATGAACGGGAGTTCCGTCCCACAGTCGCCTCGTACAATGCACCGCTAGCATCCTCGCAGCGGCCTCGAACACCGCTCTTCATTGCCTTTACTCGCAACAACGCCATGCTCCAGCAAGTGGTCCTGAGCTACATTGCAGCTGGATGGCCCCGAGAGGACATCATTGTGGTCGACAACGCAGGCACCATGGACTCCAATCCCCGCCATCTCCTGACTCCCAAAAATCCATTTTACCTGGACTACGACTTGTTTCGCAATCGATATGGAGTCTCGATTTTGCAGACTCCGACGCTCTTGACGTTCGCTCAGCTGCAAAACTTCTTCCTGAGAGTAAGCATGGCCCATGGGTGGCGCTACTTTTTCTGGTCACACATGGACGTCGCCGTGCTCAGCGACGAGGAGGCAAAGCCTTACAAGTCCTTTCATGCTCGTGTGCTCGATGTCCTCTCCGACCTCGGAGTCACGGCCCTCGACACTGATATGGGCACCCCGAGAAACGGCGAGAAAAACTGGGCAATCAAATACTTCACCTATGACTGGCTAACGCTGGTCAACGTCGAGGCATGGCGGAAGATTGGCGCTTGGGATACCTTCATCCCATACTACGCGACCGACTGCGACGCATACTCGCGCATCGTGTTGAACGGCTTCACCAAGGACGACGTGCGAACAGGCCGCATCTTCGACCTCCCTGAGGCCCTCCAGGACCCTGAAGCCAAGTTTTTCCCACCTACGTCGTCGTCATCGTCATCAAAAGCGGCCGACGACTCTGCTCCTGAAGGCGAGGCGCCAGGTTCACGTCGCTACCACCTCCTCGTGGCGGAGCTGGAGAAACTCGAGCGGCGCAAACCCGAAAACCAACGCAACAACTGGCAGGCTGCCCTCGGCGAAGGCGGTAAGGGCGAGCCATGGACGTACGACCCGGACGGGTTCCAGAAGATGTGGTGGGCCACGGCAGAGAAGGGCAGAGACATGTACAGAATGAAATGGGGCACCTCAGAGTGCAGACTGGACGAGCACGGTGTGAAACTGGACGACGCCTGGCAAACCTGAATGACCGAGGCGGCTCCCCTGGGGGTTGCCTTACCCATGCATCATCACACACCTTTGAAAAAGACGATTAAAAACCCGAGCGGGCGGAGCGGGCGCTGGTATATGGAATGTGACGGACAATCGGTCAGTATTTTTCATCACACAACCTATCTACTCTATCTATGGACATGATCATTTTTTTTACCCTTTGATGCATTGGTGTATGTATGTATTTATTTGCCTTTGTTGGATTGTTATACATATACCACCAATTTCAGAGCCGGGGGATATCTACATATCACATCATACATATGTTCTGGGGGAATTAAATAACAGGGGGTCTTTCCAAATAAGATAGTCAGGCTAGCTAGCTAGATAGTTGGATATGAGGGGCCTTCTATGCGACAAAATACCCATAAGTCGTGGGATATGACAGAATTTCTCGAGCACATACGTAACATACTAGGTACACGGATGACGATGACGACGACTATGATCATGAATAACGAGGTTTTTTGTCCAATATCAACTGGGCGTGTAATCTTTCAACTGAAATCAAAAGGGATATATCATTACATATAGCCAAACAACCTCCCCTTCCCCCTTCAAAAGTCAAATCGGGCTGGGTATTGTGGCCGTACCAGTAGTTTCGTAGTTCCTCGTTGTCCCCATCGAGCCCTGTCCCAAACCCTCCCCTTGATCTTGTCAAGCACCACCCAGCTCGTGAATCGGCCTATTCCCCTGCGAGTATGGTCCTGTTGTCGGCAGCTCACTCACAGGCTGAAAGCCATATCCTGATGTTTTGCTCAGAGACCCCATTTGTGGTGGCGCGGGCGGCGGATAGTATGGGCCGGATGTGGGGACCATGCCGTCGTCGACGTGGGACCGATCGGGGTGCCGTCTTGTTTTGGTCTTGCGCGCCCACCTCAGACCCAAGAATATGCCCAGCCCCATGAGCAGTAGTCCTCCCACAGCGGCAGCGACTCCAATGCCTACTTTGGCGCCCGTGCTGAGTCCGCTTGAATCTGCTTTTACCGGGACTGGCGCGGCTGATGTTATCGAGGCACCACCAGCGTCTGTGAGGGATGGGGAGGATGGCGGAGTCGTGACGGCGGAGGGAGACGAGGTTATCGAGGACACGGAAGACGTTGTGGAAGAGGTCGACGTCGCAGTTGAGGTCGAGGTCGAGGTCGAGGTGCTCGAGGATGAAGAGGATTCCGAGGAGGATGACACCACGTTGTTGGACTGGATTATAAACCCCGGGCTCGAGAGCTGTCCATCAACCCAGCCCGATATACCTGAGTTGTCGGCGCCAGTCGGATCTCTGATGAGAAGAACAAAATTCGGGCTTGATTCGATGGCGGCATCGTCGATGTTGTCGTCCTTTCCTATTGTCCACGTGTAGGACCCCGTATTCTGAACATTGGCTGTAGCGATGGAGAAGTGTTAGCAAACCTCAAGGCTTTGGCTGGAGACCAGCCGAACAAACACTTCCATTCACCGAGCTTGAAAACTGACATAATAGTGCTCCCACGTCGCCACCATTCCAATGCGAAACAAGCAGAGTTATTGCTTCCAACGAGGAGTCCCAGGTAATGACAACTTTGTCTCCCACTGTGTAATGGATGGAGAGATCGGTGGTGCCACTTGCAGGGTTGGTGAATTCATCGGCAGATGTAAGGTAGAGCAAGGCTGAAAAAATGGCAAGGAGTCGAAGGGCGACTGATGGCAAGCGTCGCATGTCTGCCATGCTAGAAGGGTTTCCACCTGGGAACCTGAAATGAAGAATTAATTATCTGTCACGCAAATACCCAGCTAGGGAACGAATGCAGTGTTTGAAAGGTGGAAACATCTTCAACAGGAGGGCAGTACTGCTGCTATCATCAAATAGTGATCTGGGGGCCACAGAAGCCCTCGTGCATATCCGGCCCAGAAGGTCTGTACCAAGCACTTGTGCAACAAAAGTCTCAACAAGTCTCGCGACAGAAGAAAGAAGAGGCGCCGTAGCGTTGCAGTAGTCATGACCCATCGATAAAGCAAGGCCAATCATGTCTCTACCCCTTTCCCGCAAATGAGACTATGAGGCGGCAGGGCAGGGTTTTACATCTGATCTGTTTAGCGACGACGAGTGCGCCAGGCCAGGGTGGCTGGCGCCAAAGGTGCATGCGATACTGACAAGAAACGGTTGATAAAGGAGAGAATATTTGAACTGGCAGAAGGTGGCACCCAAGTGGGACGAGAAATTGAGGAACACCGCCTAGATCAATCATCAGTGTCTCATGGATCATTGTTGCTGGAGAGAGATTTCATTTCTTTCTAGACTTGCTGCCCAAGTCGAGTGAAAAAGGACATGCACGCCATTCTAGAACATCACCATGAAAGCGACATGCTGCCTTCACGTGTGTCGAGGTATCGAATAAGTGGCATTTATCGTGATCTCCCAGAACTGGGCCGATAGTCGAGCAGCCCACGTTCACAGGCACCAGCATACCAGTACGAGATACTGAATCGTGGGTTGTAGACGGTCCTCTTGGTATGAACATCGAGATAAATTAAGGAAACCACGAACAGTGTGGTGGAATGGCGTGCTGAGACGGTTCAAGACCGGGCACAGCAGTCGATCGAATACTGGTAGGAGGTTGGTGGTGGTGTGGATTCAACCCTTGCTAGTCGCCGGGGGTGAAGCCGCTGGTGACGGGGAAGAAGGAAAGTTCAATTTGGAATGAGTGGGCGGGTGGAAATAGTGTGGCCAGTTGGACCAAGGACTTGCAAATCCCTACAAGACATCGTCGTGCCTAGCTAGGTAGGTACATCCTTTGCCCCTGCGAGCGGGTGCACAAGCAACTACTCCGTACGAAGTACCGGAACAGAACGCGTCTTCATCTTAGCCGGAGTCCACGAGTAATATTAAGCAGCTGAGGCGAGGACAGGTTTTAGTCAGAGACTTCCAGACTCGCTACTTGATGTATTCGCCCCTTTGAGAGGGTTCCAAAATACAGTCCTGCATGTGTACAAATTTAGTAGCATTGGTTCCCTTGAAGCGCTTGCTGAGCCCTCCAGCCGCCATATCCGTGCTGCGACCCATAGAGGGCTGAGACACGCCCAACGTTTTGAATTCTTATTCTGGTAAAGCTTGAAGCCGCACTTAGAAGCCTGCGCCGTGTACCGAGTACCTCTTTGAATAGCCCTGGTGGCCCGATATGATTTCACAACGAGTACAATCAGACCAGGCGCCCAGCGACAGCGATCTCCCCGAAGTCGCCGAGATTTGTAACCGAATCCAATGAAGACGCCTAGGCGGGAGAAATAAGCAGAGCCCACGAAGATTTGGCATCTGCATCTGGGGAAATTGCGGGGTGTGAGGGGGACCTAAGAATCAAGGTCCAGAAGTGCCGTGAGGGTGCACAGCGTGACAGCAGTCAGGCAAGTTCGACGAGAGGACAAGTTGGGTCATTCTGCTGTGTACCGTACTGAGTATTCCGAGGAGCGTGATTTTCTCGATGGTTGAAACGATTTCCGTTCCTTCAGCTGTCGATTGGGGCCAAATGTAACAGGGTCAAAGCCTGGAGTTGTCCTTCCCTCCCCCTCCCCAACGGCCCACTCCAGTCCTTACATACTGAACGAGCTGGTTCAAATCGTTCAGCTATTTTCAGTGATGGCGGCGGCGGCGGCGTTCGAGGTGCTATACGGGTAACTCATGTTGAAGTTGAACACTTTGTCGTCCTTGCCACCACGCGACGAAGTGACTTTCCGCCGCGCCTTTGAAAGTAAGGGCTGTATTGAGGAAGCGGACGTTGTGGATTTGATCGAAGCAGTGTCGGTAGCGATGGTGGTGGTGGTGGTGGAAGAGGCAGCGAAGGCCGAGGCCGACAGGCGAGTGAAGAGCGACGGTCGCTTGGTGGCAGGCATTCTTTTTCTTTTGTCTCTTGGTAATGAATATGTTGAGTCGTGGTAGGTCCAGATGAGGTCTTGCCAAAGGTTGGGGGGGAGGAGGTACGAGGTACTTGTAGGGACGATCGAGAGCAGTGGTTGGCCCCCAGATGACAATGATGAACAGTGGACGAGGTACCGAGTACCCTCTCTAAGAATTTAGGCGTCAATAGGGGCCAGGAACTCAGGGCTGAGAAGTTCACGTAAGAGGGATCTAGTGCTTACCGAAGAAGATCTGCTCTGTTTGATCTGGTACTTGTACCGTGATGAAATACCATGTAATTACGCACAAAGAATAACTCTAAAAGGAAGATCGTGTGGCTCCACGATAAGCCCACGCTTACCCCGTATTGGAAATACTCAAACTTCGCCATCTACCCAATAGATCTCTCTGTAACTCTGGAAGGCCGAGTATCGTAATTTGCACGCACGTCTGCGCCATGTCATTTCACTCTGCTCTTACAGTTTGCTTTTGTGCTTCGTAAAAGTTCCATACAAGGTAGTAAGTCAGACGCGTGACAATTCTTGATCCAATGAGTTCGTTCCTGTTGCCATCCGATATGATCGAACTCTCGACAGCGATACAGCTCTACGCATGCTCTCTGTTTTGACTATTGGGGACTGCAATCGATCCTTCGCCAGCGCCGAGGCTCTCGTGTCGCCGTGAGGAAATCCTATTCACCAAGTCCTGTAGGATCCAGAAACACCTTTGAGTGCCTTCTTCCGCTCCCTTCCGATGTTTGTTTGTGACCCTTCCTTCCTGCCCATCACATCCTACGCCATGTTAGCGACACGCGCTTTGGTGCTGCCGTTCGCAATCCAATCAGGCTTGAGACCCATCTCAATCGCATTATCGAAAAACTCGTCTCACCGCCGCCACAACTCGAATTAGCAAGCACTTTGATCTCTCCGCAGCTTCTACCTTGAGCGATAGACAGCCCAAGAATGCTGCGTCTTTGAAGTGCCAGCATCCTGGATACCAGACGCAGAGAAATTGTTTGACCAGTACATCATGCCCACTTCCACTCCACGTAGCGCTCAGCTCCACTATGGGACGAGGCAAGCAGAATCTCAAACTCTTCTTTCGCTCCGACCTGCTCCGGCGGCGACTTGAGCCTCATGGGCCACTCCTCGATGATTGTGTGTGGTCGTTCCATTGTCAAGCCCAAATGGCGACCTATCTCTCCGAAGTGCTCTTCTCTCATATATCTACAAATGGTCAGCATGCTTCTTCTGCATTAGGGAACTTGGACGCGCGGACATCTTGAAGTATTTGTCATTGTCACGAACGAGGTCGTTAGCAGCGAGTCGTCGGATCAAATCAGGGTCATTTTCCGAGAGTGGCGGACGTGTGGCCGGAAGATACTGCGACACTTTCAACACGAGAGATTCTATCTCGGGACGCTTTGCAGGGCTCAGATGGACCGTTTCGGCTACGGCATTCATGAAAAGCGTTATTATTGTCGCGTGAGAATTATTAATGTGCTTTTGTAAGAATGGACTGAGCAGGTAGAGTGTGCGACCTACTCCAAGGTAACCGCCATCCGAAATGTTAGAGACCTGTAGAATTGATCAGCGCTGTTATCTCACGGCACATTCTTACGGCCATCACCTCAATACGTGCAAACTGTCGACCATCAAGATGTCTCGAGAGGTCTGTCACGTCCACGTTGAAGAGCTCGAACGCTATCTTTCGCGACGCGGCTTGTCTGGCGAATGAGGACAGAAGATCTCTTAGATGGTCAAACAGTTTGCCATACATGTCGTTGGCGGCGGATCCATAGGGGCTTTGGAGGACAGAACGGAGATCCCATCCATCAAAAGGGTCTGCCGAGTCCTTCATTGGCCATTGCTCTTTGTTCTGGTAAAAAGTACTGTGACAAATTAGGCCAATGTTATAGGATTATTATTTCAAAGGGCGCCTCACGGATTCGGAGCGTCGAATGCTTGGCGAGTTTGGGCAAAGGACAATAGAATTCCATCTTCGCGGAATCTCTGCTTGCACACGCGATGAGGAGGTTTCTGTAAGAGGATATTCCGGTCCCGGTAGTCTCGCCGCTCATGCGCAAGCGTTGTGGCTTGTCGAATTTTGTCGGCCAGGCTGCAAGACAAGCCGTCGGGAACCTCTAGAAAAGAGGGGAGGAGCATCCATTTCTCCTTGGACAAAGTCACGCGGAGAGATCTAGATCCGAAAGTCCACGTCTTTCCCAAGAGTGTGCCGTTCGGTTTGTCCTTAATCTTTGCACAAACCTTTTGAAATAGTGGAAGAATCGAGGATTGCAGCTGACATAGGCGACAAGACTGGAGTTTCGCCGAGTACCAAATGTGGATGATAGTTTCGATATCGTCGGGGTCTTTGTCGATCTGCAACGCAGCGAGGAGTATGATCAGGTTCCGTGCGACAATATCAAAGTCCCGGTCGTTCAGAGTCAGGGAGATAGACTGTTGATACTCATCAGGCAGACAAGCAACAGTCTTCAACACATTGCGGATGTCTCCAGAAGCTAGAAACACAACTTAGTTAGCACTGCTAGTGGCACAATACAATGAATAGGCCTCACCCGCGAACAACACATGCAAGTCGTGACCATAAGAGCATCCCTCATTGCGGTCCAGGGCTAAGACATCGAGTGCGGGCATATTGCCCCAGAAGTATTTCTTCAAGGGGCCATATGGGACCATAGGAGCCCCGGCGCCCACGAATGATGGAAGGCGTTGTTCTGTTTCCCAGGCCGGCATCCAGCTGGTCTTCATCAGCGGGCTTTTGCAGTAGACTTTATGCTCAGTCCAATGCTCCTTTTGGCAGTCCTTCCCGCAGTACTGATCAGCACCAGTCAGCGACGTTTTCTAGATGTTCTTTGCTGAGATGTGGCCATCCTACTGAAACCAGGCGACAGCCACCGCAGTCTAGCTGCCCTATCCTGCTGCATTTCTCGGAAGGGTGCGCATGCCAGTTGGCACAAGGTATCGAGGACATGATCTTTGATTCGGCGAGAATTCAACGAGATTGAGCGATAGGGGGCGAGAACAGTTCTCGAATACAATGACAAAGGTCGTCTGTGTAGCTATCTGTCAAGAGCAATGAACTGAACCGGTGATTTTTGAGCCTCACTGCCGCCTGCGGTGAAGTGACACTCAGTGCGAGGTGTAACCGGAACCACGCTAGCACTTTAAAGGCATAAGCCCACATGGCGCAGGATTAGGCGCCCGGGACAAAGTTAAGAGAATGCGCGGGACCGCGGGGCGGGAACTTTGTTGGGCTTAGCTCGTCCTGTTTTCGGGTTCATTTTGAAGTCCCTCCTTGCTCGTGTAGAGAGATAACTGTGAGCACACATATATCAGGCTGTCTGCACCGAAAAGCCTTTGCAGAAGATCGAAATGACACTATATCACTTCCTGGTCAAAGCTCAAACCATAAGTCCGGTAGTTGCAGCACATGAGAAGGAGCTTCTAGGTGAACAAAACGAAATAATATTATATCTCTGGCAATGCTCCTACGATCAGCAATCATTCTGACAAAGCATTCGTCGTCCTGCAATTTCCCCAATCTTTATGCGATCAAGTCGTCCACCTGGTATGGAAACTAGGACGTCGAGGTGAGAGTCAGAGTAGCGGCGGGACCAGAAACCTTTATGGCTCTCTTTCTCTAGATTTAATGACATTGTACTGTGAAATTAGGTATTTGGTCATTACGTCGAAATGTCCCCTAGACCATAAATAGAAAAGCGCGCGGCAAAGCGGATTAAGTTTCGCCATCCTTGTAAGTATTTTCGTGAAATACGAGTACCTATTAATCAGGATACCGATTTTGTATGTCACGGTGTCTCGTAGTTTCAGGCCGGCTTGCCAGCTACTGAAATATCACCGCATCAATGGTCAACTACCTTGGTACTGATTACCGCGCGATGAATGCTCGATGACCTTACATCTCACTGTAATCGGTCTCAAGTTTTGTCTAGCCTTCCTTGCATCGTGGTCTCCTCTTCTATGGCTGAGCTTCTAAATCTCACCTCGACCGTCTCTCTCATGCACCCGCGACATTGACAGGTTGTCCTCCAGCTGCCTCCTTGATTCTAGGATCACTTACCTTGGCGATCTCCCTCACAAACTCTTGCCGTCTCCTTTCCTCCAATGCCCCGGGCTTCCAGTATTCATACTCGATCCATTCGCCCTCTTTCATCTGTGCCTCAACCGCTTCATGGAACCGGGCACCGAGTTCTGGTTGTAAGGGCACCACGCCAGTCTCTTCGCAATATGTTTCCCAGAGGTCTAGCAATTCCTTCAGGATCTCTGGGTGCTTGGTGGCCAGGTCTTCCGTCTCGCCAGGATCCTTGGAAAGATCGTACAGCTGCCATGCCGAGTTACCTTTGGGGAAGGGGATGAAGTCGGCTTTCCATGCTCCCTTACGGATCGCCGCCCTGCCACAGAGTTCCCACCCAAATGCCTCGCCAGGATCGTGGACTTGATCCTGCTTGCCGCTTAGCCACGGTATCATATCCTTGCCACGCATGGGTACAATCTGGCGGCCTTTCCACTCAGGTGAGGGATGCTTGATATCTGCCAGGGAAAGCAGCGTGGGTGCGATGTCCATCACTGTTGCGAAAGTATCGGTGATTTCACCTTCTCGGCCTTTATGCATCGGCGGATACCGAATGACACAAGGCACCCGAACGCCTCCCTCGGTCGTGTATGCCTTGTACAGTCGACTCGGGGCAGTGGCAGCTTGAGCCCAGCGTGGGCCGTACCAGACGAAACTGTCCTTATTGCCAATATTCTCAAGGGAGTTGTTGTAGTACTTGCCAATATGTTCCATCAACTCACCAGCCACCATGGGATATGCTTCGTACGCAGCTCCTTCAGCACCATTGTCCGAGAAGAACATAATGTAGGTATTGTCCAACTCGCCAATTGATTCCAGATAGTCCGTAACTCGGCCGATATTGTGGTCTAGGCACTCGACCATACCAGCATATGCTTCCATTGAACAAGAGGACGCCTTCTTGTGAAAGTCGTCCATCTCTTCCCACCCAGGCACTTCGTCTGCAACCACTGGATGTGGCTTGACATCTTTGGGTATCATCCCTAGTTCAATCAGCTTCTTCAGCCGTGCCTGACGGAGGGCTTCTGGGCCTTCCTTGTAAACGTCCCGATAGTGATCAATGTATTCCTTGGGAGCCTGTAGAGGCCAGTGCGGGGCAGAGAATGGGAAGTACGCGAAGAAGGGTTTCTCGGAGAGTTCCTTGTCCTCTTTCCACTCTTTCAGATAGCGGAGCATTCGGCTTCCATATCCGTCGCTGGAGTACCATCCCTCTGGTAGATCTTTGACATAGTGGTCGTCCTCCATGTGCAATGCAATGACGCTCTTCTCCAAGAATTTTGGAAAATCGGCCTCTGGTCTCCAGTCATAATGGTTTGAGCACGCCGGCAAGAGGGCTAGACTTCGGTCGAACCCCCGGGCCTGAGGACTTCGCTCTTTCGTAAGTCCTAGATGCCACTTCCCACTCATGACAGTGTGATATCCTCCTTCTTTCAGGACCTCTGGGAGTGCAGCCACTCGAGCGTTCAAGTACCCTTCGTAGCCTGGCATGCCTCTCTGCGGAGCAGTCGAATATTTGCTCCCTTTGGGAAAGTTTTGTCCAGAAAAATCCGTCCACTCAATCAGGTTGCCCAAGCCTGCAATGTGATGGTCCGTACCCGTGAGGATCATTGCTCTTGTCGGAGAGCACGCGGCCGCAGCATGGAAGCCTGTGAGACGGATGCCATCCTTTGCCAACTTGTCGATGTTGGGGGTGCGAATCTCGGAGCCGAAGCATCCCGCATCTGAAAAACCCATGTCATCGGCGACGATGATGAGGAAGTTGGGCCTTTTAGCAGCCATGGTGACAGCCTATCTACGAGCCAAAGTCTAGGGACAAAGGGAAACGATATCGAAGTCTAAACGCGGTTGTATGGAGGACGACAGTTACGTGCGTCAGTCGAACTGGTAGCGGGGCAAGAGGGGAATCCATTGAGGGACGACATCGGTTCAATCTTACGGCGAGCCCCCACCAGGAACCAACTTAACTCACTGGGGGCCTCGTGGAGGGGCAGTTTGCATGCCAATCCACCGCAGCAAAAGTCCCTACAACTGAAGGTCACAGGCACCCAGCCTTAGGTGCCTAATGCCTAAGTTGGGGGTTTGGCCCACCTGCCTAGCTGGTTTCTCAAGCTGGGGAAGGGCTTGTGAAAGAGTCCAGAATGCCTTGGTCAGCGCCAGATATATTCTGGGGAAAGTGAGAAGCTTGTGATAAAAGAAGAGCGCAAACCACGAGTAGATCTGAGGAATGCTTGTAGTTGTCCCACACAAAAGAACCTCCACCCTTCACCAACGACTGAACTTGGCAAGTTTTGTATGTGCCCGCAATCTCACTCTGCAACCTCCATCTTGTTCAACCAATCTTCATCGCTGAGATCCCACGACAAATGTACACACCTGCTTGACCCTGGACAGTGGCTCCTTAGCCTGCGGCATACCTGAGTTGTGTGGCACGACTCTCAATGCTACAGCGGGTGAGCGGTTCGTATCCATCCACTCGTCGATCCCTCGTCGCCCATCAAAAATACCATAGTTGGATCTACACTCCTCCTACCGTTTGCACCTGGTCATCCGTACGCCACATTCCCCCGCTTCTATGGCGTGATTCAGAAGCCCATATTCCTGTCTCCCAACACATTGGATCATCCTGTCCAACCCTGGGGTTGCAGTCCGGTGGCCTCTGAACCGAAGGGTGCTCGAGACAGCCGTTGTGGCAGGCGGTCTGCTGCATTGGTATAAGAGCTTAGCCATGGCGTCTTCTTCCTCTTCCGCTGGGTATCATCTTCTCCAGCAAGGCGACACACCCGACACAACACCGGCAGCCACTGAAGAAGAAACAAGCATGGGTAAATCGCTGGGCACATTTCGAGCTTGCTACGTCGTGGCCTTGTGCTGCATTGGCTCGTTCCTCTTCGCCTACGACACTGGGATTGTGGGAGGTGTCTTGACGTTTCCATCCTTCCAAAATGACTTCGGCTACTCAAAGGCCGACAAGACACAAGTCAACTCGAACTGTGTCTCGATCCTCCAGGCTGGAGCCTTTTTCGGCTGCTTCTTCATCTGGCCACTGACGGGATGGCTCGGTCGGAGATGGGGGTTCATCATTGCCTCTGTCGTTTTCTGCATCGGGTGCATTTTGCAAATTGTGAAATCACACTCCATTGGCGTTTTCTATGCTGGCCGTGTCATCTCTGGTTTAGGTACTGGGGCAGCGACAGTGCTGGTGCCCATGTTCTCCGCAGAGATGGCCCCAAAGGAGATCCGAGGCAAGCTGGGCTCATGCTTTCAGCTGTTCTTTGCGACTGGTGTTTGTGTCAGTTACTGGGTCGACTACGCTGCGCAAGTGGGCATTTCCGAGACTTCTTCGATGCAATGGCAAGTGCCTGTAGGCCTACAGCTGGTCCCTGGAGGTCTTCTTGGGTTGGGCATGTTACTGGTCAAGGAGTCTGCTCGTTGGCTTGCAAAGAAGGGTCGCAACGAAGAAGCTTATGCTTCTCTCCTTTGGGTCCGTGGTGGTGTCGATAGTCCCGAGATTCGAGCCGAGTTTGCAGAAATACTTGCTGGCGTGGAACTGGAAGTGCGAGAATCGGAAGGCCTGACCTGGAAAGAACTTCTCCTGCCATCGAACAGATATCGATTGTTTATCGCAATCACGATTCAACTCTGCGCCCAATTGACCGGCAACACCTCACTAGCCTACTATGCTCCGCAGATCTTCGCCACCATTGGGGCTGGTAACAAGACACTCTTCATCACTGGCTTCTTCGGGCTGGTCAAGATGGCTGGTGTCTTTATCTTCATTCTCTTCTTCGTCGAAAGGTTTGGCCGCAAGCTTCCCTTCATGGTCGGCGCATTTGCGATGGGGAGTTTCATGCTCATCATTGCATTGATTGTTGACACGCATCCCCCCAAACCATCGGCCACGGGGATCACATCGTCGGGAGCGGCCGGTATCGCCATGGTCTACCTGGAAGCATTCGCCTTCAATATGTCTTGGGGGCCTCTGCCGTGGCTGTACATAGGCGAGATATTCCCCAACCGGATCCGGGAGATTGGTGTTGCAACAGGTGCTGCGAGCCAGTGGCTCTTCAACTTCGTCATGAGCCAGATTACTCCTCACGCCATTACCAATATCGGCTGGAGGACGTTTCTCATGTTTGCCATATTCAACTATGCTATCATTGTTTACAGCTATTTCCTGCTCAAGGAGACCACGGGCAAGAGCTTAGAAGAGATGGAGATTGTCTTTGGTACCGTGGATAGGCTGCCCACCAAGGACGATGACGAGGTGGAATCGCAGGCTGCACACGACACCGCCAGGGAGATTCACGAAACAGCCAAGTGAGCTGGTATACAGACAACACTCCAGGGGGCCATATCTACCATGTAATATGCGAGATAGATACCCATATACGGAAGTGGTCTGACGCAACGATGCGCCGAATTGTCCAATCAGAAATTGAATCCAGTGATGCGCCGTAGCGCGTCAGTGCCTACTTCCTTCACTGTAGTTCGTATAATTGTCGTGTTCCGATTTTCTCTACGGATCTTGGCCAGACGAATTCCAAGTACCCCTGTTGTCCTACATACCTATTTTAACGGAAGTGAAACTATTTTGACACTTGACACTCCGGTTCTAAACCACACCTTACTGGCATAACAGACTCGCTCTCACTGTGGCCACAACACACCTGGCCGAACATGCCCGACTCTAGTCATGCACCCGCTCCCGCACGGCGAAGGTCGTCTTTTGCGTATGACCCTGCTCGAGATACTTTCAAAGCACTGCCAGATACCATAGCCGAACAAGCCATTGCTGAAGATGCCGAGGAAGATGCAAATACTACGGCCCCACCAACGTCCAGTCCAGGCGCAGAGGGTGCGGCGGACTCGTCCCGAAAGCGAAAGCGATCGGAGTCGCCTGACGCAGAAGTGAAGCCTACATCTGAACCGAAGAGACAGGAGACCGAGGAGACACCTCCAGTGAAGAAAACACGCGCGTCCACTTCGCCCGCGGGACGAGATAAAGCCTCGCCTAAGCCCGCTACGAATGGAAGTCACACCGAGAAACCCAAGCCCAGAACACCCGCAGACCTGCCCCGAATCCCACGCAAGCCGAGAGAAGAAGGCGAAATTTCTGCATCACGTCGGGTGTCCGACGCGTATAGTCGACGACCGGATACCGATGACCGACGTGCAAGAGAGCGGAGGGACAACTTCTCTAACCGGCGATCGCGATCCCCTCCTCGACGACGCTCCCCCTTGGATGCCTACCGTCGCCGATCTCCTCCACGAGAGCGTCGCAAATCCCCCTCCCCCATCCGCGACTCTCCCCCACGAGACATAATTCGTCCTGGCGGTGCTCGCGGCCGTGGTCGGAACGTGCTAGCCGAACAGCAGCGACTTGCTGCCGAACGGGAGCAGAAGCAGGCTGGGCTACACGCTCAAGTCAATCGTGGTGTTCAAGAAGTCTCAAATCAATTCTACAACGCGCGGCCAGAGTGGGTGAAGGAGAAGGGACGAGACTGGCGCAGGAATGAATCTCAAATCAAAGGACTACGCACTTTCAACAACTGGATCAAGTCCTGCCTCATCCACAAATTTAGTCCGGAAGAGAAGACCGAAGAGGAAGAATTGGGCTGGGGCGAGGAGGCGAAAGAGCCTGCAGCACAGAAACCACTCCTGGTGCTCGACATTGGGTGCGGTAAAGGAGGTGATCTGGGGAAGTGGCAGCTGGCTCCACAGACAGTTGGGCTGTATGTCGGTCTCGATCCCGCAGAGACAAGCATTCAACAAGCTCGTGAACGATATCAACAGATGCGGCGAGGTCGACGTCCAATCTTCGATGCCCGCTTCTTTCCACAAGACTGTTTCGGCGCTTGGATTGGTGATGTCGGCATTATTCGCGAAGTCGGCATCGACCCCAACGCGGGCAATGGACAACCTACCCGCTGGGGCGGTGGCGGATTTGACGTTGTCACTTGTATGTTTGCCATGCACTACTCATTTGAGTCCGAGGAGAAAGTGCGCATGATGCTACGCAACGTGGCGGGAAGTCTGAAGAAGGGAGGACGATTTATTGGGGTGGTGCCAAACAGTGATGTTTGTGCGGAGAAGATCAGAGAGTGGTTCAAGGACAAAGAAGCGAAGAAAGCTCAAGAGAATGGACCCGATGGTGCTGATGCTGAGAAAGAGGACGGCGAGGCCGATGAGGAGGGTCCTCAATGGGGCAACGCCATTTACAACGTCCGCTTCCCCATCGACCCGCAGCGTCCTTTACAATCCGATGGATCCTTTCGTCCACCCTTCAGCTGGAAATACACGTACTGGATGGCTGAAGCCGTGGATGTGCCTGAATTTGTGGTACCTTGGGAAGCTTTCCGGGCGTTGGCCGAGAGCTACAATCTCGAGCAACGCTACAGGAAGCCGTTCTTGGATATTTGGCAGCAAGAGCAAAGCAATCGCGAGATGGCCAGTTTGGCAGTGAGGATGGGCGTGATCAGGCATGAAGGGGGAGAGATGTTGCTGAGTGAGGCCGAGAAGGATGCAGTGTCATTCTATCATGCTTTCTGTTTTGTCAAGGTCTAGACACTACTTCACACCTTGGATTATTGGTCGTGGTGGTGGGCGGAAAGGTATGATTCAGCCTTGGGAGTGCGAGGCTTGTTCAGCGGAGAATTACGGGTATCTCATGCATATTGGTTCTTGAAAGTCGGATAGGTCCAGGCATGGCAGGCTATGCAGGCACGGCAGGATCATTTTAGGTCGACCACAGAATTGCATGTCCGATTGATCGGTGTCTAAGAAGTGAGATCTTCCATAAGATATCTTTCTCTCCGTCCTTATCATGGACACCGTAATGGTAGCGAGATACAGCACTGCATTTCAACATTATGGAATATCCCTTTAAGGCTAGAGCTGGATTTTGAGGAAACGGGAGCGAGAGCCATTAGAAAATGTCCTCCCCCTCCCCTTTCTTTCTACATGAGGCTGGGTATTATATATTATTATAGAACGTGACGACAGGTCATGTGGCGAGAAGATATCATATACGGTAGAAATGAATTTCAGACAGATAGGTTGAGTACCATTTTTTTTTATTTGCATGCCTGTGCCGGGTGTATACAGGGCACATATATACAGATATACACCTCGTATATCCAGGATATATGCGTATATATCTTAACAAAAACCCAGGTGGCTTGCTAGTGGCAACACAAAGATCAAGGTTCCGACCCGACTCAATATTCCTCCCCATCGCCATAGCCATAACCATAACCATAACTATGTGCAAACGCAAGCACGCGGACAAGCACAGGTGTCAAGTACAATAGAAGGGACAGTAGGAGATATAATCATAGTAGATATAACCGCGACTTGGGGCCCTATCCCTGAACCTGAAGACGAAACCGGGAGAATCTGAGCGAATTAGACCATCGATTGCTTCAAGTGCGCCTGTTCCTCCTGTCCATGGCGCCACTCCTTGTTGGCAGTGATTGGAATAAACATAAAAAAAAAACCTCAACTGACTGACTGACTGACTGACTGAGCCGTCCAACCGGGTTGCAAGAAATTTGACTTGCTTGACTAGCTCGACGATCAGACTGGGGCACGGCTACAAGGAGAACAGAGTTAGCATGTTATTTATGTACAAAGTAACGTCCCTATCCACAAGATGTGGTCTTTGGCAGCAAAAACAAAAGGGGCATAGAAGTGGGGGGATAGGATGAGAGGGAAAGTCATGATGGTGAATCACCAAGGGGGGGAGACGTGGATACGTACCAGTAAATGCATGTCACGCTGTTGGTGGTAGAGCGTGCCATCCACTCGTCAAAGCACATGGCGTGCGTGGCGTTGTGGCACGTAGAACAGCGCCAGGTCTCGTTGTCGTTGTCGTCGTCATCGTCATCGTCAGAGGACATGGCGTTCAGGCAGATCCCACATTCAGTCTCGGAGGAGATCGAGGATGAAGATGTGTTGCTGTTCCTCGACGCGGATGAGGACCGAGATGATGACCGAGATGAGGTTGTGGAAGGGATGTAGGCTCCAGTTGGCGAAGATGAGCGTGACGACGCGATTGACGGAGCGTTGGATCGAGATTGTCGGCGTCGAGTGGCCCTGATCGACGCACCGGACACAGCGGGTGCAGGATCGAAAACACGGCCTCGCGTCGAGGATTGCTCTGCCCCGGATACGTCGGCGGCGGCGGTGACGGGTGGTAATGACCTCGTTTGATCCTCCAACCGGGCCAAAAGAACTTCAAGCATCCTGATTGTCTCCTGTTGCATCCGGTGGAAGTGGTAGTCAAAGTCTCCAGAGAGACCGCTGTCTCTGATCGATGGTTCGGAGGATATTGTTCTTCTTGTTGACGATGTGATCTGGCCCTCGCCGGGACGACGTCCTCTGTAAGAGCTTTGACCTCGAACGCTGCTGTAGCGTGTCGCTGTTTGGGTCTCTGCCACGTGTCGGTCCAATCTAGTCAACCAGGTCTGGGTTTCCTCGGGTGCTTGGTCCTGGTGCCATCTAATAGCACGTTAGAAAGCGTGTCAACTGGGGAGGAAGCCGGGGCGGGACTTTGTCTCCATCGGCATGTGGAATATCTCGATAGACGTACCGTTTGCAATGAAGTAGGCTTGCCGCGTCTTGCAATTGCTTTTCCAGCCTCGAGGGCTTCACTCCACACGCGAGAGGGCTGCAGATACTTGTGAGTATACGTGTGGCTGCGGAACGCGATGCCGCCGCCACTGGATTTCGACAATTCCGCCCAGCGTCCCGACCACTTGTCGTATAACCAATGCACGTGGACTGCTCGTGAGGGTGGTTGATTTCCAGAACTTGACAGAGCTCGCTGGTGGAAAGCATCCTGTGAGGTTTCGTTGAGAGTGCAGCGGGAGGTTGAATGATGAGAGACTGTGCCGCCTGGTTGGTCGAGGGATAGAAGATGTACCTACCAGGTTCCAAGCTGTCTATATAGTGTCTCTCGCCGGCTCTCACAGACACAGCCAATGCAGTTCAATGGCTCGCCCGGTGAGTCTCCAGGCAAACGAACCATACTCAGCCACAGGACTTGCTGCCTTCCAAGATAATGGAGCGGCTGTTTGGTGCCGAACTGCCAGAAGTACACCTGCCCGTTTCCGCAACCGAAGCAGTTGAGGCGTTCACGACCACTGGCCGAGTCCAGGGAGGTCCCTGTCCATTCGTCATGGAAATGGCGCAATATGCAGCACACCACCAGAGGCGCAGTGCAGGCTTCACGAACGGATGCATGGTCGCGGGTGTGGCCATGATGCCCCTCAGAGCAGGGGTTTCCAGACATATAGCGTATCAAAGTGTCACAGACCTTCCCCGGCCCCTGTGGGATTCCAGAACACTGCTAGCTTCTTTACGCCAATTGAGGCGGAGATAGGTCATATTGACGAGTAGACTGCGAGAGATAACTGCTT
This sequence comes from Fonsecaea monophora, assembly GCF_001642475.1. NCBI lineage: Eukaryota > Fungi > Ascomycota > Eurotiomycetes > Chaetothyriales > Herpotrichiellaceae > Fonsecaea > Fonsecaea monophora. The sequence goes on along the minus strand of NW_019173935.1, from coordinate 483,163 downwards.
CTCACGACAGAAACGGGCATGGTGAGTTCGGGAGGCCCGTACGCATTGACCTTGACAAGGTTCTGCGGCCCGTCGGGGGTATTGCGTAGCCGGCGCTTAAGAGAGAAAGGAATCGACGGCGTTGTGCACAGACGCTCTTCGTGGCGTAACTATTGTGGCTGTCGAGCTGTCGAGCGACGAAGAGCGAAGAGCGCTCATGCAAGGATCTTCATCTGGCGGTTTGCTCTGTACTTAGCATAGCATTTTCGCGTGATGACCCAGGTCACTTGAAGCCTCCATGGGGATGAATTGCGTCAAGCTGCCTTTTATTTCTGGCCTGCATCTTTGCGTCAGTAGTAGATAGCCTAGCATGGTTCTCCTGCGGCAATGAAGAGCTCTCAGCTTCAAGGGGGGTGTTAGTGAAACAGCGCCAGTTACACAAGTGAAAAGCCACAATTGGCCATGGATTGTGCGAATAGAGGAGTCTGAAAGTATGAGAACAAGGTTGTAGTGCTTGTTGATTGGAGTCGTATTAAAAGAAAGAGGTTCGAGTTGGAATGCTAAGAATCGAGTATGGAACGGAGAAGAAGTGTTGTCGACAAGAAGCGCCGAGTTGAGAGAGGAAATTATTCGGTCTGACACAGGATTCATGGTTAAATCCAGGCTCTGTCGAAATCAAGTAGCACCGTCAGACACGACAATTTTACTTGGTGCACCAATAGCAAGGCGAAATCATACATTCGAGGGGACCAAGTAGTATTTGTATCTTTAAGGAGTGATTACATTCGACGCGTATATGTACTCTGATAATGCCAAACCTCCGCTATGCTATGCTATGCTATGCTGTGCCGTGCTATGCCGTACTATGCCCCAAATACCGCAAAAAATCGCAAACCGCATGAAAAAGACATGCTGCCCTGCAGCCCAACTCTTGCTCGCATTACTGACGTTGCTTCGTCTCCTCCATCTTGCCTGTGTCGCTGGCAATCAATGCTTACCAGGCACCAATCGACGTGGGCACGGCCATGGTGATTGTAATGGTTTGACAACCAACACAGTCACTCAAGTTATAGAAGAAATTGGGGGCCAAGGTAGGTGTGGCAGTGACAGTCACTGTGGCTGGAGAAGGGCACCAATGGTGGGTTGTGGGTGACTGGGTAGGAGCAGGCTTGCAGTGACCATTGGCGGCCGTCCCATATCCACACCACTGAGAGGCAGGAGTGGTGGAGGTAGTCGAGGTGCTAGTTGAGGTCGGCGATGGGTTGCATTTTCCATTCAGAGCAGTGCCAAATCCACAATAGTGAGTGGTAGTGGTGCTCGCTGTGGTTGGCACGCTGCTGGTGCTGGTAGTGGAGCAGGAGCTGGTCGACGTGCTTGAAGTGCTCTTGCTGGTGCTGGCACTGGAGGTAGAGGTACTGCTGGTGCTCGTACACTTAGTCGTAGTAGTCTTGGAATGTGAGGTCGTGGTAGTGGTAGTGGTAGTGGTGCTGGTAGTCGAGGTGCTGGTGCTGGTGCTAGTTGGAGTGATACATTTTCCGTCTAGTGCTGTGCCAAATCCACACCAGAATGACGTGGTGGTTGTAGTCGAGACCGGTGTGGTGGTGGTGGTTGTGGGTGTAATGCATTTGCCGTCCAAGGCGGTGCCAAAGCCGCACCAGTATGAGGTCGTTGTGGTGCTGGCTGAGGTCGACGTGCTGGTCGACGTGGGGGTAATGCATGAGCCATCAGCGGCTGTTCCAAAGCCGCAATAGTAGCTCGCTGTGGTGGTAGAGGAAGTAGAGCTTGAGGTCGTGGTTGGCACGGAAGTAGTCGTGGTAGAGGAAACAGAGCTCGAGGACGTAGTTGGGACGATACATGAGCCATCTGCATTAGTGCCAAAGCCACAGTAGTTGGAAGTGGTGGTGGTCTCGGCCACTGGCATGGCCAAAGTGCCAGCAGCAAGAGCTGCAATGAGGAAAGAGACGGAAGAACGCATTTCTGACGACGGGATTATACTTTGTAGATTGTAGATGGGAATGCGCTGTTTTGAGGAGTGTTGCTTGAAGCGAGTGTGGCAAGGAAACTGTTTGGTTCAAACGATTGTGGTAAGGTAACGAGGGTTCAGGAAGTTGTTGCTATAGTTGTTTTGCTGTTGTGATGATGGACAACACAAACCTTTTCGGCAACGAGAGGCACTCACCTTCTTATACACCCATGGTATAGACGAGAAAGCATAGCTTCTCTGGTGTCATGCGAGCCATGGTGACAATTCAGGTGTAGCATTGCTCGCTATGCTGTAAGTTTTCCCAAGCTATCGCACTGAGCCTCAGCAGCTATTGTAACGTGCGAGTGGTGTGTTCGGTGCCAAGTCAGATCGCGATTGGTTCCCAAAGGGCAAATCATGCGAGACATCTCCCAAGCTTCGTCAAGGCTGAAGTGAGAGAAATTCTGTGGAGAGAGCTTTCAAGAGTTGGGGAGGCTGAGCACCAAAGAGTCTAGGCTCCAGTTCGCAGGCGCAGTCAGGGGGAGGGAAAAGATGCACCAATCAGCACATCCCATATACACTCATTCTAACCATATGTGGTTGGGGTAGCCGGGGTTGCGGAAAAGTAGTTTATCCGATGCGAGGGATAAGTTTTCAGGTGGTATTTTCTAGTGGCACCCTCAGGAGCTACAGTAGCACCAACACCAACACCAGGCTACGCTTCTCTTCTCCGGATTCTACCTTCTTTTGGACTGAGACATATGGGCACATGACTTGACGTAGTCAGTGTGCTTCTTTCTCCCATGGAGTGACGTTTTCAATAGTGATGGCAAGAATGGGTGTTTCTATTTTTACCCTCTACTCGGTACAGAACGTGACTTGAAAATTCACTCAAGCTATTGGGCGCGGAACATCCACGGAAGTACACAGTACTTGTGCTTGTACACATTTGACTATCTGACCAAGGAAATGAAGAGAGTCCAGTGGTGGCCAACTGAGACATCAGAACGTGAGCCCGTCAAGGTGTGTGCCGAGTAGTCATAACACTTGAGGCCAGCCAGGCAGAGACGAGGAATGTAGTTCACCAAACCAAGAGAAGGCGGTTATGAGAGAACCGCTAAAGCATTGTCGATCCGGGAGCATGACTGCTAGCAGACAGGCTACTGGGCAAAAGTACCGTGTACAAGTAAATGCTGTATTTGTAGGATTCCCTACTTGGCTGCAAACGGCCATGCTTTGCCTATTGCCTACCTAGGGAGTAGTCAATTATTGTGCAGGCGCGTCATCCATCTCAACACGTGTCTGCAATTTGTATGGAGAACTCAGTGTCCAACGCCAACAAGGGACAACCCTCTTGCTTTCTCTTTCTCAAACAACGACACCCAATATGTTTGGGGCTTTGAATCGCTTTATAGCTCGCCTCGATGGTGAGCCGCCTCCACGACAAGCAGACACTGGGCCTTCGGATACATCGTATGGCTTTCAAGTCCTGCGAAACACAAATAAAGACCTCCCCATTGAGCCGTGGTTCGACTTCATCATAGGCATTAACGGTCATTATCTGGTACTTGTCTAGCCCAACAAGAAGCAACTAGGTCTGAGGTGATATGCTGACTCCTTGGAGGACTCGCCCGATCCCGCCCTGTTCACAACCGAACTGCGCAACTGCGCTGGCGGATACTGTTCGCTGGATCTATGGAGCGCAAAGGTACGAGGTCACTTTTCCGCCAGAGTATTGTTTCCATTCCTGATCGGTGCGTCCAGGGTTCAAGATCCCATTCGATCAGTGTCGCCGTTCCTTCTCCCCCAGAAACGCTCGGACTCTCGCTACAACTCGCACCTCTCAATTCCACACACAACATCTGGCATGTTTTGACCATTCCGTCCCCGTTGTCACCGGCCCATCAAGCAGGCCTCCTACCGCATAGCGACTACATACTTGGCTCGCCAAGCGGCACGTTAAAGGGAGAAGCTGCTCTCGGTGAGCTCGTCGAAGACCATCTCAATCGCAGTTTGGTACTATGGGTCTACAACTCGGAATTTGACGTGGTTAGAGAGGTTGAACTGGTGCCGCGAAGAGGATGGGGAGGCGAGGGTGCTCTAGGGGCGGTCCTTGGTTTTGGCGCCTTACACCGCTTGCCAGTGGGACTGGGAGAAGAGGTGCAGGCACCGGGAGAAAATCTATTTGACGCTGACAGGAAGAGCTCGGAGAATGGGCAACAGGACGTGTTCACCAACACCTTCCAACCTGCCCCTGCTCAGGATCTACCTCCACCTCCTATGGTCAACCCGAATATCCCTCCACCCCCATTGATGAGCCCAGGAGCTCCCCCTCCCACTGCATCCGCCACCTCCAGAGCACGAAAGGGAAGACACCATGGCGCAGCTGCTCTGGGCAGTGGCTTCGATGATATATTCGCTGAAGGTGCTAAGAAGAGTGCCGAGCGGGACCATGTACCTTCGAGAAAGGGTACGCCGCTTGCCCCGCCACCCAAGATCACATCTGCTGGGCCGACACCACATTCTGTCACTCATGACAAAGAGGATCCGCTAGCACAAGCAGGTGAGGATCTTGGTGAACCTGGGGATGCCGAGGAAACGTGAACTGGCACGTTCGTCAACCCCCACGGCACTCATGGGCAGTCTTGAAGATGTATCGAGGAGGGTGCCCAGTCTCAAAGGTCAAGCTTCGGAAATGAGTGCTTTGGCTTATGTATCCGTCGCACCAACCTCATCCTTCCACCACTCCATGAACTCCCGGATTCTGTCCGACCTCTCCTTTGCCATCGCCTTTCCGGTCTCGGTCTTCATCATCCCTTCCAACTTGAGCAACTTATCCTCGAAATGCTGTATCGAGTCCTGAAGACTCCTAGCACCTTTGGCTCCTCCAAAGGTGAAGCAACGAGCAATCCCGATGGCCCCGATAGCATCAAGCCGATCAGCATCCTGAACGATAGCCAGCTCAGGGATGATGTCAATGAGGTTCTTAACATTCTGAGGGTTTTTGATCTCAGAGGAATACGATACACCCTCAACCAACAGTTGAATATGCTCTGCATAGCTATGTGGCATACCAGCGTCGATCACTGCCTTTTGCAGAGTCATCTTCTGTTGATCCGTTGTCACATCGACATACTTCTTGTCCTCAACGTCATGCAGCAACGCCCCTAAAATCACACTCAGTGGGTTCAACGCGGGCAAAGCCTTCTGCTTCCGTTCCTCTTCCTCCTTCTCAAGGATCATTAAAGCATTGCTAAGGACTCGCCGTACATGTCTGAAATCGTGGGATGCGTCAAAGCGTGGGTTCCGGAAGTATGTCTCGGTAAAGGCGTATATCTTCCGGACAGTCGAGATTTCGTGGTCGGAAAGGCTAGGGTACGTGGCTGGATCGACGTACTTGTCCTTTGCCATATTGGATGTCAAAAAGGGTGTCGAGAAGACGGACTGAGAAGTGGATATCAAACTCGGAGCGTGGATACCGGCGGCACGCGACCAGAACGATTAGCAGATTGAAATGGAGAAATTTTATCTTAGACCTCGTCAATGCATGATTGGGTTGTTTTGGGAGAGGATCTCTGCCGTGTCGGAGTTCTGTGTTCCTAGGTATGCAGGGACATTCATCTATTATTGTCGGTAAGGAAACTTTAGAGATGAAAATCAAGATGACCCGAGAAAATCATTTTTTTAGGACGAGGAAACTCGCGCGATGGTCGAGTCTTTTCGAATCCGAGAAGACACTGAAGCCAAGACGGAAGAATGTCGGATCTTCTTCCCTTTTGGGCTGTTATGGCACCATCGCTTTGGTGACACAGCAATCTTGTCTTCATGTAATCATGTTCATCCCTTCAATCCCAACTCCATCACAGCGTGGATATTGCCCGGTATCTTCCTACTGCTACGCAGCTCTAGTCGTGTATCAGCCTGTTCGAATAAAGACTTCCAGCCATCTACGTCCCTTTCGCAGCCGTTGAAACTCAGCATCATCTCCACATCCATAATCCTAAACCAGGAAATCATCAGCACTCTACTTTGGTAGGGGTTGTCCATGGCCTCACCTTGTTCTGTTTTCATCGAACTTGCTTAAAACTCCGACTTCGGGCATGATGGCGTCAACAATCAGAATTCTACTATTTGGACCCATGGCGGGAGTGATGTTGCTCAAGATCTGCGCCGCATACTTGTCCGAGTAATCGTGGCAGATGAATCTCAGCAGATACACATCGGCGTTCTTGACGGGCTGCGGCGTGAAGAAGTTGTGCGTTTGAAAGTCAACACGCTCAATGTGCTTGTCGTTGGCACGCTCTTGTCGAGCCTGAGTTACGACTTTTTCAAGATCTTGAACGATGAACCTGAGCTCCGGGGCGACTGCGGCAATCTCGAAGCAGCAGTGTCCAAAGCTACCACCCACATCAACGACGAGACCATCTCCCAGTGATTTCCAGCTGAATGCATCGACGAGGTGGTCTATGTTGTAACTCTCTCCGGATGCCAACGATCTCATGGTCCCCATGAATCGTTGTAATCGAGCTGGATGCTTTTCAAAATACTCAAACATTGGTAGGTCTATGTTGTGACCAAGATTCCACGGCGTCGTGTTCTTGTCCTGGCTTCCTGGATACTTTTCCGTGGCCTCCACGAGCCGGGGCGCACCGATGAAGCTTTCCTCGGTCACATATCCCAGGATGTCCCGGAAGTCAGGTTGCAATAATGTCACGGATAACGCAGTGTGAGCCACATAACCCGGTCGAGATTGCCGAAACATGTTTTTCGTCATTGCAAGTCTCAGCACTCTGGCGCATTGACCCTCCAGCGTGCCCGTCTCTGTGGCAAGATCCTTATAGCTAATGTCTCCAGAGACGGGGACTCCCTCGGCAAGTCGATAGTGATAGATGTATTGCATACACGCCGACATATAGTGACCGCCCAAGAAATCCCAAGTTGCATCCGCTGGACCCGAGACGAGCTGCAACAGGGTGGCACATGCTTCTCGGACTTGGGTGCGCGCATTCAAAATGTCTTCCGTGAGCCGCGGACACTTGTCGACGTTGGTCGGCCCTGTGCCCGGAAAGAATGGGGATGCATCTGCGGCGAGCGAGAGAGGGGGGAGGGAGTTGTGCTGCAAGTACTCGGAAATTGTGTTGGTGTTGGTTTGGATCTGCTGCGCCAGCTCAAGAATGGAATCGTTGTGGTTCGACATGTTTTTTCCTGGATGGAGAGGCCAAGAAGACAAGATTGTTCGTCAGGACATGAAACCAAGGTTTATATACTTCTCCCTGCTCTCTGCTCCCTGATACCCATGTTCACTTTGCTTTTGCACAACCAGTACCCTCCTCTCCCATTTCCTTTCTAGTGCTAGCATTCCCCCCACCGAGCAGAGTTCATCTGACAGGGTCAGAGAGTGTGCACACGAGCGCCTTACATGATGTGATGTGGTGGCCTGAATCCAAGATCCGAACCACATCTTCCTTCCATGTGAGACCGGAGGAAAAGTAAACCGGTCAGGGATATAGCCGACTTGGGACAAGAGAGGTGTCACAAGCATTCAAACCCGTTTTACACAAAAGTGCCAACACGGGCCTGGAACCCCCCTAATGGCCAATGCCTGTTTCTCTATTTCCATTTCCGGGGTGTCGTATACTAGCCTGGGGGGGGGGGGGGGGGGGGTTTAAAGTTCCCTGGATCTCTGGGACAGAACCGAGTGCGAGAGGGGGAAAGAGTCATCTCAGATTCCTGATATATTTATGCGAGGTTGTGCGTATTATACTCGCATTACTCGATACGACAAGCGAGGTCTGGGATGCGGGTCCGGGATCCTTGCTTTGCTCGTATAGACGCTTCGATACCCGATTGGGACACCTCCTATGATATCACGATACTCGTCAAGCTCGTACAAGCACCCTAAGTCCACGTGGCGAATGGAGTCGAGGAAGAAGGGTTCAGGCCTCCACAGTCATGAGGGAAAATGGCCAAATCAATTGGAGGTACAAGTGGTAGAATCGTCGCTTTCATTGGTAAAGTGCAAAAAGAACTATATTATCCATTACCGAAACTGAAGCCGAATTACATACTCGTACACTTTATTCGCTGTCCCGATCGCCCCGCTTCATAAGGCATTATCTCGTGCAGGGCCGTCAATTGACCTCATGTCCCTCCCCCCCTTGTCAGCCTGTCTACTCGCATTTGGCAACAGATCGTCATTCTCACAACCTCGGCGATACCGCTCACCCACGAAGCTCGGCTGGCCGTGAATCTCGCGGTGAGGCTTGGTTATGTAGCCGAATCCGGGCGCGAGAACGTCCAGGCTCTCATTGGATAGCTCGAGAGCGTTGGATCTGCCGTGGCGTGGCGTGGCGTGGCTAATATCCGGAGCCTTGTCGCGACACCATCAGACACCGTGGTGAGCAAGACTCCCTCGCCGCATTAGCGCAGGAGTGTGATTTTTATGGCTTCAAAGTGCAGAGGCGTCATCGATGCTGCCACCTCAAGGGAGTGGCGGCAATGATTGACCAACTCTGTCGACTTTTGTCGAGACCTCTTCAACTATCGCAACTGGATGGAGACGAGCTGAAGGCGCCAGAGGCCGCAAAGTGAGGGATAGAAACCTCGGCGGACGCAGGGAAGAAGTTGCGACATCTGGTGCAGATGGTCAGACCGACTGTGGGCCCGCTCTTGTGGTACCCAGCAATCTGGGCGCGGAGTTCCTCGACTTCCTGCTCGAGGCGGCGCACTTCCTGCTTCCTCTTCTGTCGGAAGTTGCTCTGGGCCTTGCGGTTCTGTTCGCGCCGCCGGTGCTTGCGGTCCAGCATCTTGGCCTGGTTCGTGTTCGAGTCCGAGGGCATGTCTCCAAAGTCGGCCGGCGTCGTCTCCTTTGTCCAGAAGTCGTCCGAGTGCTCGCTGCTCGCGTAGCCGACTGACGCGTCGACCGCCGACTGCGAGAATGCGTCCCCGTAAAACCCAGACTGTGACTGTTGAGACTCACTCCCCGTGCGCAGGTGGCTTGAATGAGCTACTGGCACGCTTGGAGTCGACTCGAAGAAAAGGTCCAGGATGTCCACTGTGCTTTGATCTGAGGTGGCCGACGAGGGATAGGACCAGTCGAATGCAGCGGCGTTGAAATCTGTAGGAAAGCCCAAACCCATGTTGTGTTCGATTGCTTGCATTATTTGTTGGTTGAAACGGGTTCGACGACGGCTTTTCCGATCTTGTTGTGAAGGTCCAGAAGGGTAATGAGGTGTTGTAATATTAGGAATATTAGACCGCGTTGGGTTGGATTATCCAAAATGGGAGTAGAATGGATTTGCTAGTGTTGCTGTTATCTTTTTGGATCTCGATGGAGGACTTCAAACATTGCAGAGGCAGGAAAGATGTTGTGTTGTTATATCCCACAAGGCTGGCCTACGAACAGCTTTGATACAACAAGCGCGCTGTCACCCCAAAGGATGACGCAGCGTGGGTGAATAAGATGGCATGCCTGCCCCATCTAGACCGCCAGGACTAAGAAACGACCTGTGACATGACGCAGGGTCCAAGCTACCCTTGCACGCGAACTCACATTTGGGAAACTGGGGGTGGGCGAAGAGACATTTTCGCCTGACAAAGCGAGGGTTAGGAAAGGAGGAGTGCTTCGGATAGTGGGAGCGGCGCACGGAGTGCAGGCACGGCATCGCAGGACAGCTTTAGTGAGGAAGAGGGGGGTATAGCGATAGCGTGTTGGCGTTATGCGGGAATTCTCCCGGTAAACGAAGGGGTCGATATCGCAGGAGGAGGAGGGAAAAGGGGGGAAAGGGTGATGGGAGGTGATTGGATCAGTGACGTGACATCAGACACTCCTATACCGAAATAGGAGAGCGGGGAACTGCTTATTAGAACAGCTTGTCCAATCAAAGGGTTCACGCTCAATACCGAGGACAGATACCAGCAACCTCACCAATCTACTTCTCCTCAGTAACATCCATACCCCTCCATCCTCTTGCGACTGTCAACAACTATCTTCTCTGTTATCCACTGCCTACACGGGAGGGGTTAGTCCGCAGTTTCCCCTGCCAACGCACCTTCCTTAAGGAAACTGCTCTCCTCTCCGACCTCTTCTCACTGGAAGATGGACCTGGCTTGATTAGTGAGGTTTGGTACTACTTGTAGTATTAGCGTGAGCGATGCGCTTCCCCTATCGGGAATACCCCTCTCATTTCAAGCTGTCTGTCAACTTGCATATCTGGAATTGAGATATCGTCCCAGCTCAAGAGGACCTGCACTCACCGATATTAGCATGGGCACTTGATACTTGCAGCAATGTTGACAGATTGTCCGTCGTTCAAAGGCACGACGCTCTTCAGGGACTTTAGCGAAGTCTAGACGCGGTTCCTTGCTGGTCTTCAGTTTTGTCGGACTTCGTCCGCCAGTACGAGTAGGATGGAAACATGAACTGCCGCGGTTCCTTCCGGCTCCGCTGGGGCTTCCTCTGAGATAGACGGATTCAGGGGATCACGGTCTCTCTGATCTAACAAACCCACATCCCACGCTGGCACAATAACGTCCGTCAATCAAGCGCTCGAGAATGGCCTTACGGACGGATGGTCCGTTGCTTGCTTCCATGCTTCTATGCATGCTTCTCTGCATTCTTTATCATCAAGCATCTTCGCCTGCGCCAACCACTGGGTGTCAACCAGATCCGTGGTTGTTAGCCGGACTTTCAGATCCTCCAAACCCCTGCTTGGATTGATACCATCTGGAAAAGCACCGAGTTGCAATGACGGTCGCATTTTCCCCGGTTGGTGGGCTTCTACCTCATCCCATCCCTTTTTCTTCCCACTGAAGTAGCCACAACTCTTTCTTGTTGCACAATGAACTACTCAGACTCTGGGCAGCAGTCTAGGTCATGTCCACCGAAAATTTTGCGTCGCTGCTGAACTGGATTTGCTAAGATCAGAACATACACACGTTCATGTCTCGCCTTGCTGACATCAACTTGACCACATCGCTGAAGGTTCAGGGAATGGTCCACGGCATATCTCCAGCTTGAGACGGTTGCTTGTCGGGTTGGAAGGTGTGAGAGATGCGATATGAACCACATCAGGGGAGCCAACTCTGCTGGATTTCTGTACGAACAGAGTCGATCAATCTCAGAGATTTCGAGCTGGTCCAGCAACAAGAATTTCAAGAGGGAGTTACATGATCCTGCTTGTCCTGAGAGGGTTTGATACTGGAATTAACTATCCCCTCAACTTTGTTCTCTGATGATACAGATGCTTTGGGCAGCCAAACTGGCCTTTTCTCCACAGATTGTCGTATTTCGTACACCAAGGGGTTCAATTCATCGGATGAACTGCAGCCAAATTCGCCGATTCGTTCGCGACAACCACCTATTTTGGGATGAAACCTCGACGGATGCCTCGGTTGGATAAAATCCACTTGTCTGACAGGTAAGACGCTCGCGCTCTAATGGTCAGAATGGGTGTCAAACCTCTTTAAATGGTCTGTCAGACGGAATATCTCACATATCAAATGACGACACTATCCCGCCTCGCTTAACATGGAATGTCATTGTCCCGATTCCAATGAGGCGAAGAGGATTCATCACCGTCCAACACTTTCAACCTTCGTTTCCACATTCAGATCAGTGTCCTTTTCGCGCATTTTGCGTCTGCCTGTCCTTTTCGGCTTCATTATCTCTTCACTTCAACTCTTGAATTCTTGGTCTCTTGTCTGGTTTTCCAACAGAAGGAGGCTCTGGGCGAGACAAACATTCCCACCTTATCATTCTGCACAAGAGACTCTCCCCTAGTGAATTCAATATGCCTTTTGAAGTCCCAGAGTTCCTGGGCACCTATCGCTTCTGGGTCACCCTGTCTCTGGCTGGCTCCGTTCTCCTGGTCAGGTTTGCGCCTCAGTATTCAATTTTCCACTCCTACACATGGACAGCCTCTGTGATTTTCCTCTTCCAGGCCTTGATCTGGGCAGTCTACGTTATCTTCATCTACCCTTTTTACACGAGCCCTCTGCGTAATCTGCCGACGGTCAAAGGAGGTAGCAGGATCTCGGGCCACTGGCGCACGATGCTCAAAGAACCCTCTGGGGTGCCTCAGAGACGCTGGGCTCAAGAGATTCCCAACGACGGCCTGATCCGCTACTTGCACCTTTACAACCGGGAACGTCTGCTGGTCACTAACCCCAAGGGCCTTGCCGAAGTTCTGAATACGAAGAGCTATGAATTCATCAAGCCCGAGTTACTTCGCACGGGTATCGGACGAGTCCTAGGTGTCGGGGTGCTGCTTGCAGAGGGCGACGACCACAAAGCGCAGAGGAAGAATCTCATGCCGGCGTTCCACTTTCGCCACATCAAGGAACTCTACCCGATATTTTGGTCCAAATCTCGAGAGATGGTGCATGAGATCCAGAAACAGCTGAAGTCGTCGTCCGAGCCACGGCCCTCAATTGAAGTCAGCGAATGGGGCAGTCGCGCAACGTTGGACATCATCGGTGTGGCTGGCATGGGTCAAGACTTCAACTCACTGCGAGACCCGACGAACGAATTGAATCGTGTCTACCGGGCAGTATTCCAGCCTGACCGCACCGCCCAGATCCTGGGCCTCCTCTCCTTCTTCCTTCCGGCGTGGTTTCTCAACAACCTCCCTATCGACCGGAACAACCAAGTACAAGCCGCATCGGACGTGGCAAAAGATACCTGCCGCCAGTTGATCGCGCAAAAGAAGCAGCTGATGGCCAACAAGGAGCCCATGCAGCCGGACATCATCTCCGTGGCGCTCGAGTCCGGCGGGTTTACGGACGAAGAGCTCGTCAACAACATGATGACCTTCCTCGCCGCGGGCCACGAAACCACGGCATCGGCATTCGCCTGGGCTGTCTACCAACTATGCCAACGACGAGATATCCAGGCACGCCTGCGGGACGAGATCCGTTCGCACATCTCCAGTCTCGACAGCGACGACATCACCGCCGAAGTCATCGACGGCATGCCCTACCTCCACGCCGTCTGCCAGGAGATTTTACGTCTCTGGGCGCCCGTGCCACTTACTCTGCGCGATGCGGCCTGCAACACGTCCATCCTGGGCCACTTCGTCCCCAAGGGCACCAAGGTCATCCTCTCGCCGTGGGCCATCAACCACAACACGGCGCTGTGGGGCGACGACGCCTCCGAGTTCAACCCGGACCGGTGGACGGCGCCGGGCCAGGCCAACGCCGGCGGCGCCGTCAGCAACTACGCCTTCCTGACCTTCCTGCACGGCCCGCGGAGCTGCATCGGCGCAAAATTCGCCGTCGCCGAGTTCGCATGCCTGCTCGCCGCGTTCGTCGGCACCTATGATTTCGAGATGGTCGACCCGGACAGGGAGATCGAGATCAAGGGAGGCGTCACGGCCCGTCCTAAGGGCGGCGTCGAGGTATACCTCAAACCCGTCGAGGGGTGGACGAGTTGAATTCTTTTTTGCTCTGCACTTTTGACGGCGAAGAGTACGGGTGTTTCGCGGCGTTGAGATATGGAAATATGCATGAATGCTTTGCACCACACCGACAGGGAACAGTCTTGTTCGGATGGAGCATATGTGCGTATGAGTGCGTTTGACGGATATGTATACGAGGTATAGAGCAAGCATGGAGTAAGGATCAGGTGCCATTTTTGGCGGTTTTCAGCGGAGATTCTCGTCTCAAGGCCAGGAAATCCATGCATATGTTTCTTCTACTCAAACCAATTTACAGAGACTCGATGCTGCTCGCGGGATTTTTTTTCCTTAGAGGACGACATCTCGCTTCTACGGCTAGATGTGATTTCCTCATCACTCTTCATCGCTCGGCTCGCTGAGTTCACTTGACTCGCTTTCCGAACTATTTCCCCTTTTGCGGCCCTTCTGCTTCTTCCCCTTTGCCGTCCCGTTGGTGCTCTGTTTTCCACCAAACATGTCCATTAAATTCTTCTGGCCCTTCTCGGCCTGTTTTTCTTTGGCTAGTTTCTTCTTCTCCTGCTCCAGCTTCTTGTCCCTCAATCTCTCATATTGCGCCTGCATCTGGTCCCTCTCCGCCTTGCCTCTTTCACTCAACTCGTTCTCCAGTCGCTGAAACTCTTCGCTCTCCGGGTCCATGCCGATCAGACTCTCCAAAAGTTTGATCTCCGTCGCCCAGATACTCTTGTCCTCAATCATTTTCTTTCCCTTTGGATCGCTTGGGTCTGGGTTTTCGCAGGGTGTCTCGAGTATCAAAGGCAGGTTCTGGAAGCGTGGTTCATTCATGACGTTGTGGAATGCCCGGAGTCCCAGAAATCCCAGGCCAATATTCTGGTGGAGGTCTCGGTGGCTGCCTAATGGCATCTTGGAGTCGTTCAGGTGCATGGCTTTGAGGTATTTAAAGCCGACGACACTGTCAAACTCGTCCATGGTCTTCTTGAAGTCCTCCGGACTGCGCAGGTCGTAACCTGCCGCGAATGCGTGGCATGTGTCGATGCAGACACCAATTCGAGACCGATACTCAGGCTCGATCTGAGAGATGACGTCTCGGAGATCTGAAAATCGCCCGCCAATCAGTGTGCCATGGCCTGCCATATTCTCTAACAGTGGGACAACAGTCTTCGTTTCTGCCAGCGCCCGGTTGAGTCTGGTGGCGAGTCGGGTGATCGCTTCTGCGAAGGGACTTTGTCCAGCTCCTCCTGGGTGAAAGTTGTAGTACCGAATCCCGAGGGCCTCGCACCGGTGGAGATCGTCGATAAACGCATCATAAGACTGCTTCGCCTTGTCCTCATCCTCGGTGGCGAGGTTGACCAGGTATGATCCGTGTGGGACGATATGTGACAGTCCGTCAAACTTGTGGTCTATCAGCGCCTTCTTGAACGCATCTCTGTTCTCATCCTTCAACGCAGGGTTCTCCCATTTCCGCTGCGACTTGAGGAAACATGCAAAGGCGTTGCCTCCGATCTGGACGCAATTTGTAACCGCATTTTCCACCCCTTTCGCTATACTTGTGTGAGCCCCCACGTACATCTTGAGCCCGACAGTTCTAGGAGCAAAAGGCATCGCCTCGGCCTCCTTTTCTTCTTTCGTTTTGCGTTTTCGCTTGGGTTTGGCGAGCTCTTTCTGCTCTGTTTTGTCTCCTTCAAGCTCGGATCCTTCCGATTCAGCCTCTTTCTTAACATACGCCTTCGCTCTCCGTTTGGAAGTGTCCGAGGTGGGCTGCTCGCTTTGCTTGATCGTCACCTCAACCTCCTTCTTCAGCACCGCTTTGCCCTTTGCCACCGGACTGGTTTTGGTGGTTACTTCCTCCTTGACGGCTACGGTGACTTCCTTGTTCGTCTTTCGCTGAGTTTTCGGTGTGATGTCCGCGCGATCCTCCGCTGGTTTTGTGCGCTTTCGGCTCCTCGCATTGGGTTCACTCTCTGGTTCATCGACAATGGTTGCACCACCTCGCTTGCGTTTCCTGGTGTCCGGACTATCTGGATAGGTGTCTATAGCAGCGACTGGTTTACTCTTGCGCAATTGAGGCATGTTTTTTTTGGAAATTTGTACATGAACGGTAGGGAAGACAGCCTTAAGGAGGTGTTCATTGAAATCTTCGAGATCATGACGGCTATAACGCGTCCGTCGGAGTTGACGCGTAAAGTGGCCTGCCTCGCCGCACCTTCCCCAAATTCCTGCGGATGTCAAGCCAACCAATTTGTAGATTCACTCTTGCTACTCAGTACATATTGCAGATCGAACAAAAAGACTGTACTTTCCTAGTTCCTGAAATATGAGTATTTGATCAATTCTCCCCCGGCTCCTCTTCTCAACCATGACAGATGAAACCATGGACGATACGCCGCAACTCTCAGAGACCGAGTCAAGCGAAGATGAATCAGAGGAAGAACTCGTCGAGACCCTCATCGCTGGTAGGGAGCGTAGGAAGACTGCTGGCAACCGCTATGACAGGGACATGATACTGGAAGAGGTGGCAAGTGTGGACGAACAAGACGAGGTTACTCTATTGTTTGCGGACAACGAAGAGGAAGAAGATGAGGAATTCAAAAGCGGAGACGAGGATGAGGACGCGGACATGTCTTCCAGCGATGATGATGATCAAGGACCGAATGCCGCAGCCGACGACCTCGAAGGAGAGAAGGAAATTCAAAAGCAGGCCAAAGAGGAACGAGCGAAGAAACGCAAAGCAGACCTAGCCCTAACCAGTGTTGCGGGTATGAGGAAGAAACTCAAGACCGATCCGACAAGACCAGCTGCTGCATCAATTGCACCAAAACCATCTAAGAAGAAAGAGCGAGTTACATGGGTTCACGATCCTGATTCCGGTCGAAGTTCCCTGCGTAAGCAGACAATTGCCCACCGAGCGGAAACTATCGCCCGACTCAAGGAGAGTGAAGCGCAAAGCAAGAAGCTCAAAGCGCTCAAGGAACAACGGGAAAAAGAAAAGGCAAGGGATGTTCCTAAAGAACTCACGCAAGCTGATCGGTTAGCCGAAGCTGCAAGAGTGGAGCGACAAAATGCTAAGAGCCTAAATCGGTGGGAGACTATGGAGAAGAAGAGGCAAGAAGAGCTGGCGGCAAAACTCGCAGCCCTCAAGGACAGGAAGCTGGAAGGGCCAGTTGTTACCTGGTTAAGTGCTAAGGCTAAATGGATCGGTCCCAAGCTGAACAAGATCGGCACGAGAGATGCCCCAGATCCGGGAGAAGGCAAAACAACAGAGACGAAGAAGCGTGGGCGGAAGTCAAAAGCGTACCTTGAGCAGCTGGCCGCAGAAAGGAGTGGCGGTTTAGGGAGAGCCGGAGCATTGCAGACAGGTTTTGTGACAACTGCGCAGGCACAAGAACCAACATCGAATCAACCCGACGAACCCAACAAGGACACCATCATCATCATCCCTGCTGCTCCCAGCCCAAAGGGTGCTCCCCCGGAAATCACGCTCACTGTCCCGCAAGATCACGAGGACACCTTCTTGAAAGGGATACACGAGTATGCTGATATGCAAACGGACAGCAACCCGACGGAGAGCAGACGAGTCAGCCCAATTCCCCAGGAGTCAACTGCACGCCAAGATACAGCGAAGCAGCTAGAAACACAACAAAGCCCCAGGGCTCTGGCGGAAGATACGGCAGACCAGATTGTCCAAGTTCCAACTCCTGACGTGACCAATGATGTCGTCATCAAGCCTGAAGTGTCTATTGAGCAGATTCCAATATCCGAATCTAGTGTGCCGCAAGAGCGGACACAAATACAAGGTTCGGTCACAACAGAAGAGCAGACCCGGCCAGCTGAGAATGACGAGCAGAAGGAGAAGCTGCAGCCCTTTCAGGGTATAGAGCAGAAACAACATACTCCTCCAGCTAGCGCGATCGACAAGCCCGAGCAGAGAGAAATTGCCCAAGAAAGCACACAAACAGAGCAGACGCCGCTCGACGGCACCACCGCGCCAGTCACAGCACCGGAGCCTCCTCTAGTTGAGGAAGAGTCGACGCGAAATATGGTCATTCTGGAAAGGTTTGAAGAGCTTTCCAGCCAATCCCGGCAAGAGTACTCCCTCTTCTACAACAATCGCAAAACAGCCAAACCAGTGAAGCACATTCAAGAGCTGTGTTCCGTCACAATGTTGCCTGTTCGATACCGGGATCGAGAGACAGGAATCGGGTTTGCCAATGCAGGTGCATACAAAAAGCTTCAAGAACTAAAGGAGCACAAGTTTGTGTGGAGCAGCATGCTTGGATGCTATGTTGGTCGAGAAGGAGAGCCCGCAGCCCGAGGAGTGCCAGAAGGATGGAGTTGAAGCCGTCATCGGCTGCATTATAGTCCCACTCAATGCGATGGTACATTTTCCTTCTTAGCTGATGATGGAATAAATTGAGAGAATATGCTAATCGCACGATGAGGCCAGCTACGAGCAAGACACGTACCTGGGCTAAACCCCTCCTGATCCATGGTATTTGCACTTCCCAGTGCCTTGCATGGAGCCAGAGGACCTTTGGTGCGCTCCGTTTAGATGCTCCTTGTCCCCCGTCAGTCACCCGTCAGACCAAGGCCGGATTTAGCCTAGGCGCTTCGATTAGGGGGTCATAGGGCTCGCGGCACATGCACCTGGGACATTGGCCCGCCCATCGACCCCTCATCCTATAGGCCTTTCAGGCTGCGTGGTGCCCCAAAACATTGCGGTCGCGCGAAGTGGCCTCGTCTGGAACGGGGCACGGCACACGCCCACTTTTAACGTCATCCACACAAGGCGCAGCCTGGCACCCTTGGAATGCACCCAAGTCACTTTTGCGGTGTACAACAAACCATCAGCTGCCCAACCAAGGCAACGCCTGGCCTCTCCTTTATTATCCCTCATCCCAGGTACATATACCTACCTCACCGCCCTCAATGGGAGAAGATCTCCCCTCGCGAAAAATCCAGCAACATGGCAAAGGAGGCACTTCCTCTGCTCGGAAACTGAAGCGCAGGAGTGGTGACTCAGTGCTCACACCTCGCTCCTCCGCCCCCAGCGGTAACAGGAGGGACAAAGAAAAAGAGATGGCGGCTAGTTTTCTGCAGTACTGGTAAGGCCACAAACCCATGGTCCGTCTCCATTGCAGGCGAATTCCTAACCCGCGACCGCAGCGCCATGTGCGAGAAACAGATCATGACTCCATGCAACTCGATTCTCTACTGCAGTGAAGCGTAAGTCTCACCCTCGTCTGCCCCTCTCTTCTCTATCACAGACGCTGATGAGCGGTCAGATGTCGTCGCAAGGACGCCGCGAAGCCTTTGTCGGCCTCCAATCTGTCCCATGAATCTTCTACACCGCCATCGTCCCTCCCCTCCTCTCCGCGTCCGACCATACCAACGCGCATTCCCAGCGCGTCCCCAGAACATCAAGACAAACCTTCCATACGGATACCCATTGATCTGCACGAGCACCGATCAGATCTTGACCCAACGGAATGGAAACCCAAAATACCTCACCGCGGCGCCTCAGCCGGCTCTGAGGCGTTTCGCTACCTGAGTCGTTTCCACCAGACACACAATGTCGTCAACAGCCCTTCCGATCATGCCGACAACCACCACCTCGTCAAGACCGACCGCCCAGCAGCAGTGCGGCACAAGAGTACCTTGAGCATGTCCACCCTGACACCCAGCACAACCACGCCAAGTCTGGCCAACAGCCCCACCACAACATCATCCAGCTTTGGCAGCATGTACGAGTTCAACTTGCGCCCGCTGGCCCCTCGCACCAATCCACTGTACAGCACCAGTGCCGGATACTCTCGAAGCATAGATTTGGTCACGCCCCATATTCCCCCTCCGGCTCTGAGGGTTGTTGGCGACGGTCCGCCATTGGCGGGGTCGATCCCCGCCGCGGAACCCGAGTTTGACCTCTGGGGCAAGAAAGTGGTTCGACCTGTCGTTCCCGCCGCGACGCCAAAGGGCGAGGGCTTGGGGGCCTTGTTTGGGAAGGCGTCTTGATTCTATATATAGAGAGAGAGAGCGTGTGCTGGCAACAGCGGACTGTACTCGGTGCCACGGTTTGGATGGTTGGGCGGCTGGAATGAATGATGGGACGCTTGGACTGGACCCGTGATGGTTGGATGATGCTGGAGAACCTTGACCACCGCGCAGCTCATATGCGCATATAGACTGTCTAGACTATTGATACCCTCAGAATGGAATGCTTGCGGATTGGATACTGCCTTCTTTGGTCCTCCCCCTGTTCCTCCTTCCAACCAAATCTTTCTTCTTACTGAACAGTCGACGGGAACCAAACCCCACAAAAACAGAGTCACATGAGTAGACGCAGGAAATGAATACGGATACCGAGTACAGGATACAAGATCAATTGTCCTTGATGACTTTGTTCAGAGAAGGAAAAAAAAAACGCCATTGAGCCACCACCAGTATATATTTTCATGCATGCATGCTATACATCTCATCGTTGAAATCTTCACCAAAACGGAGGGAGAAAATTGGGGACACAGACAACAACCATTCTTCACGTAAAAGCTTTTGTCGGCTTTGCTCTCTCTGTCTCTGCGATGTTGTCTCCCCATCCGGGTGAGACAGACACCCTCAGTGACAAGTGACAGTGACAGTCGACAGGAGGGTCACAACATGCCCGGCGGGGGTCCCTTGACACTGTCCAACTCGCCGTACCGCCCTCTGTGTTTTGTTGTGTCATACAGACTCAATACTCTCATCGTCTGTCCGCCCGTGCTCTCATCGCCCGCAGAAAATGCGTAGCCTCTCTGCTTCCTCATGCGCTGCACCTGCCTCACTTTTCTCACGGCCTTCTGGAATTGCTCCATCCTCGGCCTGTAATCCTGCACATTGTATTTCTGAATCTCCTGTACGTGGTGATAACTTTGTGGGAAATACATCCTCTTGACATACTTCCATGCAAAATCCCGCACAAGACAGACTGGCGGAAGGACGAGGCAAAGTGCGTAAAAGACCGGATATGAAAACATGACGGGAATGATTCCATCGAGCTCGGTCGAAAACCCACTTCCAATGTTTGGTGCCGCGTAACTGTAGGCAGGGATGAAAGCCAACCATATCACAAAGCTTCCCGGAATCGCCATCACCGTATATTTCGTCCAGACGTTCGTTATCAGTGCCGCCTTTCCAAGGACAACGAGGAGGATTGCGGTATAAGTCGAGGTACCCCAGACCCAGTGCCCCGCAACCTTGCCATCAGCCAGAATGCCATCATTCAGAAAGAAGTAACTCGAGAAGACGTATGCGAGTATGGAATGATAAAAGCCGTTGGCGACCCAGGACCAAAAGCTGTGCATGCGGAAGAACACCCCTTTCTGGGTGAGTTGGTAGGACTGCGGGTACCGGTCCAGAAGACGAGCGGAGATGTATTGATCGAATACGCCAATGGCGAAAGGTGGGAAAAATGTGAAGAGGACATTGTAAAAGGAGAGCGTCCAAGATTCGTAGATGACTTGGCCAGAAAAGGAGTTTTGGAAGGCATACTAGTCGCTTGTTAGCACTGAACACGAGTTTGATAGAGACTATTGCCGTCTTGCTTACCCAGAACTGCGTCATGAACATGGCAATGTTCTTGTAGAACGAGTACAGGATGACCTTGCTGATGCGTTGATAACTCCACGCTCCATGCACGAGGAGCAGTTTTCTGAGATAGCGGAATTGGCCAATCGAAACATCGGCACTGCGTGCAGCTTGAAGACCTTCCACGCCACTGATACCGACACCAACGTGTGCCGCTTGGATCATGGAGACATCATTCGCACCATCGCCGATGGCCAGGAGAAGCGCCTTGAGATGTCTCTTGACGAGTTTGACCACCAGCGCCTTTTGTAATGGCGAAACTCGACAACAAATGACTGCTTTGCAAATGACTGCCAAGTCAAGAAACAGCTTCTCCATATCCTTCTCCAAGGCAAAGGCAAGAGATTTGCCATCAATGACCAGGGCGAGGACATCACGCTCACCAGCCGCAGCTTGACTCCGTACCGCGTCGTATTTCTTCTGCAGGCTTTCTCGGGTTGCGCTTGAATTATCCTCGTTGATGATCAACAGTGTCATATCCTCGCTGATCAACTTACAGCTCATGCCAATGTTGATGGCCGTTTCCTGTCGATCACCCGTAAGGACCCAGACTTTAATTCCCGCTTGTTGCAGGGTGTGAATAGTATCTGGCACTCCATCCTGGAGACGATCCTCGATCGCAGTCGCTCCCAAGAGGTACAAATCGTGCTCAATGATCTCTGCTGCCTTATCAAGCTCTTCAGCACGATTGCCTCCAACAGTTGTGGCTGCCTTGTCGAAAATTTGTCGCCATTGCTGATACTCTTGTTCCGGGACCTCGCGCATAGCAAGACACAAAGTTCGAAGGCCTTCAGTAGCATAGTCCTCCAAATGCCGTAATGTAGTCTCCACGGTGTGATTGTCCTTGGCCAGTCTCTCCATGATCACTGTATCAGCACCCTTGCAGTATATCCGGATCTTTCCATCTGGGCAGCGGAAGAGAGTCGACATCCGCTTCCTGGTCGAGTTGAATTCACAGACTGCTAGTAGTTCGTATTCCACATCTCGGCCCTCGACTTGGACAATCACCGAGCGAGGTTTTCGGGCCACAAACCGGTATCCGAGCATCACGGCGCCTTCGACTAAAGCGCCCTCATCTGGGGATGCGGCTTGGTATTTGATCTCCGACTTCTCGTCTTTGCGTTCTGGAATCACTGTGTGGCAAACGGCAAGTAGTGAGAGGAATTGGTCAATGACGCCAGCGCTCGGGTGTGACTTCATATTCTCGCGGAGTTGTTTGAAATCATGAATGCCGTCCAAATCTTCAGGCCCGGTGGCCTTGCGGTCTTCCGGTACCACGCCTGCGTATTGAATGCCGTTGATGGAGCATTGGCGGAATTCCATCATGTTGCAGGTCAAAGTCCCTGTCTTGTCCGAGAAAATGTATTCAATCTGTCCCAACTCCTCTACAAGCGACGAGGTTCGACATACAGCGGGGGTGTCGGTCTCCGTGTAGTACATATCCAAATCGCTGCTGATGAGAAAAGCCTGGAAATATTTGACTATTTCGACGGTAACGAATAGTGACAGTGGGACCAAGTTTGAGTACAGAATCCAGTAGGTGCAGAGGTCCAGGAAGAATTGCGAAGCGGCGTTGAAATTATCGTAGTAGAGGTATGTGAGTTTTTGGCCAGCAGTGGAGCGAACAACGAGATCACCAATTGTGCTGACAGCGCTGAGAACCAAGAGGATAGCAACAAGCATCAGAATCTGCTTGTTGAGCATCCGCTCCACATCTGTTCTCTTGATAGGTGTAGCAGTAGCATTCCGCATCAGTTTCGTTTCATGGCCGGTAAAGACAACCACTCCATGCACCCAGGGAGTATTGCGGAGGACCGCCCCACGGAGAAGTAACTGGTCGGGAGACAAGGGGTGTTCTTTCTCGTTCCCTACGCCAGCCACCGTCAACGTTGCTTCGTATGTGTAGAGACTGCTATTCGGCTGTTCCGACCTTATCCGTCCGTTCAGTCTCCCCAAGTCTGCAGGGTTCACTAAATGGACCGTCTCTGGAATCGCCTGTTTAATTTTGAGGTTGGTCTCGCCGTCAAGGTTAGCGGTTTCGATGTAGCAAAGCCCTTCAGGTTCAGAACTTGTGAGCAGGACTAAGTCGGCAGGAAAAGACTCCTCCGACTCGACACGAACGATGTCACCAACAGCAACATTGATCCATTTTGTCTCCACGAAGGTCGAACCTTTTAAGACCCGTGCTTTGGAGTCATTTAAGCTCTTGTCTGCTGTCTTTCGCTTCCAGTCCTCCACTAGTTCCTTAATTGCAGATATCATGAGCACAATCAGGAGCGGGACTATAGTCGTGTAGCGATTTGTGGGGGAGACGTTAGGTACTTGCTGTAGGGCGGCGGTAAATAAGAAGAACAAGTTGGCGTATTTGGAAAATTGTTCGAAGAGAAATTTCGGTAAGAAGGTCGCGATGTTGTATTTGGCGGTAGAAACATGGTTGTCGACCCATCTGTTACCAGCGTTGACCGTGGCATTGTTGAGATGGATAATCCTGGGGCCTAGGGATGCTGGATCGACCTTCTTCCTCGTAAACATGTCTTTGATATTATCAAAACTGAATTCCTTCTTCTCTCGAATTGGAGGCGTCTCGTCCGTCCCAGCTGTATCTACTCTCGAGTTCTGCAGACCGGCTTCGGTCAAGGGGAGGTTGATATCCGAGTAGTTGCTGTTGCGTATCCCCAGCATTCCTTTTGCTCTATCCATAACGCCCGACATGGACATCAGACTATTCCGATCGCGTCTGTGATGTCGCCCGACAACTTTGACACCTCCGCCGGGGATATGGTCGTCGGAGGGACCTGCATTATCATAGTATTTGTATCCCGACTCTTCCTCGGTCAAATCCTCCCCGTCTCCGTACCTTGCGTAATTTTGTAAGTCTGAGGTCTGGGAGTAGTTTCGGGTTCCGCTGTCCATGTAAGGAGCAGTGAAGGGTCGAGTTGAGGACGTTGGCGGTGGTGCTTGGCCTCCTGCCGCGGACCTGCCTCCGCCGACAAAATCATCGTAGCTGGTGGATGGTCTTGGTTGAGGACCTTCGGAGTCATCGATATTGAATACGTTGAGGAGTTGCGAGTCGTCTACGGGAGGGCGCTGCCCTGTGCTGTAGGCCGGCTGTGAATTCCCCAGATCATCCAGTACATTGTTGTTATGGTTGGGAGCTTGAGGCGCATTGGATCTCCCGTCCATTTCTCAAACGGATGGGCGCCAGAGGGGTTTATGAGGAGGGAATCGACAGTGTGCGTGCGTTACCGTGCCATAAAGGATCATGAAAGGCCGCCGTCACAGTTGAGAGTGTTTGTTGCAGACATTTTGCGCTAGATTTCAGTGTTGGACAGAGTAGATGTCAGCGTGGTCTGTCCTTTGTCGAGATTGACGGTGACTATGGCAGTACCAAGAACCCAAGTTCGATTTGGGATACGCGGCGCAGGCGGAGCAACGCCTTGAATCTAAGGAGGAGGCACGGGAGGCCACTACGTGACCACCAGTGACCCCGTGCGGGCAACAGCATTCAGTGGCTGGTCCCTATCAAATGGGGCCTTAGCAAGGCTGGCGCTTAGTTTCAGTGGCTTTAGAGGCACCAAGCGAGACACTAATGTTACAAGCTGGTGCTGTGAGGCGCAACCCGAAGTCGCCCAGAAGACCTACACGGGCGACTGCGGTCACCACACCTCTCCTACTTACATAGGTATGTCGCAGTTTGAGGGAGCAGAGACAACCATCAACCAAATATCGTTTGCCTGCAGCCTGGAAGCCATCCCAGTGTACCACATGTTAAATGCCACAACCTCACTGCCAACCACTGGCTCGACAGCCTATCCCACGCGGGAGATTGATTCTTCGCTGACTGGATCCTTGGTGTCTTGGGGGGGCAATTCCTAAGAATTTAAAAATGGCATCTGAGACTGCACTGCCACATCCATGACGATCGCTGCGTTGTTGTTACATACATATCTATCAAGCATCAACGTTTCATTCGGTGGTAGAATTGCTGTCCATACAACATCACTTCTACCCCTTTTCTCCAGCCCGCCTCATCCAGACGCCGACAATGACGGGTAGGGTATCGACGTTGGGTTCGTGGCTCAAGAGTGTGGTCATCTCTCGTTCTCAGCTCTCAGCTCGGCAATCAGTCCGCCCACGTCTCGCTTGGTCGTATCCTCTGCCAATTTCTTAGCCACGATCTCGTTTATCTCTTTCCCTTTGCTCAGCGCCGTGTTGATACACTTCAGGAGAACTAGGGCATCGATCGAGCTACCTCCCATTTTGGAAACTTGACATAATTCAAAGTCGTTCACAGTAAAAGTTACACTCGAGTCCCGAACTTGCTCTTCGCTGCGTGTGGCATCCAACAAGACGGTCTCCCCTCCGTGGTAGAAGCTGAACGTCGTGCAGACGGGGTGGTGCATGATGCTCAATGGAACGGGAACTCGCTCGGCCATGGTGTAGATAGTTACAGTTTCCCCATCAACCGAGACATCTGGTCTTCGAAAATGTCTCAAAGCTGCCACAATCGCGATACAGGCACAGTCGACCAGACCACCGTCAGAGTCAAGAACGTGCACGTCTGCTCTGATGGACCAGCACTTTGCGCCCGCAATAATGCATAAGGATTCCGTATCAATAGCACGAGATCTGCGTATGGCCTTTTCGAGAGTCCGAGACAATATTACTTCTTGCTCGGTCTGTCTACCGACTTCATATGCGGGAGACGCAATAGGGCTCAATTCCGTGACAATTGTGAAGATCCCATCGAATTTGCGGTCTTCAAGTGGCTTGGTGACTTCTGCCGAAATTTGCACATGTACTCTTCGCACGCGTTTAGTTTAAGCCAACACGGGCGTAGACAATAGCCTACCTCGTTTTCCCCAGACGGGCAGTCACTGTTCCATATTCATCTCCGAATTGTAGGTCGAGGTTTCTGAAGTGGTCAAGGCGTCGTCCATCTAGTCGGACGCCTTGTTCTAGGGCTTGAAGGATGAAATGCTGTTCAATGTTGGAGATGTCGACTTCGCGTGGCATATTATTGAGGTAGTATCAGTTGTGATGGTGGGTATTGTTGGTAGAGGGGTTTCGTCTCCATTCAGGGAATTCGTTATTCACACATTCTACGGCGAGATTGATGTGACTGGTCCTTTGGGTTGCAACAATTTACTTTCTGCCCGTCAAAGTTGGTGGCTTGAGGCCGAAAATATTCTTGCGTTTTAGGACTGTATGCTCCACCTGGTATTAAGGCCCACTGCTACTGTGGAGCATTTCGCCTCGAACCGAATATATCTTTTTCCTCAACAAAATCAATTTTTCGTTTGCCTATCGCCTCTTTGTTCCAATTTTTCCCCATCAATCCTTTGAAATGTGTTCTTTATCCAGAAGAAGTAGTCCCCCGAATCCTTGCTTTCATCTGAAATCTGACTCACTGCAAGTCGACTCCAATGCGGTTCCCGAATACCTGAGATTTCTAAAATCACATGATTGTAACCGCACTTCACATGCAAATCTGCGATCTGCAAGCGGCTTGGATGATCTTATTTGTCTCACATGCGAGATAAGCAGAAGGCCGAACGCAGATCCAGGTACTGGAACGTACCGTATACGAGGTACTTATCATGACACCACGCCACGGCACCAAACGGTTATGAGGTTACTTCAAGCCTTCGACCTCAGCGAACTTCTCTTTCTGCTCCCATTGACAGGCTTGGGTTGCGTCAGCCTTGTTCAAACTTTTCCACCGAGCCTCACCAATCCCCATATTTGTTGGGCCACTATCAAGGTCGTCCACCCTCATGTCATTTCCTACACCTCTTATTGGTAAAAGAATCCATTTCTCGAGCCTCGCTGTGGTTCCTTTTCGCTTTCTCGCCTTACCCGCAACGACTTTTGCTCTTGCGCATATAGGGAATATCTGACAAACCTCCGACGCCCCACCAAGTGCAAGGACGGTTCCGTCTGTTATCGAAGACGTGGGTCTGTGGATGATGAATTGTTCTTAGGCAATGAGATTCAAGCTTTGCATTGTGCCCAAACCTCTCCCACTCTGCACGGCAGCCCGGTGCCCTTGACCTCCGCCGCTCCGCTATGCCTTTGGACATTTTTACTTCTCATGCTTTCCTTTCCCTTTCCATGAACTTGCCAGCGTGTGATTCTCAGGCTCTTCGGGTCTTCGAGGCCTTTCACTTTTCCTTCTTTCAGGAATCCATGCCAAAAACGTGGTACTGAACCAAATATTTCTGGTTGGTTCTTTGTTGCAACAGTGGTCCTTTGTCGCCATTTGACCTGGAATTTTCCACCCTCGCCACATCTTAATATTTTAATAGGCTGGTCGATGCTCGCCAGGCTGCGTTCGTTCTCTCACACAATCGGCTCTTTGGTGGCCCGTGGACATGGCTGAAAGAGACATACAGTCACCAACATCCGGGCAAACCAGCAACGATTCTGATGCCAACCCTGCGAGACGACACACTCTCAGAGGGTTTAGGCATGGAAACAGACACCACCAAAAGGTCAAATTCTCCGACGTTGCTGATGATGCGGGAGAGCCTCTGGTCGAGACTAGCACGCACGGATCTGTCCCAATAATCCGCTTGCCCGATTCTGAAGATGTGGCGGACCACGGTCTTCCAGCTACAAACTGGGCGGGAATCACGAATGCTGCTGCGGCTCAAGCCCAGGACCGGGCGAGTCGCCTCGCCAATAGATTAAGCCATTCTCACACACAACCGAGACCACCCTCAGGAATTCTTATTTCTCAAAGCACCACTCCCCAAACGTTGGCATCTCCAAATTCATCTCCTCCTTCAAAGCCATTGAGTGACTGGCTAGTCAATGAAGATGATATCCCTCTAGAACCACTCGAGAAAGATAAACGTCCCTACACGCTACATGACGAAACTAGTGACGACGACACAGAGAACGAAGACCCCAAAGCTCTGCACCGAGATAATGAGAATATTCAGGAGGCGAGACGGCTCATTAGAACGCTGACTAGTGGACCACATGCGACGGCATGGCAAGAGGAGTCCCGTTCCGGAGCAGAGACACCTGCAGTCGACAAGCACCTTCATGATTTGGATTATGTTCCCCCACCTGATCAATATCGTCCCAGTGTCTTTGGCGCTCTTCTTGCTTCAAAATTGGCACATTTGCAACGGAACGGAGTTACACATCCTACATACCACGAAGACCCCGTCTCACAGCCACCCAACCGATACTCTCCAAGAGGGTTCTATTCCAAAAGCCATTCTCGCGCGGGCTCTGAGAGTCATGATCATTCCACACCATCATCTGGAAGAGCCACGCCTTCTAAAAGACCGAAGTGGTATGATAGAGATGATCGTGACCGCCACTCAACTGGATCTCTGGCAACCTTATTGGCTCAGGCATCCATGACCTCAACAGCAGCGGCTGTGCCTCAAAGCAGCAACTATGTGCCTCGTCCGCCCTCTCAACACGCAAAGTCCTCGAATGGCATGATTGCAACAGCGGTGGATATGATCAAACACCCCGCAAACTATTTCCATCACAAGTCGACACCGTCCCTTCTGATAGATGAGGAGCGAGTCGTCCTAGATGTTGCTGAGATTATTGCTTGCCGAAAGTACTTGAAGAAGCTCGCTCGGTGTCTGATGGCTGTTGGAGCACCGACTCACCGTCTCGAAGAATACATGAAGACCTCAGCTCGAGCACTCAACATTGATGGTGATTTTCTCTATATGCCAGGCTCGATGCTTGTTTCCATCAACGATAGAGTTACTATGAGCACAGAAGTCACTTTGGTAAAGGAGTCCCAGAGCGTCGATCTTGGAAGGTTCAGAGACGTCTTTGACGTATACAAGTTGGTCATCCACGGCAAATACACCGCTCAACAGGGGACTGCTGATCTAGACGACATCATGAAGAAGCGCGGTCGACATCCTCTTCCTCTCCGGATTTTTGCGTACGGCATAGCAGCCATCGCGGTGGGCCCATTTGCTTTCTCCGCTCGGCCAGTTGACTTTGGTCCAAGTTTCATTCTGGGATGCATCCTGGGCTGGTTACAGCTTGTGGTGGTAACCCGCTCGGAACAATTCTCCCACGTCTTCGAAATACTTGCTTCCGTTCTCATCTCGTTCACTTCACGGGGCCTAGGTTCCATCTACCACAAAGGGACTGCCGTGTTTTGTTTCTCGGCTATTGCGCAAAGTAGTATAGCCCTAATCCTGCCGGGGTACATGGTGTTGTGCTCTGCTCTGGAATTGCAAAGTAAAAGCATTGTGTCAGGGTCGGTCAGGATGGTCTACGCCATTATATATTCACTGTTTCTTGGGTTTGGAATCCTGGTCGGCACAGTCATTATGGGTACGTTTCCTTGTTTATTGTTCTTCCAAACAAAATCTGGTCAGGGGATTAACGGAACCACAACAGGCCTCATCTATCCTCAAGCACAGAGTGACGTGACTTGTAATATTCCGGTTTGGTGGAACGATTCCAATCACGGGCCCAAACTCCTCTATGCGAGATTTATCTGGGTTCCGATATTTGCAATATGCCTCGCTATCATCAACCAAGCGAAGTGGAAACAAATGCCGGTCATGACCCTGATCGCTTTTGTCGGCTATCAATCAAACTTCTGGATCTCTACCAAGCTCTCGAATAACATCCAGGTGGCCAACGCAATCGGTGCCTTTGCAATCGGAACAATGGCCAATCTCTATTCTCGCTTCTTCCACGGTCTTGCGGCAGCCGCCATGTTGCCGGCGATATTCGTTCAGGTCCCCAGCGGACTAGCTGCGAGTGGGAGCCTGGTGGCAGGCATCACAAGTGCCGATCAAATTACTGGAAACGTGACAGGAGTAAGTATCATCAACAACGGCACTGCGGGCTTCTTGGACGCGCAGAACAGTACAACCAGTGCGGACGTTTACGGCGGGACGATTTTCAATGTTGGGTATGGGATGGTTCAAGTGGCAATTGGTATTAGCGTTGGTCTATATTTGAGCGCTTTAGTTGTATATCCGTTTGGCAAGAGGAGGAGTGGACTATTCAGCTTGTAGATTTTATAGCATGGGTTTGGTCGTGCATGAATACTCGATACTTGGTACTTAAGCCTAAACGATCTCAGTGGTGGCGTAGGCAAGGCTGAATGACCTGCCAAGCCTTGCAAGGCTGCCGATCTGCGATTGTCACCTTGGGAGGTCTCAAGACCATCTTTTCTACCTTGTAGAGCTGCACATTCTGCCTACTGCGCTCTCTATTCTCTTGATTCCACGGACGATTTCCTGCTGCATACCCTCTGACAAACTATCCACCCAATATGACAACAGGTAAGCTCTCTCCACCTTTTTTGCACTGCGTGGCTAACTCTCGGAAAAGCACACCGACCGACGTTTGACCCTGCACGAGGCAAAGAAGCGCAACGAGGACCAGCTTATCACCAGCGGCTGTTACCTGCGCACACTCTTCTCAAAGTCCGGTCGGTAGCGCACAAGTATCCAAGGAAGAAGACCATCTAACGCAAACCAGACAGCCCGGTCAAGGCGGCGCCGCAGAAGCTGAGCACAGAGATCTCCGTGCAGAATTACTTGCGGCAGAGGCGGCCCATTTTGCAAAGACGAAGGGGACGATCGCAGAACCTACGAGCAGCCCTTCGAAACCTATAAAGCGAGAACTCGAAGACGACCCCGATCGTGGTAACGACGAGGATGAAGACATTGAGACAAAACGAAGAAGGATACTCGAAGAAACTAGAGACATCGATGCGGACTCAGATGGAGACGATACAGAAAGCAGCGACGAGGAAAGTGACGAAGAAGATGAGACGGCAGAGCTGATGCGTGAACTCGAGAAAATCAAAAAGGAAAGAGCTGAGCAAAAAGCACGGGAAGAAGCAGCACAGGCTCAAGAGGCAGAAGACCAGCGAGAACGAGATATTGCACTTGGTAATCCGCTCCTCAATCCAAAGGCATTCAACGTGAAGCGGAGATGGGACGACGATGTGGTCTTCAAGAACCAAGCTCGAGGCACGGAGCAGAAAGGAAACAAGGAGTTTGTCAACGTACGTCCACCCGACTGCTGGGACATGCAGAAGGATGCAAGCTGATAAGTATACAGGATCTTCTGAGATCGGATTTTCACAAGAAATTCATGGTAAGAGACTCGGTATTGGGATGGCTTTTTGGGTTAGCTAACTCTTTCTACTCTAGTCGAAATATGTCCGATAAAACCAGGCTACATTTCTGAACGGTTGTCCATGGTCGCGACAATTTTGACGGGTGCCGACGACTTGCGGTATTGAGGTCTTTAAAATGAGACGTACAGCGCCCACCCAAAGCCGATTTTTCCAGCTCAGAGACATTTGAGGCGGTGGCAAAACATGTGGTCCTCGCAACTTGAACACGTGCACGACCGAGCAAGCTGAAAGAGCTGCAGGTTGTGCATTAGCCACACTACTAGTCTGGAGATTCGGAAAAGGGCACAGCACCTAGAGCGCTCGGCAGGGGTATAATTCTGGATCGATATACTAGACTCTTGCAGGTGACGCAAAAGGCTCTGAGAGTGAGGGAGGGATGTCCTCGTTGCGACTTGGGGAATTGGATCTTGGACAGGGCCTTGGACATTTCGAAACTCTAAAGAACCCTGCCTCTGGTAAGATCCGCTTTGACGGGCCTCATTTGGGAATAAGGAGGAGAAAAAAGAGTGTGAGAGGTCCAGAAGGGGGTGGTACCCAGTTGCCGGGCGAGCGCAGGTGCGCAGATGAGTAGCCACCAGGCCACCAGGCACCAAACCAACAGAGGGGCACCTGAGAGGGCTCAATTTAAGGGCCACAGGCAGGACACATTGGTGACAGGGGGTCATCTGCCCATCGAAACCATCTCCTTCCGGCAGCAAAAGAAAGCAGATCGTGCTTGTTTCGGGCGACGCAGTGACGCGCGCAATGCAGCAAAATGCACAAAACATGCCGTCATAGGCAACTTGGGGCCTTCAAGGGCCTCGCAAGTTTCCGGGCTGCGGGGCAAAAATCACCTGCATTCACCCACTCAGCTTTACAGCTCAGCTCTCCCAACTCTGTCACCTCCCTCACCAACTCAAAGACCTCGTCCCTTATTTGTGTGCCCCTCTGGTTCTGGCAGAGATGAGCCTTCCTCCACATCACAAACAAAGACCAGTCCTTGGTCCCAGATCTCACACAACACCAGGTACGGGGTAAGGTGTCACCGAGGCGTATCCCGTCCTCCCTGCTCCTCCCCCCATCTTCAGCCAATGCTCGCACCAGGAAATGACGATACTTTGGCAGCTTCCCAGCTTCCCTGCACTTTATGCTTGTCTGGGTTCAGCTGTCCAACATCTGGCCCTGTTTCACGCGGGGTCTCTCATCCAAGTCATTGGTTCTGTATCGAGACTTACGTATGCTATGAACGACCTCCGCGTCAGTTTTTGTCACTCGTGCCTGACGTGCTTTGGAATGGCGTCTTTAGAGTCTAGCCAGGGTCGTAGATTCCTTTGGCTGGGGTTGCTTTCATTGTGTTCTTAAAAGCCTTGCCTTGCTCCTCCTCGGATGCCTGTAGACCTTCTTCAATCCCCCAACTTCTCACACAGCTGAAGCCCACACTTTTGAACAGAGTATATCAGCAAACGATATCAAGCACAATGTCTTACAATGACGACAACGTATGGCCCAGCTCGGGATTGGACGGGCGTGCTGTTAACATTCTCTAGCGACGCGGCGGTGGCTACGGTGACGATAGCTATGTAGGTCACTCAGAAGTCCATCAAGACCCCAATCTGACTACAAGTTAGGGCTCTGACCGACGTCAAGGAGGTGGCTTTGGCGGTGACAGCTACGGTGTATGGCCTTCCTACCTGGTTCTCTTCCCTCCGATGCTCACGAATGTCAGTCTTCCGGTCGTGGTGACGCCGACAACTATGGTCGAAAGACCGGTGGTGGCCTAGGAGCTGATGACACCTATGGTGACTCCACTGTTACAGGAGGTAGAAGCACTGGCCGTGACAACGAATTCGGTGAGCTGTCACCAAGTTCCATAAGACATCATTGAGCTAACTGTAAATGCAGGTCTGGGCAGTGGCAGGACAGGCGCACAGCAAGCTGGTGGCTTTGGCACAAGCGACGATACCTACAGCTCCGGAACCCGTGATACCTCTGGAGGCTATGGTGGTAGTGGCCGCACCGGTGGTGGCCTAGGGACTGATGACACCTATGGAGACTCGACAGCCACTGGTGGTCGAAGCACTGGCCGTGACAACGAATATGGTACGTGCTGATCACAGTGTTCTGTGAACAAGTTGACCTGACCTCCTGTAACAGGCCTGGGCAGTGGCAGAACTGGAGCTCAGTCATCTGGTGGCTTTGGTGCTAGCGACGACACTTATAAGTCGAGCACGGGCGGCGGCCGTGGCTATGGAGATGATAGCGTTGGTCGTCGCGGGGACGATTTCAGCTCTTCGGGTGGCACTTCAGGCGGACTCGGTATGGTCTCCCTGTTCTATCTTGACAGTATCTAATTTGGGAAAGGCACCGATGATACCTATGGCGACTCAAGCCGGACCGGAGGAACTTCTTCAGGTCGGGACCAAGATTATGTGAGTACCACCCTATTGCAGCAACATACAAGGTCTCAAAACCATACTAACACGTGGACTTACAGGGCTTGGGATCTGGTCGTACCCAGGAGCAAGAGCGCGGCGGCTATGGCGGCAGCGGAGGCGGCTATGATGATGATAACTCAAGTGGCAAGAAAGACTCCACCATGGGCAAAGTGTTGGAAAAGGCGGGCAATATATTCGGCAGCAACAAGTTGGAGGAAAGAGGTGCGGAAAAGAGACGAGGTGCTGGCAACGATGACTATTAGCCCACGTTGAAGATGATGTTGTGAAGCGGTATGAACACGGTCACAGTGCGCAATGGCGGAAGAGGTTTTATGCTAGCTCGGCAGATGTATGAGAAGTCATGACCTGCTTAGGCAGATGGAATATCTCAGTTGACCACGAATACGAGGAATATCACAGTATATATGAAAGGCTGTGCCCATAAGTCATCATTCTATTGAAGCATTCGCTGCGTACAGATCATCTGTAATGATTCGTCCCAAACTGTCGGCAGACATTACCAACGGGTACCTAGGTAGATATATGAAAATAGTGTTGGTGTTTGGTATTGTCACCTCCTCTCCCAACCCACCACACGAATCTCGACACCCGCCTTGTCGTCCTTGAGCCACATGTCCTTTGCACTCCTGCCCGCCATAGAGGTGGTACTATCCTTTCGACGCCCCTGGTCGTCGTCCCCTCGTCCCTCCTCGTCGCCATCGTCATCATCGTCTCGCCCCGCCGCCACCGCGTCCGCAATACTCTCCTTCCTCCTCCCCTGGTGCTGGGGTACCTCGACGCCCCTCCCGATCCACTCCTGGAGTTTTGCCTGCGTGACGTGTCTCCACTTGGCGGATTTGACGCCCGAATGCGGCGACGGGAGCAGGTCGGGGAAGAACGTGTCGCATTCGAACCCAGCCTCGGATCCATCCTCGAGCTTCTCATCCTTGTCGCCGGTCTTATTTGGAGTGTTGGAAGTGGTAGCGGTGGTAGTGGTGGACGGACGATTCCGATTCTGACGACCCTGCCGAATCTGCGTCTGCAGGATCCGCACGTCAAAGTGTCTGCCGGAGCCGTCGCCGCCCATTTCGCCTTCGGTGTCGGTGCCCGTTTCGCTGCCCGCCGGGGTCGTTGGCGTCGGCGTGTGCAGCGTCGCGGACGAGAGGGACAGGACTTGGCGGTAGATCTCGGCGCCGCCGATGCAGAAGATCTTGGGGATGGAGAGTTCCACGCCCGTCTCACGGGACGAGCTAGATACAGATCCTGGCGCGGATGTCGGTGTGGTGGTGGTGGAGGCGAGGTCCTGCGGAACGGGGATTGGGATTGGGATCTGGATCGGAGCTTGTGAGGAGAGGAGCGAGAGAGTGGATGGCAAAGAGGAGGAGATGAGGATCGGAGATATCGACGACGCGTCTCTTGACGATGTTGGTGGGAGTGGGACTGGGAGGAGGATCGTGTTGGGTTTTCGCTGGGCGGCTGCTTTCTTCGAGCTCGAGTTCAGTTTCAGCCGCATACTCGGTAGCGGAGCAGGGAGGGTATGTAATTCCCACTGCCGCTGCGGCGTTGTGGCTGTCAATTCCTCGAGGATCTTCCGTCCGAGTTCCTCGGAATCTGATCGCGTGATAATCACATTCAGTCGGCCTGCCAGCGGTCGGAATTTCGGGGGGATGCTCTCCCACGTCTTGCGGCCCATGACCACGGCATTGAGCGTTCGCGGCCCTGCCGTCGTCGCGGCCGACGACGAAGACGAAGAAGGCTCCGACTGCGAAAAACCAACCTTGGTGACCTCCGGGGCGACGTACGATGTGACGTTTTTGAAGAACGCCATGTCCGCCCTGATGGGCGGCCAGGGTAACTGGCCCCTCAGGCCGATGCCCATGGGCGGATTCAGCGCCGTGGCGACGATGACGTAGATGGGTTTCGGGCGCATGAAGATGGGCTTGACGATGGTGGTGGTGGTTTTTATGATGCGTTTCGACGACGGCGAGAGCATCTCGGCATCCTCTTCTTCTTCCTCCTCCTCCTCTCCCTGGACTCGGGCCTGGGCCTCGTCCTCGCTATCCCTCTCGAAATTTGGGAGCCTCGGCGTGGCCAGTTCTGTGGGCGATGGCGGTGATGAGAGCGTGGTTGACGGCGGTGTTGGTACCGTCATGTTATGTTATTCGTCCCTCTTCCTCTCTCCTTGGAGCCACGGCCAGTGCGTTGGGGTTTTTGTCAGGGGAATTTTCTTCGAGGTGAGGGAGGTGTTGGTGGAGACTCAGTCGGTTGTGTTGTTTGTGAGTTCCAGAACCCCTGAAAAAATTATGGGGAAATTTTTCCAATGTTGACGTTTCTTATCTGAATATCCCCTATTTTTTTTTTCTGAATGAGTTTTTGGGGGTTATGTAGATTCAGCTTGTCGGTATCGTGTCCTCAATTTATCGGATTCCTTTCTAGGTCTTGCTTTTGCGCATCTGATCCGAGAAGACAGTGAAAGTGCAAGGGGGGCGTGCAAAAGAGAGATACTCGTAGATAGTAGAACCTTGGTAGGAACTAGGTAGATAGGGTTGAAGTGTAGTGAAAGAGAGATGACGCCACAGCCAGGAGAAGATCGCTTGGTACCTGGTACTAAGCTAGGGACAGTAGATCGATAGAAACACAGACAGACGGACAGGTACGTTCATACCGATGTATGTATGTATGTGTGTACTGTACTGTGTGTGTTGTACTGAGTCTCAGAACACCTCGTGATGTTTATGAGTGACCGAGAAAGATGTGGTGTGGTGGTGTGTTGCGGTATGGAATTTTTGTTTTTCTTTTTAGCTGCATCCCCTCGTATGGAGGTATCTACCTAGCTACATAGCTGGACATCAACGTCAAGACTTCCCGCTGGTCTAGACCCCCTCGCGACGACATACCTATCCACACACTATCCAGAACCATCCCAACCCCCCAAAAACCATGGGCAGCAATAAGAAATTCATTGGGGGGTAACAGTCTGCAAGCCGTTTTTTTCAGCCAGAAGTCCAGACGCTCGGAGATGATCGCCCGCATCGATCCTCGATCTCCATCCATTTGGCTTGCATGCATCGTGTTGGTGGCGCGGGTGGCGCTGACCCCTGGCGGCACACAGAGAGGGGCTAGATGGCGTCTATGGGGCCATCCTACTCACCTACTGTAGGCGCTACGAGTAGGTCCAAACCCGGGGATGAGGTACAACACATCATGTACCTACCTCCCAACGTGACTACGATGCTGTCGGTGCAGTTTTTGCAGATGCTTCATGCGTACTAGGTATAGTAGTGTACAGTAGAACCAGGCCAACAGGCTAGAGTCGCTCGGGGAAGGGTAGATGTCTTTGTAGCTGCATAGGTAGGTATGTACCTAGATTTAACTAGCTGTGATTAATACTAGATAAGTCAGTAAGTAGTAGTAGGTAGTCCTGCGGGGCTTTGGGCTCGGTTAACAAGTAGGGTTGTTAGCTGGCTTGAGTAGACACCGAGTAGGTACTTATATATCTGCCGTGTACCTCTCACCCAAAGCCTGCATACAGCGTGGGCGGTGCTGCTGCCCGAGTGGGAGTGGTGGCCGTGGCTGCGGCCGCGAAGGAATATTTGACGCCGCATCCCTGTCCTGGTACTCGGTACTTTCCCCAAGGTACTGGATACAATCCATAGGTAGACACTAGACTACATGAGTATGGAGGGGTAATCTGATATCAGTGTCTCCTCTGCAGGGTCACATAGAGACGCATAAATCCATCGTCGGACCAGTTGGCTCGCTTAGGTGTCACTCTTTGGCGTTGCTCACCTCGAGCGCTGTCTCGTACTTCTCTAGAAATTTCTTGAACCCCTCTTCCACCACCTTGACATCCTCCTCCATCTTCTTCCTTATTGCTGCCTTATCCTGGCCGTTGACATCCTGGCCCTCGTGGTCGTCTTTGAGCGTGTCCAATCCGCCAAAGAGCCAGATCTCCTTCATCGTCCGCGTTAAAATCATGATCTCCTCTGCTGCGCGAACGATTGCCGTCGATTCGACGTCAAGTTGAAACTGTTGCACAGCCGTGTCTGTCAATGATGGCGGAGCCGGAGCATTCGCTGTGCCTGCAGACGCCGCGGCGGATTGTGCGGCGGTGTCATCGAGAGCCACAGCTAGAATGTTCTCGAGCCTCTTGATCAGGGTGGTTGAGAGAGCAGTAATGCGAGCTGGAAGGCAGCTGTCAGAACAGGGTCTGTCTTTACAGTCCATGAAGATCCATCGGATAGTAATCAAGGGGATAATACTCCATGGGCGCTGATGATACTTTCCCAAACAAGTGACTGCTCTTACCTTGTAAGAATTTGGCCGTGGGCACGGCGTCCGAGGCCGCCTCTCGTTTGGGAGTTGGTTCCATCTTGTCAGAAGTCCAGATCCGCTTCAGCCTTGACTCTTCAGTCTCCACTCTATCAGCTCTATTCAGAACCACTCACTGTCTTTCGCAATCCTTCAGCAGCTCCTCGATGCGGACTGTCTTGGGGGCGAGGGTCTGATGAGCCCCTGCTCAAATTCAGTTGCTCTGCGTCCGATTTTGGACCTCGTTTGGATGCCACCCAGCTCTTCGGAGGTCGGTCAAACACAATCGTGAAAGGTGAGAGATCAGGCAAAACTCCTGCATGGCCCAGTCGAGAAGAAACAAGTGTCTTGTCAGCTGTGGTCGGCACCGTGGCTCGTGAGGTAGATACGCTGATTGGTTGCTACATTTTCATCGATGGAAATCAAGGAGTTGAGAAATGTGGTGTGTTGAGCACAATCCAAAAGCAGGTATTGCGCTTTAGTCACGTGTGGACCTCCGTAGTGAATTCTACTGCGGATCAATAAGGCCGGGAATAGCAGCCAGGCAGCAAACCCAACAATCGTGCTATGTAACACTCACCATCCACTTCACCTGCCCTTGTCTTGTCCAATTCATCAGACCCCAATAACTTGATATATGCCTGAGGAGTCGATCGACCTTTAGAGAAATGTCTCAGTGACCACCCTCCGTGAGCACCTTTCTTCTGATCACAGAATAATACGCAGTGGGGAACATCTCCAAAGAGCCAGTCTTGGTTGATTACTTTCAGGTTCTACTCCTGTGCATACGGACGAGAATTCCAAGTAAGCCTGTGACAGATTCTTACTTGATCCGCTAGGGGTTCCTCGAGATACAGACCAGCTGAGTGGATACAACCATTACGACTCAACGACTTGTCGTTGCATTTTCTCGGCCCCTCGGGATCTTCGCAGTCGCCGCCACGCAGCTGGCCGAACGATGGCGTTGTCTTCGCCACGGGCTGATAAATTTAGAGTCGACCACCGCTGATGGCCGCCTGCTCTGATTCGATCAGCCCCTCGCAGCCACACCTTGTCTCAGACATGCTGGGGACTTTTGGGGAAGGCAAAGAAAAAATTCTCCGCAGCCATGCATGGTATACCACCTTACTGCCACCAACGCCAGGCACCCTATACGTTCATTTGCAGTATACGAAATACAGTTGCTCCAGCGCCCCAGCAGGCGGTCACTCCTGACGTCAAACCCAGGATTCGGAACTCTCGGTAGACTGTGGATCATCCAAATGTGCATTTTCAAGGCCACAGCCGAATCGAGTGGGAGAATATCGGCATGGACGATCCACCGATCCTGAGACATTGCATACGCATACGACTGCTGCTTGCCATTTCTCCCACGCACCCACCACGCATGCTCCATTGTTATTATGTACAATACTCGGCTCGGCCAACAATAGACAAATTAGAGAGAGAGAAACGGTCTGGCTTACCGGCGAGGAGCGGGTATACCGATGTATTGGACCAATCCCGGCCACAGACTGACTTGGCCCAAATCCATAACTGTGTCTACCGAGACTTCGCCTCCAACAACCACTAGCCAAGCTCAGAAACGGTCACCGGAAGTGGCACATCGAGGCATATACTTACCACGCAGTATGGATTGACGGCCTTAAACTGCCCCAGTTGGGACCCCAGCCATCGAATCTTCCTCATGGTACTGGAGACTTACGCCTTGTTTGGCATCCACGTGGTGGGGAACTGACCCAACGTCCACCTTTCAGCCGGATCAGCTTTTCCTTTTCGATGAGACGTTGCCATGCTGCGCCTTCGAGGCACTGGATGACGATCGAGTCGCTCGCCTTCATGGTGTGAGACCTCTATGCTGAAAGGTATGTATAAGAACGAGGCATTTGCCCGCTTTCTGTGAGGATTCCCATCATTCTACAAGCTCTCCTGTCATTCGCTGTTTTCCATTCTGTTATACACACATTCGTTCTTCTCACTCACTATGGCCAAACCAATCGTTCTATTTTCTCTCCTCGCCCCCGCTCTCTCAGCGGTCTTGCCTCGTGGTCAAGAAAGCTCATGGAACGAGTGGGCCTCGTCGAGCACGACCGTTGCCGCCAGCAGCACCTATTCTTCTACGGTCCCTGCCCAAAGCAGCAGTTGGGGGGACTGGTCAACTCCAAGCACAACTATTGTCTCTACAACCACGACCACAAGCAGCCCAGCGGCCAGCAGCACAACAAGCAGCAAGGGCTGGAACGACTGGTCGAGTACTTCGACAACTCCCGTTGTTCCTACGACGAGTAGCACGACTAGCAAAGGCTGGAATGACTGGAGTAGCTCAACGACTCCTGTTGTTCCCACAACCAGCAGCACGACTAGCAAAGGCTGGAATGACTGGAGCAGCTCGACTTCCGTTGTTCCTACAACTAGCAGCACCACTAGCAAAGGGTGGAACGACTGGAGTAGTTCGACATCTGTTGTTCCTACGACCAGCAGCACGACCACTAAGGGATGGAACGACTGGTCAAGCACTTCGACGACCCCCGTTGTTCCTACGACCAGCAGCACGACCACTAAGGGATGGAACGACTGGTCGAGCACCTCGACGACCCCCGTTGTGCCTACGACCAGCAGCACAACCACTAAAGGATGGAACGACTGGTCGAGCACCTCGACGACTCCCGTTGTGCCTACGACAAGCTCTTCAGCTACTAGCAAAGGTTGGAATGACTGGTCTTCCTCTGTCGTGCCGCCCGTTTCTTCCTCTCAATCGTGGAGCGGGTGGTCTAGTGTTCCTGCTCCGCCCGTGAAGCCGACAACCACTCCCGCTCCGGCCCCAGCCCCGGTGTCTTCTAAGGGATGGAATGACTGGCAATCGAGCTCCGCTCCGGCTCCTGCTCCGGCTCCTCAACATTCGCAATCTGCAGGATGGAATGACTGGAAGAGCACATGCACTCCTAGCACGGCCACTACCACCGTGTACGTAACGCAGACAGCACCCGCCTCCACTGTGACTACCACAGCGCCCGCTTCTACTGTGTACGTTACCGAAACTGCGACTACGACGGTGACCGAGTCGGAGACCACCACTGCTACGGTGACCAGCTGCTCTGCTACCAGTACGTCGTCGGGCTGGCAAGACTGGCAAGGCAAGAGCCATAGCCCAAGCCCAGTCCCAAGCCAAAGCACTGGATGGAAAAACTAAATTCAATCGTCCACGGGTGCGCTCATCACTGGGAACGTGTCAAGGCGGGAAGTGAATTCGAGACACCAAGATCTGGATAATTGGGGGGAAGTAATATCCCCCGGAGGAAAATTGTCAAACAGCGACAGATGGATGAATGGGAGGAAATTATGATTTACTTTGATGTTACCTATCTATCTAATGATGGGAAGAGTGCATTTGCGCCTCGGGAATAGACGACCTTTATTCAGGATTGGATGAAGGGGGCGTCTCTTGTTGGTTTTACATACTTATACGCACGAGCGAGTGAGTAGATGGTTACTCTCGCTCGCGTGACTTGTCACTCCTTTAATGTTGACTGATAATGTTTACTGTCTATCATCTGCCATCTACCATCTACCGTGTAATTGTCTTCTGAGCACTGCCGAGTACATCCAAACCACTCCAATCCTATCACACAACAACCTATTTTCTTTTGCGCGGTATATACCAAACCGCTCACTAGTATTTCGTGCACAGAACATGGTACGACCATGGTACATGGTACATGGTGTGATGGTGCACGATGGTGCTTCGTACACCGGACCTCGTACATAACACCGTACATGGCACCGTACAAAACGGGTAGTACACAGCTCGACAGTACAGTACTCAGTCGTGACAGTGCCGGTGAGGTAAATCAATCCCTAGGCCCTCACGCTACATTGGTAGATAGGTTGTAGTAATGATATCGACAGAAGGCAGATAGGTAGTGTAAAAGGGTGGCACAGCGTAGGCCAAATCATACATTTACTATAGAATCTTGCAGTCCCAAACCCTCCGTCCAGTTGCGCCACAGCAGCCGACAAGTCATCTAGGCCTGGGAAATACAATGCCACCGATCCGATCAAGGGTCTCGCCTGTCATCACTTCAGTTGGGAACGCCGGGAACTTGCAAGACACGTTTGGACTCGGTCCGTCTTCTTCTGCCCTCTTGTGACTGCCACGTGTATATCCAGATTTCTTGACTGGTTCATGGGCGAGACCTCAGGCTCCAGATCTCCTGTGGAGCTTTCCCTCGAAAACCCGCGAGAGACAACCGCAATCCCCCAATCATCAGTCGAGCAGCACCCCCTTATCCAATCGATGCCCAGCTCCGACCAGCCCGGTTCCGCATATTTCCCATCGATCCTTGTATTGGCACATCGACGACCCAATTCCCGCCACTCAACTGGTGAGAAGTCAAACCAGCCTTCCCTCGGTTGCAACGTAGATTGCGCTGAAACGCTCATTGACAGAATATAACACATCCTGTGGGTCGAGCCCGACGCCGCCGAAAAACAAAACAGAAGACTTGACACTCGTAAACACAAGGATCCATCCGTAGTCATAACGCCAATCAAAATATCCACCCATTTTGAAACACCAGCGCAGAAGCCCAAAAGTTCGTTGGCTCCGTGGTCGTGGAGCTCTTCTATCATTTCACGCCCGAATTGATCTTTATGTGGCATCTTATGCACATTCGGGTCGATGCACTCGCTGAGCCAGGCTTCCCCAGGGCACAGTGATGATCTATTCTCGGCAACTTCCATCACCTGCCCTCCCGGCCGTGTTAAAATCGCTTTTTTCC
Organism: Fonsecaea monophora; assembly: GCF_001642475.1. NCBI lineage: Eukaryota > Fungi > Ascomycota > Eurotiomycetes > Chaetothyriales > Herpotrichiellaceae > Fonsecaea > Fonsecaea monophora. Next base: position 440,528 of record NW_019173935.1, on the reverse strand, counting down.
ATTGCGAATGGTAGAAGATCGTCATCGTCGAATCGGTTTTCGGGTCGACTCCCACTGCTTCTTCCTCGCCATGGGACGCTGCCACTGCTGCCCCCGGGATCAATACTGCCTCGAGTTCCGCCCATGCTTGATGTTGATCCTGTAGGTGGTGTGGCTCGTCGTCCAATGCCGTTTCTGGCGGCTGTAACCTGATTGCGGTAAGCGGTGGATCGACCCGAGCCAGAATTCTCGGAAGCGCCGTCATCGTTCGTAAGGGCTGTCGCCAGACCCGAATGGCGATGGACTTGGGACGATCGTCGAGGTGACCCGATGGACGGTGGTTGGATTGGTATCTGTCCATCTGCGACGGCCCCATTGGCATGATCTTGGGCAGATTCCCGGCGGTGACCCCGACGATCAGCTCCCATGCTGGCACTTCGCATCCCATATAGATCACCAATGTCTTCGTCTGAGCTCAATGGTCTGCGCTGAGCAGAACTTGAACGTTGGTACGACGAAAAAGGCCTGGGGGAGCTGGGAATATCGATGGCAGGAACATTGGAGGTTGACTGAGCGTGTGCAGTCTCCTCTGTTGTAGCTTCGGACGGTGATGGTGGCTCTTCGGGAGCCAGACGGTGCGGCTCGTCAGCGTCATCATGGCTGTAAGCAGCGCTAAGTCGAGACGGAGCAAAGGGAGTGTGCGGTGTGTGAGGTGAGATTGGCTTTCCAGGAGAGGACGAGGTGGACATAGAGGTGCCCGCTACCATAGGAGGAACCCCAGACAATTGTCGACTGGACGATGCCGACGATCTCTGCAACATCAACGACGACGTCATAGAATCCGACAAAGCAGCATTGGAATCTCGCATTCTGTGATATCGATTCAGCGCAGCGGCAGTTCTCCTCGTGTTTGCTTCGGCAGCCGTCGTGGTTGTAGGAGTGAGAAGGTCCTTTTGCTGTTCCAGCATCTTCAAGAAACTCGAGATATTCTCTCCGTCGTCATCTCCCATTGAACCCGAGCTGCCACCTGCTGTGGGTCCCTCTGTCATCAGTCCCGAACCAGGCTGAGCAGACGAGGTGGCACTTCCTCTTCCACTGCTCGTCTGATCTTCATCTGTTCGTACAGTTGTTCCTCCCGAAGAAAGCCGAGCTCGTCTGTGGCTAAAACTACTACTATATCTCGTGACAGGAGCGGGTTTTGGAGAACTTGAGGTGGAAGAGGCGATGGCGTTGTCCGAGGCAAGAGATCCAGCTCGTCGCCCGGCCAGAGTAACAGGGGCCGCTGTGGAGGAAGGAATACCCTCTTCCGTCAAGGAGCCCAGGACGGGAATTCGTGCAGAATGGGTTCTTGGCGAACTGGCCATGGGAGAAACGCCCAGTGGAGATGCTGACAAAGTGGGTGTCTTAAAAGGCTGGACGGAGAACGAAGTTGAACTTCGCCGGTTGAACGCTGCATTTCTGAGAGAATTGCGCGAGGTTTGGCCTGCTGCCTGCAAGGGCACAGCTGGCCTTGCTGGTTCAGGAGTAGGAGGAGAGCTTGCATTGAAGTCTTGAGCGTTTCGCAAAGCAGAAATTGGATCGGTTCCGGTAGCAATACCTGCTTGGTGGAAGCTTGTCAGACTCCCATATGCATGACCCAGCTCTGCTTGTTCCAGTAGCCTCTGTCGTCGATCTGCAGGCAAAGATCCAATTTCTGTCCTGGGCGTCTTCTCGCTGGGTAATGAAGGCCGAAATAGCTCATCATCAGCGCCCAAAAACCGAGAGCTCAATAACTCCTCGGAGTCGTCTATCCGAAAATCACAGTTTTGGCGGTAATCAACCTTGACAGAAAAAGGACCAGCAGGTGAATCTGTTATACCAAAATCATAGGACAACAAGACGCCCGAGTTGCTGTCGAAGAGTCGCGTGCCCAGATTGTCGGAGCGAGACAAGCTCCGCATGTGAGAGCCGTCGACCAATCTATAGCCCAGCTTCATCGCCATGTGTGAGCGTCCTTTGCCAATCTTCCTTGACAATTTCCAAGCTGGCAGGAAATTGCTGTAGGTGTAGAGAGATCTGAAGAAAACAATGCTCTTTTTGTAAACCAGTGGCAGCACCATAGCGAGATCTGCAGGGATGGGAGCTGTCGGTTCACCGAGTTCTATAGTCCACCGCTCGAGGATGACTTCATCCATGTCCGCCATTCGACGCTGGTTCCCGCGCAAAGCACTATGGGCTGACATCAAGGTATTCATGACATCCCATCTCTTGCCGTCTTCGTCCACAATGACCAGTCGCTGGCCTTGTTGCAAGGACTCGGTGCTCAGGAAAACCTCAATGACCAACGGAGGAGGCCTATTGGAATCGACATCGCATGTCTTCCACCTCTTGATGTCATCTTTGTACTCATCCGTTTCCTCAATGTCAATGTTGAACCACCGATTCACTCTCTTATCGTTCGTCTTCTGAGAGTAGGCCGGTGCTAATTCGACCCGAGACTGCAGGATGATCAAGGCGGACTTGGTATGGAAGTTCTGGATGACCTGATTGAGCCTCTGCATTTGGACGCCGGGGTTGTCCGCAGGTTGATCTTGACGGGCAGAAGCAAAGTCCTCGGACGAACCGGAGCCTTGGGTGAGAGGAGAGTTTGTTCGGAGAGCCAGGACGTCTCGATCTCTTGGATTGTTGGTGCGGCTAGGGTTTGTTTGCTCAGAGGCGGCGGGGGATGCTGTGAGAGGAGGCGGACGAGGGTGTTGATGCATATTGCGTCAAACGGGATCTTGAACGTAAATTGGGTGCTGTTATTTTCACTCCCAGTGTGCCTGGCTTAGCGTTGAAGGGGTGAGTTGGGACTGATGGGTATTCGGTAGCCATCCATTGCTCTTCATTGATGTGATATCCACAAAACGTATGCAGCAGTCCTGGCGCAGGTGAGGGTAGCGGTCAAGGCATCTGGGACTTTGATGTACAAGGCTGATGGACGTAATTAAAAGACCAGACTAAGTCGATGAAGGGGCCATTGTGGCGTCGGACCGAGAAGAAGGATAAAGTGGGATGGAAATGGTCAGCGAGAGAGTTATGTGGTTGAGGGTTTGAGGTGCTTCCGTTCAAGATGGTCTCGAGTCGTGGGCATATGACGAAGGCCGCATGTGATTGGAGGTCGCGCGGGCAGGCGGCGTGAGGTACTTTGGACCAGGGTCAGATTGGGGTCATGCGAAGGCGATGAAGTGAGAGGATAGAGGTGAGCAGGCAACCACGAGCAGGAGTCAGGATGGGGGTGGAGCAGGACTGAGGACGATGAGGTGGGAGACAGAAAGGGAAGAGATAAGTACTGGAAGAGTCATCGAATGTCGGGAAAAATGTATATCGAGGGCGGATGGCCAGCAGGAGAAGCAGCAGCAGCAGCAGCAGAGCGCAGCCGTAGTAGTAGCAGGTTTCACGCATCATGCGCTCTGGGGGCGGGTGGGCAGGGTGGGCAGAGAGGGTGGGAGCTGTTGAACCAAACGAGTTTAGTACCTGACTAACTGTACGATCTCTTGGCCCTGTCTACGGGAGTACGAGTACTTGTATGGTGGCCTGCGGTGGCCTGCGGTGCCTGTGGTGCCTGCGGTGGGCTGGCCGGTGAAGGGAAAAACGTCCAAACAACGGCTGCGGTGAAGAGGAGCAGGAGTACCGTATACCGAGAGGACTCGTTCACCTCTTCTTCTCCCTGCAGCTCTTTCTTGCTCACTACACTCTTCTCACCTGCAGATACTCCCTCTCATCACCGCTCTTATTCCCCGTCTTCTTTTTTGTTACTACTAGCCATCTATCATATTATGTCCCCATATGCACGACCCTGGGTAATGCCTGCATCGCCTGCATGGCCTGCATCGTACCTTAATCCCTGTGGATGGAACCCCCATCCAAGTGTGCCCCATAGGCTGCTTTATTTTGACTGACATGCGTCTTTCTGTCGTGCCGCCGTGCCGTCACGTCCCCCCCATGCCTCCTTGTCTGGCGATTGAGATTCTCCCACGCACACAATCTCGAAAATGTCGACATCTCGCAAGGCCACATGTCGATTTAGGTCGTCAACTCCCTCTCATTCTACCATTCATATTCCTTCCCCGCTTCAAACGCAGAAGCCCGTCCTCTTCCTTCGCGCAAATGATCTGCTGGCGATGGCTCAACCCAATCGATTTGCGAACCCCATCAATCCACCTCGTCCCGAATCCGCCCGTGGCTACGCCAACTTCTGCTTCCCCGTGGCACTAAGGCTGATTCCAAGGTCCTCATTTGGTACAAAAGGGGGGAAATATCACCACAGCGCCCCCTCGAATGGTCCGTTCAGAGTCATTATTGCTGTCTCGAGAAAATCACCAAGGCTGACTGGATGGATCCTCGTCAATCCAGCCGGGGCTTCTTCTCCACAGCACGCTGGAGGGTCGATTGGAACAAACCAGGAAAGAATTTCCTTGTGTGTGCTCCTTGCTGCCTGTTACCTGTAGGCTCCCCTTTGGCTATTCCAAGGCATCAGTGGTGAGGTTTGTCGTTTATGCCATTAGCCTTGATCTTCAGCTTTCTATTGTTCCTTGTTTCTTCCAGGCAAACACGCGTGCGGCCCTTTTGTGTGCGGGCCGCTGCAAAGTGCCGGTGCTAGAACGAATCTGAACTGCCAGGCCGCTGGAGCTTTTCCGTGTCTGGTATGGCACGACATCTTTGTTGATGCAGGACCTGGTTACCCGAGGACTTCTACGAGCACAGATGTTCATTCCCCTTAGTCGTCTGTCGCCAGGAAGAATACTGCCAATGAGGAGGACCATTCCTCTGCTAATGCACCTCATGGGACTGAAAGGCCCCAGGTTGATTGGGACCAGGGCAAAAGAAGCATTTCCTTGTTCAGCCACTGTTAGCGTGTTTCGATACAACTGGCGACTCTCCCACGCCCCTACAGAAGCAAATCCCTTCTATCATGATGTACAAAAACTCTTTCTCCAAAATCGTGTCCCTCTCTGGGCCTCTATGACTCCTTCATGATTGATGCCTTGCCCCTCGATGAGAATGCTGCGGTTTCCCTTGACCCCGGGCTCGTGCACTGCTGGCACTGCCTCGCTGCCCATTACTTGGCCCAATTCCTCGTCCTGATCCAGATTCCTGTCTCACCGAGGCCGAGCCCATTGAAGATTTCTTCTGCTGCTCACCAGCCTCAACAACTGTCGATGTTTTCCCCTGTGGCCCCCCTCGACGATGGCCCCCTCGTCCACGGCCGCCTTTTCCACGACGAGCGGTAGCGGCCGCGTTGGCCTGCGCTTCTTGTTCCTGCACTCGCCGACTCTCATTGTCCCACCATTCCTGAAATTCCTGCTCTTGCTGGATCTCTTGAAGGGACTTCTTCGCTATCGCCTCCTTGACCGCAATCTTTTCTATTTGCTGTTGAGCCAAGATCTCAGCCATTGATGTGCGTGCGTCAACCGCTGAGGCCCTCGTTGGCAGTGGTGTATGACGGATCGATTGGATTTGCGGAGCTGCCGGCTTGGAAGGAGCTGTGAGACCGATTGCAGGTCCCGCACCAGCTGATCCGTTAGGGGATGAACCGGTGGTTGAGGTGCCTCGGGCAACGGTCTGACGCATTGTCATTGGCTGCTTCACAGCAGCCTCTTTGACCGCCTCGATTGGTGCAAATACAGTCGGTGAGGAATTGGGCTTGGTAGTCTTTGCAATTGCCTGCCATGGCGAAGAGGGACTGTTTGTCGTAGATTTGACGGCCGAGAGACCCGAGGGGTTGGTACTTTGCTCTTTGGTTTGTTGTTGCTGCCGCTTGCGTTCCTTCTGTGAAACTTTGGCATTTGCCTTTGATCCCGTTGAAGCAGTCTGCATTGCCTGAGTCAAATTCGACACTCGCGCAGCTGAGGCTTGCTCCATAATGTCCTTGAGACCGTCTTTCTTGACACCTTGAGTAGGAACCCTCCATGCAGTTCTCTGTGCCGCAAAACCATTGGTAGCTGTTCCAATGATAGCGGACTCAGGTGAGTCTTCATCATTGAACCTTAGCGAACTGGAAATTGCTTCCCGCGACCTCGTCAACAAAGGGGGTGAATCATTTACGGGGAGTTTTGTTGTTGCAGAAGAAGCGGCACGCCCAAGAGACAGCTCCTTTCTGCCGGGAGCATGCAGGGTCTTTTCGCTATTCGACGCTGGGGCCAGCTCTGGGTCCTCGCCATCCATGTCGAATGGGAGGTCATCCTCTGCGTCGTTTGCTTTGATCGCAGGGCTGCGGCTTGGAGTACTAGGTGGTGATGAATCCACGGGCGTTGGTAAGGAGTTCTTGTTGTGGGGCGAGCAGCTCGCGCGTTCCAGGCTTCCGTATCGCGACCTCATTGATGCTGCAAACCGTCCCTCGTCTTCAATCAGTCTTGATCTTAGCCTCATAGAATCTATCCTGGTCTGCCGGCCAGCCTCGATCTGACCTAACAGCCCTGGGTAGTTCTCCAACAGCTCAGTCGCAGCTCGATTGCTTCGAGCAAAAGGGAGAAAGGCTAACTGGTTGGCTTGGACAACTTTATCGAGTTCAACAAGCAGATCTTCGTCCAAGTCGTCCAGCAGCTTCAGCTCCAGCATGCTTTCTAAGTTCAGGCAAATGTACTCGAGTGCGGCATTCTTGAAAGAATCGACTGTACACTCTGCAACGATGTTGACCATGGGGCACACATTTCTGAGATTGACGTGCCTGCCGAGTGTTTTCTGGCAGATTTGTGCGAGTCGATCCAGCATGAGCTCGTTGGCCACTGACATTAACTCAATGACGATGTCAACAAATTCGTCCAGACTGCTAGTGACAACGTCGTCAAAGAGTTCTTCTCCAGTGTCAGCGTAAAGGTGTCGGAGCACCATGACGAAGATCTTCTCTTCAATGTGCTTCAGATCGACACGTACAGCGGCTGCCTGATCTTCAGCGTTACTCCGTCGTGAAGCCATCCACATGCCGCCAGCTCTCCCGTTGAACAGACCGTCGAAGAAGGGACATCGGTTGCACAGCAGGACGCTATGTGCAGGCAGCTCGGCGTCGTCTGCGAGTTCCACAATCACATCGGCGTCCGAGAAGAAATCGGGATCCACCACTGCAAGCTCCATGTCGTTCGTCAGACTGCGGGCGGGGTTGACCATTACTCGTACAGCACGTTCAAGACTTCGCATCTCGAGATGACTTGCAATCTTCATAAGCTCGACGCGTACCGACCTGAAGCGAGCAGCGGACTGCAGTGCCTTGGACGTATAATGCCATACATCGACCAGGTTGTCAGTGTATAAGTATAGAACGAGGTTCATAAGAGTCAGGAAGTCTGCGCCTTGAAAGGAGACTTGGATCTGGCCGTCTTGACCGTATTCGATTGACATGACATCAGGAATTGAGTAGTAATACGTCTCTTGCACTTCGGCCAGCGCGGTGCGCATAACCCGGCTTCTTCCTTTCAACATAAAGGAGTGGATAGGGATCCGTACGTCCGTGACGGTAGAAGTGATCCATACATCGTATTGACTCTGTGAAAGTGGTTCGTGACGCTGACACATATTGAGGATGTCCGTCTCTGCCGAGTTTCTGCTTATCACTGCTTGAGCGACGTGACACGCGTCGACCTCTGCAACAGGGACCGTCTGCGACGCTCCGTATTCTCGAAAAGGCAACAAGCGAAAAGCATCTCTCCACAAGCTTGGTGGTGCGAGCACGATCTGATCGCGGGTTGTACTGACATCCTTGCGCACAGCTGTAAAGGCCCCAAAGGCGTTGCTCCTGACAGCGATAACTCCAGTCAGATTGGGAATACGGACGAACTTGTAGTCTTTCGGCCGTCCTGGACCCAACTTTGTATCACGTACGGTTTTGATGTTGGCACGCTTTTCCTTGCGCCAGGCGGAGCCTGATGCTGTGCAGAGAATTATGGACCCATCCTGGCCCACAGCAACGTCAATGGCCGACATATGATCTTTGCGGAGGGACCAGAGCCGCGAAGGTGCAGGCAGAGCATTGCGTGCCTTGGTAGGGTTGGTTGTTGACATGTTCGATGGTACAGTTTCCGGAACCTTGGGAACATCAATTGAATATACTTCTCCGAAGGAGGACATTGCACAAATTGTATTGCCACCACTTGTTATCTGTTTGATGTAGTTGAATTCCATATTGAATCTTGTCGAAAGGTTGTTGCCCATATAGTAGTTTGTGAAGGTCTCCAGCGGGAATGTAAGCTTGGTCCAGCCATAATGCGTGAAGACAAATACATCGTGATTTTCGAGCAGAACAATTGTAGCTCGGTCGATTGCGCTCACTGATTTAATTGGAGATTGCAAGACCGAAACACCAACACGACGCGGTAAGACTTGCATTTCCAGAGAGCGCGCCTCTGCATCGGTCAAGCCCAGTTGGCCCTCGTTCTTGCCGAACGTGTACATTGCAGAAGCCGTATATATTGCGGAATGAATAGCGGATGCTGCGGCCCCAATGATAACTTCCTTTTTGATATAACCGAAAAGCTGGCGCGGAATCAATTGGGTTGGGACTTCATTCTTGGATACCTCGGGAAGTGCATATCCCAATTGTCCGAAGCGGTTGCTTCCCCATGTATAGACCTCGCCCTGGGAGCACACAGCCACGGAATGGTCTTGGCCAAGGGCTATCGACGAGATACGTCGTTTAGCCAGACCACCAGCCTGAATGCAGCGATACGTAAAACTGGTGTTTTCGTCACCAGTGCCCAGACGGCCACCAGGTCCATACCCGCAGATGTACAGATTGGATATTGGATCGCTGGTCAACACGGCCGTGTGTAGCTTTGACATGACCACGTTCTGAATCGTGATGGGACGATAGCGGATGATTGCTGGCAGATCGGAATGTGACTGGAGATCCCCAACACTGTCCGCTAGGTCTTCGTGAACCCACGACTTGCGTCGTTCCGCAAGATGATCATCGAGAAGACGACGTAACAAGTGGTCGGGACGCTCGAAGTGAAGGCGCTCGGGGAAATGCCTATCATCCCCATCGCCCAAGCCCAGTGACAGGTTTTTGTTACTACCAAAGGCGTAGACTTCATCACCAGCAAGATCTATCAGAGGAGTCACATGACGCCTGGCTCGGTCATGATCTTGGTGGTCACCACTGTCGTCCACTCCGTTGATGCTATCGTCGTCTCGGATCCCAGGCGGGAGAGTGGAGGAATCTTGCTGAAGAGAACGGGGAGCAATAGTCAATCCAAACACCTCAAAAGGGCTGTTGCCTTCATGATCTTTGATTTTCACCAGTCCACCGGCAAGGGAGTGCTGCGCATTGGTTGTGTAATCCGTGGCATTTTGTATATCCCGAGCCATCAGAGCATGGGCCACTGAAATGTTGCCAAAGTACAATGCACGGTGGAGGGGTGTCCATCCACTCTCCAAATCTTGGGCGTAGAGGTCTAGGAAAGGCATTTCCAACAAGGCCTTGACAAAGGCCAGGGCATCATCAGACTGTGAGGACGCGGCATGATGAAGAATTGTCCGACCAAAACTGTCCTTGGTATTCACTTCCGCCCTCGTGAGTACCAGCGCGACATTTTTCCCAGGAGTCGCGCTGAGAGGTGTAGTTCCCGAGCTCTTTCGAAACTTGAAAGGCGTCTTTGGCGAGACAGCGAGATTTCCAGGGCTGCCTATCTTCAACGCCGCGCTACCAACTTGTCCGGCGCCCGGGGTTCTCGGTGCCGCGGAGGAGAAAGTGGCGTTGGCCAGGTACTGTCGAAATGCGTCGACATCATCTTCGAAGAAAGAGCGCCAGAGATTGTAGCTCATGTGTTATACTGGATCAGTGATGTCTCCGGTGACCTTGGGCGCGCCTCGCTGTAATCTCAACGGATCACGGCGTGTTTAAAGGCGCAGAAGGTCGATCGGAGACGGAGAGACGGGAATTAGAGAGTGACTCAAATCGAAACCATCGTGTGAGGGGTAACTTGAGTGTGCTCGGTGTCGCAGATCGATTGCACGGAGTTAGGAGGGTGATTCGGTAGGACGTTGCGACCGGAGGCAGATGAGCTGGACGAAGAGAAGGGGTTGTCTTTATGGAGGGGTATCAAGGTCAGAAGTTATGTCGTAGCTGCGGTGGTCGCGGTTGCGATAACTGTGCGGAGCGGCGAAGATGCTTGTGATGATGCCGGGGATGGCCTTGCGACCAATCACATGCCCTCGTGCCGATACGAAGCGCGTGTGGTGGAAAACTCATCTTGTCCTAGTGACAGCTCTGGTGGAAGTGTAGATGTCTCTGATCCGCACGAAAGTTGAAATTGAGGGAGAATACGCTTTTTCACGGCATGCGTTTCTACGAGTGTTACTGAAGGAGGGGTAATCTGTCTGTTTTGACTGACGCGAATCACGATAGGACCGCGATCTGGCGGCACAGTGGGCATCTGAAAGAGCGGTGTACCTAGTTCATAGGTATATACGGAGTACCTCGTACCTCTCCCTGAGCCAATAACTCCTTTGTATATGCGGGGTGAAACAGTGCTCAATCAATGCGCCGATGCTTGCTATATGTATTCGTGTGTGAGCCATTCACCGAATCCAAAGTCACTCCCGTTTGCATCACACAACGGCAAATTTAAAGTCCCACCATTCCCGCCGCCGCCAGTCCCAGCCCCAACAGAGCCGCGGTCGGAATGGCCGCATTGACCGCATTATTTGCTGCCGCCGATGACGATGACGACGAAGACTCTCCTGTTGTGGTAGCTGTCGACGATGCCGCCTCCAAGCTGAATGTCGGCGTTCCTGGAACCAGGGTGGAGCTTTGGACACTGGCAGTCGGGATATCTGTTTCCGAGACCACTTCGGTGAGTTGAGTTCCTGTTGCAGTTGCGGTGACTGTCGCACTCGGGATGGTTGTTCCTGTGGGGAAAACCGCAATACTACTCGTGCTTTCCTCGTTTTCAACGGCTTGCGCAAGCGCTGCCATCTGGTTGTCGATATCAAAAACCGCATACGCACTCCTCAAGAAGCTGTCCCCAAAGATACTGGCCCCAGCACCTTCGGCTGTAGACCCAAAAGCTAGCACACAGCCTCCTGACGGATCGTCAAATTCTGACGATGTGTATACTTGACCGCCCACCACCTGCGAAACAGGGACTTGTATTGTGATGCCGTCTTCGCCGCCAAATGAGTAATCGATGGTACCATTGGCCGACGAAAGACTGCATGGGACTAGGTAGGCCTCTCCAGAAGGATCGACAACCGCCCCCAATCCGAGAGCCAAGGGGGCAAGGACATCGTTGGTCAAAAGGGTGTTGGTGGTACCCGAATCAAGCAAGGCAGCCTGCGCATACCCTTCAGGCGATAACTGAGTGGTTTGACCCGTCGAATCTGTGAAAGAGACGCTTGTCAGGGTGACGAAATATTCTGAAACACTCCCATCTGGACCGGGTTGGAGTGGAAGGGCAACAAGGTCTCCCGAATATTTTGTTGTGTCGATTCCCCCGAAGATAACTGCGCCTTTTGTTGCTTCCAGGTCATTCAAGTACAAGCTAAAGGCTTTGCGGTCAATGATCCCGGTCGACTTGAGGTTGTCCAAGACTGAGGGATAGACGCCATTCGGGCTGTCGTTGGAGGCCTCAATGGTGTCGAACCCGATCCCCATTACTCCATGTTGGTCGAACAACGCAGTTGCCACTCCGAGCTGTTGGTCTTCAATGGACGGAGATCCACCGACTGTGATCGTGTCTGAACTCCAGTCGCCAGCATCGGTGTCTCCAACTTGCACATATGTCTGTGGGGAATTCATGCGTCAGTTTGATAGCTCTTCCAGTCGCAAATCTTCCATTACACTGGGTATGGGAGCTTACTATGTTAAATCCGCCTTCCTCAATAACATTGTAAGTGCTTGATTTACTTGGATCAAAGGCGCCCAAGTCGCACTTGCCCTGCTGGCATAGTTTTGCTGACGATGCGGGAATCCAAAGATCTGAAGAGCCGGTGTCAAGGGTAACGCTTAAATCCTGTGGAGGCGTGCCAACAGTGATGTTCACCAGGTATTCGGCTTTATTGGTGTTCTGTGTCACGAGCGCATCGACACTTCCACCCGAGTCTTGTCTGCGTATTAATCTGCCCTCAGGGGGGGCCCTTCTTTCCAGGCCGAGCTTGAGATAGCCTGGTGAGGCGGCACACGAGGTTGCGAGAGCCGCAATGGCCGTGCCAGCAAGAAGATACATGGAGGATAGTCTGACGTTTGGTCGATGTTACAGCCAAGGCTAAGGCAGTTGGTCGTAGGTCGAGGCGAGGTGGACAGGAAGAAACGAACGGTGACCGTGTTATGTACACATGAACGAGGGAGATGAAGTGCAGATTCCGTTGGTGGACTCTGTTACACAGCCCCGAAGGAGTGGCAGGAACTGGTGTATGGTGCAACACTGGGTGAGAGGGCCAGTTCACCAAGAGAAAATCTTCTGGGAGGCAAACGAGGGTTTCAAGGAGTGCGAGTGGTTGGTTGTTGATTTGGCTTGATCACTTTTCTCCTCGTCCCCTATAAGGCCAGGAGTGAGCCGCAGTCTGGGAGCGGCTGAACTGCACAAGTGGCAGCCCCAAATGCACCACGTCATCGCCGTAGCTTCCCAGCTGAGTGACTTTGTGATTGCAGGATGCCGTCCGGTCGGCCTGGCCAGCAAGGAAACAGAAGATGATTGAAGATCGATCTTCCCAAGGCTCGCTTGTGCCCCGCCCGGGTCAGCTGAAGAATGGTTCCCGATAGCACTAAATCCCCCTAAACTCAAAGATTCATTTCGGCCCCAAGCAGGCCTAACAGAGAGCGGATGGGCAGGTAGTACCTCAAGCCTAGCAGAGGCCAAGCAGGCTTGGTAGTAGGCTTGGTTGGTTACTAAAAGGCTTCAGGCTCGCCTAAACTCGACTGAGAAGGAACATCCAATGCTTAAAAGACGGCCGCTCTTTCCGCCCCCAAAAATAGGTGCCACCGCGCAAAAGTCTTCTGTCCACTGGTGGTTGGCCCGCTCCTATTGCCACCATGAACCATCATCAGACTTTCTCAAATCCTTCTCCTTCTCTTGTACTAGGCACTTTCCACAGATTCACGTATCCGACCACTGTTCTCCAAAAAGCATGGAATACCTTCCAAAAAGGCCAACGCCCGCAGAAAAGGACCAAAAATATCTGTGAGAGTCAAGAACCGTCCACGGTATCACGGTGCCATTGTATTTCTTGTGCATTCGTCTTCTCCTTCAGATCCCCTTGTCTTTCTTTTCCCCAGCATTAGATCTCCCCAAAATTAATTCATCACGAGTCCAGACGGCAACAGCAGCAGCGCCACACGGACCAAGCAAGCCCGCAGTTACAATGGTCTTGATGAGACTGAAAAACGCCTGCCCAACGGTAGTCTTCCCGTTTCTACCTGCATCTCGTACGGTCAAACCCCACAGAAGCGAGGCTGAGACCCCGACAATGATGTCCCACTGAAGGAACCACAGCGCACCGTCTGCGAGCACCTTGACCTGTGGCTGTCCAAAGGGCACAACAGGAACAAAGATCCTAGCAGGTTGAAGCTGCGGCAGATAGGTGGAACTGAAGAGAACCGGAAAGAGGTAAGCCAGGCTAGACAAGCTCAGCGCCGCCAGATGAGAACCCGCCGATGACATGATTGCGAATGCATATGCAAGTCGGAGGTACCTGGCACTCTTTGAACGCTTATCATTCTCGGTCAGAATGGAGGCCCGTTGGTCAACGTTCAGGGCCAGAGAGGTCAGGATCAATTGTGTCAGACCAATCCAAATCGACCAACCCTGCTGAATCCCCGTCCACATTTGCTTCATCTCAAATGACACTATCGTTGGCGCTGGGAGGCACATCAATAGGGACGGAAGCCCGAATCCGACGAGGATGCTGATGGGTGCAATGGCGATTTTGATTGGCACGTCAACGTAAAGTTGATAGTCCTTGGGTTTGGACACGGTGGGCGACGTCCATAGGTGCAGAGCAAACCACAATGGTGCGACGCAAGCATAGCCTACAATGGCAACCCCCAGGCCAAGCAGTGTTGTTCTGTCAATGGTCAGATGGAGTCACGAAACCCATTCCACGATCTAGCTTCACACTTACGCGGTGAGCAGGAAACTGCCTCGATTGCCATTTCGGAGTCCCTCCACCATGATTAAGACCCATGCGGCAAGAACTTGACCGCCTAGGTAGAGGAAAGACAGCGACACATCCGCGCGGTTGCCGTCAATGGCAGTGTAGAAGAAGCTGACCAAGACTGTCAGTTGTTTATCGATCGGGCCAATGCCAGTGTAGGTCTGCTTCATGGGAGCTGAGGTTGGGCCGGGAATAACGGCGCCTGGCTCTGATTGCTGGCTTAAGATCTTGAGGAGGCCATTCTGATATGGAAACCCCCAGAGCGTCCAAAAGCCGGCCAGGGACAATAGAATCAGTAGGGCTTTTGAGACTGTAAGCGCCATATTTGTAGTCAGGAATGGTCCTTGTGGAGACTAGCTGGGTTGTGTGAAGAATGGTGGGAGAGCAACGGCTATTCGAGCAGCAAGGGCGATGAAAGACAAGAGAGACGAGATGAAAGTTGGCTGATGATGGTGACAATAAGAAGAAGTGATGGCAGCCTGGATGATATGAGAGTATGAGAGTATGACTGAGGAGGTGGTTTGGCAGAACTTGGGGGATTTCAGCTCATCGCGTCTCAGCCTCAAGGCCCCTTAACTAAGAATCAGCTTCCAATTGGTAGGCAATCCTGGCGCGCCTGGGCACCTTGTGGTAAGATGATGCCCTGCTGGTGCTGCTGCCTTCTCCTGACGTGATGCATGACTTGCACTGCCGAAATCAAGCTGACTGGTGTTGAAGTTCTTTTGGTGTATACGAGTCCCACGAGAGTCTTTTCCCTGTCTTGTCTGTCGGTTGCCTGGCTGCAGGGCGTCCTCGTACATAGTCCATGCACCACGTCACGTGCTGGTACGAAGCAGGTACAAGTACTAGAGTTGCCGGGAGCTGCCGAAGCTAGAGGCGCGATAGCTCATACTAGACTTAGTTGGAGTGTCATTACCTAAGAAAACCATCACCAAGCAAGTTTTGGTCATTTGAAAATAATTTGATCAAATTCCTTCCTCTGCTAGATACTCAATCACAGCTCAAATATTGCAGACATCAATCATGTTTGCTATGGGTACTACTAACGTATGAGCTCCTTGACGCACTTATACCACGCTTATGACAATGTCGAAGCGAAAACGCGACAGTGACGATTCTGGAGAGCCAGGAAAAGAGCCACAATACCTCGGGTTAAAGGTGTCAGGCCTGAGGGCCAGAGTCACTCGGAGCGTCAAGATCCTTCAAGATGCTCTAAAGCTGGCACGAGGCTTTGAGAGACAGAAACTAGGCCGCCGCCAGAAGAATGCAAGCGACGACCCCCAGACGTTACTGCGACTGCGAGAAGAGGTCGTCGTCCTCAAACAGCTGGAGCTCGAGCAAACGGCCAAGAATCAACTTCTGAAGCACTTGGTCAAGACGAAACGAATCAGGGAGCATCCGGTATTTATCAAGGCCTATGGCGAAGATCCTCCACTGGAACACGTCAAGTCAAGCGCCGAGGCGAATGTAATTGGGAGACTGTTCAATTCGAACCCTGTCAAACAGGTGTTACCGGGGATCATAGAAACAGTGTACACCGCACTTGAAATTCCCCAGGACCCGAAAGTCGCTTCAAAAGGGTCCAAAGAAGTGCACCGGAAAGCGACCGGTACGAGGGAGAAGTCATTGGAGGAGGACGAGTTCAACGGCTTTTCCACCGACAGGTCTGAAAGTCCGGACGAACTCGAGGATGATCACATATTTGAACTCGCAAAGGGTCGCTTGGCATCTTCTGAAGACGAGGATGAGTTTGAGTCCGATGGAGAAGTCGCTGTAGACTCAGAGCTACCGCAACAAGGCGTCAAGCAAATGTCTAATACCAGAAGAGATGTTGGGGACGACGATATCTCTATATCCCCATCCCCAAGCGATTCATCCGAGGGTGAAGGTGGACCCTCTCGAATGCCACCCTCGACTGAGCCGACCACCAAAACTGCATTTTTACCATCCCTCAGCGTGGCAGGCTACTATTCTGGATCAGAATCTGAAGATGACGCGAACGGTTATCGAGGCCCCGCGCAGCCCAAACCTCGGAAAAATCGACGTGGGCAGCGTGCCCGACAACAAATCGCGGAGCTCAAGTTCGGTAAAAAAGCCAAACACCTCGAGAAGCAGAGGGATCAGGAGGGGAAAAATGCAGGATGGGATCCGAAGAGAGGTGCTGTGGATCGCAGCGACCGCCCTCGAGGCAAATTTCAGGACAGAAAACTCAACCAGAAGCCGACAGGGGGTCATGCGGCGGCCCGCCCAGGTCACCCACCAAAGCCCAAGGCAAACTCGCGTGATGATCAAGGATCTCTTCATCCCTCTTGGGAAGCGGCGAAGAGGCGAAAGATGCAGGACCAAAGCCAGGCCACCTTTCAGGGCAAGCGGATAACCTTTGACTGAGCCATCCGCTCCGAGGATGGGATTTGTGTGCAATGTCGACCCCTTCTTCAGGCTACCGCCAGACGAATGACCTGGAATGTCAACCACGCATAGTTCCCCTTATCACAGAAGAGGGCGCTTTCTTGCACGTCAACAGCGTCTGTCAGGCTTCATCGTTGACAAGAGTAATGGATGACAGAGAGCCATCGTGTAACCTCTGCTGACCATTGTGCGAGAATATCCCTTCGATCGAATCCCAGCTTCCAAGAAGACAAGTGAAACCGACGAAGCCAAAATGCGGAGTGACAATCGTGCACGTCACACGGTCGAGGGTCGCATGTTGCCAGTCAGCCAGTGCTCTGTTTGTCGCCTAGATCGAGCAAGGCAATCTTGGGCAGGAAGCCATCACACAGTCCGGGACCGGGACCACGTGGCAGAGTATGAGGAGTCTTGATGACAGCGTTCGTGCTACGCACACAAGGATAACGGGGCCTTTTCCGAACTGGTTCATGTATGTCATGTCATGTCATGTGCAAGGACAAAGTTGACCGGTTAGACACATACAAATCGCAATGCAATGTAATCCAGCCAGAAGAGGGTGTGATTGCCGCATGCATAGCATCAAGGATCTACTGTAGGTATCTATGTGTGTATGTATGTACTATGAAAGAGATGCGCTTTGATTATCCTTCATACATACAAATATACTAGGGAACGTCACGGCGTCACAGCGTCAAGAGAGAGACATCGAGGACCACCATGAATGTCCTCCATAATAGGTAGGAAGACAGAGTATCGTACAAGACAGCTAGATACGCTATACCATATCAAAACCACAAGGAGGCAGATGGGGTACAAGGACCAAGGACATGTGCTGGTTCAAGTACAAATACAAAATACAGCAGATCCACCATAGAACATCACATAACCTCACATTGTTAAAACATCCTGCTGAGCCCTACCTAGCTCGCTATAAGGACATACTGCCTAGGCTGGGTAGCACGGAGAAGAATGTTGGAAGGCTGGAAGGTCGCCAGACGTGCATTCTCCTCTCTCAGTCAGTGGTAGGAATGACTGGCGGGTGGTGTTTTGATTGTGTGACCATATCCTATCTCCGCGAAGTCGTGCTGAGTGAGGTGGATGTCTGGCCCTGTGTGTGCTCTGTTGCTTCGACGAGGACACCATCTATCAGATCAGATTTGCTGCTCGTCAGCCAGCCTGACGGATCGGGCAAATAAATGTGCACCCCACAACCCCTTCGCACCATCATGATCTGATCGTCATCATTGCCACGCCAACCCAATCTTCCGGGCAACCTTCTCGGCAATGCGCTCATAGTACCCGGAATTGACCTTGACGCCACTGGCCTCTTCGGCGACGATGGTAGGCATGCCGCGGTCGGCGTCGGCGCAGATCCTCGCGTCGAGGGGGACGTCGCCGAGAAAATCGACGCCGAGGTCCGCCGCCTTGGCCTCTGCGCCGCTCGGGCCGCTGCCACTGCCACTGTGCTGCGAGTTCGGACCGTGACTGTGGGCAAAGATCCTGGTCTCCTGGTGACAGTGCGGGCAGACAAAGACACTCATGTTCTGCACCATGCCCAGCACGTCAATGTTCATCTTGCGGAACATGGCGACGCCCTTAACGGCGTCCTTGAGCGCAATGTCCTGCGGCGTCGACACGATCACCGCGCCCGACAGCTCCACTTGCTGTCCGATTGTCAACTGCACGTCGCCCGTGCCCGGTGGGAGGTCGAGGACCAGCACGTCGAGGGGTGCCGGAGACGACCAATCAACTTCGTGCAGGAGCTGTTGCAGGGCCTTCATCACCATCAGCCCGCGCCACGCTACGGGCGCCGACTCGCTCGGCAGCAGGTATCCCATGGACATGCTCTGGAGCCCGTGGCTCGTCAGAGGCACCAGCATGTTTTGCCCGGTGAGTTTGGGTTCACCGGCGTCGGACAGGCCGAGTAGCGTCGGCACCGAGGGCCCGAAGATGTCCGTGTCCAAAATCCCCGTCCGCAGACCGTGTCGGGAGAATGAGAGGGCGAGGTTCACGGCCAGCGTGGACTTGCCGACGCCGCCTTTGGCAGAGGACACGGCGATGGCGTGCTTGACATTGCGGAGCGGGCGCTTTTGAGGGAGGCCCCGTTGGGCGCGTGGGAGGGTTGGCGGTGGTCCTTTGCCGCCTGGTGCAGGGGAGCGGGGAAGACCCTAGAGAAGAAGACGGGCAGAAGATCAGTATGGCTTCAGCATTTCTGTCGCACGGAGAGCGAGAGCGGGTGATGTTGCTCCCTGCAATGGGCTCTTGGCTACGAACAATCGACTTTTGCGGGGAAAGGTCTGAGTGTGAGCGACATACTAAGGGGTTCTCATGGCTGAAAACTCTCGCACATGTGCTGAAGCACTTGCGCATAGTCTTTGGCAGGTGTGCTCTTCAAGATCATGGAAGACAACGACCCATCAAAGATGATGAAGGAGGTGATTGTGAGATGCAATCTAAACTCTCGGGCACTTGGGGAAGTTTTGAAGATGCGGAGAAATTTCCAACTCGGGCAGATCCGACAGATCGGATCATCTTTGTTCCGCGTATACAATAAATTCTACGATCCCGACGACACCAGTCCACGCAGTTGATGAAGCTGTTTCTTTCCAACTTGACCCCTTTGCAAAGTCGACCTGTCCACGACCAGATTGGCCAGGCTGAGTTTCTGCGTCTGTATCTTCATGATGCTCTGCTCGCACGTGTCCTTAACCACGAAGCGGCACACCGATACCTGCTGGGTCTGGCCTAATCTGACGACTCCGGCTATCGCTTGCGCCTCGACCGTCGGATTCCACTGAGGCTCCAGAAGGAAGACGTGGCTCGCTGCTGTGAGACCCGCGCCTACACCCGCGCAGGATATGGGCATCAAGATCACTTGAATGGAAGGGTCGTACGCAAACATATCTAGCACCCGTAGTCGCCGTGCCAAGTTCGATGTGCTTTCGTAACGAACACATGAGATTCCGTTTTGCGACAGTACGTCCTCTACTGCGCACAGGCTTTGTGTCCAGCAAGAGAAAACGACGGATTTCTCACTTGTTGGTACGTGGGTGATCTGACTCAGCAGAGCCATGATCTTGGTCGACCGCTTCATGACCGGCTGTCCGGCCTGGCTTGCCGGCTCGGCTGACATTACATGTTCAGTATAAATTGACAAGTCTAAGGATACGGGCTTTTCGTATTCAAGACAATTTTTGCAGAGTTGAGGCGGAATGTGTTCGGTGTAGGTGTCCGTGCCACTGCCCAAGTCATAACTGTCCTGCCTCGGGTTCAAGTTTTGGCTTCCACATTGTACACAGACCAGATCCAGGCTAAAAGCCCACGGTACTGGAGCCTCTTCTGTAGGATCTGCCGATGAAGCTCTCGTACTTCTGCCGCCGCTGATCAATGACGGAGGGGACTCGTTTTCAGAATCATCAGGATCTGTGACCCTGAAAGATGCCCTGAATGACGAAGACTCATCGACATTTTTCTCCGAGAGAAGATCGCGCAAAAGTGTCGTCTCTCCGGATTCCGCCTCCTCTTTGGAGATTGTTGGCGAAGCTGTCTCGAATACGCAGCTTGAATCCCACTCAGCTTCTTGACGACTTGGACGAATACCATGGTTGCAGATGAATCTCAGGACGTTGAGGTTTTGGAGGGAGTTCAAATACACCGAATTGAAGGGTTGTTGGTCTGTGTCGAGGGCACTGTCCAAGTCGCTGATACCCTGTGTCGCAGCTTTCTGATATTCCTCACGTTCCTGAGCGTTGAATGAAACCTCAATAACGTATTCCTTTGGTTCCTGTAGGTGTACTTGCGTCCATGAACGGCGCAGCATGATTGCCTTCACAATGTACCGAAGACGAGCCGTAGCTATGTCATCCAATTTCGACTTCCACGGCCCAAGGATCTCTTTTTCAAAGACCTTATAATCGCCAAAGGGGTCAAGTCTCAGGAACCGGAAAAGGCTGAATAGGTCGGTCAATCTGTTCTGTATGGGCGTCCCTGTAATGCACCACCGGCGCTGCGACGTCAACGAATAGACACTGTTTGCACTTTTTGTGTTCTGGTTGCGAATGAAGTGTGCTTCATCCAAGACCACACGGTACCAGGACGTTTCGAACAGAACGTTGGGGCGGGAAGCAACGCCCTCTTCACTGCTGTTCCTCTTCCAGTCCGTGCTGACGGTGTTGTAGGTGGTCAAAACAATATCACAGTCTCCGATGTTGACAGCCTTGTGTCGCTCAGGGCCATGTAAAATCTGATAGCGAACATGTTCTGGACGGCAATGCATCCTTATCTGATCTTGCCACGCTTGCAATAACAGACTAGAGGGGACGACAATCAATGTGCTCTTGACGACATTTTTCCCGTGCTGATTGGACTCGTCATTGCGGGACGGGTTTGCGACAATTAGCGAAAGCATGCTGAGGGTTTTTCCCATACCCATTCCATCCGCGAGTATGCCTCCATGAAGCGATGTTGGTCTCGATGCCTGAGTTACGCCAGATACAGTGTTTTTGTATCTCGTGGTTCCAAACGCATCGATGTGGGTTGTCCAGAAGTCGTTCGAGGCATTCCACCCTCTTTCACGCTCAATCATGAAGGTCAATGCTTTTTTCTGATGTGGGGCCATTGCAGTCGCAATTCCGTCTGGCTGAGCGGTTTCTTCGAACTCCGAACTGCTATAGAAGTTCGAAAGAGGGTTTTTGTCAAGTTCTGTTTCGTCTTGCGGTTCACCCGGGAAGAGCTCAGACGTGAACTGAAGGTTGTCCTCGCCGAAACCAAGGACGTGAGGGTTCAAATACGGCACATCTTGATTACAATGCGTTGGATGTTGTAGGAAGAACCCGGCAGCGGACAGGTAGTCTCCAACTGATTCGCAGAGTGCTGGAGGCCCATAGATGATGATGTTGGCGATGATATCCTTTTGGTGCCTTGGGGTTTTCTTTGGAGTGGATGTCTTCTCTGATGAACCATCCTTTCCATTATCATTCCTGACAGAGATCTGGAGGCTGACTCCGTGATACTCCACCAGAGAAGCGCAAACACTAGCGACTTGCTCTTCGAAGCTTGCCCACTGATCGCCCTCTGGAGTCTGGTAAAGTCTGTCCGGCGGAACGAAAACCAAGTCTGATACTGAGAGAGGTGAACCAGATTGAACCAGAACCTTTCCAGAAATCTATTGACACGAGTGTCAGCCACCCATACACAAGCTAGGAGAGAAGGGGGACACTCACCATGCCATAGCAGTAGCTGGTAAACGAAAGAATCTTTTGCGGTTCTTTTAGGTCATGTAGTGCTGATCGTCCTTCTTTCTGTACACGGCCTATATTGAGAGCCTCTGAGGACTTTATGACTTCAACACTAGAGCTCAATGGAGGACTGGCCTCAAGGACTGATGGGGCTTTTAATATGGTGTCTGTGGTAGCATCAGAGTGACGCAGCAAGGACTTGGTACTTTCTGCAAGTGGCAAAGCAGACGTCTTGTTGGAGACTTTCTCGTGAAGAAATGGCGAGTCGAAAAGATCGGTCATCTGCATCAACTCGAGAGAGTAGTCACAGAGGCCATCAGCGACAGCTTCAACCTCTTCTGCTCGTGGACTGTTAGAATCGCCACCAGCATTCGCACGTTCGTCCGCTAATTCATCGTCGTCATGTAACCACTGATAATCCTCTGCGATGTGGCGCACATCGTCTAACGCACTCTGGATTCTGCTGCTTTCAATAGCGGCTAATCGATTCTTCTCAGTCTGAAACAGAGACCCTAGCAATCCTACCATAAAGTCAGCTCCTGTCATCCGAACTGCATAACCAACGCCGCAATAGTCAAAAGTCACTAGTCACTCACGAGAGGATAATATGCTTCCAATTCCGGCCAGCAGCGTTGCTGTAGTGGTTCGCAGCTCCGTTGATTTGCATAATAGTTTATCCAGGTATCCCTCATCGACTTGATAAGCATCTCCCCAGAGCTGAAGTGTGTTCAAAGCCCGCATCAATTTTCCTTCCAGCAGGTGAGGAGGAGCTTGCGATTCCTGTAGGATGGTTACCATCGACTTGAGTAATCTGACACAGCTTCGAAAGATCCGAGCCAGTGTGCCGACCTCAGATTCACGTAGCAACTCATGTGTAGGATCTCTCGTCCTGAGCTCGCCAGCCTTGCCTTTAGTGGTGGATGGAGGCAGCAAACTTCCGTGTCTCGGTCGTTTGCCTTTCGCGTGAGATGTTTGTGATGGTGCATCTTTGTCGCCGTGGTAGTTCTCTGCATGCCTTCGTAAATCAATCCAAGAAGCAAATTTAAGGACACGGAAATCGCATGCAGGCTCAGTACAGCCGAAAAATCCTCGGTGGCATAGCTCGTGCTCTTCACGCTCCGGAGCGCTCGTGAAACCAACAGCGCCCGCACCGCACTCACTGTAGCGACATAGATACGGAGTAGGGCTGTGACGTGTCTTGAAACTGTCCAGATCCGTAACTGCGATACCTAATCTGGAGGGATCAAAGGAGGAACCAGCTTCGTATAGTTCCTCGAAGGCGTTCTGGAAGTTGGTGAACGCGATGTCGAGGATGCTTGAGCTCCGCTGACTACCTGGGCGTGGGGACGGATCCGCTCCACGTAAAAGGAATAACGTTTGATTAGCAAGTGGACGTAGAATCGGTCTAAGAATATCCTCGAGATTTGATCCCCGGGTATTGAGTCTGTCCTTTAGGGCCTCGACGCTGTCAAGGAATTTCTTGTCTAGCCGAGATTGGTTCATGGCCTTCAGCATATCAAACACCATGTGACATATTGTTTTCCTACCATCAGCGAGATCCGTCGAAGCTGCCGCCGTGTGACTCCGGAACGACTCTCTTAGGTGATAAATCCAGTACTCATACGCGTAGAAAACAAAATCGTAATCTCCTTTCACGATCTGCTTCTGAGATTCTGGTGATATTTCGCTTTTGGTGAATGGATGACAAGTTGTCAAACATCGTATGCAAGCTTGTGTAATATTGATGTGTGCTTGCTGGAGCTGTATACAGGGACCGTTCAACTCGGTCAACAGGTAGCTGTGATCATGTCAGCTTCAATCATTCTCTACAGATATCCCCATACTCTTTGGCAGACCAATGCACCAGTCTGATAGTCTGATGATTCCCTTTCCCAACAAAGGGTTTGCACATGTCGATGATGTCGTGTAGGACGTTTGTCTCGCTGTTGAGTGGCAACTGACCATCCTGCAATAGCATCGCATCACAAACCTCCCAGACTTTTAGAGGTCGATATGCAACAACCAGCAATCCAAGAACATGATTGATGTGTCGCTTTTGTTGCTCATCGCAGTCCTGAAGTCGATGGAGAATAACGGTATATCTGGATTGTAAAAGTCAGTCACCCTAGAACAAGGATGCACAAACAACCTACAATTCCGAAAGCTCAGGCGGCAGTTTGGCCCACGCAGCGTGCAAACCCTTTACAGTATGCTGGCTGAGCAATTGGGCAACAGCAAGCTTCGCCCACAGAAACATTCCTCGATAGGAATCAGCCCACTGGTCTGAATGCCACCAGGGGACATACTCACCGTCAGCTTGCGCGACCACCATCCGCTCCATCTCCTCTACCACATCTGCACAGTCCAAGTCATGCAAGGGAGCAAGGGTTTTCTTTACAAAAATGGCAATATCTTCCGATATCGACTTCTTCTCGTCGGATAAAGAGATTCCGGGGAATTTCCTCAACTTTGAGTAGATTTCCACGGTCGATCTTGAACAAATGAGAACTTTGACCAGAGCACGATCTGGACTGCTGCTTTCCTTCAATGACCAGAGACTAGCCAGTTCTGCCAGTATAGAGGCTTGACTCTCCGGTTCACACTGATCAAGCCGTCGATGATCAGGAACGCAGACCCAGTAGCTCGTAGCAGCTCCGAGAGCAGAGTCATCATGCTCTGAGATGATGAAGTAAGTCTATCGTGAAGATATGGAACGAGGGCCCGATTCTTGGTGAGGAGTTGTGCAATCAAACATTGCGATATCTGGCTGTATGCACTGAACCTATGACGCGGGGATTCATCAGGGCAGAGAAAGTAGAGGAGGGTGCTATTGGCTGGCCAGGGACCGTTCTCTATCAGAAATGCGGCAATGGTCGTCTTCCCTATTGACATGAAATTAGCCAGTTGGGGGCCTAAAGCAATTTGACATACCTGAGCCCGGTTTTCCGTGCAGCCAAAGAAGGGGTCGATTGTCTTCGGGATCCAGCCATGATCGCAAATTAGGATTTTCCAAAATCCATTCACACGTCCCTTGCTGGCGGGCAATTGAACGGTTTTGCAGTACTGATTCTTGATCCTCATCCAGCCGTGTTCCATTCAGCCAAGTGAGAACATTTCGTAGTTGCAAAGTGTCCCTTTCAGTTTCCAACCGGGTCATCCGATTAAGAACCTCCCGACGAAAAGTTTCGTCTGCCAGGACGGCAATGCTGTCTACTCCTGCAGCAAGGACGTCTCTGCTCTTGCCAAGCCTCTCAAGGATCCCATTGAAACGAAGTGCGAAATTCTTCCAGGTGGCATCGAATAGTACTTTCCAGGCTGATATACTGTCAGAAGGACCAAGTGAAGAAACCTTTAGCCAACTCACAGTTTTGACGCAGCAGTCGATAAGCGCAATAATGAAACTCCAGTATATCACCATAGACGTGAGCGATTATTGACTGTGTACCTTCATCCTGGAGAAGCAGAGGGGTCAGACGGTCGAAGAGGGGAAGGTGTTCTGCGATTTGTTGGTAGGAATCGATGAGTTGATCCAAGGCAGAGGCATAGCCGTCTGCAATCTAGATTGCCGGAAGATGCTTGTGTCAGTCTTCGTAACTCACCTCACAGTTCGTGGTTTGATCTAGGACGAGACTTGCCTGAAGGGATTGTTCAATTGGTGCCTTGAGGATGTTAGAAGTTTCTCCATATGATACCAAATAAAGGCATGAAATACCCATAGAAAGTTGAGGCATGCAGGTTCTGGGCAAAGAGGCTGGAGAACCGCAGCGAATGCTGGCAACGACTTGAACAATCCAGCTAGTCGTGCGATGTTTTGAAGGGATTTTCTGTCTGCCTGCGCACGCTGGATGGCCAAGGCAGCTTCCTGCACATCGGCGAGCGTAGTCTTCTCGAATAAACGTGCATCGCTGCCAGACAATAGTGATTCAAAGCTCCTGGCAGCCTCACCGATGATGCGGTGAGGCTTGGAAAGATCGACCATGAAGAGATGGGGACGGCCCTTCCGTGATATAGAGAATGAGCGATGACCACAGAAAGACTGCAGTACCAAAGAGGAGTATCGAGAGTCTAGAAGACTACCAAAGACCCAACGAGCAATTAAATGGCTTCAAATCAAGGACAGTGTAGTTGTTAATCAGGCAGCAAGCCAAGAACTCGTTTTGTCGCGTAGGTCCTCGTATTCAGTAAGGCTGAATTTCAGCGTTCTCTGCGTGTCAGCCTCATTCAGCCTTGGACTCTAGTTGATCACCTTGCCTTGCCCCAAAGGTTGAACGTCATTCTGCGCTTTCGATGTAGTATCGAGTTTTGGGTGTACGTACGCAAATGCTCATTGTGCGGCATCCGACTTTGGGGGCTCCTTTATACCAGATACTGGACCCATCGTCCTGACGCCAACCTTTCAAACACCTTGCTATGTAGTCGCACACTATCATTTGGATCCACAGACTCCAGATATTCACCTGTTAGATGCTCATTGCCTTCATCATTGACTCCAGGGTTGGGATCACGTGTGCTGCAACAGCTCCTTTCAGATTCTCATCTTCCAGATTGGTGCCAGAACCAAACTCGCAACGAAGGCATTTCCGAACAATATCCTTGAACTTGGGACCCAAAACTGAGGCCTGGTCAGACAGGGATATCTTCCGAGCCAAGTGTATGTCATCGAGATTTTGCCCTTGACCAAGCTCCCCAAGAGGCTTCCAGCAAACAATCTGAAGTAGGGCTACCCCTAGGTTAAAGAGTGTGAGGTTGTCTACGCCGCGATCGAAGACAAGGTGTGGCGTTGGGGGAAAAGACAGCTGAAACTGTGTCTGAACACCTTCCATTGCTGATGAAAGCGATGGTGGTTGAGCTCTGCATTCTGTCAACTGCGACGTCAAGTGGAGAGTGTTGAATTGAATGTCTGAGAGTTTCGTCCGGTGATCAAAGAATGCAAAGTCGTGAATCTGCCAGCCTTCCCGAAGCCAAGGAGTCTGATGGAAACATAACACAGCCTTTGTCAAGTTGAGGGCAAGTTGAACTTTGTAGCGGGGATCTAAGGTCGCATTATCAGTCAGACGAAAAACCTCGTTCAAGGTCAGGAATCGTCGAGACGGAACCGC
The DNA here is from genome assembly GCF_001642475.1 of Fonsecaea monophora. NCBI lineage: Eukaryota > Fungi > Ascomycota > Eurotiomycetes > Chaetothyriales > Herpotrichiellaceae > Fonsecaea > Fonsecaea monophora. The sequence continues at coordinate 413,698 of NW_019173935.1, read as the reverse complement.
CGTAGTTTGAGGTATCAGCGCTTCCTCGGCCTTAGGGGAGTAGAATAGGTGTCTAAATTGATCTGAGCTCTCCAGATAGCCTAAACACTGGCTTGACTTGTCGTCGGGCCCAAGGCCAGGGCTGTCGGTCAGATGGCGGCACACATTGTCCGACTGGCAAAGGTCAACGAATATGGTATCTGCCCCTGTGGCAGGGCCGGAAATGGATGAGGGTGCGCAGGAGCCGAGAAGGTTCGATGGGCCGCTTGCATCATGTCGACTTGGCTGGTGGTCACCTGCGGACACCTTCGCTGCATGATAGCGGACCCTTGCATGAGGGGAATCGCTCTCGGTATCACTCTCTTCTGAAGACCGTGCTCTTTTTTGGCTTGCTATGGCAGATCCAGCTTCGGTAGTCGATGATTGGATGTATAACCATGTGGGATGTTCTTCAGCAGAATAGCTATCAAATGTCACATTAGCTAGGGTCAAAAGTAATAGGAGCCACGGAGCGCGCACTTTCCAGTGTCCTGTGCGCCATGCATGCCGTAAGAAATCGCCAGATCCAATCGCACTCCTCTATTGACCTGTACACCAACGCATAACTTTGCGTAATGATGAGTGTGGCCAAGGCCATTGCAACACCATGCTTCGTTCAGCGCCTCGTGCAGTTTCCCTGCGACGCACTGCACGATGTTGTATTCGGCCACCGATGATCTGATGGTATCCTTTGATTTGGTAGGTCTTCGGCGCTGCTCATGGAAGGACCAGTCGATCGAGTCTTCAATGAGACTTTTGAGTTCCTCGTTGCGACTTTGCAACCGATCCAGATTTCTGGAGAATCGAGACTTTTCAAAGACAATGGTGAAGCCTTGGCGAAGACGACGGAAGGCTTTTTGTAGAGATTCACCCTTGAGACGTCCTGTGTTAGTGATAGACCCAGGGGGGCGTGGATAGACGAGGACAGTACCACGACTCTCTCAGACTTTATGACGTCGAGGCACTGAAGGTCATTGTCGAAATCATTGAGGATGGTTTGGATTTCTGCCACGATGTCCTGCAGCAGATCGACTGTTATGCGACCGAGCGAATCGCGCACTTGTTTATTCGCAGATTCATCAAACCAGAATTTTTGTGTCGAGAGGTTGATCAGGTCTTCCAGCTCCTCATTCTGCTCCAATTTGATCCGAATCAAGCGTTCACAGTTGTAGAAGAATTTGAGCTTCTGCGTCTTCAGCCGCGTTTGGATCCAGGCGAGTTCTTGACAACAGTTGCGAAAAGTGCGGACTTTATCGTGTATGTCTCGATAGGATCTGAGAACCTCGAGTATCACTGGGAGGAGACCGACAGCGCCTAGCACGACCTCCGCCGCCATCTCAATCCCTGAAAGGTGTTTGAACTCTACACCTCTGATATTATTGAAGCCGTCCAAGTGCACATGAATCTGGACGAGGCTGAGAGCCAATAATACACGTGAGCATGTTCCCAGTCGGGATATGCCTGGATTGCATGCTTTGCGGTGTCTGCCTCGCTAGTCAGGGTGCCTTGGGGCGTCTCAGCCCCAGGCGTCGCACTTTGATGTGCAACTTCCATTGGTGGCTTTGAGATGCTGCAGTAGCTGGCTGCACTTTGGGCTGCCTTGACGAGGGTGGTTGCGACATTGATTTGCATGATCCCAGGATACTCTGGACATCGGGCTTCGTTGAAAGAGGATTGATTAGGCTTGGAGCTGTTTAATTGCGGGCGAAGGTTTATCGTATTGAGGCGCAGAAGGGGAGAACAAGTCGCAATGGGTGGGTGAGTGGCTATGCATGCCCGGCTGCTTGCTCTGCGTGTCTGCACTACAAGGCTTGTAACGGAGTTGTCGGTGTCGTGAAGCTAACAGGTAGGTACATATCGCTAGGCATGAGAGGTCAGTGAGGTATGTGGGTGTCTGTCGGGTCAAGAGGATCGTCTGACTGAGGTGCCAGGGTGCATTCTAGGTGGCATTTGGGTGGCATTGTTGGTTGCACTGAATGACTAAGCGCCAAAATATATAGAACTTCGACTGCTGCCTTTCCATTCCATGGGACACATACCTCGTGGGTATATGGCTCTCGAAGAACGTGGGTGGGTTTGGCTGTTCAATCGGATGATCTTCTCTTCAATTTTCCTATCTTTGGTCTGATATTTCCAGATAGCAATTATGAGGAAAAATGCGCCACAAATCTCGAAACACGAATAGCTAGGCTCTGCACATGGACATCGGTCCAAGACTTGATAAGCAAGGATAAACATGGCAGGCAGAAAACAGTATAAGATGGTGTTGTTGTTTTTATCCAATCTTGAGGTGGCTTCAAGACGGACTCTCCATCGCCGTTTGGAACTTTGTCTCCGTCCTCTCATACATCTTGGGCCGCTCAGATATAACCCCATCAACTTGTCTTCCGACTGATCCTTCCTGCACGCTGGCTGCCTCTTCTTTGACTGTTCCATTCACCTCCTTCTTTTTGTCTGCCTGATCTTCTTCGCTCTCATGGTCTTCAACTGCGCCTGTTCCCGGATGCTCTGCATTGTCAACCATACCAACCACGCCTTCTGCCTTCACAATGGCAGTGGAGCTTGGGCTTCTGAGCGGAGCCAGACGATCCATTCCTTCGTCGCGTTGGTGGCTTTGTAACCGCTCCAGACTGCGGTGGCTTCGAGGTGTATCGTTTCCAAAAGGCCCGATGCGAGCTCTCCCTGGAATAATGGTGCTCCGATCAACGCCGACATTTATACTTGCTGTACCTTCATTGAAGTCTTCACTCCCGGAAACGAAACTTCTTGTTTCGTTTGCTAAGGGACTTCCTGGTCTTGTGTTCGGATCTGGACTTGATGACTTTGCCCTCTCTATTTCCTGTGAGTCGAGGCTCTTCGAGATACCTGACACGGCAAATACCGCACGAGTGCTGGCATCATCGGCCGCGATCCCGCTACGGCCAGTCATTGTGCTTGCAGCATCGGACATCATAGACCCGTGTTGTCCACCGCTGTCATCACGAAGGTGTGTTGCTGTCTTGAACTTTGGAATGAAGCCTGCGGAGAGTAGGGATGATTCAGGCGAAGCGATGTGCCCAGATGGAGCCGATCGTTGGTCTCCTGCCGTGTTGAGTAGCTCGGCAGAACTTGGGGGTCCTGACGGAATCAAAACTGGGGGAACATAACGACCTTCAGCTTGGCCTCTGTCCGTGACCGAGATGGTGCGTTTCCTGCCTCGGGTTTTTGATTCGCTGGCCGTCCGTTTTGCACTTAGGCTCCGCTTCATGCTATGACTTCGCCAACGTGTCGAAGATCGCTCCCGATCGACATCAGCAGGTGAGGTCCCTCCCTCGCCCTCTCGTCCTAGGAGTTTATCCTCCGATTTCTCCACCTCCACGGCCTCTTCTTCCCTCTTCAGCACCGACTCGTCATGTTTGCTTCCCCACATACTCCACATTGCGAGCCCGTAGCTCCGTTTCTGTTTCTTGACAATCAGGTCCTTGTCCGTCCGCCGGCTCGCGAGAGCGCACGGTGGAGGGTGTTCGCCGGGCTCAAAGGCCTTGATCTTTCCACTCGATAATGCCCGAACTCGTTCTTTTTGCACTCTGCTCCTCGTTGAGGCATATTTTGTGTCCCAAATCTTTTTAGCCGCGAGCCATTCCCGTACAGGACCGGGTTTTACTACCCCCACCTGGTCTGGATGCATTTGCAAGGCTGGTAGTTCTTGCGGGTCGGCGAGGGGATAGATCCTTCCGTGGCGGTCAATCCGTTGACGAATCATGTTGTTCTCGAAAGGTGGGATTGGATCTCCTGCTCGACCGACGCTTCCTGTTGCCTTGTTCAGGTCCAGATTTGCCTTTGCCGCGCTGCTATCCGATGATTTGACCTCGGTATTCGTTCGAGAACTATCGTCTGACCGTGAGGAAATGACCGAGATATTGTCGTCATCTACGATCTCGATCGCCCTCTTCTGAGCCTTGGCTAGCACCCACGCCCCAAACTGTGCCACCGAACGATACATGAATTTGGCCGGGCGAGTGAATGACAAGGTTGGAGCGACGTGACACAGATCTTCCCATACTTGTAATTGGACTGGTGTCGGTTTATATTTTGCGAGGATGGTTCCATCTGGATCATATCTTGCCTTGTAAATAGATCCTAAGGGGAACTTGGAGGGATTTGCCATCTTGTGAGCAAGATAGATCTGTTCATCGCGCAGAATTTCCCCGCCACCAGTAAGGATTAGGATCGGAGGCAGACCGCCTAGGGAGGGTTGCAAGACAGGTGACACTAGGGGATGAGCAATGAGCTGGTTGGTTGTGTACATCTGGATCTGATCTCTTAGGACGACACGCTTTCCATCTAGCTCCATAGACAGCGGCAATTGATGCCCAGGCTCAACATCCCCATCGTCTTTGGTAGGTATTGACGCGGACGTGCTTGGCTCGTCTTCGACGTTTTTGAGAGACACATCCTTGCCTTTTGCCAATTTGCTGATAGTCGCTATCTCTTCGTCATTGGGAGGGGGCCATGAGGTTGAAGGTTTCTGCATGAAGCCGTACGGTGGTATATAGTCAAATTCTGCACTGCCGCTCAGACTGGGGAACGAATGCGTGAGGTCCACCCATGGAGAGATGAGAATCGCGCCCGCAGGTAAGGGGAGTCCTTGATCACGTAGAATGCAGAGTATCGAGACCACCATGCCTCCACCGGCCGAGTCCCCTGCCAGGATGATCTCGGAAGGGTCGTGAATGCTAAGCAGATAAAAGTACGCGGCAAGACAGTCTTGTAGTCCGCATGGGAAGGGAAACTGTGGTGCTAACCGATACCTCGGGGCAAATACACGAGCCTGGAGTTTTCGAGCATGTCTTTGAAGCTGGTACCGGTGGACGTCCACACTGCCGAAGAAGTACGCCCCTCCATGGATGTAGAGCATGATCCTCCTGCTTTTCGTGCCTTGTCTTTTGTGTTCGTTATAATGTGCGCGCATCTCCACCCACTCGGCTTTCAGATCAGCTCCCTTGGGTCTCCATTGCCACCACTGCATCCCGCCGACTTCTTCAATCCCGGTTTCGCCGAGTTGGTCCCTGAGCGTCTTCGCAGCCTTGGAGACATGGTCGCCAGTGATTGTGACACCCTCGGTCCTTACCCAAGATGGACTGGGGACCCATTGCGCGGTAAAGGACTGTAAATCTTCCACTGTATGGTGTGAGGCATAGTGGAGAAAGGCTCGCATGAGATGGAGGCCTTCATCGTAGGAGATGTGGGCAGTTGGTCTCTGGCGTCGGGGCTTCCGGTTGGCATACTATGCTCTGTTAGGTCAGATTCTTGCAGCAGGTGGCATCCGTACATGGGATATGCATGTCTTTATGACAGTGGGAGTGACGGCAGCACCAGCGGTAAGCGTGTTGATGGGCATCCTGGAGTTGCGCAACTATCGCGTCAGGTAGGAATCATGTTGGCACAGTATAGAAAAGGGGGAGAAGTGCCATAGACAGCAGAACATAACAGACAACGACTACAGAGCCAAGAATAAAGCGATATCCACGCAGCAGCAATCATTCATGACCGACTCCGTGCGGAGAGAGTCAATGATTGAGGCGGCTGGGGAGTTCGACGCGAGGAGGACAACCTTGAATAATGCATTGGAGTCTCAGCTCCACGTCTACGTCATATCCAAGACATTCAGCCTTGTGGGACCCCATGTGGCCTACGGGAAGATGAGATTACAACAAAGAATCAATTCTCGGACTATACAGCTTGAGCTAACCGACCTAATCCTCCAAAGATCCGACATTGTCCATCCTAGTTCCTACTCTACTTCTTGCCCACTTAGAATAAGCAGACCCCGACACCAGCAACCGAGGCCAGCAGGACGAAGGACAAGAGACTATTGGGGATCTTCACAGTTGGGCCAGCATTGCTGGCTTGGGCAGCCCCATCCTCAATTCCGTTTCCAGAACCACCATTTCCATCACCACTTTGACCCTGACCCTCTGGCTCTGTGACTTCCCCCTCCAACTTCGCCAAACGGATTTCATTGGCCCCAAAGTCAAACACCGTAAGCACGTTCTTGAGAAAGGGTGCGCCGATGATGTTCAATGTGAGATCCCCAGCCGTGCCCCCATTGAAGTTCGAGCTCAAGATATTCGAGACGCATTGCGCCTTACCGCCGCTTGGGTCAGCGGTTTGATAGATAAGATCACGACCGTCGAGAAAGAACGTCTGATTACCAATCCCAAGGCCGAATTGGGGTGGGGTGGCGGCACAGTCGACGAGCCACAATCCTGTCGTGGCATCGAAGACAGCGGGCGGTGAGAACAGGGAGTTTACAGAGGCCACTGTCTTATCAGGAAGGTAAGAGAAGAAATTGCCGCTGTCGATGAATGCTTGGAATGAAGTGCCGTTTTTGGTTGTGGAAGAGGCCGTGATGTTGTTTGGGTGAGGAGCAGAGAGAACCGTGGTCTTATTGCCGGGGCCGTACACAATAGAAGATACGGTTATCGCCCAGTAGGCACGGACGCGCTCATTGGACGTGACTTGAATGGGGACGGAATTGTCAATCTCAACTGGGACCTTGGTGAAATCATCGCTGTGCGGAACTGGTGGAAGGCCGCCGAGAGTCAAGTAGCCCCCAAACCCAGAGGAGGTATTCTGTGGTGTTCGTGCCAGTGCAAGGCTGAAGTATGGGTCTATTAGACCCTGTTGGTGCATGGTGAACAGCAATGGATTATATGTGAGGCGGTTGTAGAAGTAGGTCGTGTTGTCCGTGACGTTAGCTGGATGACCTGATGTCAATGCTGGATATGCTAGACCCAGAAGGCCAGAGTTGACGCCGTCGCCCATGGGAGTCGAGCTATTAGCCACTCCAATAATTGACTTCTTGACTGTGATGCCAGCGAGAGTGATTTCTTCGTGGGCCAAGACGCCGGAGGCAATGCCCGCGCCATATTGAACACCAAACATCTCGTTCGGGATTTCAGAATATGTAGCAGACGGAGTATATGTCGCGCTGCCGTACAAACAGGCAGATTGTGGGAGTTCAGTCCCATTGTTCTTGTCAAAACACTGATAGCCTTTCTTCATGACATACGTGTCGCTGCTTCCAGTGTCGACAAGGAGAGGAAAGGTCTGCCCGCCGATCGTCACGTTGACATCGAAGATTGTTCCAAAGGTTGTAGACAAGAGACCCGAAGTGGCATTGCTGGGGGTTGATGTGCTTCGACGATTGAGAACAAGATGCTGGGCTGAGCTGGAGGATAGAGCGAGAGCAACGGTTTGTAACAAGCCTAGAGTAAGAAAGAGTGCGGACACGTTTCCCATTGTGAGAAGTTGACAGAGATAGCGAAGGCCTTCAATCGATTGGAATTGAAGAGATGTCTTCCACTTGACGGGTTCGAGCACCTACCGTAGGTCTTTTATACCTTGAGTGTTGATATGGCTTCGCCATTGATCGATGCCTTTGCTTAACCACGCGCTCTCCAAGGGTTTCTCACTGACAGGGTGACAACGTCCGTAAATTCGTAAGCTAACTTCAAGGGAAACCTTGAGGAAGCGATGGTCTTCAGCATGTTGGCGGCCTTACATGAGCCGATACCACTTCTTGATATACAGACCACGACCATCGAGCTGTGATAAAAGAATCGTCCTGTCAAAAAGGTATGGTGCCGTGACGGACAAAGAAGGCGGATTCTCGCTTGTCCGTACGCTTCAACCTCGGGGAAAATCGTGGATGGGATTGGTTGGCAAGGCTGTGCCAAACCCCACAAGGCTGAGCGCAAATCTGTCTGGGTCTTTACAACTTCAGCTCGGTCCTTTGACCTCCTCAAACTAGTCGATATCGTCCATTTGGCTCTAGATCGATCCACAGACCGACCTCATGCCTCAAAACCTAGACTTTGCCGCCGCAATGTCCCTCTCCGTCCCCCCTGCTTGCGTATTCTTCAATCGTCTACATGGACAAATTGGCGGCTAAGAGGCTGCGGAAGAGCGCACCCAAGACTCGTTCAGGGTGTTCAACGTGCAAGTACGTATGTATATACTAGACAGCTGGACGATTTTGACGCCAGTGCATACAGAGCTCGCCATATCCGATGCGATCAAGCAAGGCCGGAATGTGAGAACTGCACCTCGTCTCACAGGAAATGTCAAGGCTATCCGACCCCTCCAGCACAAAATTCTCGAGGCGTACAGAACCCAGCTCAGAATTTCAGTTCTATCGCATCGTACAGTATTCCCTTCAAGGTGCCCGGAAGCCAAGCCGATCGGCAGCTCTTACATTATTACTGCTGTCAAGCAGCATGGAACCTCTCCAGCTACGCCGACCCGACCTTGTGGACCGAGCTGATCCTCCAGCGAAGTCAAGACCAACCCGTCATCCGAAATGGCCTTGTGGTTCTGAGCTCCCTACACAAGGACTTTGTTTGTGGGTCGTTCACGAACAAGCCAAGTCTACACGTTGAGACCATGACTATGGTCAGCAAATGCTACGTCCAGCTGAAGAATTACCTCGCGAGGTCTGATGCACAGCCAGATGTAGCATTGGTCTGCAGCGTCATATTCTATTCTTTGGAGTCACTCCTTGGCGATACTCAGCAGGCGATATCACACCTCGATAGCGGCTTAAAACTGCTGAAGCGAACCCAACACGAGGGAAAATGGGCCGACGAACAGTTGATCGTACAACTGACACACCTCTTGGAGCGTCTGGATATCCAAGCGAGCTCCTATGATGACCTCAGACTTCCAGTGCTGGAACTGGTTGGTCCCGAAGACACTCGAGGAGTGTTGTCGGTTGTTCCTGATTCGTTCCAGAGTCTCGACCATGCTGAAGGCGTTCTGGTGAAACTTCAGAACTGGACCCTCCGCCAATTGATTAGCCAGGTCCAACACAAAGGCAAGCCATCAAGTGAAATTCCTCAGGGTTTGTGGCGCGAAAGAGTTGTATTACGCCAGCAGTATGAGAGGTACCGGCACTCACTGAGTGGCCTTGGTAATAATATCGGCAATTCTGCCTCCAATGTCTCAGCGAGTGCCACCAAGGACGGTAGACAGCAGCTCCAGCACCAACAGTTCTTGCTCTTGCAGATAAGCTTCCACACCTTCTACAGTCTTATTGAGGAGAATGTTCCGATTGCCGCTGATGCTATGAGCTATCCTCCTGATGACGAAGATACCCTCGGCACAGCACTATCAGAAGTACTCGGGCTTCTCTCTCTGGCAACTCGCTCAGCATCACGTTCCGCCAGCGCTCTGTTCCCACTAGCCTCGCCTTCGCAACGCACCTATACATTATCCACATTCCTCATCGGGACGCTGTACTTTGTGTGCCTGAAAACCACCCACCCGGAAATATTGGCCACGGCTTGCCGACTGTTCTCCCACCCTCTGCTCAAGCACTCGCGTGATGGTCTCTGGGACTCCCGCCTTGCGGAGATGGTGGTCAAGAATGTGATGAAGATTCGTGATCGAGGCATGGGCATGGATATACCTGATAATATCGCGGCAGAGAACCCGACGACATCGACGTTCACCAGTGAGGATGTCAGCTTGGAGGAAAGGACCGACTATCTCACCACCGACTTGTCCATGCTGACTCCCAACGAATCGGATTTGTTCACTGACGCAGCTGCATTCCTCATTACGAACGACTCTTTCCTGCTCCCAACCGATGCTGTGGCACCGGGCACATCTTTGTCCGTCTCGGGCGCCAACTCGTCGTGTCCATCAGAAGATTCGTTCTCGATATTCAACACTAGCGATACGAGTCTCCCATACGCGAACACGCAGCGAATCGAGGACTTGACCCGGAATTTAGGCCGTGTTTCGTACATTGACAGCACTCCAGAAAGTTATCCGAGAACTGAGCAAGACCAAATATACGCCGTGGAAGACGAGCCAACAGCCCCGAGTGTCCACCACTACGTGCAGATTCGGCCGAAAACTCTGCCTAGGGTACAACTGCAGAGTAAGGATGCCATGTACCACCACCAATTCACGGTGCCGAGGGGTAAGTCACCCGGGAGTTCCAGGCTGGAAGACTTCGCGCTGGGTATTGTGGACGCGGACGGCGGAATCGAGGAAGCAGCCAAGAGGGTCTCGGCCATGTTCATATAGGGTAGATTCCTGGAGACGATGGATTGCACAAACATTACATATGTAAAGACTACTCCAACGCAAGTTCCAGCCGGCATCACTACTTCTGGATCTTGACGGCGATGTCCCTTGACCCAGCCCCTCTAACGGAGAGGAAGCATGTTTTTGTCCTCTATGGGCCGAAGACGACAGTTGCGGCAATATATCGTCAACCGTCAGGGATATCCTCTGATCTACCCTTGTCCGCACAGCATCCAACAATCCTCCACGTTAGGTCAACCCCTGCCAATCGACGCTCTAGAAACCTCAGACTCGAGGTTTCCACCCCGTCCAGTCTACAAAAGCGTTGTCGAAGAAGTCATTCGTCCATGCTGTCAAATCGGTCGGCTCAGCACCAACGTTCTCTGTCTGGGGATTGTAGTTAAGATCAGAGGAATGCATGTTGTAGTTGAAGAATGAATCCCAACTCAGAGCGTTTGGCCAGTGATCGGACACTGGTTCTGCTAGAAAAGGAGGAATCACTGGATTGGCAGTGTTGTGGTCTGGTAGACAGGAAATGGCTGGTCAGATACACCACTTTTTTTTGGTGTGTTGGGCCAAATACGTACCTTGAGGGTTAACCACCAATTGGGCATGCTGCACCAAAACCTCAGCGACACTCTTGAGCTTGGCGGCAAGCGAGTTCCTCGAGCTCATCTTCCCCAAGAAGACAGGGAGGTGCTCCATGGCTGCCAGTGCTGCCCGGTTGTCGTCTGATCCGCCCGCGCCATTCGAAATAAGTTCGCCGAAAAGGTCCAAGAACGGCGTAAAGGGTGCACACAAAAGATGCCATACCATGCTGTTAGCTGAACCTTGGGACTCGTCCGACCCCATCTTCTCGAGCAGACAAAGCATCCGTTTCGACGACTCAGTACACTGGACTCTCATCCGGGGTGAAGATCGAGCGAGGAGGATATAGAGGTACTCGTACTGGAAACTGACGTTTCTCAGAGCCAGGTCAATGGCAGCAGCATCTTTGGCGGCGAGAAGTGGTTTCTCTGTGAGAGAAGCAGCTTCGAGAATCTGCGTGGCATGTCAATGTCTTTGAAGATCCAGGTCCGTTGAGATTACTAAACACCTGTATTGTGCTGAGATACCAGGACTCAAGACTCTCGCTGGTTGATTCGATGTTCGTGTAATCAGGCATCGGATCTTCATGAAGATAATACCAGATATCACCCATTATGAGTGACAGAAGGAACATTCGGTTGATGTAATCTGAAGCTCATATCAGTTGTTTTCCGTTGTTTGGGGTCATCACAACCATTTCACTCACGCACTCCGAACAACGCTGGTGTGTCAGACGGGTCAGTATCTTGCTGAGACGAAAAGATCCGCTTTACCGTTGGGACGGGTATCCCCATCGGCATTCCGCGGTGGAAGGCAGGAGATCTGCCAAAGATGAGAGCCAGTCCAATATCCACCAGATACAGATGCCAAAACATCATGACGCGCCGGTCTCGGGTGGGAGAGTCGAATCGGCGGTGGTTCACACCCAACGCCTGCAGCATCCTGCATGCGTTTGTAACCATCATCCAACAAAGTGTTGGAGTGGTGAACTCTTCAACATCAAGAGCGAGCAGAAGCAATGCCTGGATGTTCACCTCGCTGGGCTCGAGGTGGAGTCTGGCATCGTTGAGGGCGAGCATGAGATTTGATCGAAGCTTTGATTTTGTGGATTCGTCCACGGGGTCGGTTTCGGAGACGAGATTGAGGATGATACCATAGTACATGACCAGCCAAGCTCGATCCCTCACCTTCTCCGGACAAGATGCTCGCAAGTGGCCCAGTACTTCGGGAGGCGGAGTGAGACAGCAAGGACGATCGCGTTTCAACTCGGCCTCAAAGGCTGTCCCGAGTTGTGTCAGCAGTATCCTCTGTTGTACAGACTACAGCACTCACTATTGACCCAGGAGACTGCCCGATCTTTGAACAAGAAAAACGTCCTAGCAGCCTTGCCCAGCTCTACAGAACCCTGCCAAACGGCTGCAGAAGTTTGAGCCAGCGACGAGAGCGCTCCCAGAGAGTTTTGTCGCGACGCGCCGAGACCGTGCAAGCGCTCCCGAGTCGCATCTATATCAGTTGCCAGGCTGGAATGCAGGTTGTTGGGAGCCACTTCGCCAGCGTGGCTGCCAGTGACCGCACTAGAAGTCGACTGATCAGAGACACTGCTGGCATGTTTCCGCTTTTGTCTATTTCGGCGAATGAGGCCCGACCGTGAATACGAGCAAGTAGTAGCTTCTTCTTCGCAGCGTTGACAACTAGGCTGGCTTCTCGAGCATGCAACCTGCGAATGGATCAGTCACAGCCGTCTTCCATGTCTGCGAGCTGGTAGGGTTGACACACCTTGCGGGATCGGCATTTATCACACTTCAGCCGCCAATCTGGTCAGTTTAGAGGTTCCGATGAAGTCAGTGATAGGGACTTACAGCATACGGGGCCAGTGTCTCTGTCATACTCAGGTCTGTCGATGATTGAAAGATGGGTAAATGAATGTCGGTGACGGGCGCTCGTCATGGATTTGGCTCGCCAAGACAAAATTAAGTGCCGAATATCCTCCGTCGGAACTTACGGAGCTTGATATTCTGACAACAAGAGGTACCCAAGGTACCTCCGCTACACCTCACTGAATCTTGATCGTGATATAAAAGATGGCCTTTGACACTTACAAGCTGGAAATGTATTTCTCTTTCACTTTCGATTCCTCCAAAGAGTTCCGTCATGGCACCGCCTATCGCTATCCTCGGCGCCGGCCCCAGCGGCTTGATGCTCGGTCGCATGCTCGAACTCGCCAATATCGACTACATCATCTTCGAGCGAGACATATCAGGAAATGAGACCTCTTCACGAGCCGGTACCCTCGATATCCACGCCAACTCTGGCCAGGTTGCTCTTCAGGAGGCTGGCTTACTAGACCGGTTCAAGAAGCTCGCCCGTACCGACGCACATACAGTGCTGGCAGACGGGCAAGGCAAAGTCTACGTCAGGACGGGTGGTTGCGACGATGCCAACGAGGACAGACCCGAGATCGACCGCAAGGACTTACGTGCGCTGCTCCTGAGCTCCGTTCCAGAGAACAAGGTCCGCTGGGGTTGCAAGGTCCAACAGGTGCAGCAAGACCCCGACGGGTCAATGTCTGTGCGGTTTGCGGACGGGAGAGTCGAATCGGGCTTCCGCCTCGTCGTCAGCGCGGATGGAGCATGGTCGAAAGCTAGGAATCTCGTCAGTCTCCCCCGTCTTGTCTCTATCCATCTCCCAGCCCGGTTCTTCAGTGTCTGACACGACGGTTAATAGGTCACATCGACCAAACCTGAGTACTCTGGAATACATTATTTGACCACCACGATCAGCGCTGGAAATCCGTTCCATGAGTCAGTCGCCGCGCTGGCCGGACAGGGCAACTACATCGCCTTTGGCGCGGGAAAGCAGATCGTTGTTTTCAAACTCGGCGACGGCGCTTACTACGTCGGCGTAGGCTTGCGCCTCCCTGAGCACTGGAGCACGGAGAATGCGACGATCCTGGAGAACCCGTCGGCTCTGCGTCAGTGGTTGTGCGACGAACACTTTGCAGACTGGCCGCAGGTGCACACGGATCTGATCACATACAGTGACGGGAAGGTCTATGCCTGGCCGTTACACGCTGTGCCGACTGCGTCGCTGCCATGGACGACCGTGTCTGGTATTACCCTGGTAGGAGACGCTGCGCATCTAAGGTAAGCAAGATCACAACACTACATACAATCCCCTTGTTCCTTCTCACCCTCCCCCTGCTATTCGCATGTTGACTCCGCTACCCTCTGAGCATGAAGTACCTGACTAACTAACTTACTGGCACATACAGCCCCCCTTTCGTAGGTGAAGGCGTCAACTGCGCTCTGACCGACAGTCTCGAGCTCGCCCAACAGATCATCAAGTATGGGGTAAACGACCTGGACCGCGCCGTGGCAGAGTACGAGAAACTGATGGCCCCGCGCGCGATCGATCTCATTACCAGGAGTAATCGGAGTGGAGAGCTTTTTTTCGCGCCGGACGCGCCTCGTGGCTGGCTTAAGGCTTTTGCTGGTGTGGATATTGACGAGTAGGCGAGCGAGTGAGTGAGTGAGCCAAGGAATGGGATGAGGTGAATTTCAGGATGTGTATGGACATAGATACTGGACGGCGAGTCAATGCATGTACGTTCACCTAGGTATGCGCATTAAGACAGGATATGGATACGAATGCGCATTCGGATATCAGTATAGCAAGTCCTCAGAACGAGGTACGTTAGTACAATAATTGACCGGATGCCAGCTACCATCTACCATCCTGAAACAGCACAGTCATATCTCCATACTCTACCGACCACGAGTCTGGAAACACACGACGACCTAGCTAAGCAAGATAGTCCCCAGTCCGGAGGTTCCAGGTACATACATATGTATGGTGAGGACCGAGTAGGTGTAGAGTGATCGTCTCTCGAAGTGTCTCCACACGGCGAATGTCATGACTAGCCTCTTTGGGTCGGCGGTGGGTGTTGGTAGGGATCGCATGTGGGGCCTTTTTTAACATCTGCATACATACATAGGTAGGTACATAGGGAGGTTCATAGGAAGGTAGGTAGGTATCTCGCCACAACCCCAAACTTTTCAATTCTCCTCACAGGTGGCTACGCTCTCGCTCCTCTCCTTTCATCCAATCACCATTTTCACGCACGTATGGCTGTGTCCGCTGAATCTCGAACCCCCGCCCGCGCAGCCGCGCCGGCCACACGCCACTCTTGCCCGGGGCGAGGATGCCGTTCGGGTCGAGACTGTCTTTCAGCTGTTGGTTGAATTTCATCGACGCCCCGCCGTTCCAGTTGTACACGCTGGCGATCTGGTCCATGTAGCAGAGGTGGGTGCGGTATTCGCCGTAGCCCTGTAGGTGGTGGACGAGAGCGAGGAGCGGTTAGTTATAGGAATGATCTTGAAGGAGATAGACTGGTAGGCATATTCTTTTGAGGGGACAAAGTCCCCGGACGGACTGGTGGATGGTAGAAGGACCTTTCGACAAAAAGGGAGGGGGATAGGGTTGTACATACCTCGGCTGCGGCGTCGTCGATCAACAGTTCAATGCATCGGTGTGCCCGTCTGCGTGAATCAGGGTCCGACTTGTCAAATGTGAGGCACACTATGATACAAATCAGTGATCAATCTTTCTCCCCGAAAGTTTGTTTTTTCTCTCAGATGAAAAAAAATTATCGGACGAACCAATGTGGTGAAGTTCACGCCATCCCACGACAAAAGTGCCCAGGTAGTCGAACCCAAACTCGCCCAGTCTCCGCTTCACCATCGCGTACTGTTTGTCGGCGTCGACACCCGTGGCGGGCGAGATGGGAGAGAATCCCAGCAGCGAGCCGCGCTTGCAGGTCCAGTCTAGCCAGCCCAGCTCGTACGTGTTCGGGATCCCCTTGAGGGTTTCCTCGCGCATGTGCAGGACGGTCTTTTGGGAGCCTTCTCTGAGAGGTTCGGGGATTTCGTATCTCGCCTGTGAAACTAGGGTCAGACAAAAGAGAACAATTGTGGAGAATGATGATAAATAGACGAAGAGCCACTGATTGTTGGGCTTGCCACAAGCAGGGCAAGATAGACTCACCCCAGGAATCTGCATAAAAGTATTCTTCAACACTTCCCACTGAAGGTCCCGCATTGATTTCGGCCCGTACATGGCACCGTAAACGTTCCATCGGCCAACCCCTATCTTTTGAGCGATCCCGTCGATCTCGCCGTCTGTGAGGACGTCTTTGGAATCTGTGTAGTGAGACTTTGGGGCATAAACGGCAGCGTCGAGGAGCGTCGATCGAATCGTTGGCGCGTTCTGGATGACCATGCCAATCCGTAGGACACGGATAGCTTCAACTATAGCCGGGAGATCGGTGTCGTTCTGGAAAGAGAACAGGTAGGCTTGGTAGCCCTGAGTCGAATGTGTTAGCTCACCCGAGTATATTGACGAATAGCTCTCTCATACGGCGGGAGATGTCTTACACCAGGGTCCGGCATGAGCCAAAAGCCCATCTTCGTGACAATGCCATAGTTCGACTGGGTGAAGATGCCGTCAGGATACGGGCCGAATCCGTACTGGAATGTCTGCCAGGTGTTGTTGTTCGGCAGGGCTCCCATCCCTGTCCGCATCACTTCACCGGTTGGCAGGACGACTTCCATGCCGCAATGCATCGAAAAGTGCTCTCCGTAAGGAGTGTAGCCAGCACCTCGATCCAGAGCGTTGCCGATGACGGAGCCACCTCCCAGGTCGGGGTTGTCGATCCAAAGATGCTTGAAGCCGTTCTTCTGAAGATAGTCGTAGAGGGCAAAGTACGAAACACCAGGCTCGAGCAGACAGGTGCAGTCTCGGTCGCTGACTTGAAGCACTTTGTTCATCCGGGCTCCCATGTCAAGAACAATGCTGCCTCGAAGACGGGGTGCAGAGCCTCCATACCCTGTAGTTGTTCAGCTCTCGTTAGCAGTCCTGCGACAGATCTCGTACGTACCAAGGTTTCGACCCATAGAGACAGGCCACAATGGTGTCAAGTACTCGTTGGCCAGTTTTACAATGGCGGACACGTCTTCTGTTGAACCTGGCCGGACGACCGCACTCGCGAGGAAGACATCTTTTTCCAAAACGTAGAACAGGTCATGTTCTTTCGGGAGGTTGTAGTAGTGTCCATCCTCGTCAGGTTTCATCGCCTCCTTGGTACAGATGTCGACATTCTCCGGCCCGACTATCAGACTGATTTCTTTTAGTGCTTGTCTTAAGGTGCTCGCAGAAACATCCGGTGGGGTTATAAGATCGACATCACCATGCGAGTCAAGCAAAGAAATTGACGCCATGGCTGCTGTGTTGAGAACCACTTGTCTGTGTAAAAGACAAGGCCACGTCTCGATGAAGACTAGTCAAGCCGGTTGAGGAAGATAGTCTACTCAAGAGCCAGCTGAGTCCCACGAGGATTCTCTCCACGGCAAACCTGACTATTTATGCCGTGAGAACACTGAGAGTCTAGTAGGTTGGGTGGGACGAGAACTTTCCCACGGGGCCCCAGGTAGCTAGCCTTGGCCTCGTGTTGTGGCCCAGCCAGAGAGCATCGTCACCCCACATTAAAGACTTGAGCGAGAGGTGGTAGGAATCTTGAAGCATTGGCGACGAGATCATTGTACCCTCGCATGTCGCAGACCTTGGTTAGCGAGAAGCTGGCAGTTTTGGATTATGGGCAGTAGATGCAATATTCTCCACCTGTCCCACATGACGAATCTCAGGCTCGAGTCAGTCCAGTGTAAGGGGAGAAAGCAGGAAGCGGCTATTTTGAACTGCTGTTGAGCGTCTGTATCTGTGACAACAATCATTTCTTGACCTTTTGTATGCCGCTTCAGCCGCTGGAATCTTCATCATTTTTGGGCAAAAGGAGAGGAAGTCGATCCAGATCATTCTTGCGGGCATTGACCAGCTCGGTGATAGACCGACGAGCCTCGAGCAGCTGTACAAGTTCTAGAGAATTGTTAGAAGGACAATAGACCGTGGACAAATAGTAGAGGCTCTCACCTAGCACAGAAGCGCCTATCTGCCAGAACGATCCTATCGCCCCGAGAACTAGCTTCAACATCTCGAGGTATATGGGCCGGCTCTCGTCCGGGTGAGCAGCCAACTCGCACGCTGTTTTGGCATTGATGGCCGCGGGTCCAAGAAGGGTCGTGGTAACCAGAGGACATGTTCGAGCGATGTAGTTAGGGTCCCATTCCCTAATAACGCGACACACCAACTTCTCATCTTCCAAGGCTGACGTTTCCAGTGAGACATCCAAATGCTCTGGGAACTTCCGATTACAAAGCAGTCGAAGTGACGAGCGACTCCTATGGCCTCAAATCAGCATGTGGGATCTTGATATGTTAGACTTTCGCATGAAGGACGTACGACTGCAGGATTAAATGAGTGCACACAATCCAATTGTTTGCGGCAAAACTGGACTCATCATAGCTCAGACAGTTCGTGGAAAGATGAAACCTTTGAGGAAGAATCAGAGAGAAGCAAGTTATGGAGGACTGGAAGTCGCATATCGTCTGCGCTGTCGTATGCCGTCTGTGGATTATATCGTGAGCAAACGCCCTGAGGAACGACGCTATGAGGAACCAAGCCCTGTCGTCGTCGTTGGGAGAATCTTTGAGTGTCTTCCAAACGTGTAGTGGGTCATGTATAACTGCGACGGATGCAACCGGCGTATCAGAGAACCATGCTTCATCCGATACTGGCAGCAGGACGTTTATGTGAGTTTTGTCAATGGTGTGTGGCCGCTTCAGAATCGTCCCCGAGAACATGTCAAGCTCCCAAGCCAACCACCAAGCCCGACGGAGTTCTTCTTTCTTGCTCCATTCTTCTGTCGACGTCCATTGGACTGTGGATTTGGACTCCAAGATGTCATGGTCGATGTTGTTAAGTCCTAGGTCATACGCCAAACGGCAAGAGATACCAATGAGATTGCCGCAGCGCCCACTGGAGCCACACACCTGATGATACCAGCCCAGAAGAATCAATCCCTGTAGCAAGGATAGATTCGCTTGGATTGCCGCATCGAGTTTCATGGCGTCCTGAAACAGCTGTGTGGCCTGGGTGAGAAACGGTTCAGCCCGACTCTTCGGGGGTAAATGGGCGAAATACGAAGATGTAGAAAAGCGGGCGGCTAGGGCGCAGATCGTATCGAGAATCAGGCAGTCTTCCAAACAGAGACTCTGATATTTCTCGGTATCTTGACCGTACACGTTATATTTTGCATAGAATCGCGGTTTGTGAAAGAGCGGTAGCCATCCAGACACATACTTGAAGAATGCATCGATGCTAAGTACAGTAAGCATTGGGCACTGACATACGGGCAAGTACTGCATCACTCACATATCGTCGACGACCATGGCAGGGAACGGCATCGAATATCGATTAGTCTTGGTATTTCCTTGACTCGTTGAGTTTGTATTGGATGCGGGAAAGAAACCGAACTGAAAATTATAGTTCATCTCGAGAGCGCCTCCAGGATCTTGCGCTTGCAGCAGAGGAATATCCAGCATCTCCCCTACATTTCCCAGGAGAGTTTCTGGAGCCTGGCCGTTTGAGAAGCCGTCCGTTAGCCAGGGTCCTAGGGTGGGATCGAAGACATCTGCGAAGAATCGAGTTTCATTCTGTCCAGTTAAAAGTCCAAGACCGGAGTTCATGTCGTTTGTACAAAGCAGTCCATTTTCTAGCTCGTTTGTCGTTATCTGCACACCGTGGTTAGGAGAGAAAGCAGGCGTTAGGGGGACCTGAGGAGACTGCGAGGTGGTGTTTGAAAGGCTGTCTCGTCTCTCTCTCCGTCGCAATAGAGCATTTTCCAGCATACTGAGATCCAGCAGGTCGAGGATTCGGTCTGGAATGAAACGTTTTAGCTCGTCGTCGTTATGCCTCGAACGATTCAGCTAACTCACTTATTCCTTCTTCTCCCTCCAACTCCAGGAGACGGCGCGGGCTGGCGCTCAACTGCCAGGGGCGAGTTGCCGGTCGTCTTTTCTTCGGGTAATAACAGGCTTGCCCAGTTCGAGCGCACAGAGAGCACCTCGGAGTGCGTTTGTCACCTTCTCATGGTCAATCGCACACATTGGATATAGGTCTGCGGAGATGGCGCACATTTGATCTTCTTCCTTTGGGAGTCTTAGACAGAGCAGCACCCTTTACGGCTGGGAAGATGAATAGTACCTGTTACACTCTCCACATGCACGAGCTTGTTTGCCTCTTTTTGGTTTCTCGCTGGCATGCCCTTCGTAGGTTGATTCCGTGCCGTTGTTTTCGTGACTCGAAGTATCGGAGCCCTCTCCTGTGAGCATATCGTCCATAGAGGCATCCATGATGGTATCCTGAGAAGTGGTGAGAGCTTGTACTCCGAGGGTAAGAGTCGGATTTGTGGGGGAGACTGACCTTATACGAGGAACATGCTGGAGATGGATCGGCAAACGAGAAATGGGTGAACCACGGTGCACCGCCAAGAGCCTAATACTCAGTTAGAGTTATGGGCGCAGTTGGCGTTTCTGGGGGGCATAACAGCCTTTTTCTACCGCCTACCATCCCTAGCACTAGGGGCTCATTATGTACCTATATTGGCTTACTAGGCTCGCTAGATTTGCTACTACGCGGAACCCCTTCCCCAAACCTAGCGGTTCTTTGCAGTAGCAACAGCTTACAATTCCGTATATTTTTAATGATTACTCAACTCCAAGCTTGACACTGGAAGTCAATATTCGAATTTATCAATGAAAAGTCGTCTCGGCCAGACAATCATCGCCGATGGTGAACGCTCAGCTAAGACTGGCTGTCACCTCTGGAGAGGCACAGTTTGGATTTATTAGAGGGAGACGGTCGCTACAATCAACTAGCTGTCGTAGACGTTCATATTCACTGAGTGGTGCGCTCTACCTACCAAATGTTCTTCTGCTTGCTCTTAAAGGCTTGTCGCTTCCAGCCGACGCATAGAGGTTTGACAGTTATAGCTGGTAGCAGGTATTGAGAGCCAATTTTGTGGCAAGTGGTGTCTCGGTGTTGACTTTAAACACCGTCGCTCATGCAAGGCTGAAAGGGTTTGGTCTCAGCAACCCGGCAAGCCCCCGAGAGGAGGATTCCAGAGACTAGATTTCTCAGCACGGCATTCAGAAGACCGAATCACAAGAAATGGCGATGCTGGAAGTGGTAAAGCGCCAAGTCCCGAGTTGGGTGGACGTTGCGGGACCTGACTGGCTGTGACATCCTTTGCCATGGCCCATCCAACTCCATCCAAAAAAAGTATGGGGACGATCATCGTCAACTACTAGGAACGGCTTTTTTCTATCCCGGCCACCAACAATCCAGCATGGTAAACACTCGTACAAACGGTGCTCAAACTCTCCCTTCCTAAACACCTACCACCATGTATGGAGTCTCGAAGGACCTTCCGGCCGGCACTGCGCCCGCGCTCTCTGCAGCCTCCTCCTCGTACTTGAGCCTGAGATCAAACGGTTCAAATAAGGCCATGACGCCCACTTACCAAATTTCCATATACCATGCACGAGCACACGGGATAAGCCAAGGCCAACACTCACAATCACATTTCTCCTCATTTGATAGTTTCGCAACGGCTAGAAAATCCAAAAATGCCAATCGATAAATCCTGGCCGGGCTACAACAAGGGGACCATCCCCAACGACGGGTTCGAGTGGATATGGCAAGAGGCAATCCCGGGGGACGAGCCCAACAGGCCCGTGAAAGTGGTCACCATCCCGTTTGGGTACGAGAAGCGCGTGCTGCCGCGAGGATGGCAAAAGACGCCCGAGAACATGCCGTTGGAGCTGGATATCATCTTTGAGAAGGACGTTGAGATTGTCATGCGAGATGGAGTCAAGGTATTCATTACGGTGTACTGGAGACAACAAACCGTTTTGCTAACAATCTGCCATTAGATATATGCAGACATCTACCGACCCGCCGACACGGGCGACAAGAAGATCCCCATCATCATGCCATACTCGCCATACGGAAAAGGAGGCGGCGGAGCGAACTTGATGGACGTGGTGCCCTACCGTGTCGGAGTGCCCAAGAGTCGCCAGAGCGGTCTGGAGAAATTTGAAGGGTTAGTCACCCCAGAATCAAGCTTGCCATCCTGGCCGGCCGACTGATAATACCAAACATAGTCCTGACCCCAACGAATGGTGTCGTCGGGGCTATGCGATTCTTGACCCAAACGCCCGCGGATCATTCGACAGTGAGGGAAATCTACATTACTTTGGTCGCAAAGAGGGCAAGTAGATCGATCCCTTCCGTCAGCGTGGACTTGTGAATTGAAAGTCCAGCCTTGCTGATGATATTTGCAGGCGAGGATTGTTACGACATCATCGAGTTCGCGGCCAAGTACGAATGGTGCAACGGCGCCGTTGGCATGGCTGGCAACTCGTGGCTCGGCGTCGTCCAGTACTGGGCCGCAATGGAGCAGCCGCCTCATCTCAAAGCCATTGCCCCATGGGAAGGACTCAGCGACGTCTACCGTGATCTGAGCCGGCGGGGAGGAATCCCGTGGGCGCCTTTCTTGAAATGGGTTCTGATGGGTATTCCAGGTGAGTTACAAGTAGTTGTCACATACATTGGTCCCCCTCCTACCTCGAGCTAATCCTCCTCCGTTTCACAAGGCCACGGTCTCCAAGAAGCCGTCACCGAGATGGGCAACGCCCATGAATTCTACGACGCGTACTGGGAATCGAAGCGCGTCGACTTTAGTCGCATCAAGATTCCCTCGTACATCCTTGCCTCGTACTCGACCATGCTGCACACCATGGGCTCAGTCCGGGCGTGGAGAGATACAGCTACGGATAAAAAGTGGCTTCGTTTCCACCCACACCAGGAGTGGTACGAGGATTACCACTACCGCTCTGTGGACGACTTGGACCGCTTCTTCACACGGTACCTCAAGGGTGAGGACAATGGGTGGGAGAATACGCCGAAAGTGCGAGTGTCGATGTATCGGTTTGGGGAAAAGGTAGGCATCTATCTGCATAGTACACTCTTCCCCTTGCTTCACAAGACTAACAACCTACCCAAAACCTATGTAGTACCCTCTCTACGACCAGGTCGAGACCGACTACCCGATCCCCCGCACAAAATACACCAAGCTGTACCTCACGTCCAACAAGACCCTCGCAGACTCGCCCAGCGCAGCCGAGGCAGTGCATTCTTACGACTCGACCAATGGCGACATGGTGACGTACGACTACATCTTCCCCGAGCGGACGACGCTGGCGGGCTTCTCGAAACTTAAGATCTTTGTGTCGTGCAAAGAACACAACGACCTGGACATTTATGTCATGCTGCGCAAATTGTCCGTCGACGGCGAACTGATGGAGCAGTCCAATGTGCCTCTGCATGAACTCCCTGTCAAATCCGTCAAGGAGGTCGCCAACGTCAACCCGACCAAGTATCTCGGGCCAACGGGCATCCTGCGCGCCTCGCACCGGGCGATCGACCCGGACAAGTCGACAGAGTATTGTCCCGTCCATCCACACCTGCGGGCCGACTACGTCGAGCCTGGGAACGTGGTCGAGATGAACATCGGTATCTGGCCCATGGGGATTGTCTACGAAAAGGGCGAGGGCCTGCGGCTGCAGATCTCGGGCAAGACCATGGTATTGCCCGAGTGGGATAACCCGCACGTCAAGCACCAGGAGCCGCAGTTCAACAAGGGCCACCATAGGGTCCACCTGGGTGGGCAGCACGCTAAAAGCTTCTTATTAGTGCCCAAGCTGTAGCGTTGTGGTATGTATTACGTGCCAATGCATACAATGTATGAAGCTTTTTCAATGTGTAGCCGCATCTTGCAGAAGTCATTATCAGTGCATTAATATTTCCGCTTTCTGCGTTGTGCCTTGTGTGAGGAAGATCCTCCGGGGACTGAACATACTTCCCCCGTAAACCCACGAGTGACTGGCTTCAAGCCTGTCTTCACAACGCTGACATGAACTGTCGTGCACTAGAATAAAACTCTGAGACAGATAGATAGTGTGCCTCCCTTCCTCTCCCAGACCAAGATCTCCCGTCAAAATGGCAAAAAACGTATCACAGAACAGCTCAACCTACTGGTCTGTGATAAGGAAAACTCGCCCCTTTCGGAGTTGGTTTTTTTCGGCCGGCCGGTTATACTACGGAATTTATACTACGAGGGTGGTTGATGTCGTCGTGGTCCTACTGCCCCTAACCGGTGTTAGATTGATCTGATAGGACTTGAATCTCGGAGGGAGGGAGGGAATGTTCTGTCTCGAAGGGATGGCAGGAAGTAATCCAGGGTCCTGATACCCACTAACCCAGAGGGTTAGCTTTGACCTGACAGGACCTCAATCACTTTTTGCCGTAACCGGGACTCGAACTCGAGGATTTCGGATTCGTGATTCGCCCTTGTTGTGGAGAAGGGGGTCTTTGCGTGATGGATTTTTAGAGAGAAATAACATATATACAAGTGATTTTTCGTACCGGTACTGGTTCCTCTGTGACCGTCGCATCTACTATAGACTTATCTGGCCCGCGCGAGACTACTTATGTGCGCCGGGGCAAGAATGTGCCACTACCGTATCAGATGGACGACCTGGCCCGGTCGCCTGAGTTGATGAGAGTCGCAGAACGGGAGAATACGAAATGGATACAAGAAACATAGCAGTGGAATGCGGAAGCCTAACGGGAAGGGGTTCATAATAACAACAACAACCATGAAGACATAGTTAGGATTCTCCTGTATGGTGGATCGGCGAGTTGTCGCCGCAAAATGGTCAGCCGTGAGGAAATTACTTTCGTCTATCTACATAACAAGCCTGGTCAATTTCATGCAATCTTACATTTCGCCTTTCTTGACCATGCAAAAGACCGAAGAGAGGTTTCCTTCATGTATTGTGCAAGGACTAAGACAATTAACACTAACAGGAGTACTAGCATCTATTGCGGGGCTGTTGAATTAATCATGGCCATCTCTTTCGTTTGCGTTGGGTACGGAACACCAGGGGGCGGTGTGGACCCTGCCACGCATGGCCAACGAAACACAGGAATGGAAGCCGGGAGTTGACACCTCATTGCACAGTATTGCATAAGAGAGCTTTGAGCGAGTCACGAGGCAGTGCACTGTAGTGTTCAAAGTATAGAGGGCAACCACGGCCGCGCGTTTGAAGCATTGCACCCCTGGCGTCTGTCTAGAGGGACCCAGGTAGACTTGATCCGAGAATATGCGTAAGGGTCCTCCCTCAGATGATGGGATGCCATCGTTGGCAAAGTAGGCTCGGAGCAAAGGAGCCTATCTACCTCGCACTCGGTACGGCGTACGGTGTACGAGGTACTCGGTACATACATACAGTAAGTAGATGGGGGGCCACCAAGCCGCCTCTGTGGTATCCACTACTAGGGTTACGTCGGTAGCGACTACTTCGTGAATGTGCTAGAAGACCTCTTCAGTCGCTGGGTTGACGACTAGGAATTTTTCTCTCTCTTTGGGCCTTAACAAACTCGTTGTTGATAAAGAGACGAGTTCCGACGGGTCCAATGTCGGATAAGTGGCCGCTTGTTGCCATACGTGCTTTGTTCTTTACTTTAAAAAAGGACAAACAAGAAGATCCTGACACGGCTTGCGCGATGCGAAGATGGAAAAGGGTAATCAAGGGGCCGACTTAGATGACTTGCAGTGTATATCTCTTCCTACAATCCGTTGACATCGATCGAAGAAAGATTGTGAACGATAGGCGTCGTACCTTCGACATACAGGCTAAGAATTCCAGTCTGATCAACCGGAATTGCATCCGCGGGAGGCAGAGTGCCCTCGATTGTGAAAGGTCCACTTGTAAGGTCCACTTGTCCTTGGACCCAGCCCCGGACTTCTTGTCGGATCTTGGAATTTAGGAAAGGATAATTTTGGGTTATAGTAGTCGTTACTTAGATACCGAGCGCCGCATTGACCTCAATCCATCCTGACACCAAGCTTGGTAGTTGCTTTGCCCTCGACCAATTTCGCAAAGAGATCTGGTACCGCTTCTAAATCACTAATTTCCACCTCAGGGATGATTCTGTGTCTTTGAACAACGTCCAGCATCTCCCGCAGCTCCAGAGGACACCCAGTTTGAGTTCCTTTCACCACTACCATCTTCTGAATCATAGGCAGAAGGTTGAATTGGATTGGTCCATGTGGAACGCCGACTGTGACAAGGGTCCTTAGGATCGATCAGCACACAATATACAATGTACTTGGTTGCACGAAGTGAAACACAAAAACTTACTTCCCGAACCCGATAGTTTCCAATGCACCTTCGTAT
This sequence comes from Fonsecaea monophora, assembly GCF_001642475.1. Classification (NCBI taxonomy): domain Eukaryota; kingdom Fungi; phylum Ascomycota; class Eurotiomycetes; order Chaetothyriales; family Herpotrichiellaceae; genus Fonsecaea; species Fonsecaea monophora. The sequence goes on along the minus strand of NW_019173935.1, from coordinate 387,761 downwards.
GCAGCCTGTGATCCTACTGCAACCACTGCTCCATCCAAGCCTTTCCCGTTCGTGATCTTCTCAACTGCCTGCTTTGTAGATTGGAGGTCGGAAGGGTCCACGACCTCTGTTGCCCCGTAATTGGACGCAGACGACCTCGCTGTGGGTGAGACATCGAACCCGATGACTGTATATCCCAGGGCAACGGCAAAGCGCACAACTAAGGTCCCCACCCCTCCCAGCCCAAAGACACCCAGGTACCCGCGACCTGGGGCGTCAACCTTCTTGACGGCACCGTACGCCGTGATTCCGGCACAGAAGAGTGGTGATAGCCTGTCATGACAGTCAATCCGTGGATACACTTCATGAACAACTTCACCATGGCGCATACTTCTCCAGCGGTAAGCTGTCGGGGATCTTGACAGTAAATTGCCAATCGACGACAGTATATTGAGCAAAGAAACCGTCCAGATGGAACCCTTGATTCTTCTTGCCGTTCTCGCAACATTGCCCATGACCCGCTAAAGTTTGCTTATTGAGTCGAAGAAGATACGAAAAGTTCAGAGAACGGTTAATCGAACAGTTATGACTTACCTAGACATGCAGCGCAGGAGCCACAGGTGCGAATCGCGTTCACGAAGCCCACCCTATCTCCCACCTTAAAGCCGCGAACAGGTTCTTCGACTAAATTGCGGAGGCTGCTGTCAGTCGCGTCGAACCATCCGCGCTTACAGATGTAATCCGCACCTTTGACCACGATCCCAACGCCTTCATGTCCCGGTACGATACCTTTGGGGTCGCCTAGAAACCCTTGCCATGGGACAATGTCAGATGCGCAGAGGCTAGCAGCAACCACTTTCACAAGTAGGTCGCCAGGCGCGAGCTCTGGAAGTGGTTTTTCGGTGACTGCAAGTCGTCCGTTTGCCTGTTGATGGCGTGAGCAGGCTCTTTCGAAGTGATTTTTGAATGGAGATCCGACCGACCTGCTGAAAGACGACTGCTTTCATAGATTGTGGAAGATCTGCTGAAATTGCCATTGTGTGGCGGACGGATAGCACATGCACAGCCTGTAGGTAGAATTGTCCCAAATGTCATCAGGCCTGCGAACCCGTAGGCATGGAGTAACTATAATAGGACCTAAAATACGGGATTAAACACAGGGACGACCTGGTCGTTGACCACGAGTCGCCCGGCCACAGATCCACTGCATCCTGGCGGCCAAATTGATATTTCTCCAACTAGAAAATGAAAGCAATTTTTAAGGGCAAGCCTAAGAATTCGTGACTTTTGCCATAGGGTTTAGAGCTCGTGTCCTTGAACTCTTGTCATCTGAAAGAGCCTATTGTGAATCTTTTTGCGCCGGGCCCGAAAAGGAAAACAGTATGGACGAAGTAATCCGTCGGCTTGAAGGCAAAGTGTACATTAACAATGAAGTAAGGATGCGGATCGGTCGATTAGAAATGACACTCACAACATAGCTAACATCTTTGGAAATAGTACATTGATTCTCAAAGCTCTGTGTAGTAAGAGACGACGTTCCTGGCTCTGTTTGAAAGGATCTAGCTAACTCTTTCCCAGTCTCACAGTTACCGATCCAGCTGACGGTAAGGTTCTTACGTCGAAGATCCCGAATGCATCATCAGAGGACCTGGATCTTGCTGTCAAGTCAGCCGAAGATGCATTTCAACGCTCGAGCCCGTGGCGGACCATGAGCACCGCGGCACGGAGACAGTGCATGTGGAAACTTGCCGACCTCTTCAACGATCCGGTCCACGCGGACATGATGTCTCAGTTGGAATCTCATTCCTTTGGCAGACCAATCAAGCCTCACCTGGACGTTGATGTTGCAGTTGCCGTGGAGGGCATTCGATGTGAGCATTTACCGCCGGGGGCGAGGCCCGTAGTCCGGGAATATCTGCTGATACATGGCATGCATCGTCCATAGACTACTCTGGCTGGTGTGACAAGGTCACCGGGGAAACACATCTCAAGGACAACGGGTTTACAAAGTCCGTGCGAAGGGAGCCGATCGGCGTGGTTGGAGCACTTTTGGCATGGAATGGCCCGGTCAAATGCCCTGCTCAGATACCCAGCTCATGCCCGCCATGAGTGGACGAGTAAGATGAACATGGGGCTGACGTCGACCACTTTCCAGATTGCCTCTGTCGTCATGAAGGCCGGCCCAGCACTGGCCACGGGCAATGTTATAATCCTGAAACCGAGTGAGAAGACCCCCCTAGGGGCGCTCTACGCGGCCGACCTCTTTCGTCAGGCGGGATTTCCACCGGGGGTTTTCCAAGTCCTCCCTGGCGATGGAAAACTTGGTACGCTGATGGCATCACATATGAGGATTCGAAAGGTAAGCCCTTCTACCACCACAACGTTCAGAGTGCTTCGATCTCAAGGGTACCCGCAGATAAGCTTCACAGGCTCCATTTCAACAGGCAAGAAAGTGCAGGAGGCAGCGGCCAAGTCGAATTTGAAGCGCGTGACTCTGGAACTCGGCGGGAAAAGCCCCGTCATCGTATTTGAAGATGCCGACCTCGACGCTGCCGCTTTCTGGTAAGTCCAAGATGACCGTCGTTCTCGTCTTGACTCAACAAGCACGCGTGGTGACTAAGCCAGGTTCCAGGGCTGCGACCGCCATAACTGCCAACTGTGGCCAGTACTGTATCGCTGGATCGAGAGTCTACGTTCAGAGCGAGGTGTACGACGCTTTTCTCGGCCGCTATACTGCAATCTTGAAACAGATGGCCGGCGGCAAAGGCATCCCCAGCGATCCATCCACGACTTATGGCCCCGTGGCCGACAAGCTACAATTCGAGCGTGTCCAGGCATACATCGAAAGCGGGAAAGGCGAAGCGAAGCTGGTCCTTGGGGGCGACCGAATGGGGGACAAGGTCAGTCGAGTGCCGGTTACACAGGCTAGTCGCCGCATGTTACATCTGCTGACCATGGAATTTCGGATATCAACAGGGCTACTTCATCCATCCGACCGTCTTCGCAGATCCTACTCCGAACGCAAAGGTCTACAAAGAAGAGATATTTGGACCAGTCTCGGTGGTGAAGCGCTTCTCGACCGAGGAGGAGGTCATTGCTCTGGCCAACGATACCGAGTTTGGTTTGATGGCCGGGGTCTTCACCAAGCAAGTCGACAGGGCAGAGAGGATGGTGAGTGCTATAGAGTCCGGCACCGTCTGTATTAATTCAATGATGATGGTGAGCGCCCAAACTCCTTTTGGCGGGGTCAAGCAATCAGGCTACGGGAGCGAGGGTGGCTTCGATAGTATCCTTGCTTACACCCAAGTCAAGACTGTTTTCCTAAGGTAGGTGGACTCACGGAAGGAACACTGGTACACCTTGTTAACGCAACACGCAGCTCCTAGTAAAGTATGTTCTATATCGTGACAAGCAACGGAGCTTAGAATAGAATCACATGAAACGGAACTCTGCTCCCTATCTATGCTCCCGTGGCAGTGCGTAGCTAAGAGACAATGTCCTCCAGGTCGAAAATTTGGTTATTTCCCATCTCTATCTAATCTTTGAGTGACGGTCAGTTTCATCCAACCTACCAAGGCATCGTGATACCCTTGCGTCCTGGCAGTACTATTTGGTGTCGACCTTATGATAAGACATGGCATGCGTTGATAATAGGTTGTTATCAAATCGATTAACTCATCAACAAGATGTGAGCACTCCTGTTACCTACCGTGCGAGTTGAGACCTAATGGCCAATATCATGTGATCGACAGTGTTGAAGCTGACTAAGGATATTGGCACGTGACTCTTGGCAATATGCGGCCATCGCTGCCCAGAAATAATCCCTTTATTTCGCAGCCTTACCGCTCTTGGGTCGCTCTCCCCAATTAGGCGTGCTGTCATTTCATCCTTTTAGCAACAATGTTCGCTGCTCGGAATCAATACCGGACCGGATCAAACTGACAGACACATTGATTGGAAAGAGCATTAGTAGTTCTTCTCATAGGGCCGCCATTCATAAAATTGTGCTTGTTGACCAAGGATGAATTCGAAGGCTGAGAGACTGAATTTCTCCTTGCCTCCAAGAGGCCAGCTACAAGCTTGCGGAACTCCGGAATTCCTTGAACCCCAGCCAAGCTGCACTGCAAACCCCTCTCCAATTCTTGATTGTGTGAGCTCCAGGAAATCTGGGGCCCCACAATGGTGACGAGCGGTCTCGATCGCGAGTTTTGTGGAGCTTTCAACAGTGGACGAGTCGTCCAGGCTTGTAATACGGAGACATCTACGGGGAGGCTAAGTAGCGCGCTGACTTAGGGCATGGATGACAACGGATGGTAACTTACTGGTTGCGGTGAAGCCCATTTCCCAGCATGTGGCGGTGAAGGGAGGATTCGGCTCCCCTACGAGTAAACGTAGTTGCCCTGTTGCCCTCGGTCAAAGTGGTCTAGTTTTGAAGAGTACAGTGCATACCAGCTAGTTGACGTAACGGGCAGTGAGGATCTTCCTCTGCAATGCTTGTAGCCAAAGAAATCTCCGAATTAGAGATTTCTTGCTTCTTTTGTGAGACACTCACTGGAGTCATTATCCACTGGTAGGATCTAATCATCGATTCAGATTGCTACCTCCGTGCCCACGTCCACGAGTACTGCTCCTACCACGATGACCACGTCCCTGAGTAGCTATGACATGTGATGGTCCCCACGACATCCGAGGTTAACAATTTCACTATGATTATTGGTTGAACCGTATTAGGGGAACTGTAAATTAATATCTGTAGAATTTCACGGGAGACCTGGCCGGCTTTTACGAGTCGCGTGTAACGATTCTGTAACCCCTTCGTCTGGCTCAATTGTATCATGGAGTAGAATTGCCCAGGAGCTGGTATTAGTCCCATAACTAAAGAATGCTATCATGCCGTTCATTTGATGGGTCCGCCGGAGTGTGTATGCTAATCAATTGGGAGGGTGTTCTGGAGCTTCGATAGCAAGATTAATTATTCTCACGACTCGGCTGGGAATACGGTGAGCATGGTCACGAAGCTTGCGCTTGGCTAGACAGCAGTTGTGCTCACTTAGATCTCTGCCCAACACTCAAGTCTTCTTTCTTTGAGACATTCGTTTTCAGACCAATGGCCCCAGAGCTGACAAGTTTGCACATATCAGTCACCGTTGCAGCTTATCGAGCTGTACAAAACATCCACTTTAAACCTTCTAAAGCCGTTCAGGAGAAATGGGAGTCCTCGGAGCCAGTACACAAGCTCAGGGTATTGCTCTCATGGGTGCGCGGGAACTTGCTAGATCATCTCGAGAGTGCTTGATCTTGAGACCAGATGTCAAGTCAAATCATTGGATCAAATCACTGGATCAAATCAATCGTTGCAACATGAAGATTCTCGTCCACAGTATCAGCAATGCTTTAGTAGCTTCTGATAGTTATGGACTACTTTACACGACGGAAGCCATGGAAATCCGCCGGGCCCAGAAAGACAAACATGGGAACACTGTTTGACTCAGGGCATGTCAGTACCCCTATTCGCGATGGAAGAGGTTGGACCAGCGAAACCGAGCATCTCCCCCAGAAGGACATGAGGATTACCTCGATCACAGCGTCAGGGTCACTACAGGTACAACAAAGTACAGTAGGCTACCAACATGGAGCGGACTCTTGGGTGATAAACAGGATCTATTTCCAGATGATTGTCCCAAGGCTAGCAAGCATATGTCGCGGTCTCTCGGCCAGAATTCCTTCGAAGGCGCCATATTGCAATAACATTTATCTGCAATGAGGCTTTCGACCGTCAATTACCAAAGGAAGGAATGTTCCGTTGTCCACCGGGGGGCAAATATTCACGCTGCTGAGGGCCTGGACATGGGCGAACCTAATCGGAGACCTTTGGGGATGGATCTTCATTCTAATTTATGAGCGCTAATTGAAGGATTCCTAAAAGGTCAATTTTAATATTCCTGTCCATGTTGACAGCGTGACTCTCCGCTTTAGGAGTCTAGATGGAGCCTCCGTGCTCCAAATAGCTTGAAAGATCACCACGGCATTTCCATTCTACTTCATTCTTAAATCTTGCCATATCATTTTCGGGTAGATATATATGCCGAAGGACTGGGACCCCGCTACGGGAAGCACAGGTCATTTCGTACCTCAGTGCCACCTCGGGGCTTGTTATTTAAGCGGCGGTGGTCCAGCTCATAATTTCCACCCATCTAGCGACCATTAGCAAGAATCAAGAGAATTGGCCGTCTGTTGGCTGTTCACCTCACCGCCGTCTGAGAAGGACTTTCCAGATATAAAAATTTGTGAAGAAATCGCGCATGTGGCGACCGTAGCTATTCACTCTGCGGAGGGCTTGAAAACGGGACGACTCACAGGTCACTTCCTCATATATATGGACTTTGTATGTATGGGTAACCCGTATCACGTATCCGGACACGCTGAAACGCAATATCTCACTAGAAATCCCAAGTTGAAGGGGAAGCCGAGCCAGCTTGACGGATCAACGGTTTTTGTAACAGAGCATGATTTGCCATCTATCCATATCAAAATAAGGGCCGGGTACGGATCGTGTTTGCGCCAGCAGTCTTGGACTCATTGTCAACAGACCGTTCAAATCCCCACACGATTGACAAAACTCGCTAAATGTTGGATATGCGTCGTGCCATTCATCAATAAAGACCCCGTGGTCAATATTTTCGGCAAATGCCTCAAAGGCAGGGTCGAGCCCGATCTCACCCTCATCGTTCATGATCAAGAGTGGTTTGGCTTCCGGCCACTGAAGCCTTAAACAACTGGCGAAATTCCGCTCGAATGCGCGTTTTTGGCTCTGATAGATCTCGGGACGATCAATCAGCGCGTCTCGCAACTTGGGGAATGCCAGAAAGTCAATTTCAATAGGATGCGGTACATTTTCCTGTTGCGGAGTAGGTCGCAGACAGTCGGGGATATCACGATAAAACTCTGGACATGGGTACATATGTACAGACCTTCGCGCAAGATCTCACATATGTAGCAAGATCACTGCCATGCGAAACCTCTTCATGTCAAGGTCAGATGAAGTGACTCACGGGTGCCTCCTTCCGCTAGGATCGCAAAGTCGAGTAGCGTGGGTTTGTCGCCAATGATTTATCTGAGTCTTTGAGTCGAAGCTTCTATAATTGACGAGCCAAGTCAAACATGGGCGCTTTGCGGACGAATCTGATGTCCGTCGGCAGGACTGTCTCTGGAGAAGCAACGAAAGTTCCCGGACCGTCTGTGACATGGCAGTTATCATCCCGTGGCCTCTCAACGCTACGAGCTCATCTAACGTGGGCCGAATTACCGTGGAACATTGAAGGGCTCTTCTACAGAGTCGCCGTACCGGGACCGGAAATCCGGAATCGTTGACTGTATGATGTTGGCTTCCGGGGACACGACACCTAAGCTCGTCTGACAAGGATTTATGCGGGTTATTAGTTTATGTATTATGACAAGAGGTTCGGAATTACCAAGACAACTAATTGATGGGCCAACAGTTAGCTGACAGCATTGGTCCTGGAGTATTCGCAAGACTTGCGTCCATCAATGGTACCTCGGATGGGAAAGCTTCAAGGCCGACACATAGTCCGCTCTATTTAACCCAAAGCCCACCCCAATCCGATTGAATGAAGTGACATACGTCGAGTTGGACTGCGCAAGGGAATTTTGATTTATTCTGTTAAACCGCACTCTTCCAAGGCGCATGGCATCCGGGATAGCTTATTGTACTAAAAGGGATAAGCCAACCAGTCTATCAAAGCGCGAGAAAATGGATAGAGACCAGCGAGAACCGCCGCCGCACACGAGTTCGAATGGGTATTTCGTCCCTGACGTCACTTACCTAGACCCAGGAAATCGTCGAATGCGAATCGTCACCATAGGTGCTGGCTTCTCAGGCATAATGTATGCATATCGCTTTCAGAATGAACTTGAGAATGTCGAACACGTCATTTATGAAAAGAATGGTGATATTGGCGGGACGTGGCTGGAAAATCGCTACCCTAAGTGCTCCTGTGACGGCAAGTTATTCACCATCGATATAGCAGTCAAGTACTTTTACTGACGCCAGAACTCCCAGTTCCAAGTCATTCTTACGTATATAATTTCGCACTGAATGTAAGCGAGGCTACAACTGGGTGCTTGAGGGCTATGGGGTCAAAGTCTAACCTTTTGTCAATCACTAGCCATACTGGTCCGAACTGTACTCGTCCAGTGATTCTATCTGGAAATACCTCGATCGTGTATGTCGAGTTTGGGACCTGCGTAAGTATATGCAGTTCAATAGCCGTGTGATTGAGGCGACGTGGAATGAAGATCTTGGAAAGTGGATGCTAAAGGTGGAGCAAACCTACTCGGATGAAAGCACGAGTGTGTTGGAGGACGAATGTGTAAGTCCAACCACTTGTTAACAATGCCTTTTGCCCAGTTAGTTCGAGAGCTGATGATGGTGAGCAGGATGTACTTATTCAGGCTACGGGTATGCTTAACAATCCCAAATTGCCAGAGATTCAGGGATTAGGGTCCTTCAAAGGTCGAGTGGTACACACGGCACAATGGCCTGATGACTTCACCGCCGCTGAATGGACCGGGAAGAAAATCGTGATTGTAGGAGCAGGGTCGTCCAGCATACAAGCGACTCCCGGGTGAGAAGGAGCCGTCACTCAGAAGTTTTAAAGCCATAAGCAACACTGACACCGGGCACAGAATGCAACCGTATGCGAAAGAACTGCACGTTTTCATACGATCCAAGTCCTGGCTGGCGTCCGTTCAACCAAACTACGGTGTTAGTGCACCCCCCTCCCCATCGACTACTTTATCAGCGTGACTGACTTGTGCCTAGCTGAAACCAGTTTGTGAGGCTCGCATTTCTCTGGCCCAACCTCAACAACGTGATACTGACAATCAGAGTTCAAGGGTCTCAAGAAGAACAAGAGAGTTTTGCCCGTGATCACGCAAAATTGGTTTCGCAAGCACGAGTCTATGAAGCAGGAGTATGGCGCCTCCAATCCTTTATCCCCATACATCGACTGAAATTTCTTGAAGGCAAATAGAGTCTGGAAAGCCTTGTTCAAGGATTCTCCCGAACAAGAGGCTCTCCGGTCGCGCTTTCAACAGATCATGCGCGATGAACTTGAGGACGAAACACTCGTGAAGGGGTTGGTTCCAGATTTCGCCGTTGGCTGTCGAAGAACGTCTCCGGTACGTTCTTGGCTCCATTCCCTTTGATCCAGGAATCTGACACTGAAGCCAAGGGTCGCGCATTTATGCAAGCACTGAAAAAGCCGAACGTATTTCCTCATTTCACAGCACTGGCCAAAGTTCGTGAAACCTCTGTGATTGGAGCTGATGGTAGCGAGATTGCAGATGTTGATGCTATTGTCCTCGCGACTGGGTTTGATACAACTTACTTGCCTCGATTCAATGTGGTGGGCATGAATGGTGTTTCTCTGAGAGCTAAATTTACACCCAACCCGGATTCATATCTTGGAATCGGTGTTCCAGGTATGTCGAATGTTAGAGATTCAAAAATTTGTCGTGCTGACGTTGTTGGTGCAGATTTTCCAAATTTCATACGTACGTTCTGTTTGCCTTTCTGACTATGCAAGTCTAACCAGAAGGCTTTCTACGGTGACATCAAGATATAACCAAAGAAGTACTGATTTGCTTTATAGTTACCTTCGGGCCTACCTTTCCGGTACTTACGGGATCAGTGACAGCCTCAATCAGTGCTGTGGCAGACTATGCCATCCAGATGATCAAGAAAATTCAGGCAGAAGACCTCCTCTCCGTTTGTCCACGACAAGATGTTACGGATCAGTTCAACGAGCACTGCCAAACCATGTTGCACGGAACCGTCTGGGAAGATCACTGCAACTCGTGGTACAAGCGACCATCGGACGGTCGCATCACCGCAGTCTGGCCTGGTATATAACACTCCACTGCCTGAATCTCTGACCTGTCGAAAGGAGCTCACAAAGGGTACAGGTAGTGCATTACATTTCCAGGAAGTTGTCCGTCATCCTAGATGGGAAGATTTTCACATCAAGTCTCGCAATAAGGTAATTCAGACTTTTTTTTTTACTGTTCTTTCCCCATAGTTTGTGGAAAATCCCAGCTAATTTTCATGCTTTTGATGATACCAGCTGAATATGTGGGCATTTCTCGGTCGCGGTTTCACGAGAACTGAACGCGACGTAAATGCGGATATTGCTCCCTATATGAATGTCGACAATCTGGACTTGGCCTTCTACGATTACGATAGATTTCCTTTACGCAAGGAGGCAGCCCCAACACCAAGCCAGGCTCGGGAACAGACACTCAGACCACGACCCGAAGCAGTCGAGCGCAATGGTGGGCCGTAGTCGATCAAGAAGCCCAATTTGCACAAGCATGACATGCTTGTTCCACAGCCCGCTTGAATGCTAGTATGCGACGGCTACCATCGCCTTGGGGGACAGGGTGTTGTTATTGTTCTTCCTGTCATCTTAGCCGAAGACCCATGTGTTTTCTTTCCATTTGCTAGAATCTATTACCTTCAACAAACGTTCATGTGAGGACGCCTGATAGAACGCACGACTATCCTTCAATGCATCAAAGAAATTTCTCCTCATTGCTTTATACTGATGCTGGACAACTTTTCCCATTCGGCCCTAATCGGCATGTGCCCATTTCCCTTATGTTTCTCCTCAAGAGGCTGCACGTCCCCGGCTTTCATAAGGCAGGAGAAGACACACGAACCCAGCCAAAGTCAGGAGAGACGCACAGAGCCAGATAGGAGTATCCGTCTCAATGCCAACATAGGCAGCGATGAGAGGAGCCATCACGCCGGCCAGACGGTTGAATGTCATCATCAAACCATTACCCGTTCCTCTTATCGGTGCCGGAAAGAGCTCAGGTGTATAGCTGTAGAGCAATCCGTACATCAGGAACTGGAAGAAGGAGATCGCACAGGAGAAGCCGAGGACGGCCGCAGAGTTGCTGGCCTGAGTGTACAGAAACAGAAATAGTCCTGTACATATGCATGCAAATGCGCCAGTTCCCTTGCGACCCACGTTCTTCAGTCTCACAGAAAAGCCACCTAGAATAGCAGCTGGTAGACCACAAACCGCTTGGATCGTATAGTTGCGGTATGTGATGTCCAGACTTGAGGCGCCGACCGCGACACCCTTTCTTTCCAGATAGAAGGGAATGAAAGAATTGTACAAAGGGTAAGACATTCCAATCGCTGTCCAGAGGACGATCATCATACTCGTGGAGAGAGCCATTCGCGGAGTCGAAAACAGTGCTCGTACCTTGCTCGGCGCCCACTTTGCCATAAATCGTTGGATCGTCGTCTTGTTGGCAGTGGCGTGTAAACCAGCACCACCACTTTGAGAGTCGCGGTCGTCTGCTAGGAGTGCAGCTGCTTCCAGCCGTGCGTCTACGGCCTGGAGATGTGCCAAGGTCAGCCAGGTCGTTTTCCCATCCCGCGCGGCCATCTTCATGATGACCTTGACGGCTGCCTCATCTTTCCCTCTCCCCAGCAGATACTTTGGTGTTTCGTACAGCCCGAACATAAAACGGCAGAAACTGAGAAAGAGAGTAAAGCCACCTAGGGTCCAGTAGATATACCGCCACCCAATGTTCTCGTGAAACCCACATTCGCTTTGCGGCGTCCCGGCAGGGCATGTAAAGTTGACGACGAGGGGCCTAGATATCAGTCAATCCACGAAATTCTTGAATAAATCAAAAAATCTGCTGCGGGCCAAGCTTACCAGGAGACCAAAGCAGCTACAGCAATACCGGTTGCCAAGAAGACCGACTGCACGGTCAGTAGATGTTGGTGTGTGGCCGGGATATATTCCAGGAAGATTGCACTGTCAACCGCATGATTGCCGCCGGCGCCAACGCCAATCATAGCACAGAGCGTGGCCATGGCGACAAAGTTCGGTGAGCCTGCAGCGACCAGGGCAGATAGGGAAGAACAAAGCAGTGAGATGTTAAAGGCAGGGCGACGGCCAATAAAGTCGGCGGCGAGAGGCCATGTCGATGCGCCGATTGTGAGACCAACGTACTTGGCGACAGTAAGGAAGGCGATGCGTTTGACAGCAAACTCTCGCTGGATAGCCGGACCGACGATGGTGATAGCTTGTAGCCAGACCTGAAACCACACTCAGTCACAGCACGGAATACAAATTTCAGCGATAAGTTACATTATCCACAAACCACCCGAAACCAGTAAGTATGAAGAGCTTCCACTGGAACGGTCCCATACCAATATCGATCAACGCTTCGTTGACAAGTGCGATCTTCGCTTCGTAGGCAGCATCGGCACCAGGTTGTACATGAGTGGTGTCGATGCCATGGTAGTCTCGGTGGCCGGTGGTTTTCTGCTCGACGCTCAACTCAACTCGGTCCACATGACCGCTGGCTTCGACCTTCTCTTCAAGGTGACCTGGCTCTGTAGAACGTTCGCGGATTGACCTGTCGGACATGTTTGCAATAATCGAAGCTGGACGAGTTCAAAGTGTACAAATCAGACTACTTCCTGTGTGACAAACCTCGCATTAAATACTTCGATCCCCCAGGCTGCCGTTCCCGAGATTGTAGTTTGGTATATAGCCGCGGAATTGCGTGTGGAATTTTCGGAATGCGATTCCTTGACGATCGAACGCCTGTATCCAAACCTGTGTCCATCTTGTGCCAATAATACCGAGGCGCGCACCAAAAGAATTGTTAATGCTAGTAATAGAATGACAAGCTGATCAAAAGACGAGAGACTTTATTTACGTTGCTCCTTGCGGCGGCCCCCAGAGACATCGGAGCTCGATGCTCAGCTCCTAAAGCCCCTAGCGAGACTGGGAATGGAGGTTTCACGGCCGCCTATAGCTCTGACTTATAGCTAAGAGATAGGTAAGGGGGCCTACAAGCTGAGAAAACCTCCTGTCATAGTAAGTAGCCTGAACAGTACTTTTAGTGCGCGCCCTCGTACGGTCCCTGCACCACCCCCCACCTCGCGCCCCCTCGCCCAAGCTCGGAGGGCTAGATTGATCGGAAAATGGACCAGCCTCTGCGGGTGCAAGAGAGATACCTAGGCATTCATCCTGAAAGAAAGGCTTGCCGTGAGTACATGGACCTGCGTAATCAGTACAGTACGTGCTGGCACGGGCACTCGGTAGATGTTTGATACAATGATTCCGGACCCTGAAGTTTTTAAGACATAGCGTCTAGACCCTGGGAGTTCTCAAGGCTTCGTCGTCTCACTCACTGTCGTTTCGATCGAACTCGTTTGCTCTCAGCTGATTAGGACGTCCTTTTGCCAGCCCCAGTCAGGTCCGTCCCCATGGGGAGAAGGAAACTTTCCTTGAAACATAAAGGTCGCTTTCTCTGGCTTTTAGCCCTCTACGTGTCCATCTCTATGCTTCCGTCGTCAAAACTACCCTTGGGCGAGCGTCAGACCTCTTCGCGCTACAACATGAATTCAGCAATTGGAGCAACGGGAGTTGCCGTTGCGTTAGGGTCAGCGTATCTCGATGCCAAGTACCATATCACGAAGGATATCAGTCTTCTCTCAGAGGTCATTACTGCAAGGAGGGATACCCGAAGTAGAGGTAGGGTAAATCCCGACTGCAAGTCGATTCTGGAAACCCCTTCCCCACTAATAGGCGTAGTGAGAAAGGGACAGGTGTCCCTGTGGCTTCGGTTTCTCGAGTCGGCGGCCAAGTTCCCAGCCTCGGACGCGATTTGGACGCGAGAACGGTGTTATACATTCTCAGAATGTCTCACAAGGTGTTGTCAGTACGCCTCCTTCCTCCGCGATCTTAGAGTGGTCACCGGCCAAGCTGTGGCAATGTATATGTATAATTCGCCAGATTTTCTCTTCATGTGGCTGGCATGCTATGCGGTTGGTTGTTCTCCGGCGTTTCTCAACTACAACCTGACGGGGAACGCCCTCCTCCACACTTGGCAAGTCGCCAAAACGAATTTCCTTATCGCGGACGGAGACCTGGTGGTCAACTTGGACTGCATCAAAGAGGTTCTGAATGCCAACCAGAGGATTGTGATCCTGAGCGAAGCGCAAAAGTCTTCAATATACAGCCTCGCCACACAATTGCCCGATGACCACCTTGCGAGAAGTGTGCGACCAGACGATCAAAGTATGATGCTATACACAAGGTCATTCAATGGTTTCTCCCATTCAATTGAACGGCAAAGACTGACATTGAGGAAGTGGGACTTCGGGGTTTCCCAAAGCCTGCTCCTGGACCCATCACTTCCTAGCAGATGCCGTCTCTGCAAGGTTGCACAGCAAAGTGTGTACGACGCCAGGCCCCAATGGGGATAGATGGTATGTCTGTATGCCGCTGGTGAGTCTATTCGATAGTTGAAAGCGAAGGTCAACTTGATCGTCCAGTATGGGTTGACAGTGAGTGACAGTACCACGGAACAGGCGGCATTGGAGCGATCACAGCACTTTGTGGGGGGATTACCGTTTGTCTGGTGGAGAAGTTCAGTGTCACAAAGTTTTGGGAGGATATCAGAAAATCTCGTGCCACTCTATGCATATATGTTGGCGAGACAGCAAGATGTAAGACTTCCATCCCCTGGCTCAGTCCGATCATGCTAAGACTTTGGGCGACATGTGGATCTGCTCTCACCGCCGCCGAGTCCGCGAGATAAAGAACACAACCTCCAGGTCATGTTTGGTAATGGAACGCGGCCAGACGTCTGGACCAAATTCCAGGATCGATTTGCTGTTCCAATGATAGTAGAATTCTTTGGCGCAGCGAAGGTGTGTTTGGCCTGCAAACCCGTGCCAAAGGTATGTCCCTCTCTGTTCCGTCGCATTAAGTGGAGAATGTGTGCTAATCGGGGTTCCGTTTCCAGGACCCTTCCTCGCGCATTCAGTCGGGCATGACGGTCTGCTTATCCGCTTCATCATGCGCAACAAATATTTTGCCGCCGCCATTGACGCGGACTCAGGGGACATCCAAAGGGATCCAGTCACGGGATTAGTGGTGGAAAGTCCTCTGACGACAGGTGGCGAGATCCTATTTGCTCTGGAGAAGGAGAAGGATTTTCGAGGATACTTTGACAACCAAGAGGCCACGGAGAAAAGGCTGGCACGCAACGTCCGTTGTCCGGGAGACCTGTATTACCGCACCGGTGATGCACTGCGGAGAGATTCTGAAGGACGTTGGTTTTTCATGGACCGTCTCAGTGACACATTTCGCTGGAAGAGCGAAAATGTGAGCACATCAGAAGTTTCAGGCATCTTCGGCAGCTTTCCCAAGATAAAGGAAGCTGTCATTTACGGCGTTTTGATCCCACATCACGATGGCCGAGCGGGTTGTGCACGCGTCGTCATCGCTGAGCAGGACCAACCACATTTCGACTACTGCTCTTTGGCGAGGTAAGTCAATCCCCCTGATATCAAGCTGTGGCCAGAAAGTGAAAGCAAGACGTGGTTCCAACAGCCAACTCCGAGCACGACTACCTAAATGTCACGTGTGGCGCTAGGCCAGGTTGGACCTAGCCCGATCTTTATTCTCCCCTCTTTTATTCAGGTAGATCGAGTCACTAGGTCTCTTCCTCCTTCTCTCTCTTCAGACAGAAAAGAGCTCAACAAACCGAACTAATCTGCCATTGCGGCAACCAATTCCTTTTCCTAGTTGTGGGCTAGTGTCGAGACTCATTCGGTTGAACGTCTTGCAACACTAAATACGCGGTTCCTATCTTCCTGCGAGTCTCGACAACCCATGCCCCGACGACAGGCAACAATAAAATTGTCAAGGGACAGCTCCAGAAAGAAGGTATAGACCATGCGAAAATCGCTAACGGCGACAAGATGCTGTGGTTGCTACCCGAAGCAGATGCGTATGTGGAGTTCACTCCAACTGACTATAATCAGCTTACCATGGGCAAAATCAAGTTATAAGGATCATCGTTGGGGATAATTCTTCACTAAAGGGACTCGCCTTTCCCATGGCTGTGAGCATGAACCTAGGCAATGGAGTGTTACGAAACTACCTACCTAAGGCACAGCCCGAGGCAAGACAAACAAGAGAAGCCTGTGGGGTGTTGTTAGATGGTGGAAATGACAGCCCCCCCAATTAGGCATAGCGGTAAGGCTGCGGGTTACCACTGTGTAATTGGAACTTGAAAAGCTTGATATATCAACATGGGGAAGGTCATCTCATGACTCGCCACAGATCCTAGGGTTATACGTGACTTCTAAAATAGGAAAAGGGTAATGGGAATACCAGTACATAGATGTTACGAACCAGGCCATGCGACGTCGAAATCTCGACATGAGTACTTTCCATTTCCATCCTTCGGCCTGAACGTGTGCGTGAGGTTCGCGCTGTGGTGGTAGGGTTGGAAGTTAGATAATTATCAGGCGCTCGCTTCGGTATCAGTCGCTGAACAGCAGCTAAGGGTTTGTAGCACCTACGCAACCAGGGGCTGCGACTCCGGCTGAGAAATGGTAGGCAAAGGCCGTGGATATAGGCTTCCCCGTACCCGGAGCACAGTGATTTGGCTTGGAGTCAGACCGTTCTTCTGAAGGAATGTTGAGCCGCCGGTGGTCTGCAAAAGTCTGAAGCCAGCAGCATTTTCGACATCAGCCCAGTCTTTGTAGGCTGCTTTGGCCAGATTGAGATAGTCCGGCTTATCGTAAGAAGTTCGAACAATAAGTAATGCATCATGAGACGCTCCGTGTACATGACCAAGCTTGGATTGCTCAAAACCTACCATCTTTGCTCCCTTCAGAGCAGCACGATACATCCTCAGACAATGAAGGCATTCTTAAGCAGACTCCCACTAAAGAAAATGCCGCCATACAAGCAAAGGCTCTCCGTATTGAGATCAGCTAGCTATCACCAGAAGCAAGCTATCGAACGACACATTGTGTTCGACGATGATATAGACCAACCTCGTGTTCTCTATTTCATTGAAGCAAAACCACAAAGTGCTCCTCTTTCAGATGCACGTAAGGTGGAATCACAAGCTATAGATACATGCCGAAGACACCTTCAAACTTTACAACCAAAACAACCCCTACGTTTTTACTATTATCGGGACTCAAGCAAAACCATGGACTGTTGAATGAAATGACTACAAATTGGTGGCAATGCATCTGGAAGATAGTCACAGTGACGACCCACGACAAGGTTATAATATTGAAATGCATTCCTCCCGACGATAGTAAGTTAAACCGCAGCCTTTGAGAGATTTAAAATCCTCCAGCTACGGTGGGCCGGAACTGCGAAGCCGTCGAATCATATGCCGTCCTCGATACCCGGGGCATTGCATGCAAACACAATATTTTGTCGCTCATTCAATCTCCAAAGGTACTTGAGTCTCTTTAGCAACAATAGTAATTAACGAATAATCGTGGTATAACAGTGTTGAGTAGGCCATAAATCTGCACATTTTGCAATACTAAGAAACTACTCAGCAATCCTGGCTGCGGAGGGGATACGCGGTCCGTGCGGCACAACTTGTGCTTTCAACAGAGCCTTCTCCGGTACAAATCAGGGCGCTTCTCATTGTCATCATCACACAACGCGTCACGCAGCTCAGAGCTGGTACTTGAACCCCGGAGAGCGATCGGTCCATTCTCCCTCGGGGACGACGTACCCCTGGGCCACCAGCTTGGCCTTCTTGGCCTCGCGGTGCTTGTAGATGAAGAAGAGGATCCACCAGCAGATGAAGCCCGTGCCGATCGAGGCCAAGCTCCAGCCGTGGCCGAGCAGGAACCTGGGCGCCGACGTGGACCGGTAGATCTGGCCCGCGATGATGCCGCCGATGTTGGCCAGGCCCAGGTGCACGCCCATGGCGGCGGCGCGCTTGCCGTCCGGCGCGATGTTCATCCCGTGCCACGCGATGCTCGTCCCCGTGATGATGTAGCAGCACGACGCGATCATGTACGTCGCCCCGTACCACACGCTGGCGTGCTGCTTGGTCAGCAGGATCGCGTACCCGGCGATGCCGAGCGGCGCGGAGATGACGAGTGATGGGAAATATGTCTTGTATCTCTCCGAGAGGGCGGCGGCGAAGAAGTAGCACACCGCACCGACGATTTGGACTGGAAAGCGACGGGTTAGAAAATCGGGCGAATGGAGGAGTTAGTGATGCGGGTCTAATTACCTGGGATAACATAATACTGGGATTTCTTGGTCGAGTAGTTGAACCCGTCCTTGAGGATGATGGGGAGGAAAGTCCCAAAGCCTGGCCACCACCATAGATTAGCAACCACCAACCACCAACTAGTTTGATTGAAAGGCGTGAAATTACCGTAAATGATGGTCGACATAAGAACCTGGTTGAAGCCGTGCAGCCACGTCTTGATGTCGAGCATGGCGTTCTTGACGTCCTTCCCGGTATATTTGCCGTCACCGCCGCTGTAGGATTCCATGAGCTCGAGGCGCTGCTTCTGCACGGCCTTGTCCTCGTCGTTGAAGAAGTAGGCCGTCGCGTAGGATCGCGGGATCAGGAAGTAGCAGATGAAGGAGAAGACAATGGTGACGATTCCTTCGATGATGTACAGCCTGTGCGTGGATTCAGTTAGGGAACATGACTTCTTTGGAGGCCAGAAAGAAAACAGCTTCGCTCACCATCGCCATCCGGGGTAGCCGGCCGTGCCGTCCATGTATAGAATGCCAAAGGCGATCAAACCCCCAAAGGCGCCGGACAGAGCAGAGCCAACTGAGAATCAGGCGGAGTTAGCCACTGGGACAATTTTGAGGAGGGTTTTTGGGGATGAGCATACTGTATAGGTAACAAACGCGCTGGCCGACTTCTTCACGTCGGTACCAGTTCAACAAGAACATGGTCATCGATGGGAACAAGCAGCCTTCAAAGACGCCCAGGAGCAGACGGCAAACGATAAGGCCGGCGTAGTTCTGGATGAAGCCCGTGCACATACACACAAGACCCCAGGCGAAGACAAGGACGGGGATGACACGGTAGAATTGCAGCCGCTTCACGAACATTGTGGTTGGGAACTCGTTATTGTTAGCTGGGTTGCACCGATATCACATAAAGATTTCTGACCTACCTCTGACAGAATGTACGTGAGATAGAAGATCGAGACGGCCGTCTAGTTATCGTCAGAACCCCGAAATTGCACAAATACCTTGCGAGAACTCACGTTCAATTCATTGCCGGTCAGCCCAATGTCTTTGGTCATGCCCTGGGTTGCGGCGAAACCAATGTTGCCACGGTCGAGGTAGCTGATCAGCATGAGAAGAAGCATGACGGGCGTGATGTATAGATCGAGCTTCCGAACGACTCGCTTCTCCTTCTTGATGAACTCCTTCTGCTCCGGGGTGAGAGCATGCTCGCCATCCCCAGCAAACTCCTCGAGGTGCACATTGCCCTTCAACTCTTCCAGATTCTGCGCGACGGAACCCATCGTGAATCAACAACCACCCGAGAAGATTCGTGAATCAGAGAGACTTGCGGGAGGAAGGCCTTCAGATGGAACTGTTCGCCACGGGAGTGAGGAATAGGTAGACTCTTGGAAGGAGAGTTTGGGACGAGACAGGACAGGACAGGACAGGACAGGATAGAGAACAAGCTCACGGCATGATAAAGTCGCTTTGAACCCAAGACACGAAACCCCGTGGGGATAGAGTTCGGTTAGCACGGGGGAGAGGGCGCCTGGGAGAATGGAAGAAAAGGGGAGTCTGAGAACTTTGGGGATCTCGTCGTTTGTTTGGGATGCCATGGTGCATACAGTTACCGAGTTGCTGGAATTGGGGAATCTGCAGCTGAGATCTCAGGGCCTCGTCGCCTCACCAGACATGGCAAAGACCCTCTAGATTGGACGAAACGGTGCCTTCGTTTCGCTTAAGCCCATGCTGGCGTGTCGACGGATGGTATCCGGTTCCCAACTGACGCGGAAAGATCGGGAACCCACTCGTGGTACTCCAACCCTGTTGAAAATGCATGCGACGTACATATTTGGGGGTTATCCATGCTCGACTCTCAAAGAGTAGAGGCACCATGGAGACCGATTGGAGGATCTCCCTTGTTAGTACCAATGACCAGGCCTTGGTTGGAGCAAAAGTCCACGCGCCTGAAGGTCTATCCCAGACGGGAAGATCCAATAGAAATCTTGGCTTCTCAAGGACTCGAAGCCCGCTGACTCGAGCAGTATCATACAAATAGGACCCAGTACTCGGTAAAGAAGTTGCTGTAGTAGGTAGTAGGTTCAACCGAATTTGCCTACCTCTCAATGATTGCTAGGTTGGTTGGTGGCTGGGCTTGCGACTCGTACGCACAAGGCTTGCCCAATATCTTTTATCACGTGTGGGAAAGAGAAGCTCAAACTTGGCACGGCATCTTCGGCACCCAAGAAAACACTCGTACCGAGTACAAGTAAGAAAACAAGTTCTGAATATTGGGGGGCAGATAAAGTGGGTTTAGTCTGGGGGGGGGAACGAGGAGGCGGGAGTGGAGGGAAACAATGGAGACGGAATTCCTGCGGAGGTGGATCAACCGAACTTTGACAAGACGATATCAATATTTCGGCTGCCGGAGAGTGTCCGGAGTTTTGTCACAGACCCAGTAGAGGCCACCTCGTCGCCTACCCCATGGAAAGATCGGCCCTTCAACGTGGTCAGTAGCCACCTAGCCTGTGCCTCGTTACTTGCGGCTGGCGGTGCCGTTGGAGAAGCACTTTCTTACAAGAGTCTCTCTGGTCAAGATATTCCCCTTCATTGGGAGCAATGTTGGAGTACCTCGGGATCGATGGATTGCTTTGAGTGGATTGGCTTTGATCTTCTCGGTCTTCTACTCGTAGGAAAATGTTGTCACATGGGGGGAGACAATGACCATTTCGGAGATCAACAAACAGCTCGTCGACGCGGAACTTGCCTGGAGAAAAGAAAAAAAGAAGAGTTAAAAAAAAAAGAGATACTCAATACTCGTAACTCGACCTCTACATAATTTGAACTTCTAGAAACCTCGGATCTATAGACCCTAGCTAGGCCAGACAGACCATGTCGTTGCCCGTCCGCCTCTCCCCCGCCGACACTCCCAACCTGCAAAATGGAGAATCTTCTCCCAAGGCAGGCTGGGGGTCGGATTATATCGCACAGCAACTCTCCAAGCTGCATATCCCTTACTTTGTGCTGGTCCCGGGATCGTCGTATCGCGGACTGCACGACAGTCTGGTCAATCTCAATGGCAACGCCTCGCCCGAGATGGTGGTCTGTCTGCACGAGGAACACGCCATCGCCATCGCCCACGGATACGCTAAAGTGGCAGAAAAACCACTGGCATGTGGCCTGCACGCCAACGTGGGCCTGATGCACGCGTCCATGGCCATTTTTAACGCCTTTATCGATCGCGTGCCGATGGTGATACTGGGCGCCGCGGGGCCCTTTGACACGACCAAGAGGCGCCCGTGGATCGACTCGACACACACGGCCGTCGACCAGGCCGCGCTGGTGAGGAACTATACCAAATGGGACGATCAGCCCACGAGCGTGAACTCGGCCATCCGCAGCGTTATTAAAGCCACCGCGGTCGCGTCCGTCAAACCCTGTGCGCCCACATATGTCGTTCTCGACGTCGGTCTCCAGGAGACGGCATACGACGAGAAAGACGTGCGGTATCCCGACACGGAGAGATATTTGACCCAGCAGTCAGCCGGAGCGAGCCAGGCCGACGTGAAGAAGGTGGCGCAGGCCTTGGAGCAGTCGACCAAGGCGTTGATAATGTTTGGCAGGATGAACAGGACCCAAAAGAGCTGGGATGAGAGGATTAGACTGGCTGAGATGTTTGATGCAAAGGTCATTAGTACGTATCAGAAAGAAAAAAAAAATACCCTTCTTAGAGACCTGGATCAGGAGGGAGACATACTAACCCGTTTAACCCTCCAGCCGATATCAAACAACCAGTCGCCTTCCCGACGACGCATCGATTACACCCCGCAGCCCCGGCACTCTTCCTGGCGCCCGAATCTGCCAAAATGATTAGAGAGGCCGATTTGATCATCTCGTTCGACTGGGTCGACCTAGCCGGGTTCTTTACCGCGGCGCAAGGCGAGCTAATCGAGCCAAAGGCCAAAGTTATAGAGATTTCGGTCGACAGCCAGCTCCACAACGGCTGGTCAAAGGACCACTTCGAGACGCCGCCCGCGGACATCAGCATCTTCGCCGACCCGGACAAGTTCATCACCGACCTCGTCGCCGAAGTCGAGTCCCGCAAACTCTCGGGGTATCCCAAGTCCGCGTGGCCCGCGACGGAGCCGGCGTCCTCGCAAAAGCCACAGAATCTCGACGGCGAAGACATCTTCCAGGCGGACCTCGCGTCCGCGCTCTACGCGGCCATCAAGCCCGAGGACATGTGCATTATCCGTCTCCCCCTCAGTTTCCGCGGGATTGATCTCCTGGCCACGCATCCGCTGGCGTACCTAGGTATGGATGGCGGCGCCGGCATCGGGTCCGGACCCGGTCAAGCCGTCGGTTCAGCCCTTGCGCTCAAGGGAACGAAGTACGTGCCCGTCGCGATCCTCGGTGACGGGGACTTCTTGATGGGCAACTCGGCCATCTGGACGGCCGCCCGGTACCGCATTCCCGTCTTGATCATCGTCTCCAACAACGGCAGCTTCTACAACGACGAAGTCCACCAGGAGCGGGTCGCCAACGCGCGCAGCCGACCCGTCGAGAACAAGTGGATCGGCATGAGACTGGACGATCCACTACCAGATATTAGCAAGATGTCGGAATCCTTCGGTCTCAAGACCCTGGGCGGCCAGATCTCGAAGCGGAGTGAGTTGAAGAGTAAGTTCGACGAGGCCGTCCGGTTGGTCAGGGAAGAGAAGCAGGCCGTCGTCTTGGACGTCAGGGTCAGGCCAGATGATTACTTGAAGAACTGGGGGTCGAGCAATATCGTGAAGAAGTGAGGTAGGTAGGAGACGGAAATGGAAATGTACCAGATCCCGCCAGCTTATGGCTTTTGGCTTTGTGATATGACTTGCATTATACAAATAAATAGAAGGAGATTCTCCAAAACTACGATAGATGCTGTCGACGACTAGAATTGATATGGAAACAGGACATCTTGTGCCACAGCATACGTACCTCTATTGCTCGCTTATTCATTCATTCATACAATGATTAAACTACAGCCCTACACTGCTCTGAAATACATACACATAGCCCCCTACGGCAATCCAACTCTCATGCTCGTCTTCTCATTCAATCCCCAAGCATAGCTCGAATCGTCGTGAACCGTCGTCCGTCTCATATCTCTGCGGTACTTGCCCTCGTACGCACCGCCATGGGCCCGATGCATGACGGACGTGTTGTCCCACAGGATCAAGTCGCCCGGGTTCTGCCACTCGACCGACAATACATACTTATCCTGACAGGCATGCTCCAGTATCCTGTTAATGAGCTCGGTACTTTCCTTCTCCGGCAGGCCCTCGACGTGGTGCATATGGTTCCCGATGTACAAGGTCTTGCGGCCCGAGCGTTCGTGCGTCTGCACAATCTTGTGGCGCGAGTAGTAACCCTTGTCCGGGTTGACGTCGGTGAAGTACTCTGGAGCGGCTTTTCTGCGCGAATGCAACAGGGAGTGGCACACCACATAGTCGTTTTCATCTAGCTGCTTCTTCAGGTCTTCGGGGAGATCGTCGTATGCGGCGCGGCAGTCAGCGAAGTCGGTGTTGCCTCCCAGACCCTGGCCCGGAGGGGGGATTTCGTGGGCACGTAGTAGAGAAAGTCCCGCCCTCCGTGGGTTGAAGGAGGAATCGTGATGGAACAGATTATTGCCCTTTTTGAAGTTGTGCGTCAGCGAACTGCGCGTAGTGAATAACCAATGACTCTGTGTTTCACGCATACATACCTTGCCATAATACCATCGGTGGCTTCCTGGCTTCACTAAACTATTGTCTTCCTCGATGTTGCCCACATCGAACAATTCCTTGTGCTTGAAACGAAACGGGCGGCCCGCTTGGATATGGGGGAGGACATCGTCCAGTTCCCCGAGCCTCTCTGAGAACTGGATGTGCAGTTCATCGTTCAATTTGGCGTGGCGAAAGACCAACACGCCATACTTTTTGTAGATTGGATTAGCGCCTTGTGCCACAGTATTGACCCCTCCTCCAATGAGTGGATGCATGCATGCTGCTCACCTTGTTAACGGCTTTCCACAGTTCCTGAAAGACATCTTCCGGCACAGGACGAGAAAAGTCGACGCCAGACACCTCAGCACCAAAGGTCGGGTGAAGTTCTTTGACCTCGATGAGGTTGAACTCGACAGCGTGTGGCATTTTTAGAGGAAGCTAGCTCAGGAGCACGGGATAATAATTGGTGTGGGTGTGAGTGTGGGTGTATGTATGTGTGCTCTTACAGGTTGCACCACAGGTACTCGGTATGATTTAATCGCGCAGATAAAGACAGCTTTGTCATTATTGTATGCGATGCATTCCAACGTCCGTGCATTTATCCGTCGACGAAGTCGAGGCTTAGCCGTATATCGGCTCGTCTCCAACTATTGCCACTGCGGGTTCTCGTTGTGCCGAGAGTGTGGTATGTCTCTTTTTTCGTGTTGTCGGGGTTCCTCAGCCAGCCTTGTGGAGAAGGATTATGGAGTATTGGGTCCAAGTATCCATCCATGACCGTCCACCGACCCCGATACGTCCCCGTGTTTCGGCAGCCTCGTGGCTTGGGGAAATACCCAACGTAGTGGTCACCAGGGCTAAAGATTGGGGAAGCCATCACTCAACCCTCCCAAAGACACGCCACTAAACGCCTGATGCGTCTATGAAGGCAGCCTGTCAAGGCCCCCAAGAACCAGCCTGCCCTCTAAATCAAGCAGTGCTTCTGCATCAGTGCCGCCCTCTTCGCCTGGATCGCCAAAGATGACTCCCAGCAACAAGTTCACTGTGCCAGATGGGGCCGTGGCCCAGCTGCGAATCATCGACACGACCACTAAGATCAAAGGTCTCCCCATGGACTATCTCATGACACCGCCGATGCCTGGAATGGAAGTCTTGCCCGACGCTCCCACGTGGGCATTCCTCATTGAGAGCAACACGGGCCGCAAAGCATTATTCGACCTGGGCGTTCCGCCGAATTGGAGAGAGTTTTCGCCCGTCGTGGCAAAGCCGCTGCAGACCCGAGGCTGGGGTGAGCCTTCTGGAGAGAAGCACGTGGCTGATATTCTGGCTGACCAAGGCATTGACATTGCCAACATCAATAGCATCATCTGGAGGTGAGAGAAACACGTCACTAAAGACCTCAGCTCGTTGGTGCTGACGTGTCGACACAAAGTCACTGGCATTATGACCATATAGGGGATCCTTCCACGTTCCCTGCGTCCACCGAGTTGGTCGTTGGTCCAGGATTCAAAGACGCCTTCTTTCCAGGCTGGCCGGCCAGGCCAGACTCTCCTGTACGGGAGAGCGACTTCAAGTAAGTCGTCTCAGAATTAGAGTAGTGCTGTGAACTCAATCTCTTTCTCCTGTAGGGGTCGGGAAGTACGGGAGATCACCTTTGAAGAGCCGAATGTCCTGCAGATCGGGCAGTTCAGAGCCTTCGACCTCTTCGGGGATGGGTCTTTCTATCTTCTAGATACGCCTGGCCATGCGATCGGGCATTTGGCAGGGTTAGCACGGACCACTCCGGACACGTTTGTTATGATGGGTGGTGATCTCTGCCACCACGGCGGCGAGCTGCGTCCATCAAAGAGCCTACCTCTGCCGGGAGAGATCTACCTGCCCAATCTGATCCAGTATCCTGGTTGTATCTGCCCCGGTGCCGAGTTCGAGCTCATTCAGAAGAAACGGTCGCGAGCACCAGACGAACCCTTCTTCGATCCGAGTATAGGCTATGACATTCCTGAAACCGTGCGGACCATCAAGAAGGTTCAAGATGCAGATGCCGTGGATAATGTCTTTTTCATATACGCGCATGACAGCACCATCAGAGATATTGTCGACCTGTTTCCCGCCGCAGCAAATGACTGGAAGGCGAAAGGGTGGCGCGAGAAATGCTATTGGAGATTTCTAGAAGACTTTGAGGGGGCATTGAAGGCGAGCTAGAGGAAGTAGACACCGCCGCAGGCAATAGAGGTCGCCGAACAGGAATTCATCGCGGGAGAACAGAATGGCCTCGTTGGCGATCATTTCTGGCATTGTGGCGTGATTGATAAGTCCTAAAGAGCGTCAATAGTGCTTGAACTCAGTGGCGTCTCGCTGCCTCTGACCTCTTGTTGGGTGAACTGGAGGATATTGACTGCTGGGGCCAATTGAGCGAGAGAGACCAGCTCTCAGCCAACTGTGGGCAGAGAGATGCCAAGACCAATAGGCTCCCATGGCTGGTGCCAGATGCGCAGGCGCAGCAGCCGCACACATTCTTCTGATTCCAGCTAGACCTCAACCTCCACAACCTCCTCGATGGTCCAGTATCTCCAATCTTCGAGCCACAGTCTCTTATTCAATTCAATCCCTTGTGGTAGAACATCTACATCGTTCCCCCCGATGGTCGACAGCCACATCAGCAGGAGAGCTCGCCGGCCGACAGCGCTGCCACTCTCTGTCCCCCCAAGTCCCATTCGAAATCTATTTTCTGCGTTGTCATCCTCTCGTATTCTGACCTTGACTTCCGGCGATACAGAGTCCGAGATTGACGGGTGATGCACAACTAATCATTATTGCTCTGTCAGGTTTTACCTCGTTCTCACGCCACAAGGTACTGTATACGCGAATATGCAGGGATTCACGGCCATTACAATTGGAAAAGGGGGGAGCTTACGACCGTGCTCACCTGAAAGAGAGTCAAAGAAGGAATAGTCCCAGGAATACACGTCTCATCGGATGCTGCACCTCTTCTAAACAAAAGGGAAGTCCTCGACACCGGATAGTCATCCCCACCTCCAATACCTCCAGAAAGCCGAATGCGGAGTTGCAATATCCGGGGTTCAAAGGTCTGGAGAAAACGGGCAATCTGTAGGCACACGCGCCACGGCATTCCCACGCCGAGCAGAGTCGTCATGTTTCAGCATAGGGATCGACAGCAGCAGACACAGGCGCTTCTACATACCGAACATCAGGGCTAGAAATTCGGTATGGAGTTCGAGACTCTTAAATACCATCGCAACAAACTCTACTCAGCAATACATCAACCAGTTCACTTCCCCAACACCCTTCAAGACTGTTCAAACACCAGGACCTAGGTGAAATCAAGATGACGGTCGAAGCCGGAGTCATCACAAGCAGCAAGCAAGCCTTCAACTTGCTCAATTTCTCTACTTGTTTTCTCCTCGCCCTAGGCTCGCTAGTCTATGGGTATTTTGCGGGTATCATCGGGACTACCCTTACAAAGGCCTCATTCCTATCATATATGGGCCTCATCGATGCTGATGGTAACCAAACAGCGAATGCTCCTGGACTGATAGGGGCAACGACTGGCGTGTTCCAGGTATACACAGTTCTGCCCCTGCAACTGTTGGGATCCTAGTATTGACAATGACTACTAGGCTGGCGGTGTCTTCGGTATCATCATTAGTGGTTATTTGGCGGACAAGATTGGACGCAAGCGGACGTCGATTTACATTGGCATCGTCGGCATCATCAGCTCAGCCATCATATCCGCATCTCAGAATGTGGGCATGTTTATCGCTCTTCGCTTCTTTACGGGGGCGACCGGCTTCGCTTTCATGACCGTCATGATCGTCTACTGCGCCGAGCTTGCCCCAGCGGCTCTTCGAGGGTTGTATGTTGGCCTAAATGGAGCTTTGTGTGCATTGGGATTCGCCATCTCATCTTACTTTGGTGTTGCATTCTACAATGTCTCGGACGAGGTCCAGTGGCGCGTTCCTATCGCTCTCGGCACGGTATTCCCGGTGGTGCTCACATTCGGCTACCTCTTTGTTCCCGAGTCGCCTCGACACCTCCTCATGGAAGGCAAGAAAGATGCTTCACTGAAAATTATGTTGAGGCAGCACGGCCGGGGGAAACAGGAGGACTTTGCCCGAGCGGAATTCTTCCAGATGGAGAAGCAGGCAGAGCTCGACATGAACAGCGACGCGTCTTGGAAGCAGTTCTACACCAAGCCCTCGGTTCGTCGGCGGGTGGTCATTGCTATTGGCCTAGCATTTCTGTCTCAGAGCACAGGGAACTTGGTCATCAATAACTATGTGAGCCCACCGATGCCCAGTGCTATTGTCTCTCCTTTCCTAACAGAATGAATCAGGGGTCAACTCTTTGGAGCAATCTCGGCTATGATGCCTATACTCAACTGTGCTTCCAGGCTGGATACATTACGGTCTCGCCCGTTTTCAACGTCATCGGATCAGCGCTCGCCGACCACTTTGGCCGTCGAACTTTGCTGCTCGTTGGCCTCAGCATGTGCCTGATGTGCGTCACTGTTGAGACGACCATGATTGCTCTCTACGGTGCAGCAGGCACGAACAGAGCCGGCCTGGCGACCGGTGCGGCAATGCTGTTCCTGTTCCAGGCCAGTTATGCTGTCTGCGGCGACGTGTGTGTCTTTATCATTGTCAGCGAAATCTTCCCGAATCATCTACGGGCAAAAGGCAGCACGGTCGCCTATACGGCCAACGCCTTGACGAACTTGGTTTATCTGCAGGTGGCGCCGACAGCCTTTACACACATCCACTGGCGATTCTTCCTGGTAAGTTTTGTACAAGCCTTCCGTGTCCGCCTTCATCTGTCTAATAGTGCCGTTGTAGCTTTTCATCGCAGTTACCGCTTGTGGTCTGGTGTGGGTCTACTTCTTCGTGCCCGAAACGAAAGGCATTGCGCTAGAGGAGCTGGCTGAGATCTTCGGGGATGCGGTCGCGGTTCACGCAGCAGATATCACGGTCGACCACGACGCTCACGAGGTACATCTTGATGTGCACAGCCAGGACGAGGCTGAGTCCTCGTATATCGTGGAAATGGACGCATTCAAGGACAAGGCCAAGCACATGGAGAAGTCCCGCGTTTAAGTTCACACAGGGCGTGTTGGAGGTTCTAAAACTTGATGTGGTTGCGAGAAAATCCGTCGACGTGATATCTGGCACCAGGTCCATCTTGTCTAGGTGGAAGAGAGCGAGGCTGAGGAAAAGGGGGAAGTGGATCCGGTGGTGGATACCGAGACAAGCCTAATAGATTTAATTTGGACAACGTCTCCACCACAAAGATAGAAACCAAGTACCGTAAGGATTACTACTATTATTCGCTGAATTGACCCATTTCAGCTAACAATCTGTCACTTTTCTCTTCCCCCTATCTCCTCTTTGTCCCCCGCGTCCGCGTCCAACCCCGCCCCCGCTCCCAACGTCGCGACTAACCTCTCAGGGCGGAAAGCTTCGGTCCACGCGGCATTCAGTTTGCCGACTGAAGTTTGGACAGTCCTGACAAGCAGGCATTCTTCGAGACGATGGCTATGGGGCCCGGAATCTCGTATGCCGTGAACAGCCTCACCACCGTTGTATGCTGGAAGCAACGAGAGAAGTTCTGGGGGATCTGCATCGGAAAATGGCGTGGCAAGGCATGGCAGGGTGGTTTTGCGGAAGACGATGGTATCTATGTATGTCCCGAATATAAAATCCCCGTGCTCTGGGTATCGGCTTGGTATTTACACTGTCTGGTGGACAGAGAGGAGAGCATTGATGTGAATGTACAACGCATGGCTGGTCCCTGTGGCTCTGTCACCTGGAATATCTCATCTTTCCCTCTCTTAAAATCCCCTGGATATAATGACCTTCCCTGTCCTGTCTCCCAAGTCACTCAAGTCACTCGGCCACTCACTCACTCACTCCCTTACTGAAGCTTACTTCCCTCCACTAACACCATTCAAATCCTCCCCCGACTTCCACGCACAATACAGATCGATCTTCCAGATCGCCCAGGTCCCGTCCTCCTCGCGCCTCATGGTCCAGCGATACACGGCGCCGGCGTCAAAGTGCCGATCCAGCTCGTCGCGCCGGTACAGCCAGGTGGTGATGCCGTTGGAGCGTACGTGCGCGACGCGCCGGTCCGCGCTGAAGCTCATGTCGAAGTTGCTGCTCTGCAGGTGGCACTGGGCGTACTGGGCCACCTCGGGGCCCCAGGCCCAGGCGCCGAGGCCTTTGCGGCCGAAGTGCTCGCCGAACGCGTACTTGACGTGCGCGTCCTCGGTGAACAGGTTCTCCCATTCCTGCAGGGCCTGCGGGTCTTGGAAGGCCAGGTCGTGCAGCGCCGTGTAGTGGTCGATCAGGCGTCGGACGCTTTCGATATCTTCTTGCTCTTGTAGGCGGCGTTCTAGTTGGGCCACCTTCTCGGTCAAGGCCGCGATTTGAGCCGTGTGGTTGTTCGCTTCGATCCCCATTCTGGGACGGGTGTGCTTGCTTCCTTGTAAGGCGCCGAGTTCTGTATTAGGTAGTGTGTCCTTTCGACTTGGTGAGTGGAGGTACTGAGACGATAGAGAGACCAATCTGTATCTCTAAAGAATTGTGGATTTCACAGGGGTTATTTTTAGCTATTTATATTTCATTGTCTGTCAAGGCCCGGTCGGGCTAGGACGGTTTTCAAGGACCCCGGCCTCCTCGGTGTACTTCGAGATAGAACTCTGAGGGGTCTACCTTTCATTTGTCACGGCTACAAATCATTGTAAATCTTCGTGGCTATATGTCGATCGATCTGTGCTTTCAAGGACTAATACCACTGGGCTGATTATGCACGAAAGTCCTTTGCGGGATCATCAATAGCGGCACCGCGAGTCCTTATCTGCTCAACTCTGTCGATTCGTATCGTGATATGAGAGAGAATGGGTGGGAGGGACATAGGTATCTTCTGTCTTTTCTTCTGACTTATTGTTCCATCCAGGATGTCTTGTTACGGGAGCAGTAAGATCGTGATGCTTCACTGATATGCCAGGGCATGCAGCTCAGTTCCATGAGAATGTAAGGTTGGGAAGACGAGATCAAAGCTACGATCGTGAAGAAACAAGACTTTATGGGGGAAGCATTCCATGAGATACTGGCACTAGAGTTGTGGATGATATCTACAGAGACTATTGCATTGACATATGCCACGTCGCCGTCACCATCACCATCAAAATCCCTTTTTCTCTGTCTTCTAACCATACTCTGCTGTCGCTTCTCACGCTTAAATCTTCGCCGCCAGCTGCGGAGCCTTGTAGTCTGTAGTGAGAAAAGGATAATCGATATATCCCTTGGCCGGGTTCCCCGGCGGATATTGCGCAAAGTACTAGCCCCGTCCTGGATCAGTATACCATCCACGAATCAATTGAGGGGGAGGACTCACGTCGAAGTTAAAGTCGAATGTGATTTCCTTCTCCTTGCCCGCCATGGCCGCGTTGGCAAAGTCCGGGTTGACTAGCCACGGACGCCCAAAGACAATGACGTCGCCGGTGTCGTCCTTGAGGAGCTCCTCGGCCTCGACTAGCGAGATGGCGCCGTTGAGAAACACTTTGGCGTTCTTGATCAGGTGGCGATACGTCGCCCACACGGGGTGCTTGGGCCCGCGCATCTTGCCGTCGACTTCCATGTCCATGAACTCTTTTGCCGCACACATTAGCTTCAATAGGCTTTGTGGACGTGGGGATCTTTGGGGGAAGGGGGAACGTACCAAGATATCGGACCAGGTTGATGTATGCCAACGGCCGCTTGTCGAGTTCCTTGATCAGGTACGTGAACTGCTCAATCTGTCTTTCGACCGGGAACATGCCCAGATCGCCTCGACCGACGGCGGGAGACAGCTTGATGCCGACGCGGTACGGGCCCCATACATCGATCAAGGCGTCGATGCATTCTAGACAGAATCTTGCTCGCTGTGAAATATATGAGTTGGTGCCTTGTCACATCCACCGTCGGAAAATCTCGAGACTCACATTTTCGACTGATCCACCATATGCGTCCGTCCGAATATTGGCGCCGTCGTCGAGAAACTGAGTGAGTGCGTCAGCCACGGAGAGAAAGCTGGCCCCCAAGTGTGAAAAACAGACCTGTGCTACCAGATACCCATTGGCGCCATGCAACTCGACGCCGTCGAATCCAGCGGCTTTTGCAAAAATGGCCGATCGCCGGAACTGCTCGACCACCGCTTTCGGGTCCTCAATGGCCGTCGGCGTGGAATACCCTTTTTCGAGTCCTGGCTCGAGATCATACACGCCGTCGTTGTCGGGTGCGACTCCCATGCGCGCCTGGATCGCGCTCGGGGCGATGGTCGGTCGCCCATAGTCCTTTTGGATCTTTGCGTCCGCGTATGTCATGCGACCGCCTGTACATCTTCCGAGTTAGCTCGTTGGACGCTTAATAACAAGTGATCTGACCGTACAGTGCCAGAGCTGACAGAAAAACACCGACCCGGGCACCGTGTGCACCTTGTCGACGACCTTTTTCCACGCCAGCATGTGTTCGTGCGTGTCGATCTGAGGCGTTTCCCGCATCGGCGTCCCCTGCGGCTCGATGAGGGCTCCTCCGGCGACGATCAGGCCGGCACCCCCGAGAGCGCGCTGGTAGAAGTATTCGCCATTCAGCTCGTTTGGGTACGTATTGTCGGATCTGAAGCGCGTGAGTCGGGTTTGACACCCTGCAACCATCACTTTGAAATTGAGACACACCTATTCCGAGAAATCGAGGACATGGCAAACCGGTTTCGAAGCTTCAGCGGGCCGATCTGCAAGGGCTGCTTTAGATGTTTGATCGGGGTGATGAGTTGCTCCATTTTGCAGTGTAATCAATGTTCACAGATTGTCTTGTTCTGCACGAGTACTCTCTTCCCTCTTTCACCACCATTTAACACGAGAAATCCATCCAATATCTCCTTTATATTTCCTTTTCCTTATTTGTTTTCTACTTGCCTTTCCCTCTCGCATGGACCGAGGAACTGCGAGTCTTCTGTCTCCACACCAATCACTGAGAGTCTTGGACGGTGTTTTGAAACACCGCTTCGACCAAACTCGCCGGTATGTACCGTTCTAGACTGATTATGTCGGATTATTCATTGTTGTAGCTGGGAGAGGCTGTTTCGGGATTGTGCGATTCCTCCAGCAGAGTCCGATAATTCATTGCACACCACCAAATCCAGGTTACCCGTAAGGTGGGTAGGTTGCGTGTAAACTCGTGGAGAAGACAGTCCGGAGTTCTCGTCAGCACCTCCGCCTGGGGAATTGCGCTCCCGCTCCTTGGCGATCGGGATTGGTGAATGCACTCTCTCCCCCTCTTTCACAATGGTCGCTGTACGTATTTGAAAGCAGACTTATGGAGGGCTCCCAATATCCGGTCATATCTACCACAACACTATCGGTATATATCGGGACTTTCTCAAGACAACAGGCGAATCCTCCAAGGGCTTGTAAGAACATCAACAACTAGTACTGCAGCTACTACCGCCATTGTTACTACTAGTACTAGAACCACTCGAAACAACACCATGGCACCTCTCAAACCTCTCCTTCTCCACGCCCACAGCAACGGCCCCAACCCGATCAAAATCGCCATCGCCCTAGAATTTCTCCAGGTACCCTACACCGTCCGGCTGTGGGAGGGGGGCGACGACCCGGAAAAGGGCGTCAAGGGCTCGACCTTCATCAAGATCAACGAAAATGGCCGCGTGCCCGCCCTGGAAGACCCCAACACGGGCGTCGTGTCGTGGGAGTCGGGCGCGGTGATGAATTACATCCGCCGGGTGTACGACAGGGACAACAAGATCGGGCCGCGGGGCGACACGGAACAGGACCGCGTCGACATCGAGAAGTGGGAGTATTTGCTGTTGACGACGCTGGGGCCGATGAGCGGGCAGTGTAATTGGTTCAGGTGAGCATGATCGATCCACCATCTACCCTCGATATATATCCATACATCCCTCTTTCTTGGAGCTTTGGGCCACCGCACTGACAAAAAACCTTCCGTCCAAGATTCCACAACAAGACCAAAAACGACGACGCCCTGGAACGCTATCAAGCCCAGACTTTACGGTGCTACGATATCTTGGACGGCCAACTCAAAAAGACCGACGGCGCCACAATCATCCCCGGCGGATACACCTCGGTCGACTGCCACTACGAGCCGTGGATTCGGTTGCACGGCTTTGCCGGGTTGACGCTGGACAAGCACCCGCTCATCGCAAAGTGGTTTCAGGCCTTTGGGGAGACGGACGAGGTCAAGGCTGCGTACAGGAGGATCAAGGAGGCTGCGGAGCAGGAGGGGTAGATGGGTACTTGCTAGATGAGTCTAGGCGGCAAGGGAAGGGGGGTTCAACTAGTGTTATGAGATTAAGTACCTCGAAGAAGATTGAAGGTCATATTTTCGTATCTAGGCATCAGTTATTTCGACAGTATGTCATTCTGGCCATCTCAGAAGCGATGGGTGAGTTTGTAACAGGTCGATTTTGGCAGTAATATTACTAATGTAGCAAGCATTTCCCCCACTTGTTCTCCCCGCATTACGTCGGATGGGATCGCAGCTGGGGGACGACACGGCGTTCACCAACACCGTCTTGCGGTCGGGATGACATATCCAATAGTTCGACCGGACGTTCTGCGGGCGTAACAACCAATGGGTCCTTTCCAGGCGTTTTGCATTACACCCCACTGGGACCCGGAGACCCAGGGAGTAGGGAAAGCCCGATCACATGTGGTGGGTGGTGGGTAGTGGGTGCGCCCAGCCTCGTTGCGGCTGCGTATATCCAATATCCAACCCGGATCACAGTCCTGTGTATAATAAAGAACACAAAATACTGCCTCAGCCACATTTCTCTCACATATTGTCTTTCACCAGCCGTGGAAAAGAACAAAAAAAAACCCATTCATCCATCCATACATCCATCCCAGAATTCAGAACAACAAAAGTCGAGGACCATGGCAACCAAGCAAAAAGTCCTCCGCGTGTCCATGTATCTCAAGAGAAACCCGAACTTGACCGAGGAGGAATTCAACCATTACTGGTCGCACGTCCACGGACCGCTGGTGAGGCCGTTGGTGGAGAAGTATGGCATTTTGAAATATACCCAGGTTTGTCGAACCTATCTCTCTCTATCTTTTTTATCTCTTTCGATGTCGGCGGTATACTCGCTGGGGTAGGGCCGTAAATCTCACACGACAAAGAGAAACCCCCCGGTTTCGGTATTGTCGTGGCATAACTGACAGTTTTATCACACGGCCGCAGTACCACACCTCGTCCGCCGTCCAACAAAGCACAATGGCCGCGTGGCCGGAACTCAAGGCCCTGGACGTGACGCCGTACGACGGCGTGGCCGAATTCCTCGTCCGGGACAACGTTGAGGGCATCAAAAGGTCGCGGGACGACCCGTTCTTCATCGAAAAGGTCCGGCCGGACGAGGAAAAGTTCTTTGACGTCAAGGGCATGGCCTGGACGATTGGCTGGGAGGAGGTCTATGTCCTCGACGGGAGGATTGTGTCGGACGAGGAGGCGTGGAGACATGCTCCGTAGTTGTGGTCTGGATAACTAGTGGGAGATGTAATTCGTTTGGTATCATGGGGTTATGCGATAAGGGGTTCTCATGTCTCACATGTCGATCAAAATCGGGTACAAGTAAAAGTCCCAGATGAGTAACCCGTTCTAGTTGACACTCTACTTTTGTCTCCTGCTAGGATTCAGCTTAGAAGTACGGCCAGAGAGCACCCCCCGCATTATGGATGTTGTCATGCTCCCTGGTGTTCTTCGGTCTTGTAGAACCATATCAGGTCGTCCTGCCAGCCTTCATAGAGCAATCCCTCATTTTCCCCGCTCTTCCTAGCATTATCTGTACCCTCGTCGACTTTAGTCTTAAGCCCCAGCGCCGCCACCAAGAGCTCCTTTTCGTTGTCACCCTTGACAATTTCGACAACTGCTCCGCGGTCCTTGACACCGCTGCTCTCGAATACCGGCTCTGCCTTTCCGGGATACTTGGCGTCTCCTTGACGACCGTATCCTTTTGGCAACCCTGGCGCGGGGTCGTAGCTGAGGTCGCCGTGTGAGACGAGCGTTTCAAGCGCATACACGATCTTGTTCGTATATGGCTGCTTCGTTGACTGATGCAAAAGCAATCGGAATTGGAGACCGCGTTTCCCAAGCGGAGTAATGAGGAGAGGACGTCCGACCGAATCAGGGACCTTCTCCCCATTCCGGATGATCTTGACACCCTCAAGATGTGGGTCTTTGACACCAAGGCAGGTTGAAGCAGCCGCCCGGACCAAAGAAACGGTGTGGTATGCGGGATTGAGGTAGGTGCCTTCAATCAGCAACGAAGGGGTGCCGTGGTCGGACATTGGCGTGCACATGTTGTTCGAGCGTTCCGATTTCTCGTCGCTGATGCCCGATCGATCCTCTTGCTTCTTTTGCTTCTCAATATGGTTGCGTCGTTGTTGTTTGGAAACACCAAGTCTGCGTCCTATCAACTCTTTCGCGATGGCTTCGCCAACCGAGTTTGCCATGCCTCCGTTTGTCGCCACCACGAGCCCAAAGTTGTGGTTTGGGACCAACACGACCCCGAGAGCGAATCCTGGCAGACCTCCACCGTGTGAAAGGATCAGAGTACCCGGGTACATGTACGGGTCCACGGCCCAGCCGAGTGCATACCCTGTCGGCGTGCTATGGTCGTTTGGTTTTGGCGGCGTGACTTCAGATGGATAAGGTTGTGGGACGATCTGAATTCGCGGAGTGGTAAGTTCTTTCCAGAGCGCATTGCTGATGAGAGAATCTGTCCGGTCGTCGTCCTCCCGGGGCTGGGCAGATTCGAGCAAGGACGATACCCATTTTGCAAAGTCGTCGACCGTCGACACCAGTGCACCGGCCGGCTCACAGCCAATGATGCTCGTATACGGCTCGGGCACATAATATCCCGTGTCCTCACCGTGTATCTCGTCGTCCGAGCCACCCTTTTTCCAATAGTAACCCCTCGCTATGCATGCCTTATCCACCTGCCCATCCGCCTCAGCTTTCGCCAACTGCTCAATGCCATACCAGGTTTGCTTCATGGATAGAGGCTTTAAAATTCGGTCCTGCAGAACGTCGAGGAACTCCCTGCCCGACACTTCCTCTACGACGTTACCCAGAACGCCATACATGAGATTATTGTACTGCCAAACCGCTCTGAAGCTGTCGTCCCGCGACTCCAGGTGCCGGAGACAGCGCGTTGTGTTTCGCAGTGACCTTCCGAGTATTGGTCCCCACGGAATGTTATGACCTGGAATGCCCGAGCGATGACTGGCGATATCTTCCAATGTCGCGGTCCGCGTGACGTAGTCGGACTTTGTCTTGAAATCATCCTTCAAGATGCGAGAGACAGGGGTCTTCCACCCCTTCTCCCCGAGCACGCTCTTGTCGGCGTCTCGATCATTTTGAATCAGCAGCCCCAACAGAGCGGCGGTGAACGCCTTGGTCGTGCTTGCCATAGGGTAGATGGTATCTGCCCTCGCCGGCGTGTCTGGGAGTCGCGCGAGCCCAAAGCCGGCAGACTCTATTCGACCATCTTCTCTGACGACCGCGACAGATACACCGGGCACATGCTGTTTGGCGAGTAAAGGGTTGAGCCATTCTGTAAAATCATCGTCGAGATAGTTCTGCGACTCTCTGTCCACGCGTCTGATAGTCATGCCTTTAATGTCGATTTGTCAAGATCAAGCAAGTGTTTTGTCTCTTGATGCGTCCAGGGAAACTGTTATGATCGCCAGTTTCTTGTATAGTATTATCATCTCGGCATAATGTATGGATTTTCACCGCCGAAGTCGGAATGGAACAACCTGCTCGATGCCATGCCAGCAGGTCAATCTAGCGCGTGGATCAAGGATCTTAATCATAGACTTTCTTCCAAGGTAACTCGGAAATAGTGCTGTGTAAGATACGTGGAATATATGGTTTGGTGTAAGAATGGGAGAAGTGAAACCAAATGACTGTTTTCCGTTACGAATCTTCACAGGTGCCATCCCACTAAAATAGCGCGCTGGGCATCGAGAGAAGGACTCGATATGGGCACCAGAACATGTAATCGGCAAGGTCGGCGAGTAGCTATTTTTACGAGACCACGCTAGTATACTAGCTCCTGGGTAGTACTAGTCATCTGCCCAAGAGTAAAAGTCAATACTGAGACAAACGCGTCTCGAATGTGACAGGGATCTGGTATTTTATGAAATGTAAAAGTAATATTGGCCCGTTGCACCAGTCACCCCAGTTGCACATCATTGGATTACGTCACTCAGGGGACGATTATGCACGGAAGAACGCAGCAAATTCTCCGTGACCTAACTTATAGAGGCTTAGCGCCGTTCCCCCCTGCCACAATCCATTTTCCGTTACCGTCGTACCTGGGACACTCGAAGATATCTCCCCCACGAGTTCAGTGGCTTGGGCACGAACACCCCAATACAAGGGGCTGGATTGGGCGACGAGAGAAGAGATCAGGGAGTCTCATGCATGTTGGTCCACAGTCATGCGTAGACTCGCGAGGCGCGGGCTTCGAAATACACCAATGGAGGCTGTGAACAGACACTTAACGAGTGTGAAGATGAGAGGGGCACAGGCAGCTACTATATATGGGGATGAAAAGCATGGAAAACCATTTCCATCACCTTCGATCTTCCTCATCACAGCAATTCCCCCTTTCTGACGAACGTTGACACCTGTTCCACCAGAATGAATTTCTTCACGAGGCTGCAAAGGTTGCAAATGTTATCCCTCCTGGCACTGTTTGTGGGTGGAACAATCCTTTTATTTGGAGGGGTAAATTGTCTGGCTGGAAATCCGTCGACTCTGCGTACCAGTTCATGGAAAGCGCGGCAGTTCAGCGTCGGATCTTCCTTCTCGGTACAGTCCTGGCTGGCAGTGCTGGGCGTGGGAGTCTCTTGCACCATCTACGGTCTCTCAAGAGCTTGCACTCATCTCTTCAACTTGGAATGCACCCAACGCGCGCTCGGACCTGGTGGACTGGACTACGGACGGTACCTAAACTCGCTATCACACGCACCCGTTCTGGTGGGATGGCGTGGGTTCCGGGTGTTGTATATGGTCAGCTACTTCTTTGCAGCATTGGCTCCGATCGCGACCATCGGATACAAGTTCACCGTCTTCCGCGTCCCTCTCTCAGTCGTTGAAAGTTGGCCGCAGAGTCGAGTGGCTCTGTCTATTCCTTCGTCCAAGGGATTAGATGAATCTGGTGCCACCCCACTACTGGTCGATACTCCGGGAGGCCTCCACAATCAGGCATTCTGTCATCTAGGCCGAGACGATGTCATGGACGGACCAGAACAAATCGTCATGGTCGGTATGGCGAATTGTTCTGGCATCTCCAGTGAGCTCGACCAGGGTATCTTGGTCACCCGCGAAGTGGTCATGGTCGGAACCCGGGTCAAGCCAGCCGGCACGTTCTACATGTCTGCAGACCATGCAGGATGGCAGCGTCAACGAACTGTGTCAGATTTGAAAGGAAGCTGGGTGCCGAGTCTCTTTAATTTCGGTGCTGTCGTGGACTACAACATCCAAGGACCCGGGTCCATCGCGATGCAGTGGACGACAATGTTTACAGGCTGGGATTGTGCCATTTCTTCATCAGCTTGTGATAACTCCACTCAGTACGAAGTTTTTGATCGAGTCGAGTACACTTTCACCTATGCCACGGCCGAGGTGACACGTATCGTGCGCAAGCGATCATGCGCAACCATTATGGACGAACCGGGGTCGATTCGACTGCTATCGACGCGTGATATTAATGTCCCATTCGAAACGGAATATGCGGATGGGTCTCTGCTGTTGTACCTTGACGGGGTACACAGTGTGATTGACAAAAGGGGGTCGACACCGGTGGAAGGCATCAGCATCTTTGCTCGCGCAGTTATGGCCGGGTGGGCGAACGACGCCGTCAATATCACGGGCGCGCCGGCGCTGGGCCACGCGCGAGGCCAGCCATTCGGAGTGGAAAAGCAGTCAACCATCACATCCAGCGACACGCTCAGCTACCCGTATTTCACAGGATCTCGCGACTCTGCATGTACAGCATGCTACGTGGCGGCAGCGTACGTGTTCATCGTCACGGGGCCGTGTATGTACTTGATTCTGATCACGAGAATCGTCGCCGGTCCCCCACGTCTCACGTCGTGGACGGGACAGCACATTGCTCTCCGTGGAAGATTAGCAGACGAGGAGATGAATCTGGCTGCAGGCTACGACGCTGCCCCTGTGAATCGCCTTTTTGTTCAATTGCTGCCGAACAAGGACGACTTTGTGGAGGAGCTGGAGTCAGATCAACAGTTGCAGGTGTTGGCCTTTCCACCGCAACAGGCCCAGGCACATGTTGAGGAGATCTAAGCATCCTGAATGAGCGTGCACGTATGAATTTGGATACCCAGCCTCTACCAAAGCTCGGAGACGGAGGCGTTGACTTATGAAGGAAACACGACTATGAAGGAAACACGACTATGAGAGATTGACGACAAGAACAAGTAAGAAGTTCCAACTTGACATGAGATGACATCAGAATGTATTTTCCTTTTCTGGGGTGATTGTCGGGCGCGGGCAGGTGAAGGAGATATGCAACAGCTTCAGTTATCACTTGGAGGATTTATCGGGATTACACAGGACAGGCCAACGACGGGGTGATTTCGGCGTGATTTGGGCGTTGTTTGGTCGTGACTGAGGGTTTTGATAATTGGTTCTACGACGCAAATGCGTAACTACTCTCCTCTCTCGTCACGAGTATTGAATTCTCTCTTTCCGAAAGGGTTGATGACATCTTGTATGGAAAGGATCCCATCTTGGTATCCTTATTGAAGAAGGATGGCCTCGAAGCACATTAATTCAACGGTCAATCAGTCTCCCGTCGTGGTGGTGGTGGTGAATCAAAGTCAACGGACGTCGAAGTATGTACGAAGTACCTGGTGCCTACTAGTGCTAGTAATGTCACCACGGAATGCGGCGTTTCATCCCCTCCGGGGCTCTCCGGGATGTGGATCATGATCGGCACTTTTCAAAGTTTATTTTGAGACATTGTTCTGGCGGTGAGGGTGGCCTGGGTGGCCAGACAGGTCAAGGCACAGTCGAAGCGCTACTTGGAGCCTGACCGAGTCTTTGGCAACATGCTTCTCTCATTTTTGTCTGGTCTGCTATACCCGTGGCTTATCGCCTTCCTGAGAGTCTTGAACCGCTCTTTAGCTATCCTACAGTACTAATCTTGTTAAAAAAGAAAAATAAGATCAATTGCCTAGGGGACGCTGGGGGGGATGCAGGCAAAAGGGGCGTCTGAGGTGGGAAGAGTCCTAGCCAATCAAAAATGACGACGTTTTATCTTGGCGCCAAGCCTTCCGCGCGGAGGGTCAGTCATGTCAATTCAACCTCCAATACCTCTACTTATCCCCGTCACCCACCCGTATGACTCGAGGGCACCCGATATCGGCATCATGGTTCTTTGTATTTTTCAGTACTGTATTGGTGCTGCTAAAAGCGGCGCCCTTGAACCGCTTCCCTGAACAGGCGTCACTGGCTCGGCTGTACTTG
Source organism: Fonsecaea monophora (assembly GCF_001642475.1). Lineage (NCBI taxonomy): Eukaryota > Fungi > Ascomycota > Eurotiomycetes > Chaetothyriales > Herpotrichiellaceae > Fonsecaea > Fonsecaea monophora. The sequence goes on along the minus strand of NW_019173935.1, from coordinate 346,346 downwards.
TACATCATGATTCCCCCACGTCCCACGTTCATTGGCTCGAGTCCTTGATACGCCGTGCTTGATCTATATACTTTCTATTCTCCCAAGCTCCCTTCTATATTTCCATGGCTTGCGAAATGATGGCGGTAGCTAGGGGTAGACTGCCCACAAAGAGGTGGGTGCTCTGTGTTGTGCCCGTTCTGAATGGAGGGCTAGCCTCGTGGTCTTTTCCCCATTGACTTTACTTTCGGACTGTCAACACTGCGACCAAAACCCAACACCATCTAAGTATCCCTTCCACCGCTGCGTTCACCATCCAAACCCTTCCTCCATCAACGAAGCATTCACCCCCTGCCCAATCACCACCCGAGTTGCGGCACGAACCTCGTCCGCGAGACCTCCCGACCCGCAGACGCTGACGCCCAAACACCCAACTCGATCGTCGGCCGCTCGCTGCACGATACTCATCACATTCGGACGACCTCTCACCATCTTCACCCTGGAGCTGGGGCTCCTGACGTCCTGGTTCATACTCGCACGGGTGACGTGGATCACGACCGTGAGCACGTCGCGGCGATTCTCCATGTTGAGGATTTCGTGCATCCATTCGCGCACCCAGTCCAGACACTCGCAATTGGGCACGACCCAGACGAGGGTAATGTGCTGAGTGGCGACGGTGCCATCGGTATATCCCTGCACCAGCGAGCGAATGTACATCATGTGGTGAGTGATGCCGACTCCGGTGGCGAAGAGAAGTAAGGTTCCAAAACTCGCGAGACTGGTCTCATGGCCGTAGGGACCTTCCACAAAGGCAGGGAGCACGAGTCTGCCGCCCCCTTGGTGGGCTCGAGTCAGCAGGGTCGAAGTGAAGCCGGTTTTCCGCTTGATGATGACGTCGATCGTGCGACTGCGCGGCTCCGGAGCTCCCTCTTTACCGGCGCGGACAGTGCCCACCAGTCGTGTCTTGTCCGAGTATTCGGAGTGCTTGCTGTTCGTGCTGTCCCAACGGCTCAGGCTCGTCTCCTTATCAGATTCGGCCCATGCAACGGAGAAGGGGTGGAGAGTCAACCAGCCAATGGATGGAATGCTCAGGTACAGAGTCTGGCCGGGCCGGACTTTCCACGGTCGAACACAGGTGACGGAGACTCTCACAGAGCCGCGTGGGAGTGGTTCAATGGTGGCATAGGTACCGCCACGTCCGCAGCTCCGGTAGATCAGAGTGCACAGTCTCCACAAACGGCAGCCAACCCAGATGATGATGGCGGCCATCAGGAAGCGCTGTTGGGGCAGACCCTCCAAGTGGACCCACAGCCCGCCAAAGGTCATGGCTACAAGGAGGATATGGCTGTGCAAGAAGAATTCATATGCCAGGGATCTGAAGACTTTTGAGGAATGCAGTCCCAGTGCCACGAAGCCGACGGTGGCGATGAGACCGGTCATGATGAATGAAGAGTGTGTCAAGGATTTTTGGACGGCGGCCCAACCTGATTTCTGGACCTTCGCTATCATCCAGCAGATCGTGTGTGCCACGCCTTGAAGGATGCTCAAGCGACCGAGCCACCGGTGTTCCAAGTTGAACGAGTCATAGGAAATGTCCAGAGCATTTATCAAGGGGTTCTTGATGGTGGCCAGCACACAGATGGGGATGAGATTGGCCGTGGCAAGGGTTCCGGTCCCTAGTCACAGTCAGCACGGCGTCGCCATCAAAGAGGATCGAACACGACTGAGGACTTACTGTTTCTCAAGATGGGCAGGACCTCGAGCTCGGGAGACGACCAAGGAATGTTATAGACGCAGGCAAAGACGTTGTACACGATGATGCTTGTGATGAACAAGGTATTGAACCGCGTGGGTATCGTGCCCAAGATCAAACGAGAGCCGCATTTGATCTCCTCGGCCCGTCTGTGATACAACAAGGGGGCATAGACCAAATGGACTTTGAGCCAGGCAATGGTCGGACTGACCAAGGAGAAATATCGTTGAGATCGAGTGTTTCCTCCCAGAGATACGAGATGGCGGGTGTGCCTGTGGAGGCGGATGGCGCTGTGGTAGGCGAAAACGAGGGCAGTGAGGACGACCAGCGCATACAGATAGTTGGTGGAGAGCGAATGGTTGAGGGCTTGCAGGTACTTTTCCGTCTCGGGATTCTGTTCAGCATGCCCAGAGGAGGAGGAAGGGGTTGTGCTGTTAGCAGACGTGGAGCCAGCCATTGTTGCGTCTGCTGAAGATCGAAGACGAAAAGAGCAGAGAAGGGATAGGATCAACACATCAATTGCCCCTGAAAAGGACAGAACTCCGACGAAAAGACGAAGAAGGACGATCTGCACAACCAGCCAATCCAGTTGGGCCTGGTTAATCGAAGTCAAGAGAACGAAGCCAGCTCCAAGGGCATGAACGAGAAGGAGAAGGAGAAGGAATGGACCAGCAAACCAGAATGGGATGGAGGTGTATGCTATGCATCACCGGACTTGAACACGGTATATGTACTGGATACTCTGGGCACAAGCTCATAAGATGAGCAGATCCCCCTCGTCGAGGTCCGCAACAAGGTTTCCTTGGACTCCCCTGGGGGCTCCCTTGGGCACGGGTATACGTGGTACCACGATATCACTGCCCCAAAAAAGCAAGCCATATCACTTATCCTCGACTGCTCGACTCCTCAACCCACCATCGCCCGATCCATTGCCTTGTTCTTTCGCCGATGAAACGAGACCATGGAGGATATTCCACGGTCTAGATCCATATATATCCCTACGAGTATATGTTATCCCCCCGGGTCCAAAGAGTCGTCGTATGGCCAAGGCCAGAAAGTGATTGGGCATTCGCCGTCGAAGCAATCACTCCAAGATGCCACCCGTACATACCTCTCCCTACGGAGTTCTGAGCACTTCACCCCACCAAGCTCGCAATCCAATCAACAAGCAACCAACTAACCACATCCCCACAGGAGAAAATCGTCCACGAGTCGACCAAAAGCTCGGGTCAGAGATGACGCGGACTCGGAAGCCCCTTAGAAAGTCTCACAGAAAGAAAGAAAAGAACCGGAGGTTCGCGTTTGAGAAATTCTCCATGCACGCCATTGTTCGAGAAAGTCGAGCCGAATCGAATATACATGCGACGCCACACGAGCCAGTCGACCAGAGGTTAAATGGACATATAGAGACCGCCGCCGCCCCCACAGTGGATACAAAGCGACGCGGTTCTGTGGATGCGCCGCCATCAACTCGAAACAAGCCCGGACCTGCCAAGCAAGAGCGAAGAGCGAAACGTTGACGTTTGCCATCTTCGCCTCCTCGTAGCTACGCAATCCATCACCACTACGGAGTACTGGATTAGCCCCATTTCTCTCTCTCTCTCTCTCCATTACCAGCGTGCAAGTCCCCCATCGCTAAGGCATAGTACGCACCCCACTCCCAGCAGCAAGTTTAACCGAGACCGAGAGTGAGAGTGGATCTCATAAAGTTGCCAAGTTGCTTCAGACGACTTATCTTGTCAAAAACCATTTTTCTTTATCTTATACTGCGTTAAAAGTACGCGTGTACCACCTTGCCCCGACCGACCGACCAACCGACCAAACGACCCAGGCTGGCGGGAACCATAACGTCCCCGATAATGGATAGAGGGCGGTCGTTTGAGCTCTTGATCCAGTGACCAGTGGGCATGCACGGCATGGCACGGCATGGCATAAGCGCGATCAAGTCGCAAAACAAAACGACGGGTGTAACAAGGCTGTTGAGGCGTGCGTACGTAGGCCGGCAGTGGCAGGACGAGACAACGAGCGACGAGCAAGACAAGGTAAAGCAAAGTAACGCAAAGAAAAGGCAAGGCTAAGCTAAGCCTACGCTACGCTAAGCTGGGCGGAAATCAGGAGTGGGTAGGGGAGCATAGTAACATAGCAAACATACACGGTGATATTCGTATTGGGGAGATGTCTGTTATCTCGAGTCATACATGCATACATTACCGTGACGGGGAAAGGGATAGATTTACTCAGTCCCCAGCGTCGCCGTCGGTCGTAGATAGGGAGATGGAGATTGCTCGCTCGCCGGGTGGGCTGCTGGCTGCTGGCTGCTGGATAGAGTGCCGGCTGGATGGATGGAGAGATCAGCCAGCCAGATAGACAGTATGGCTTCCTCCCTCTGGCGTTGAAACCGAACCGAAATGCCCGAATAGAAGTACAGAAGTTCTCGGAGAAGAAATCAAAAATTGCTGTTGAAACATATATGTTCAATTCGCCCTTGTGGGCCTCGTCGATCTACCCAGTCCAGTCCAGTCAGTCATCTAGTAAGACAAAATCCCTCTGATCATGGCAAATCTCCCCGACACCATAGTAGCATTTGAAATGCTCATCGGTACACGGTGTTACGTGCCGCTATCATATCATAATATATCATGTCATATCCACCTCTGCCCATCCCCGTTGCCATTCCCACTCTCATACCGGCCTAGCCCTACTCCGTCGGCAACACGGCCGTTGGAAGCCGCCAACTTCGCCGCCATGGCCTGCAACTTCTCCATCTCGCGCTTGACCCCCTCGCGGTCGTAGGGCAGGTTACTCGCCGACTCACTCGGGGTGAGGGACTCGTGTCTCTGCCCGGCGAAGACGCTGCGCATGGGACTTAATGTCGACGGGGGGATTTCAGCCGATTGATATCCGTTGATGATCGAGGAGACGGTTCGTGAACGGGCTTCGGTGTACCGATGAGACGTGGGCCGGAGGGTCGGGTGGATGTGGGCGAGCTCAGGTGCGGGCAGAGACACTGGCGCAGGAGAGGCAGGGGCAGGGAAGCGGGAGAATTGCGGCCCTGGTGGTGCTTGATCTTGTTCATCCAGTTGAGGAGGAGGAGGAGGGGGGGGAGGTTGTTCTGTCCTCGGCTCCAGCGCAAACCCCTCGATGCCGGTGAATTGACTTGTTCGTGCACTCTCGGGAAACGGATCGACTTGCTCCCTGAATAGATGCACGGGCTTCTCGTCCCGAGACGTCTCGTTCCCGGGAATGATCGGGTGGAAGAACGGGTTGTGCGTCACGGCCTGGCCGTACGTTGGAATCTCAGTCCCGCTGTCCCTGAGGGTTGACAGTGTTTGGCGGAACGGCATGAGACCTTGGGGAGGGCCTTGTGGTTGGACTTCGGCAACGGCAGGGGGAGAGGCGTAATTGAGGATTCGGGCTTGGTCACCGGGGCCCTCCCCAAACGGATTCCCGTACGGCTCACCGTTTTGGACGCGGTCTTGCCGACGTCGACGACGACGGCAACAGCATATGAGAGTGTAGTACAGGACAGTGCCGAGGCATGCGGCGCCGATGATGGAGCCCAGGCCGATGGCAGCGATGCTCGTGGCGGAGAGGGGGGTGGAGGATGATTCTGAAGAGACAATCGCTGGTGTAGGGACGGCTGACGTAGTGGAAAGTGGGTTGGAGGAAGTCGGGATGATTGATGTATCGGCTGATGTTGGGACTGTTATTACACTCTCTGCGGTTACCGTTGGGATTGCACTTGTCTGGATAGACGACTGTGCAAGAGTGGGAGTTGGTAGAGTCGTTGAGGAGAGAGCTTGCAGACTCGACGTCTGCGTTGGAGCGGCGCTACTTGATTGCAAAACTTCGACTTGATCCTCATCCTCATCCTCATCCTCATCATCGCTTTCGTCAAGGTCGTCTTCACTGTCCAAGCCATCGTCACTTTCGGAATCGGACTCTTCTTCCACAGGGGGAATGGCTGTAGCTGCTGGTGGGGTTGACACCGTCTCTGTGGAAAGCTGTCTGCGAGTTTTCATCTTGCTCCATCGCTTGGAATGACTGTTCACTCTGGGTTTGGTCTCCATGATATAGGTTATTTTAATCTCAGCTTGAAGCAGTCTTCACGTCGGTGCTCGACCACAGTTAACAAAGCAAGGAGCAGAAAGGGACGAGAAGCAAAGACTTAGGCGTATACGAGAATGAGAACGAGACATGGAGTCTCGCAGCTCGATATACATACTGACTCCCCAAGTGTTATCGCCCGTTTGGGCACCTCGCCACCTCCTGTCGATGAGTGTCCATCGAGCAGCAGAACCGCCAAAGGGGTGGTTGGCCGACCGTTTCAGATACGACGAATTGGGGAAGGTGATGGACGAATCCCACTTCTGGACGAGTCAAAGTTCGACAGGCTGTGACGCTGTGACGGACTTGGCGGGTTTCATCCCTGCAGAGCAGCGGATAAGACACACGAAGTCGTCTTGGCGGAGGGACACGTACGGGTGCCTCCCCCAGTGCCAAGCTTTCCGGGCTCCGCTCCGGATGATCTTAAGTGTCAAGTAGTTGGACCAAGGGGGACTAGTTTGTATTTAGATACACTAGCGCGTCTACCCCTGGCCGATTGTAACTGCTCAGTAGGTATCTTCAACTGTGCTTGAGACTGCAAGTATTCGTAGCGACAACTTGCCATCACCCTCGTCCCTGAATTGATCGCAGCTTCCTATCAACGTTGCCAGGCGTATTCTCTATCTCCAACCTATAGCCTCGACTGGCTGAGTGGGGTCTTTAGTGAATACCCGCTACGGAAAGGGACATCTCAGAGCGACGGAATTCAGTGGTTGTCACATTCTGACCAAGGTATGTGGTGGTGTTGCTGAGGACTAAGTTTCCTTCTGATAGTTACGCTGTTTATCACGCTGTCTGCTCTCGGGACTCGGCCACGCCGGCGTCCAGAAGTCCCTGTAACGTTGAGACGGGAGTTGCAATCCTGTTCAAAATGCAGCTTCCTCCGCATTACGGCGCAGCCGGCACAAAGGGAGCCCGTGGCTCTGGAATGACATTCATGACAAATCCTCAAAGGTCTTCGCTCGAGAACCTCCGTCTACCCGATGAGATATATTCTAAGGACTTGAAAGGAGCAGGATTCACCATGTTGCCAACCTCTCTTGACTCGAACCACAATTGGGCAATATCACCCTCGTCTAGAGGAAGGTGAGCCCCTACATCTTGCCCCTGATGTCGGCAGATCAGCCTGTCCTCGCAGAATTCACTGCCCAGTTCCATCATGCCCCTTACCCAGCCATATCACCGTCGCGGCCAGAGCTTTCAACCACTGGTAAGGCCGTGGTCGTGACCGGCGCGGCAGGTGGAATCGGATCCGCCATGTGTCGAGCATTCGTCGAGGCGGGCACAAAAGACTTGGTCTTGATCGATCTCAACCAGACGGGCCTCCTCAAACTCAAAGCCGAGCTTGAGGACCAGGGCAAGTCGAGGATCCACCCTCTGGTGCTCGACATCACCAAGACACCGGCGGTCCGCGAAGCCTTCAACACTGTCGAAGCCGTGGCGGGGAAGATCGACGTCCTGGTCAACAATGCCGGGTACCAGAATCTCAACAAGCCACTCCTCGACATCGACATTGACGAGTGGTTCAAGTGCTTCGACATCAACGTCAAGGGTAGCTTTCTCGTCGCGCTCGAGTTCCTGCGGCACTGCAAACCCGACGCCGTCTTGATCAACATCTCGAGCGTCTTGGCGCATTACGGGGTGAGACGGGGCTATTGCACAGGACACAGCGGCTACTCGGCATCCAAAATCGCCATTACAAAGGCCATGGACATTATCCAGGAGGAGCTCCCGACGGTGCGGATCGTCAACATGCACCCAGGCCTGGTAGCCACGGCCATGTCGGCGAAGATAGGCAATACCGCTTTTTCTGTGGATTCGGGTAGGGGATCTTTCCATCAGTGCTTCCACTCGAGGGACACCCGCTAACTTAGCGCACAAAAAAACAACAGTCAATCTGCCCGCTCATTTTGCAGTCTGGCTCGCGAGTCCCGAGGCCGAGTTTCTGAGAGGACGACTAGCATGGGCTAACTGGGACGTGGAGGAGATGAAGTCGAGGAAAGAGGAGATTGTGGGGAAGGATCTTTTGCGTCTCGAGTTGACGGGCATATGATGGGTATCGTCTCCTCACCCGGCCAATAGGTAATTCCAAGTTTCCCCAACGCAGCTATCCAAAGCCTGGAGAGGATGACGGCATTGTACAATGCCGCACATGAAGTTTCCAAGCACCTTTGACTGGCTGTAACGGTACAAGAAGAGAGCTAGGAAAATGAGCCAATGAGTATATCTTGGATTCCATCTAGAGTAAAAGGTTTACCTCTTAGGTATACTAGTCGTGACTGTGCACCATGTTTATCTCCATGCTGTGATTGAGAAACTCTTTCACCAGAATTTTTGTTGGAACCTTCTTCTTATCTTCCTCATCGAAAAAAAAAAAAAGTAAAACATGCCTACCGCTGCCCAGGCCTCGCGAAAACCGCGGCTCATGTTCCACGTGACGTTCCACGTCGCCGACGCCGACGCCGACGAGTTCCTCCGACACCTGCGCACGACGTTCGAGGCCGTCACCGCCGAGCCCGAGTGTCTCTTCGTCGACACGTACTGGGACCCGCGCCATCACGGGACGATACGGATCGTCGAGGAGTGGGCCTGCGACAGGGAGTGGTTCGTCAACGTGCAGATGCCCAAGAAGTACTACGACGCGTACCGCGCGGCGACCGAGGACATGTACATCAAAGAGCGTGAGTTTGTCACAAATCCCCCCTCCCCGGCTCTTTTCTAGCGGGTTTTGGTTTAGATTCTCGGTCGGGTATGGGGTTCTCTTAACTGTTTGTTGACTTGACGGGATTTTTCTAGGCACGGTCGAGGATTGGGAGCGCATTCCCGGGTGGTGGAGACAGAAGCCGGATTATAAGCCCGAGTGAGTACGAGGTACAGAGAGAGAGGGCTTTTGGCAGAAACTCGGAGAAGGATGGAATGAGGTCCTTTGACCAGGATAATCTACCTTTACTAAGGGAGGGGGTTGTTAGCAAGTGTCAAGTTGTCATGGTCGAAAAAGGGAAAAACGGAAATTAATAGAGAGGAAACCCAGATCCTATTCCATACTTGTAACTCCCTTCACAGACGATGAGGTACCACACCCGTCTACTCTAACTCTACTCTACTCTACTCTACACGTCAAAGCCCGACTTCCCCGGCACCACCCCATACGCGGCACTCGACTTGCCAAACATGGTGCGCAAATCCCCGACCAACACCTCTGGCAACTCCCACGCGGCAAAGTGTCCACCGGTTTCGTGCTCCTTCAAAAACACCACCGGTCCCATGGCCTTGACCCAGACCTTCGGGAGCAGGATTATCTCCTTGGGGAAGCGGGAGTAGCCCAGAGGCACGTCGATGTAGCGCTGGACCTCGACGACAGCTTCCTTCGAGGGAAACCCTGCCTTGGGAGTCCGGTGCGTCTTTTCGTAATAGATGCGCTGCGAGGCCGCGGGACCCGCGGTCGAGAAGTAGTAGATGCTGATCCAGGTGAGGGCCTCGTCGTCGGTCCAGGCGTACCCGTCGGTCCAGTCGTGGAGCTTCTCGTAGATCCACGCCAGGAGAGACACGGGGCTCGCCGTGATGGCGTAGCCCGCCGTCTGGGGCTTGGTGCTGTGCAGGAGATTGTAGCCGAAGCCTTCCTCGCGGAACCAGCGGGAGCGGGCGAGCCCGGCCTTTTCGTACTCGGTCAGAGGAGTCGCCTGGAACTGGGCCCAGAGTGCCGGGTGGGAGATGGCCGTGATCTCGGGCGGGTGGCACATGTTGACGTGCTGCGCCTTGCATGACTCTGGGTACAGCATGGCCAGGAAGCGAGTGACAAAGTAGCCCAGATCTCCTCCTTGCGACACTTTGGAGGGAGAGTCAATGACGGTGTTCTCAGCACGAATTTTTGGTATGGGTTTACCGTATTCCTTGTATCCCAGCTTCAACATGAGTTTATGGGCCACCTCGGCATGCTGCTCGAATTGGAAGTTTGCCTAGAGTCGCAGTTCATAGTGTGAGCACACAAATTGTCCCATCCATGCATATCATGCATGATCCCATGGGTAAAATGGCTAACCTTTTTCGCCGCAGAAGAAAACCCATAGTCGACCATACTGGGGACGACGACGTGGAACGACGGCGCATCACCACCCCCGTTGATCAGCAGGGGGAGGATCTTTGTGACTTCTGCAAAACTCCCTGGCCACCCGTGGCAGAAAAGCAGAGGGATGGCATTCCTGACGGGACTCTGTTGGTGGACGAAGTGGATGTCGTAGGTGCCGAAGCCGTCGACGTCGATCTGGGTCATGAACTGCGGCAGCTCGTTCAGCTTTGCCTCTTGTTTTCGCCAGTCGAAGCCGTCCTGCCAGTACGCGGCGAGGCGCTTCAGATCGGCCAGGGGTGTGCCTCTGCTCCAGGGCTTGACGTCGGGCAGCTCGTCCGGGAAGTCGGCGAGGGCGAGTTGTTGTTTGAGGCGCTGGATCTTTTCGTCGGGGATGTTGATCTTGTATGGTGTGATGGGCGACATTGTGTCGTGGTTTCTTCTGTTATTGAGAGAGTGCGTTCTACTCCTGTCAAGTCCAGTCCAGTCACCCAGCAAATCCTACCTCTTCACGAACCTTTTGTAATCTACAAACATCGGAGGTCAGCAAAACACTATACGCAAACACATCAATCACCAGCGACATCCCAACCCGACAGAGATACTCAAACCAGGCAAACGAAAATACGCCGCGTCCAATAACGAATCATCACGCGTCATGCAACAAATCGCGTCTAATCATACCCGACACCCTAAGCCCTCCTGATCTGCCATTGTGAATGCCGCGGGTTTCGGCGTTCGCAAAGACCGTGATTTATGAGAAGAACAAATTCCACCACCACATCGACTGTCGATTGCGACTTCAGACCAAACTCGAGGGGAAAAAAAATGCGAATTACACGTCTCGTAATAGTATCCGATATGGCTAGCAGCTGGAGTCCCATCCCATTCTGTCCAACGTGACTGAACTGGTTTCTTCCCCATGGATGTTTTGATTTCAAATACACCCACCTTTTGTCCGACAATGGGTCCTTTTGGCTCATGACATAGCAATATCAGGGCAAAGTACTTTTGCGTATTCCATACATTCAAGATCCAAGCAGAATCCTCTCTTTCTTCAAGGCTTGCTCGCGCTACTAAACCACAGTCTTCTCCGATCTCTAGTAGCACCTCCAACCTCAGACCATCCTTTACAAGACCAACTTCAAACTGACCGACGGAAATGCCTTCAGAAGAATGCCCCCAGATCATCTTCGGGGCCGGGTTCATCGGCAACGCGGACCCGTTCGTCAGCGACGAGGGCCTCAAAGCCACGTATGACCTGATCGCCCAGTACGGGATCACGCGGCTCGACTCGGCGCAGCTGTACGGGGAGAGCGAGCGACGGCTGGGCGAAACGAAAGCGGGCGAGAGGTTTTCCATCGACACAAAGTGGTTGATGGGGTGGAGTCCCGGGTTGGCGACGAAGGAGGGTATTGTCGCTGGGGCGAAGGAGAGTGTGAAGAAGATTGGATGCGTGGTAAGTCGTGCGCTTCTCATGATAGAGAAGAGAAGAGAGAGATCTTGGGTGCAACCTCCAAAGGCTAACTCACCCAAAACCCATTACTAGGTCGACGTATTCTACCTCCACTGCCCCGACGTGACGGTCCCGCTGGAATCAACCCTCGCGGGCGTCCACGAAGCGCACCAACTCGGCCTGTTCAAACGGTTCGGGCTATCCAACTACCCCGCCGCCGACGTGCTCTGGATCCACAACCACTGCAAAGCCCAGGGATACATCCTCCCCAGCGTATTCCAGGGCAACTACGCGGCCGTGGCGCGCAAGCTGGAAACGTCTCTGTTCCCGACGCTGCGCGACCTGGGCATCGCCTTCTACGCCTACTCCCCCGTGGCGGGGGGCCTGCTGACCAAGACGAAGCAGCAGATCGTGGACGGGGCGGGCCGGTACAACACCAACTTCATGAACGGCATGTACGACCAGATGTACCTGAAGGAGTCGTACCTGCAGGCTTTGGGGGAGTGGGAGGACATCGCGCGCGAGCAGGGGTGTTCGCGCGCCGAGCTCGCGTACCGCTGGGTCGCGTACCACAGTGCGCTGGACGCAAAGTGCGGCGACGGCGTCGTCATCGGCGCGAGCAAGTTTGAGCAGATCGAGCCGACGCTCCAGGGGTTGCGGAGGGGGAAATTGACCGAGAGTGTGGTGGAGAGGATCGAGAGGGTGTGGGAGACGGTCAAGCACGATGCGCCGACGGATGCGTTTGCAAAGTAGATCCCAGCCAACAGAATGGCAGGATATAGGGCTACATTACAGGAGAGGAAGAGTCGAGATCTAGAGGAGATGGGAGACATAGAGAGATAGAGACATGGCTAGATACTTTGCACATTTGCATAAAAAGTCGAATAGATTTTTTGACAGTCGCTCTTGACATGCGCTCTCCTCTCTCTCTCTCTGTGTGTGTGTGTGTGCGTCCGTGCGTCTGGATCTATTCCACCATCCCATTCACATCCACATTCATCTTCACCTCACCGCCCTTATCCCGCGACAAAATCGTTTTGAGAACGTGTATCAACACGTCCGCCGGCTTCTCCACGGGCCCGAAACTCCGCCACGCGATAAACCGGTCCGGTCTGACGAGGATGCAGCCGTCCTCCTCGACCTCCCTGACCCGCTCCCAGTCGAGGTACATGTCCTCGTAGTCCTGCCTCCAGCCGATCGAATACGCGACCAGGGGAATGCCCAGCACGGTAGCCGCATCGGCTGCGGCCGTCTTCCACGCGTCCCCGCCGATGCCTGTGAGGAGGGTGAACCGTCCGTGGCCGGCCAGGTCGAGCAGCGGGATCGGTGTCTCTGGGATGGGCTTGTTGAGCCAGACGTGCGGCAGACGTGAGCCCGGGTACGTCGACTTTGTGTGGTCGAGCACGGGGTCGCCCTCGAACGAGGGCATCGGGCCTTGATCGGTTTGGTAGACAGCCGACGACTGATAGCGCTGGTTCATCTCGATTCCCAGGCCCTGGTACTCGAACCGGGTCCCCTGGACCGCCTTGAAGAATGCTTTGCGCCGTTCTCGGCCTTCGGGCGTCGCGTCGACGAGTTTCCCGAATTCGGCGACGCGGGTCGCTGCGTCGGGGGCCAGGATTCCCGCGGCTTTCCACAGAGGGAGGTGGTCGAGGTAGCCTTGGAATGCTCTACATCACGCATCACGTCAGAACGGTTGATGCCCCAGGAAAAAAGCAAATGGGGATCGGAGGGTCAGGACCATACCGGTCAACAATGGCTTCGCCGACAGGTTGTCGTTCCTTGTCATACGACTCGAGCAACTCGGGCCCAGCGAGACCTTTTTTTTTGGCAGAAGTCAGTCACGCTGTTCTGAGATTCGGGAACGAAGAAGAAAACCCACCTTTTAGAACGTATGCAATCTTCCACGCCAGATTATACGCGTCCTGGATACAGGTGTTGCTCCCCAGACCATTTGAGGGTGGATGGCGATGGACGGCGTCGCCGAGACAAAAGACGTTGCCGCTCGAATACTTCTCGGCGACGATGTCGTTGATCATCCACTTGGAGACGTTGAGGATCTCCACGTCGACCGCGTCGTCGCCGATCATCTGCCTGATGCGCTTCATCCACTGGTCGTGCGTGGGCGGCGGGTTGGGCTGGTACCCCTGGACGGGGAACATGATGAAGACCCATTCGTGCCACGGCTTGACCATGCGCGGGAACCCGATCCAGGCAAAGTCCGGGTGCTCCAGGTCGTGCTGGTAGCACCAGTGCAGATTCCCCTTGCGGTTCTGGATGTGCTTGCTCAGGTCGGCCTTCACGAGCACGTTCCACGCCAGGCCGCCCCCGGGCTTCTGCTTCAGCGGCAGGCCCAGCTGCGCGATGATCTTGCTGCGAGCGCCGTCGGCCCCGAAGAGGTACTTGCACCGGATGGTGTGGAGGGTTTTGAAGACGAGGTCCTTGACCAGCACGTCGACGTACCCTTCCGCACGGTGGTCCTCGAAACTGACAAATTCCGTGTTGAAGCGGCAGATGAAGCCGCTGGTCGTCGCCTTGCGGATGAGGATCGGCTCCAGGTGCGTCTGGGGGAGGTCGATCGGGTCGCAGGGACTGGCGTCCTTGTATTTGCCTTCTATCAGAGGGCCGTTCCCCCACGAGTAGAGTCGCGCGTACTCCTCGCCGGCCATGCTGTACCCGAATCTCGTGTGCATCAGGCTGTCTTTGGGGCTGGCCAGCTTGCGGCATTCGTCCTCGACACCCACGTCGCGGAGACATTCTAGTTTTCCAGCATCATATTAGCCTTCAGGAGTTGGATAATTGTACCTTTCCAGGGAGAAGATGTTCCATACCCATCGCTGCCATGTTTGTCAAATGGGCCCGCGGCGTCTCTGCCGTGGTGGACGTCGCGCCAACAATGATTCCCTTGATTCCTAACAAATGTCAGCCAGTTCCCGGCCATTTCGTTTTTTTTTCTCTTCGCAAGACTTCTTCTTTAAAGACATAGTCCTTACCATGAGATCCCAGAAACGAGGCGATAGACCCTCCAGACGGCCCCGTGCCCACGACGACGACCTCGGTCTCAAAGTCCGGGCGGGACGCATCCCTGGCGTACGACCCATCGCTTCCCATGGCTGTAGCACGAAAATGTGGTCCCTTCCTTTCAAAACAAAAGTCGCACCTGGTGACTGGCAAAAGTGGCGCAGAGAACCTCCGAAAACCTATCAGTTTTATCCATGACCATCATGCGACGAATAGCTTTCCAGTCCCTCCCAAGACACCGGCCTGCACGCAACAGGATACGAAGTTCCCTCTGTGAAGGGCCGCCGAGCGGGCTGGAACCGCGAATCCGGCAATAGCGTCGGTTTTTGGGGCGAACCTTGGCCACGGCTTTGGTGAACGCCGTCGATGGGGTTGTTGTGAGGAAGTCAATGAGTGAGTGAGTGAGTAATCATGCAATTTATCATCCAAAGCCCATGATCACTGAGATACTGATAACACTGACTGCACTGACTATACAGGTCACAATGACTTGTTTGGCGATCACCAGGTCGGTGTGAGTTTGGCCGTCTGTGGATCGTCATCAACACCTTTCCACCCACACTCCACCACACTCTATACAAGGATGCATTACGCTAACCTGTCGCAACCTGGAGACACTATGCACCACATCGACAATATACAGAAGAGAAAGAGAGCAGGTTGTTGTTTTGATCAGCGTGATGTGGACTTATTTGGTCCAATTTGAGAAGACACGAGCACAGAGACACTTGCATTGCTACTCGGCTGTGTTACCAGGCAGGCTTGGTAGCATTGCCAGATCTATAGAGGGATGAAACCACCATCCCCCGTACAGGCATTCCAACATGTTCTCAGAAGCTCCTAAAGCCATCTCCTCGTGCCCAGATGTGAAATACATGCTCCGGCGTCTCCATTCTCAATGCTCTTCTCACTCAAAACCTTCAGGAGGAAATCCACAGACTCTTGCGTATTCAACGGCTTCGTATAAGACTGCTCGTACCTGTTAAACTTCAAGCCCTGCTCCATGCGCTTTTGCAGCTCTGGAACGCTCGCTGTAACTCCCCAATCAGCTTCTGGAAATACGACAGATTGGGGTGCAGAGAGAACAAACCGAGTTTATGCCACGGCCGCACGGGGTAAAGACTTTGTGACAAGTCCCCGTCGATGTCCTGGACTGGTGCGTTGGATCCGCGACCGTCGTCTTCCGAGTCAACAGCACCGGGGCTCACCGCCATGAACAGAATGCCTTCTTTCTTGTACGAGGCGCTGAACTTGGCCATCACCATGTTCATGGCGGCTTTACTTATTGAGTAAGGCACGGCCATGTCCATGTCGAGTTCGTTGGTAAAGTCGACATCGCCCATGCCGCTTGTCAGTGCAATCACCTTCTTGACAGTGCCTTTTCGTATCAGGGGAATGAATGCCGCAGTTGCGTTGATTGTCCCAACTGCGTTGATGCTGAAGCATTCGTACAAGTCCTTGTCAAACACATCGACCATGTCATAGCTGTGGTCAACATCTAAGTTCACAATTCACCCATCACCAGAGGGATCAAGCATACTAGTCTTCCAGGGTTCGAAAGGCCGTCGGCTTTGCTACCAAACCAGCGTTATTTATGAAAACGTCCACCCCTTTTCCGCCTGTGATCTTTTCAGTTTCTTCGGCTGCTTTCTGGCTGTCATTAGTCCTGTAGTGCCTTCCTTCGTGCACAAGGGGAAATCCACACACTAGGAGAGCGCTCCGATCAGTCACGTCGGCTTCGATGACATGGACGTTTTTGATATTATGCTCCTCAAGTCTCGCTTCTGTCGCTTCCTTCGCAAGCACCAAAGAGACAACGACATTGGCCGGGTCTTCGGAGAGTTTGCGCACAAACTCGTACTAATCAGCTGTCAGTTAATGAATTGAATCGAATTTTTGACTTCAATACATACCCCTATGCCTCGATCTGCACCGGTGACCACATAACAAGGCATCCTGCTTCGGAGCTGCCGTTGCACCTATACTGGATGATGAGGTGAACAGCTTCGCAGTACGCCCGCAACGGTTGATCATGAAATATTGATTTCAAACCTCTCCATAATCTTTTTCCAAGACGCTATCTTCTCACTCAGGAGATCGGCACTTAATACTGCATGAGGGAGCGTTGACGTGCATCAAGACAAGTGCTTCCGTCGTGTCGGTAACGCCAGAAACCGTAAACGGCATTTGAAAAGCCGATGGGCCCCATCCATGTCGCGATTGTCCGTTCTTTTGACCATGACCCTAAACCCGTATTCGTTAGCAAGTCACTCAACATGGTTCTCAATCATTCCATATGTTCCTCTCACATGTTCCTTTTCCCAGGCAAGGTCATACGGTAGTCCAAATAAAACATCCGATACCACCTAAAAATCTCCATAAGCATACCTATAACCAAGACCTCATTGCTCCGCTGACAAATTCATTGCGCTGGTTGTTGGATTTGTCGAGGAACAAGACGTACATATGCTGCTGACAATCCCTTTTCTTCCAGCAATAATCCATATCTCCAGGTAAGCGCAATCTCGCCATCCAGCAAAATGCCGTCGTATGTTGTGACTGGAGCTAGTCGGGGAATTGGAGTAAGGAAGGCCTTGAGCTGCAACATCAACTCTCGACATGCTGACAAGGCACCAGTATGGCTTCATCCAATATCTCTCTCGGAATCCAGACAATATTGTGGTTGGTCTAGTCCGAGACAAGGTGGCGACAGACAAAAAGGTCCAACAAGATGGCTTGAAGAACGTCACAATCCTCCAGGCTGATATAACGGACCGTCAATCGCTGAATGCTGCTCGAGATGTTGTCAAGACCCTGACCGGCGGTTCCCTCGACTACCTGATCAACAATGCGGCATATGTGTCCCATCTTACCACCGGCAAATTTCTTGACGAGTTTGAGAATGACCCGGCGCCATTAGACGAGGACATAAAGACGGCCTTCGAAACCAATGTCGTCGGAGTCATCTACACAATCAATGCCTTCCTTCCCCTCATCAAAAAGGGCCGTGTCAAGAAAGTAGTGACGTTGACCACGGGCATGGCCGACCTGGATTTTGTCAATGAGCTTGGGGTCTGGGAATCAGCTCCCTACAGTATGAGCAAAGCGGCAGTCAACATTGCTGTTGCCAAGTACAGTGCTCGATACAAGGAAGATGGCATCTTGTTTGTTTCCATCTCTCCCGGGGTGGTGGACACGGCGGCAGCCAAGGGTGAGTTGTTCTCCCAGCTTTTTTCGGTGGCTTTTACTGACTTCTGTCAAGCACCTGGTGTGGAAGGGCTCGTTCAGAAGTTTCTGAAGGCAGCGCCAAACTTTCCTGGCCCCATGACTCCACTTGAGTCAGTTGAGCAGGTGCTCAAGGTCGTGGATTCGAAGAGTGTTGAGAATGGTGATGGGGGCGCTTTCATGTCGCACCACGGGAACAAGAACTGGTTTTAAGACACGTCAGCATCTGTGATAGCTTGGATTTAGATCAACCAGATCTCCTCGATAATCTGATAGTCCCTTGGGGAGTAGCCATTTCAAGGGTTTCTTCTCGCGAACTAGTAGCGATCACAATCAGGTTTTCTTAAAGGAAAATGATGTCCTGCATTCTTGAGCCCATCCAACATTCGGGTACCGCAATCGCATTTTGAAGGTTACTGAAAAAGACCGGCCATCGTGGAAGCCCGAGGAGCATACCGGCTGAAATCCATACTATCGGCCGCAGTTCATCTCGTCACACACACGGCGAAATACAAGATCTGACAAAGTCCTTCCGATGTGTCGAATTCTGACGATCTTCATTGAACGCTAATTAAGACCCTGTGGCCCTGGCATTCGCCAACTGATAACAAAGAGTACAGGCGGGAGGTTGGGTGGATCAAGGCTTTGAAGGTTCGTCGCTGAATAAAGTCGGGGCTCTTCAAGACCGCAAACGGGGTTTCTCGCAACTCCGAAGTGCAGAAACGGCTACCGCGAACGCCGCGCATATCCCAAGCAATGCCTTCATTTGTATACGCATAACGAAAGTCGAAGGTATATAGGAAGCTTGCTGTGACTTCCCTCATCACCACTTGAATCGGGTTCTGGAACTGTTGCGAGAAAGACTTCCCGAAGCGCAGGCGACATGGCGAAAGGACTCGGTCACCCAGAATTTCAGGCTTTCAGGCCATACGACTTCAAAGCCGCAAATGAAGACTATATGGAAAATGTCTTCTCGAAGCCGAACATGATCGTAGGGGCCAAATCACGCGTTGGCATCATCACTTGTTGCGATGCCCGTAGCAGTCCCGATCAGTTTTTCCGCATGGGCGAAAACGAGGCCTTTGTGATTCGGAATGGAGGTGGAAGAACCGCAACCATGGATGTTCTTCGCACAATCGCCAGTATCGAAGTGCTGAGTGATATCAAAGAGTTGAAAGTTATCCATCACACAGGTATGTGTGCCCATTGGTACAGTCTAGATCATGGTTCGCTCATGTCGACCCAGATTGCGGTGCTTTGTGGTGCTCCGATGACTTTATCCGGTCCATGATAATAAATAACGACCCAACCATGAAAGACGGGCCGTTCCTCGAGGGATCAAAACAATGGGCTGAGGCTTTGACCTACTATGCATTTTCGTGGAAAGAGGGGGAGACGGAAAGACAAGTGTTGGAACGAAGTGTAGTAGAAGATGTCCAATTTTTGAGAAGTCACCCCTTGATCAAGCCTTCAATTCCAATCACTGGTTGGATCTTCAATCAAGGCAACGGGGCTGTGGAAGAGGTGGACTGCGGGTTGGTGGACGGACGCGATCCTCGCCAAATTGAATTGCTCAAAGAGCAGCTGTCCAAGACACTGAACGGAGAGGCGAAAAACATCATTGCGGATATCGGCAAGACAGCCCACTGATGAATGGAGCAAGAGGCACGAGATTGTTTGGGGATAGACCTGGCGCTCTGTCGTTTGGCCCTGTCGACGCTTCACCGACCTTGACGGATGCTTTCGCTCACCCTCACAAGGAAACACTATGTCATGACGTTTCCTTGACTTGATACAGAATATAATCGCGACATCTTATACCTCTTTCGTCGTCTGCACATTGTAAGCAATCGTCCTCGTTGTTGCGGGAACCGGAAGACGACTCGGTTGGCGGATTCTTTAGCTGGGAAATTCACCCACGCACAGGTTCATGGTTGTTTCACTGTCAACAGGAATAACTATCAAAGCTTGTGGAGGTATGAAGCAACGGCATCGCTGTTTAGTCCAGCGCAACTTTGAAGTAGATGTGGTTCCTATAAACATAAGCTCTGTCAGCCATCTTGGGGGAATTGCCTTGCTATCTTCGGCATCCGCCTTTCACATGAATACTGCTCTCTCCAGGACTCAGTGGGACGAAATTGCAGTGAGAAGGACACGACGTCTGGCATGGTCACAACTCTTTGACATGTGGCATATTGTTACTGAATGGCATTAGGACGATCGAAGACTGTGACCCTCGAATTTAGAAGCGTGAGAGCGCTCTCGAAGTAAGACAGTGGATGTCCGTGGAGGATTGCGGGACGTCACAACCCCGATATACATGGGGAGGGAGGAGTTGGTGGTGTTGAACTTGGTGCAACAAGGAGAGGTGAGTGGATGTTGGGTGCTGCGCAGTTGTGGGCAAGAGAATGAAAACCCCGTCGGTCAGACAAAATAATTTCGTCACAATAAAGTCAGGGGCTTAAAAGCAGCCACGGAGCTTCTCACGTCTCTTCTCTAAAGAGCCACAACATGTTTGATGCCCTTGACTTCTACCAGACTTCACTCTAAGCGAGAGATGGTCCTATCTATCCTCACTGAGGAGATCTCCACCATGGGCATCATGGCCACGGCGGAAGTGCACAAGACACAAACAACATGCTCTTGCTTCTCAGCCTCATTTCCCACATGAGGTGGAAGGGTTGACATTGACTACAATGAAATCGCCCTATAAAACCACAAGAGGCAATGCAGAGCACTACGCAGAAATGTGCCTCTATATATCATATCAAACAGAACAGTTTCACAACAAGATTCGAAACACAAGAACGACAGAGGTGCCGCTTGCACCTTGGATAAAGGTGACAAACTGGTTCGATGCAGACAAGACTCACACTTCGTTCTCTCAGTTTGTTTATACCGCAAATTGGTTTCTGACCTTGTTTAGACAGCGATGAGTTGAGAATCCCCAGGTGACACACCCTCACACAATCTACGCTTGCTTCATATTCATCGTCCTTTCAGGCTATTACAACACTCTTTATGGAACAAACAACTCGTCTTTCTTTGACCTGTCAAGGCCGACAGAGACCTCCTTGCGCTGTCTCTTAGGAAATCCTGCTCCAGGGATAGTACTTGCCTCTACACTCAAGTTCAGCCGACCAGAAAACTTTCAGAGCCTACCGATCTCTACTCAAATCCCGTTCATCTCGGCTTTTCCCAAAAACGACATGGAGCACCACAAGGAACAGGAAGCCGGGCGCCATCGGATGAGGATTCTCTTTCAGCAGAGAGAACTGGATCGCGGCAGTCTCCAACACAAACGAATATTCAAGACCGCCGAGGAAGAGGCCAAGCAGGCCAGGCGATTCACCCCCAACGCACAGGCGAGGAGTCAGCGGGAGCTGACGGCAAGCCGTGGTCAACCTCCAGTGTTTGACGAGAACATCTGGAGTGGCGAGAGACGCAGACCAGCTCCCAACGAAATCCGTTCAGTCAGCCCTCGGACCCGTGTAGACAAAGATGGCGGACGTGCTGCGGGCAGCGATGCTGGTGGTGACGGGAAGAAAGGAACCGCCAGCGGCGACCAGGCTAGAACAGCGTCAGGGGCTTCTCACAACGGGGACAAGAACCCACACAATTCTGGCTCCACCGACAAAAAGATGTCCTCTTGAAAAACATTCATCTGCCCGGCAGGTGACGAACGGTAAGCGCCTTCATTTCTTTTTGTGGCATTGACCGGGAAACCAGTGACTAACTCTTGTCCGTCTTTACAGCTTCTATTCATATCCCGTAGACTTTGTGGGATGCACCCAAAGGTACTGGAAAGCCACACGGATTGATCGTCCACCAGATGCACTTTGGAATACGCACACTCTGAACTACCGCAATCATCTTTACTCTAGAGCCATCATGTCACGGTTTCAGGGGGCATCTCAGCCTTGGCCCATCCCTCGAAATGCAAACTCATACACCGCTTATCTCTATCTCCACCCCACGAAAGAAAAGAAAACGACCCATTGGTGACGACCATGCCCCAGTTTCTGTCTTTTGGGCGGGAAAACAAATATGAACTTTAGAACACAGCACAGAATGGTAAGGAGAATGAGGTGATGGATGCTCCACTTTCGGTCTTATCGTCGTTTTCAGGAGTAAAAAAGAGTCGGTTAGCCAGGCCAGTCAGGCAGTCTACTAGCATTTTTTGGAAATGGAAATGTAAAGAAAGTCGAAGTACTGCAAGGGCAAAACTCTTTGATTCCTGCGCCACAATCTGATCTCGTCTTGTCCAGCTCTGTCTGGATGGAATGACCGATTTGTTTTTGTCTTGTTTTTCCTTTTCTTGTATCCCTTGCGGGCCTCGTCACGAGTCCACCACTTGCCTTTTAACGTCAAGTCAGGCCATGCTTCCGCAAGTCGACTAATGCGCCTGATACCTTCCTGGCTTTGCCGGGACCCTGACTCGGGCTTTGAAGATGACTGCTATCATCCCGGCCGAGCAGCGAAAAAAGCTCTCGGTGTGAAAAGAAAAAGTTCCCCCTACATTTGCATAGCCAGCCTCAAGGGCATCCAGCCATCCGAGCGCCAACCGAAGACCCCTTTGTCCGTGTGACTCTTCATACCTTCCAGATCGCGCCAAACAAACAGTCGTAATAGGAGCAAATCCACAATGAGATATAACCATGACCTCCCTGTACCAGCCTTCGCCATGAACATGTGTCTGCCATATTCCTCTCAAGTCGAATCATGCTTAGAAAGATCGGCACCATCTTCGTCACATCTAGTCTTCACTTTCACTTTCATCATCGTGGTCCCTCTTCAGGCCTCTCTTCTCATTTTTCTGACCCTCGTCAATCATCCTCAGAAGGTCACTTACATAATCCCGCAATGTCCGACTGACGCTCAACACATGAAAGAGTCCATACTTATGAGCTCCAAACAGCCTCTCGTTAAGCTGAACCCCGTCCTTCTCAAAAGGCTGGCCATGCTTGTTTGCATATCGCGCCAAATTCCGCAGAACCATGACACTCATCCAGGGTATGCCGCAAGGATGGAAGGTCTGATCCATTGCCGTGTAGTGCCATTCGTGCTTCATCTGGACGGGGTCCGAGTCTTTTACGTCTTGCGCCAACGCGTGAATGATGTTAGATTGCTCGCTAGCCGCTGAGGGGAGATGCACACGGAGATGAGGGCCAAGCTGGTTGCTCTTGGTTATTGCAGATTGGCGCCCGCAATGTACCCAACGGCAGACCCATTCACCGTCGATCGCCTTGAAACGTCCATCGGGAAGTTTTTCAATTCTCAAATGGTCCGTCAGAACATGGTTCCATAGAGTTTCGCGTCTTGTATGCCAGACAGGACATATGTTTCGGGGATGGACCCGGCCGCTTGGATCCTGCATCTCAGGACGAGACATATCCCAAAGACATTTGAACAGTGGTCGACCTTGAAGATCGACGAGAATCCTCCGTGGCTTGATCCCCTTGATGATGAATCTGGGCGTTGGACCATTAATCACTTGCGCCTGTGCTGAGACGAATGTGTTGGACACATTCTTGATGAAGTCAGCCGCAGGTACAGGATTGTTCTGTGCGAATTTTGCCTGGTATGCTTGCCAGATTGCGATTTGCGTAATGTCATCGGTCGGAGACTCCTCGAAGCAACACCGGAGCCACCTTGATGAGCGTTCAGGCTCGACAAATTGCAGAAGATGTGCGTGCACTTCAGGGGGAATGATGGGAATCGACGCGGGAACTGACGCGGCTTTGGGGGTTGGTTTCGCCACGACGCTCTCTTCGTGTATGATGGACTGGTAGAGCAAAAGACTCGTAAGGCGAGCAATGACGTTTGGTAGAAGATGGAAAGCGTTCGAGAGGACTTCTGTATTATTCTCTGGAATAGCCGTATATTCGTAGAGAAAATCAAGCGTATTCTCCAGCAGCTCATTGTCGTCAAGCAGGGTGAATGAAAATAAACGTTCGACCGTCGATAGAGGCACGTCAGTGAGGCGATGCGCATCGGCCAATTCGAGGCCGATTCTGTTGATTGATCGCAAGGCGGAGATGATCATACTCCGGTCATCGGACTCGAGGTATGGAAGGAGTGACATATAAAGCGGATCTTGGGGTTTCATTTCCCAGTACCTGGTCACTTGCTCTGCAACTTCGAGAACCGACTGTTTGTACTCGATGATCCGAGGTTGGTTGGGGAGTGAAAGGGCAATGGTGAGGAAGTCCCTGAACAAGGGAAACTTGGAGATGAACACAGCGTTCTCTTCGAGGATCACCATGTTGCGGAGGACGAGTACAGCCTCCTTTAACTTGTCCAATCTCTCGCAGAATTCGGCAGACTCCAAATCTTTGTCCACGACCTTGGGGTGGACAGCTTGTATGCGTTCGAGCAAGTTTGAAGTCCCGAAGGCCGCATTCAACGTATTGAGCGGTTGACCTTCATCATCTTCCTCGTAAGTTATTCCCCATCTGACGCCACAAATCAGTTGTGTGATCTCCAGCGCCTTTTCCAGTAGAGCCTCAGCAAGATGAGGAAATCCCTCGAATTTGTACTTGTCACCCCGCTCAAACGACACTTTGACCAGGTGGTGTAAGGCAAAGTCCTGCTCTTCTCGGAGACCTGACTCCAAACCATGGAGACACCTCAGGTATATGTTTGGGCCATTCAAACCTGCTGGGATGAATGATTTCAGGAATTGCTGTGGCTCGGGGGGAACTCGTGGCGCGTTGACGGCTTTGGCATGCGCCTTGCGAGCATAGTATAAAGGATCATTCCCCGGAGTGTGGACTTGTCGAAGGGTCAGCGCAACAGGCTGTCGTGGCTCGTATTTGTCAAACCAGTCAAAGCTCGAGTTGCGCGGGTCATTCGAGGTATTTGTGTAAGGCTGTTGTAAGGAGGGCGGTGGAGCAGAGGGAGAGTCTGTTGCGCGGAGAGTGCGACTGCGTGCAGGTGCTATCTCTGGCTGGAAAAGCTGAGTGCGTTTAGGGTCTTGTCTCAATTGACCTGCGAGAATCATGTTAACGTAGCCAGAATCGTGTCAGGGTAGGTGTCAGAACATACGGGTGGGATATCTGCTTGCGCTTCCTTGCTCTTCTGGTTCAGTCTTCTCACGCTTGGGCGTGACCTGGTTCTCATCTTCGCCAGAGTCTACATCTGGTCCTCCGCTGTCCGCCATGACAGGCTCGATCGCAGCGCGAGAGTTGGGTACAGGGTAGTTTGCAAGGGTTCGTGTTCGCAGATCGCCTCCTTTTGCACTAATATCTTCCAGGATTTCTCGTGGTGGCGGCTCCTCCCCCCAATATGTAGCGATTTCGTAGGCGCTTTTGAAAGAAAAACTCATGTCAGAGAAGAAGGAAGACGTGAAAGTGCAGTCTTATTTGGTGTCACTCACGCAAGATTCTTGTAATATACCGTTTTGAGTTGAAATGTCATGACTGCCTCATGGGTCTTGCCAAAGCCAAACTCCTTGACGAGCGTTCGCCACTGCATTCGCTCAGCAGACAAAGCGTCATAGCCCCCTCTGTCCATGACCAGTTTGTACAGCTTGAACAGAGAGATCGGCCGGCCGCTAACCTTGCCCTCACGGTCGAAGGGTGTACTGTCGCCGCAGCGCGTGCACTGTCAGCAATGTGGTCGATTCGTGCTCGCATCGAATACCGACTCACCCTCTCTTCTCATGGAATTCGGCCACGTCACGAAGGAATTCGTCCTCATCCTCAATCATCTTCCGCGGAGGATCTGCCATGTTGGCTATTGCGCAGCTCGAGGGGACTCGGTTCAGAAGGTCACCGGCTGATGTGTGCTGGAGAGCACGGGGTCATGGCGCTGCAGACAGCGTCCGATGAGAAGGAACAACGATTGTGAAAACGAGAGATGAAGAGGTTGTGATAAGTGTCGCAAGGGATCGACGCGATGCCCTTTGCGCATTTTGCGCATTTTTCCCTTTTGAAGCGACCCTTCACTTTTCGGCTCCAGCCGCGCGGATCAGCATTTCCGACTGGCCGCCGCCTCGCCCAAAGACCCAGAAAAGCGGTTCCATCCCTCGTCGTCGCCCTCCGCTTCATTCACACTTGGTCCTTGGTAATATTCAACTCCAATGACACACTGCTCCAGCATTCTATGCCACCATTTCTTCCATATCTTCATGGTAATGTCCTATTGTAGCTCAGTGCAGTCACGTCACCATGCCTTCGCAAACAACTGCAAACATCTCGCAATCATTTCCTTTGTGTCTCCCTCTGGAGAAATTCTCCTATGCTACTATGCCGAATGAAAGCATCCTTCCTATCCCTTGGATCCATCTCCATAGCAAAGATACTCTCTTTGCAATCTTTGAGACCACTCCAGTCCAACTGGAGGATGGTCGAGTTGAGGAGAGACAAATGTTCAAAGTCTTGCATGATCCCGAAGTCATGGTAGAGATAACCGCTTCAGAACCTCTCTGTTCACACCGCGTACAGGGCTCATCAGCTTACAGGAAGAGCTCGACCTCCATGCTTTGTCGGTCGAGGCACATCGTGCTATAAAGCAGATCCCAAATGATGCAACTGACACTGTCCCTCTCGTCACCGTCTTATTCCAAGTGTCTATCATTGCGATTAAATACCCTTTGCCTTGTGGACAGGTGACTAAGACCCATATCCAAGCCTTCATTGCTCACCAGACTTCAGATCCGACGATTTCAAATTCGCTTCTCCAAGGAGGAAGACTACTGCAAAGCGATGAGAATACTTTCGTGGGCGAATGTGCCTATACTTGATCCCGCCACCTTTCCAACTCTCAAGTCACGAGCAGCGACAAGGGCAGAAGCGAAGAGGTCGGCTGCGCCAAATCCACCAGCACCCGGCGACTCTGCGTCTCAGAACGAATCGTCACTGGCCGGCAAGAAGAAACACACTGCAAACGATGACATGATTGCTCTCTCGCTGTCGCAGCCAGGCCCGGGAGTGCAGTCTGCAATGCCTCCCCCTCCTCCACAGATGTTTCTGGCGCCACCACAGTCAGCACAGTATTCTTCGAGTACACTGCCACCGCCCGCCCTTGGGCCTACGTATGCCAATTCAAACGTTTCACTCAGCACGGCCACCACTCTTGTTGCCGAGAAACAGCAGCTCAGGACCCACGGTATGCACAGCCGAACAGAGCCCGAAGGTGCTGGCGACTCACATGGCCGACGACTAACAAGAGCGTTTCATGATAGCTCTAGGCTTCAAACCTCCAGGGGGGGCACAGGCCTAGGACTCCGCGGTGGGCACTTAGCATCGAGGCCAGTGACTTCTGAAGTCAACAACCAGACTTCAATGCAAGGAGGCGAAGACGGCAATCCTATCAGTAGAAAGGGGGGAAATGGCAAGGCCGGCACGGATGTGGGAGTCGACACAGAACTTACCACCATCGCATCCACAGAGGGTCGGCGAAAGCGAGGCGCAACGAACAAGACCGCAAAAACTCCAGCTACAAAAAAGCCCCGATCCGCTGCAACACATAAGAGGACTACAACCACCACAAAGAAAGCCCAAGAAGACAAGGGAGTGCCGACTGTTGATGAATTACATCAACAACCAGAATACAGCATGCTGCCGAACAGTACGATCATTAAGCCCCGAAGCATTCCACGTACGGCAAATAACTCGACCGGGTTGAACCAGACTGGAAGCATGGAAATTGACGAAACAGAGTACGAGGCAGACCACGCCCCGGCTCAGGGCAGTCCATGCCTCGGCGGCACGGTCAACCGGCGTCTGACTCGTTCTCAAGCACTTTCGTGTGTTTCGGTAGAACCTGTCGAGGACAGAGACCGAGACGTCTACAATGCGGCGCTTACACCACGTACGCCAGCAGACCAGATCATCATTGACGCTGCGACTCCAGCGTCGCCAGCCTTTCAGGGCCACAACATCTCCCTCGCTCAACCCAAATCATTCTCGTCCCACCAGGAACCACAAACATCTCTGCATTCGCAAATCCCACAGTCTTCAGCACCTGCTCCGGTCGACGTCGCCCTCCTAGGTCTCGCACAGGAGTGTCTCTCCGCAGATCCGGCATTCGACCTTTCCTCCGCCCAGTCGCGCCTCGAGACCTGGTGCAGGCTACCCGAGCCGACGCAAGCGACAGCGCTGAGATCTTATTTCTGTGATTTGATCATGACGGATGGATTCGCCCAGCTGTGCAAGACCGTGGATGTGTTTTAGGAAGGCGCAGTCCTCGAGGGGAGGATGTCGATGATGACCTCAACTTCAACGACGTCGACCGCACCGACGTCAGATGCTGGTTCGACACATGAAGCGGACGAAGAAGAGAAGTAAGAATGTAGAACGACAATCTAGGAAAAGGCAAAAAAAAGGAAAGGAATCGGGCAGGAAGGCAAGAGGTTGAGAAGAAGGCCGGCGAAATACAATGCACCAAAAAGCCAGGGAAAAGTGGAATAAATCACGCAGGAAAACAGAAAGGCGGGGGATCAAAGAGATCTGAGAGTGCTTTCTTCAGTCGGTAGCACCACCATAGACGGATCTGAGAATCACAGAGGGGAAGCCAACTGGACTGAAGGAGAAGAACGAAAAGGAAGAATGAAACAGAAAGGAGAAAAGAATGTCAGCAAGAGGCAAAGCAGGAGGTGCGCTCCAATGCGGAAACGGAATTCACTCTAGACTAGTAGTCGTCAACGTGTACGAGTATGTATGTGAATTTGAGCTTGTGGGACTAGAAAAGAGAAAAGAGAGCAATGTACTACTTAGTAGACTGTGAGGGCTTGAAATGTGGATGTTCGACAATGGCAGTGATATCACGGTAGTTACAGACACGGAGATCAAGACAAGGAATGAATGGCCTTCTGCGTAGGTGGAAATGCAGAAAAAGAAGCGTATCAAACCAGTAAACCAGCCTTGTGTTCATGTTGGCCTCATTTCTTGTTAGCTATCTATCCGTGCCACAGGGAGTGCTTCCCTGCTCTAATCTATCCAATAGGCTTGCTAATGCTGATGCTCGTAGCGAACCGAGTTGCTTGTGTGAAACAATGCGCACACGACTCAGCCTCTGCCGGGTTAGGCTGCACCAGCAGGTGTGATGTTTCGAACTGGAGATAAACTGGCTGCCGGCCCGTTCATTCTGTTCGATGCTACAACCAACCAGCCAAACGCCTGTGAACAGTCACAGATAGCCTGCCCAAGTATTCGAACAGTTGAAAAGGGTACCCAAGATACACAACACAGAGTTGCCAGGTCGGAAAAACAGCACAGCAATCAAGAAATACATGGCCTGACAGCTGATTTGAGAAGAGCGAGGAGTTTGCTGAAGCGAGAGATCAACAATTGTGAAGAAGTCCAAGGTTTGAATCGGTTTGGATTTTGTTCCATTTTAGGGTCGCAAGGGTGATTCTGCCTGAGGACAGTCCCATATCTGCGACTTGACAAGTACACACAAAGGCGTTTTGAAAAAAGTTGAAAAAGGAAAAGGTGGTCCACCATCTGGACCAATTCGCTCTGGTAGTGGTATCGTTGTCTCCAAGCTCCAACGCTGAAGATCGTCTTAAAACGGTAAAGAAAAATGTCATGTGCAAAGTTCCTCCAACCAGGACCCGGTCAGCCAAGCTCTGCCTACTCGCTGGTATAGCAGAGTGAAGGACAAACAAAGAACAGGTACGAATTCCGGGGTTATTACTCGCTAAAAGCTCAAAAGGTGAACTCCGCGAGCAGGTCGCATCCAAGGCTCAGCTCATCCGACGCCCAAATGACCCCTGAAAGATGATGTAACACCGTTCCTAACGCCGGGCTAAAAACGCGATTGAGGTTGAAGAGGGGGAATACCGCTAATATGACAGCATTCGATGGTTGCGGGCGCGCAGGGCGTCGACCCCAGGTCTTGGTCCAGCAACAGGGGTATACTGTAAAGTCATGTCCAGGTCCATGTCGCAGTCCAGGGTCCTCCGTCCCATGGCAGTGGGACTGGAGTCGAGAGAGGGCGAATGTTGGCCAAAGGCAAACGTCTGGGCTCGGAGAAGTTTGGATCGTTGTTTCACTTTTCCGAGACCACGTTCACAGTCGAGCACATATTCTTTTGCATCCATTTCGACATAGTTTTGAGGATAGCATCGGGATCGATAGTCCTTGAAGAAAGTGCTATAGCCTCCATCTAAGATGTAGGCTTCAGGGTATGTGAGCGCCGGGTAGCGATCAGCATTAACTGCCCGGTCTTTGTTGCGGATGTATTTCGCCATAAGAGGGGCTCGATGAGCAGAATATTCACAGTGAAAGATAAGGAGAGCCCTCGGAGTCGGCTCCACGTCGAAAAGTTGAGCAGACAGCTTTTCCTTGTCGTTGAAATTTACAGCCCCTTCAATATGACCACCGTCATACTCGTACTCGAATCGGCAGTCGATGATCACCCGTTTCTCATACAGATGATCGAAATGTCCATCTAGGATTGAAACCATAGTCTCCTTTGATATCCTAGGCAGACAACCTGTCTCATCTTCCGGGACGAAGTGGGGTAATTGAGGAACATGAGGTGCTTCGACGTCCATGATCGAAGGTAATAATGGTGGAGGGCTGAGCCGTTCTTTTTCTTGCTTCATTATGTCTTCTGGGTGTTCAAACATGCTCAGAGATCGTCGGAACTGCTTTCGAGGTCTGACCAGAGGGTTGGAAGTCTTTCTCATGTGAGTCCCGACAGGAGATCCATTACGAGACGCATGACCAGAACTAGTCAGACTCGGGCGAGACCTTGGAGGGGCGAATACTGGAGCACCTAATCGTGAGGCCGCTTTCTCCTGGCCGGGCGAGTCTGCAAATATCTCGGACAGAGATAGTGAGGACGATGTTGCAGGTTTGCTTGAGTAGTTGCCATTGCCGAATTTGAATGGCGGTAGCTGACTTTCGGGTGTAGGCCTCTGGGCTAGGTTGCCTGTACTGAAGCCCTTAGCTCTGGTTAATGTAGGTCGCAAAAACCCTTGTTTCCGCCTATCCTGAGGGAGGTTGATCTGAAAAGGCTCGGTGGGCGAACCGCAAGGCGGCGAGGGGATCGACAATAATGAAGTATCCGAGGGGGTCAGGTCTGGCGTTGGTGACTGAAGCTGTATTGACGCTGTACAAAAGGGCATCTTGTGCGGTAGGGGTGAGATGTCCATGTCCATGTCCATTATGTCATTGGGTGCGGGAGAGGAAGATGGTATAGGAGGCGTTGTCAGGTTTCCTTCGTGGACCGTCAATTGGGAGACTCGTGCACCAAAAGCATTCATTACTCACTTTGGCCGTCCTGTGCGAACAAGCTATTGGGAAAGAGTGATCTCCGCGGAGTTGGGACTTGCGGACTGAGTTCTTGTTAGCACTGAAGTGAACGGCATTCTTCCATTGCAAGCTGGGGACAGACCTCTGGTCGATGTGGAAGTTTTGTGAAAGGTCGGCAGCCAGGCTGGCCGTGGGCGAAGAACCCCGGACCGATTTGAGGCTGAAGTAGTCCGACTTTGGCTTCTTCATCGATAGATCTCTAAAATTGAAGCTGTTCGTAGCAAAGGATTTGGCAGCCGCGAACGACGACGCAAATCCTGGAGGAGCATCCGCTCTGTAACCACCACCGCAGTGCCCCAAAAACGCCGGGGGTTGCATGGCGGCCAATGGTGATGAAGCCTCAATCATTTTGTCGGATGACGAGACCTTGACTCAAATGCTACCTCTTATATTTCCATTGACAAGCCACCCTTCCAGAAGCCTCGTCAGTGGACGCCGTTAGAGAAGGCGCTATTCGTTTAGACCTCGTCCGAGGGGGTCGGGTCGTACAAGGACGTCGAGGTCGAAATCTCGGTGGAGGTGAACGCAGTCCTGACCGGCGGGTGTCAATCGAGGCTTGGGCAGGTTGATACCGGTCGCTTCTAAGCAATCATACTGCTCAAAGGTCCGTGGGTTCGTGGTTATGTTGTCGACTGTCTGTCTGCCAGTGATGATCAAGGCGAAGATGAAGTCGAGGAACCCAATGCACAACGGAGACACCAGACCACCGAGCGAGGAGCCCCTTCTCGCACTGACAGGAGACAGAAGACTGAGAAGAACCGTCTAACCTGCAGCTCGGTGGCTTGAAGAAGGAGGGGAGAAGGAGAGTTTTAAGGCTGGTGCAAAGTCAGGTCTGTGTTGTTGCTGGGCAGCATTGAAGTTGGAGAAGTGGGCGGGCGACGGTGGGAGCAAAATCAGCTTAGCCGGCCTTCACTGGGCCTCGCTGGGAGCACTGCAGTCTGCAAGGTACAGAGACCAAGAGACCCAAAGGGCCTAGAGACGCACTGCGGGGCCCGCCTGTGGTAGTTGCTGTGAATCCAGAAGTCTGGTTGGCGCCGAACAACGGCTTGGCTCTGTCACTGGCACTGGCACTGACAGCCGCTGGAGGCACTGGATGATCCCTCCTACTCGTGAATATGGGTCGAATAATCAAGTATAATTACCGCCAGGGGAGTTACCGTTCGAAACGAGCACACGCACATGTCCCATTGACACACAGACCAGAATTCTAGGTACTTCAACCATACGAGTACCGAATAGTCTACCTACTCAGGGAATTCACATGCCTTAGGGGCAGCTTGGAGCAGGTACCTCAGCTGCGCCGCCCCGACGCCCGTGGCGGATTACCCATTCCTGCTTAACCTGCTTAACCAGAACCCACCGTCGCCCTCGGGCTCCACCTCCACAGCCTAGAAAGGCCCCAGTCTAACAGGTCAAGTTTCTGTACCTGGAGCCTCGCAGTGGGCGACAAGGTCTAAGGCCTACTACCTATAGGAACCTTAAAGCCTTTAACAATCTTTGTCCTTGTTAGAGCTTTTCTCCACCTTGATTGCAACACCATGTTTTTTCAGGTTCCTCGTTTTATCACACGCCCACTCAGCGGTATCCTCATCATGGACTCTATCTACTGTTCCCCGTCACCCAAGCTGTCTTGCAAAAACGATGTCATAGCCTCGATACCATCTTCTGATCGGCTGATCACCACCCGATGATCAAGCCCAATTGTCGGTTCGCAATATTGTCGACCCATATTTGGATCTCGATTGAAAATCTTTTCCTCAGTTCATCTCTGTAGCGCTTCGCAACACCGTCCTATCCGGTGCGTCGCTCTCAATCTATCACACAGGATGGAGAGCTACTCATCTGGGCACGAAACCTCTTCTCACAAAGCTAACGCTCTGTTAGGAAGGCTAAAGAACCTTCAGCGCATCCTGCAAACTTCGGACTCCATCCTTGCGCAGGACCCGACAAGGTTCATGCGCCATGACGCGAGGTTGCCCTGTGCAATAACCGACCTCTATTGGCCTATCACATCTGGTTGAGCTACACGTCGAAGCTGCTGTGCTCTGTTTTTGTCCTCTAGTTTCGTTTCTCCATCTCAGCACAGTCAAGCCAACCGAACTCCATACCGATAATTCCGGGCCTGAAGAGCACTGTGTCATTACCTTACGCAGAAGGGCGCGTGCGGAAATCAAGTTGTCATAAGAGCACGGATGAGGATGAGCTGAACGGCAAGGCCTGGACACATCCGTGAAGTTATTCTTGGGCTTTCCAAACCGTCGCCCAGGCCTAGACGCTGAAATTTGCCTTCATGGCTGTAAAAGACCACGGCACATACTTGTCCGAATCATAAACATCAATTGCTCGTACAGTACCGATTACTCCATTCTGAATTCACGTGGGCACCAGCAGAAGGACATGACCCCCTCCGGTCTTTCAATAGATGGATTGCGCCATCCTCTCTGTCCTTATCACGGTTGGCCATCAGCACCACTGATACTTAGTCCACTTCAAGCATGGTTTAAGGCCCTAGGCTGCTTCATCTCCTCGGCTGTGGGTGTTGTCCCCGGAGACACCGTGCCAATGAGGCACGTGTTTACGCAAAATTCGCAAGGCTCATCGCTGACAAGCGACTTTCGGCCCCTTGAATTGGAATGGAGTCCTCTGCCTCATGAACCACCACGACAGAGCTGAAGCACATTTTGTCAAGCTACACAGCACAGAGGTCCTTGTTTTCGGCAAGCTTGTTTCACACTAATCAAGATTGTTATCGGCTAGGGCGTTCAACCACCGATCCCCCACATTGTCCATTTGAGGATGGCTCTCAATTAACAGCACAGCCAGCAAGGACATTCGCCGACCTGCCGACCATGAGACTCTCTTCTACGTCATTTATCAATGGGCTATTTTGCTGGTTCCTTGGTTTACATACATAGTCGTATGACCAACTCCGGACTTCTAAACCGCCCAGGTCGCATTGCGTCGAGATTGGTTCGAAAGCTCCATCAGTGGCTTCTCAACCCGTCCTGGTGACGCAGCCATGCGGTCCCGTTAAAAGCTGACTGAGGGGTACCAGAAGCAATTCTTGGATGTGTCGTCGAGAATCGAGATGATAACCAATTCCCCCGCTCGGTGTGACACTACCATGCCCGGGAAATTTCCTGGTGCGACTTGTGCAGCTCCAAATATTGCCTACAACTGAGCTTGCACAGACCAGGGCGACGCGATCTGTGATCAGCATCCTACCCCGTGTTGTTCGTGGAGCTTGGACAATTGCTTCAAGAGCTGTCTCAGTCGAATATTATGTCAAACATCATGCTCTTCCGATGGTCCGGAGTGCTCCACGAACGCTGCAATCATCATATGGGCTAATGTGGTCGAGAAGTCGGCTTTGAGGCTCCCAGTGAGAGACGTGTCTGCCAAGAATCAATATCAACAATGAGCGCGTTCAGGTCACCAGTTCACGTGATCGTCTTTAGCGAATACTGTCTTGTTTACGGAATATCGACCCGACAGTGCAAATGGCCGTTTATTACCTGCGAGCTCCTGACCTAACAAGGCCATCACACTCTTGGAAGGCTGCTGCTGACGTCTGTTCATGTCCGTGGCGTTTACTGCAGCGTTACAGCCTTGCCGGAGCCCGAGACCCGCCACGTGTTGGGTAAATTTGCTCGACAAGCTTCTCTACCGTGTATATCGAAGCTTGAACACGTGTAAGAATGTTGACATTCGATCACAGAGTTTGCAGATTCTTTGCCACCAGCGTCATATATTGAAGAATGTCTAGACATGCGTTCCAGACCTCTCTCAAATTTGGTAACCCTGGGGAAGAGTTAGAGTTACATATTTGGGCAGAACGCACGATTGCAAGGCTAGCAACGATCGTCCGGCATAGTTCTAGATCGGCCTCCTTGTTTTTGCAAATTGCCAACGGCGACGAAAGGTCGCGGACGGTCTAGGAATTTGAAGCCAATTTCCAATTGCAGAAAAGAATTCGATTCTATTTAGGCAGAATCGCGGCAAGATGAAGATCCAAAGAAGTTTCCAAGCGCGAGAATCGGCGGTTAGGCAAATTACAACACTTTTGCGAGTGATTGAGTGGTTCCTGCGCATCTTTACTCCCCGTCGTCACAAGTCTTGAAGTCATGTCATTGCGAGCCCCGACGTTGAAGCCGAGCCTTGGAAAGGTCTCTCTCCCTTGCCCCTTTCACTCTCTATTCTACCTGCCGGTGATGAGCTGACAGCTTTAGTGTGTGTCCCCGTATCTATTTGATGTTGCGTGAAATCATCATGCTCAGGGCCTCAGAAATAGCCCTCGAACAACCACCTCAGCTTCTCGAGTGCTTTCTCTCCCCGGCCCTCGGGGTACGTGCTGACGCCGAACTTCCTCGCTCCGGCAAGATGCGTTGCTTGGACGAGGTCGTCATGTTCTTCTTTGGAGAGCTCGTCCAGCACAGCGGCGATGAAGCGGCGGGCGTTGACGGCGTTGGCGCGCATGTGACCCATTACCATCTCGACGGAAACGTCGCCGTGGACATCGTGCCAGCACTGTTCATTCACGTGTTAGACAAATTGGACAGTGCAGTGTAGAGGAGGGATGCCACAAGGACTTTGGAATGTCAATGCGACCCAGCGTTGGAGGGGCACGTACATCATAGTCTGTGCTCATCAGGATAACCTGGTATGCAATTTCGGCCTCTGCAGCGAGCTTGGCTTCTGGCAAGGTCGACATATTGATAACGGTGCCACCCCACGAACGGTACAAGTTCGACTCAGCGCGAGTGCTAAACTGTGGTCCCTCTGAAGTTCGGTGAGAGATGGTTAGCCATGCCCAAGAACGTCGTTATAGCTTGAGCCTTCTGACTTTCGCATCGAGCAGAATCACCCTCGTCGCCGCAGAGTCCATCAGGGGCGAACTACACCCGCTGGATTCCACGTCGACTTGATCCTGTCGGGCCGCTTCATCTGCTCTCAAGCCAAGCCGCTCAATTGTCCAAACCTCACGAAAGAGAAATGCATACATCAGAGGCATGCCATACCCGATCGATGGTCGATGGTAATGCAAGGGGAAGAGATCTCGAGATGAAAAACTTACCCATGACAATCAAGGTGCCGGAATCGTGCAACACGACCCCATCGCCCTCCAAGCTGTGGCCGCACCGTCTCACCACATCCCCCACCTTTGCATCGAACGGATCCGCAAAAGGGATGTGACAAACGACACCGTCCTCGAAGAACGTCCAGGGTCTGACCCCCTTGGTCCGATCAATGACCTGGGTCGGGACGACGAAATCCCTCGGCTTGACCTCCTCGGCCAGACTGCCCGCGGCGGAAAAGGCGATGATGCATCTCACGCCGATGTGGCGTAGGGCGGCGATGTTTGCGCGCGAGGGGACTTCATGAGGCGCCAGTGCGTGATGCGGGCCATGGCGGGCCAGGAAGGCGATAGGAATCGGTTTGCCGGTGGTCGGCGACGGATGCTCGAGGATCGTGATGGGCGACGAGGGTGTGCCCCAGGGCGTGTTGACGGTGAGGACGGCGGCTTTCTGGAAATCAGGCAGATGTTCGAGCCCGGTACCGCCTATGACAGCGATGTGGACGGGACCTGCAGAGGGCAAATTATATACAACGATCAGTCCGACAGAGTCATTCCGTGGCTCAGAGAGACATTTATAATAGACGACGGCGGCGAGAGTGGGGCATTAAAAGCAGATGCATGTGCAGATGTATGGGCAGAGCAGACGCAGACGCAGACATAGGTTACACACCTGAATATGAGGTCGGTATATGTTCCGGGTCGATTTTGACCTCCATTTTTGATCTCGCCCTCGATCGTCAGTTTATCCTTTTTTGCAATTTGGTGGTGAGAAACAGTAAGCGTCAAAACTCGATGCCTCTCCCGGGAAAAATTTCGGCGGAGCCAAAATGAAATAAAATATGCAAGCGCTCAAAGCCTAGAAAGCGAGAGAGCGAGGGTAGTTTTGTCAGTGTAACCACAGATTCAACTGTAGATTATAGAGAGGTCGATGTCTAATCAGCGTAGAATCTCAATAGTTGGAGCAACTCATAAATAAGACGCAAGACGTTTGTACTCGGCATGTATGTCCAACCCGTTCATTGGAGGCTTATACGCACGTTTTTGGGAAAGTCGGGGTTCGGATCAACTTGTCACCGAGAAAGATTCTACTGAGTAACCAGCACCGACAAATTGCGCCATCACAGCACATTACAAGGTACGAGGTACATGTGCCGTGACTATACAACGAAATGAGTGGATATGCTGTGCCAGGCTATGTCATGATATGATATGATCGATGCATCTGTCTCGTCGTCGTTGTCGCTATCGGTCTCACGCTGAACGTCTGAAAGGGCCTGGAATTCTTTATCTTGAAAAAACAGACAAATTCGTCCTCTGAGGATCCATAACCCCTATTCACTCATACGTATGAGGGCGTTGCTCTGGTGTGTTGGTCCGTGATATCAGAAACAAACATGTTCGAAGTCCCAGATGCAAAAAGGTAGGTGTTTCCCCTGATCAGAGGCGTACTGGTTAAATTTGTTGACCGGTAAAAGGGTCAAAAGATCGGATCTGTTCCGAGACGACCACAACGACGATGATGTCGATGACACACTCCCAGGTTCTCGAGGGTCGAGTAGATCTGTATCGCCATGCCCAACAACACACCCTAAAGATGATGGGGAGAATGTCTTGAGACCAAGCTATGGGTTCGAGTACGAGTTTGTCGCGCCGCCAACAGCGTCCTCTCCGGAGCAGAAGCGAAAGGCGAAGCCGGGATCAGATCTAAGAGCACCAACAAAGCCAGAGTCTAAATCGGCGGTCAACCCAAAGCAGGAAGGAGAAGAAGAAGAAGGAGAGGAAGAACCTCTAGAGTTCCAGTTTCGGCTATTCACCTCGTCAAAGAAGTCCAGGTCTACCACCAATACTTCTGCTGCCCGGCGACCTTCTCAGGACGATGTGACGACGACGACCACCACCACCACCACCACCATCGCAGACACCCGGATCAGACTGTCACGAACGCCCGAGCCCGCGGCGCTCGAGGAGTCGTTGTCCCTGGAAAACGCGCACTTCCTCCGCCCCCACCGTCCCGACTCGTACTACTTCACCGCCGCGCTGCCGGAGGAGGCCACACAAGCGTTACGGACACAGTACGCCGACGTCGCGGTGTCGACCGCCGACATCCTCTCTCGAGCAACACGGACAAAATGGCCCGGCACCGCGCTCCCGTGGCGGCTGATCCACGTCCAACTCCTCCACGGAAAGGATAGATCCGCCGGTGCGCAACCGCTCAGGTCATCGACCTCGTCTTCCTCGTCGGGCTCGAAGCGACCGTCCAAGAAACGCCGCATCCTGCTCCGTCGGCGGCTCGCTCTGCGCCAAGAACTCGCCGCCCAGGCCAAGGCGACCGAGGAGACGGAGCGGGAGAAGCGCACGCGACGGAACCGCGAGAAGAAGGTCAAGCGGAAGGAGAGGGAGAAAAGAAAGAAAGTGGAAGTGGAGGAGGGAGGGCAGGAGGGAGAGGGAGAGGGAGAGGGGAAGGCTGTAGGTGGTGGTGGTGGTGGTGGTCATGACGATGAAGAAGGGAAACAAGATGTTCTCCCTCACGTTCGCCCTCACGACCTGGACGAGAAGTCTGGTGCACAGGTCGCTACGCAGGCGGATAGCAAGGGGCCAGCAACGAAAGTATTCGCGTTGGCGTCGACACATCTCTCTGTTGCCTCAGCCTCAGCGCCAGCCTCAGCGCCGGTACGACGAGCTCCCACATCCAGGGCACCAACCGCCACGGCTGTGCACCCGAAAAGCCCAAAACCAATACATCCCACACGAACACGCCTATGACCTTAGCTACCACCGTAGTCCGCTCGCCGCTCGCTCGCTGGTCCACTCCTCAGCCGACAAAGTATGCACACATTTCAGATCATCTTCCATCCAGGCTGGCACGTCTCTACCGCATCTAGCACATCTCCTGGACATACTTACCCGATGTCTAGTAATGACTATAGGTACTTACACAAGCGGGCGTGACAGGTAGTAGACGCATAAGAAACAAAAAGTGCTCGTGGGGCAAAGAAGTGACAAGACGAGATAGTGTCATGCTATAAATTGCTTCATCGTTCATCGCCATTCATTGCTATTGCTCGCGTCTCGCTGAATATCATTTACCGTTGTACCATTTAACATGCTCGTCTCATTCAATATTGGCCCTTTTTGTCTTCTCCCATTGTCCACCCGCTCCGTCTTATGACCGTCCTGCCCTATCACTGCCCGTTGGAGATGGCTCCAGCGAGCCTCTTACTCATAAAATCAAAAAACGCAAACTGACTGGGCGTCGCTCCGTACTCGTACACAAATCGACTGGCCAAGAAACTGCCAAAGATGGACTTGAGATAGTTGTCCGGCACCCGGCTCAAGATCTTGTCCAGTCCCACCTTCTCCTGTAGCGTCTTGGGCAGCGCCTCTTTGAACACCTGATGTCTAAGAGTCTTGTTGTTCCATAGATCATTGAAGTTTTGGAGGTCTTCGTCTAGTTTCGTGATGGCGAGAGACAGTTGGTCCGAGAGGGTGGAGCGAGGCACCCCCGTGGCTTCGTGTTCACGCCAGATGGCTTCAAACTCGAGTCGAGCATTGCGTTTGATCGTCTCTTGGACTTCTTTCACATATGTCTTGTAGAACTCAGGGACAGTTCCATCACTGTGAACACACATGTTCTCAATGAATCCCTGGTCGTCAAAGGACAAGCTTGCCAGGACCTCGAGTGACGATGAAGTGACGCCACCCTTGTTGGCCGAGGCATCTTTGTATATAACACAGCCAGCCTTTTCAAGGCGAAGCTTGGCGTCTTGCGTGATGAATAGATTGGCACCCTCGACAATGTATGGGATCTTGCATTTGCCGTCCACGATCAGCTTACCAGCACTCGACAGGTCGATGGATTCCGGCCGACCACCACAAGGCACAAAGAGGTCGTATTGCGAAGCATCGCGGAGGTGGAATGTATTGCGGAAGGTCATGCCGTTGTGGACCTTTTCGCCAGAAGGCAATGTCACGTTGTTCTCGTCCACCAGCACGCGGTATCCTTGTGGTGACAATTTGGAAATGTCGTATTGCGAGATCATCACTCGCTTCTTGGCCAGGCGGATCAACTCGTCGTGATCCAGCCCTTCCGGGTCAACAAGGACACCAGAGCCATCAACGATGGCCGTGTACTTCTCTTTGCTGAGGAGAATTTCGTTGGATCCCAAGTCGCCGTCTGGACCACCGGTCTGCAGCTTTCTGATTTTGCTCGGATCCAGGTTCAGCTTGCGATAAATGCCCAGAACATACTCACGGACTGACAGAGTCGTCATTCCGTATGCGTCGTGGGGAATACCACCCAGTTTGGGGCTCTTGCCGGTAAAGAAGGACTTCCACCACGGCGCTCCTCTGGCACGGGCATGTTCTGTAGCCCAGTCCACGAGGTCGGCGGTATTCTCGTCGGGACCCATGAACAGGATCTCCTCCTGTCCATGCAGATCAACGATGGGATCCTTGATACCAGGGCTCGTGGGAGGGAGAAGAAGGTCCATAATGCTGTCGATATATTTCTCAAAGGCTACACGAGCCTTGTCTTGATGTTGCCAATCAAGAAGGATAACACCCTTGGAGCCGCCCTCCGGGATGTCCTTGTTCTTTCTCTGCTGAGTGTTTGCAAGGTTGTAGTTTTCGTCGAATTGAGTCCGGGCATTGATTGCGTAAAGTTCCTTGTTACGAGACTTGACGATCCGAATGCCACCACGCGCAATGTCGCGGAACCGAAGATGGAATCCCCTGAACTCTGACCCAATGACCAAGAACATCCCATAGAGCGGCTGTGGATATTCATGCTCGGGTAGGAATTCGGTGCTGGGCTTGAGACGGAAGCTGAGCGCCACCTTGGTCGGAGTGTAGAAGTTGGTCTTCAAGACTGCTCGGTTGAAGGTCAAAAAGTATTGCATGACCATCTCGTCGTGTTGGTTTTGGGTGGTCGTTGACACCATCTCAGCCAATGCTGCATCGTCCATAACGTTTTGCACGTCCAACCGCAAATAGCTGAGCGTGGGGATAAAATCATCCTGCTCACCTCGAGTCTGCACGTAGTGGGTGCTTGCAAAGGACAAGTACAGATTACGAATGAGCTCGGGGTACTTGTTAATGATTTCGAGGATATAGTCAGAGGTGAACGTCTCGGTTCGTAGCCGCTTCTTGATCTTTGAAAGCAGCTCCGCATTGGCGTTGGTGTCTCCTTTCAACGCTGCGACCAACGACGTATACTCGGAGCCGAGCCGGTTAAGAAACTGCTGGACAAAGACGTGCACGCAGTGGGCGTAGATGCTCTCTTGTAAGCTCAGATTCCCACTTGCGAACTGTCCCTGAAGTTTGTTCTGAGGGACGCAGAACAGCAAAGAGACCTCTTTGATGATTTGATGGATCGATGCCTCGATCGGAGGGTATCTCGACTTGGCAATTTCATTACTGGCCGGTTTCAAGTAGAGAGAAACGACTGTGATGCCGTTTGAGAACTGCTCGACGTATTTACGAGAGCTTGTGACTCCGTAGTAGTGGTAGAGATCTGACAGGGCACTGAACACGCCCATGGCCGACCCTTGACGGTAGGCAATAACCAGTCTCTTTTCTCGGGTGCCCTCCATCTCGAACATCTCGATGACTGGGCCAGTCCGGGAAACTGCATAGGTGATAATCTCTTGGTAGATCTCTTTGGTTTTCTGTGTTGCCTTTTGCAGAAACCGCTTCTCACCGATGACCTCGATGTCCGTCTCATTGGGCCCAGGAGTCGGGTTCTTGAATTGACACTCGTAAACGAAATAGCATCGCAGCGACTCGTCCGGATTTTCCGGCAGAGCATTGTTCGATCGGAAGGACTCGACACGGAAGCTCTTTGAGGGTGTAGAACCGTCGATGTATTTCTCGTCAATTCTCTGTTCGTATCTCGGCCCGTCAATGATGCTTATTCCAGGCTTGCTTGTGTCAATGTAGACCGCATGATCCGAGGCCTCTTTGGCCAATCTGATCTCGAGCTTCTTGTCATCCCGCGCATACGCTGCGAGCTTGGCCGCATACAACGAAAGGATGTTGCTTGCCACGGCTTCGACGGTTTCCGTGGAGAAGTACATATCGTCGATTCCCAGGGAATTGTAGAACCATTCGGTCTCGGAGGCAATAAATTCGGTGGGCAGAAAACCCTTCTCTTCGATGAGGTCCATAACTGCGCTTCTGTCAGCTTCTCTTCGTTATTGTTACCATGATCTGCGGACGTACCCTCTTCCATTTGCGCCCTCTTGCCTTCGAATTGAGGAGCCACATATCCGGGACTATGGTCCGACAGGATACGATGTAACGATTGATTGGATTGGGAGGCCCCGGGCACTCCTAGCAAAGTCGGTTGCGGGGAGGGTTGTCTCCCTGGTGTCCTGATGACTTGCTCAACCAGCTTGTGTCTTGCCGGATTCAGCGGCTGGTCGCCGTTGACTGAGAGATGATCCATGGTCGTTCAGAAAACGAGTGTGGCCAGGGAAGACAAGACGCGATTTTGATGGCAGACCAGAACAATGAACGACAAAACCAAGGGAATGTAAGATGGAAGATGAATGCGGTAGAGGCAGACGTCGAGCCCGGGAGCTCTTTTGTACGGGTAATGGGTAGGTTCAGCTAATGGTGTACTGTCTTGATAGGTGAGCCTGTCAGCCGCACCCTATGCCCCTGGAGGGTTTCTGGTATGGCCGTTGCAGCGGGAATTGGACTGATTATGAGAACAAACGAGACTAAATGAGGCTGGCCACAGGATAACGGCCTCCGTCAGACCCTTGTGATTGCCAATAGTGCCGGTTCGATAAGAGAAATAGAAAGATATCGGATAGCTAGAAGTCTCACCGCAGCTGAAACACGGCTTTGGGGCGGAAGTACACGCAAAGTGTTCAAGTGGCTTTGGGGGAATGTGAATGGAGGGTTTCGTTGGGCGTAGCAAGGGCGGATCCGTGAGCCGTTTTTATACAATGGAATCTTTCAAGACGGACACGCCCCGCGAGCAAAAAAGAATTTTCATCAAACTACATCACATGGGCTACTGGAATGAGATGGAATGAGAGAATTCAGGAACTTGTTACGAGACAACATCGCCCAGTTTCCCCCGCAATTGGATAGCGACCTTCCGAGCGAAAGGGCTTTCAGGTACAGATGGAGCCCCTCTTAACCAGATCCATTGCCACGCAGGCGGCGCAGGGGCACCGCCCTATCAGCTGCCCCCCCGATTACCCAACCTGCCAACCTCTCCCGCCTCGCGCCGCTTAGCGTCGGCGTCACCAGGATGATGTGTACTGTTTGGAGATGCTGAAACCGTTGAGCGCAGGGATAGAGGTCACGATCTCCCTTCATATTTTACAAGGGGAACTGAATCCCCAGAATCGTTGATGCGGAGTAACATCAGACGTAATCGAAATGCAGAGATTGTCCATAACAACTCAGGCCGTCCGCATGTGGCGGTCTGGTCCTCCATGCGTGTATTTCCTCTTTGCCACTATCCAAATATACCAGGTCCCGTGAGCTCCCATGCGGCTACTTTCCCATTTTCGGTACTCCATCCAAACCAACGCAAACAAACATCCCAAATCATATCCGGGGCCGGTCCTCCAAGCCTTCCTCCTCGGCGTGAGCTGTCAAGCTGCTGCTCTCGCCTGGTCGTTCGTTCTCAACCACGTGCCCGTCCTTGTCCGGGTCATATGAGATGACCCTCTCGAGCTGGCTGGAGGCCGAACTTTTGGCTTTGCAGACCTCGTCCTCATCGAGTGAGTGGCCATGATCGGAACACGCATCTGGCAACAAAGAACCATGCTCTTCACCTCTTTCATGCTCTATCTCTTCTTCGCTGTCATTTTGTGGTCCCTTCTTCTGCTTGATGAATGTGTCGATGATATAGTACTGGGCTGCGTTCATAATCAAGGGAAAGATGAACATGACAAATGCAATCTGAACAGCCTCGTTGCCCTCTGTCCATCCAAGTGCCCAGTCTCCAACGGGTCCTAACCAAGGGCAAAGTTGAAAAATGATAAATACACAAATCTTCATGCCTATCAATCCTAAAAAGTAGAGTAGGCACTGCTTTGCCCACCAGGAGGCCTTGGGGGGTGTGCTATAATTTCCGGATTCGATCGATTCGGGAGGATTCGCGAGAGGTGTATACCGTGCACCGATCGTCAAAATCTTGAGTATGCCGATCAGGACGGGGATCCCGATAGTCGTGTCAATGGCCAGATTGAGCAGGTAAAATGAGCAGGGATTTGGTTGATATTCCGCGATTGTTTCAGACCCGGGTGTACTTGCTGTTGCATTCACCACAGTCTCACCTATCTTGCCAGAGGAGAAAAGCGACATAAGGAGGTTTAATAGATGGAGTAGGATCGACCCAACGACTTGTTTGGACACGTCAAAAGACCAGACCTTGAGAGGTCGCTGTGGCCTTTCTCTCCATCTCTTATAAACCAGGGATAATAGTGCCAAAGCGCCCAGCGCTCCCTGCACCAATATAGCGAAAGGGCCCAGTAGTTTGCATTCGCCACTGCTATTGTCATCGGACATGCTTGAAGAGGGTGATGGAGTCGGCGAAGATATGACGGTAAGAGGGGGAGAAGCAGCTGCTGTCGCTATACTGAAGAGTATAGATGTG
Organism: Fonsecaea monophora; assembly: GCF_001642475.1. Taxonomy (NCBI): domain Eukaryota; kingdom Fungi; phylum Ascomycota; class Eurotiomycetes; order Chaetothyriales; family Herpotrichiellaceae; genus Fonsecaea; species Fonsecaea monophora. Next base: position 301,777 of record NW_019173935.1, on the reverse strand, counting down.
GCTGTTGCTGTAAGACTGGTGGAGGGTTGCAAGGACTGGACGGCTGAAACGAGATCATGGTGCAACTCGGCAGCTGACGAGGGGAAGAGTCCAGGTGGGTGCATGTGCGATGGCGGGGACAGTGCACTGTCGTGATTGCTATTGTCCCATGTATTCGTCTCGATTGCAAGTTGTTCGTCTGACTTGCTCAGACGGAGCGGGCATGGAGATGTTACAAATTTCACTCAGCAGTCGGAGGCGCAGTCCTTTGGAATGGACCAAGAACCGTTGCCTTGCCGGCGGGGCTTTGAGGTCATGACCCTGCCAAGACATTCCTCAGCCTTGCCATTCAGCGTGTCAGCCTTACCAGTCGCCGAAGTGTGTAGCTTGGGAGAGAACCTGACTTTCGAAGTGATTGTTCTTTTCCTCAACCAATCACAAACCCCGGCAGCCATTGGCTATGCGGCAGCACATCAGACTGGACCTCGACATGAACTCAGAGTTCCGAAAATGGGGGTGATTCTAGCAACCCCAAACTGGAAGGTATGCATATCCATCCAGAGAGATGAGAACTAGAGTCTATCGACGTAGGTAAACCTCCAAGCTTGCTCATCCTTCGACTTATCTCCCTCCCACCTCTTTTTGGCAGAGACAATCGCCGCTCCGTCCGAGAATGAGAATCCATCAAGACAGAAAACCACGTCAACTTCATGATCTAGCAGTGGTGCGTGCCCTGAGTGACCCCAGACCAAGATACAGATACCGCAGCATTTCCATCCATGGTACCTACACCCGGGTTCCTTTGCAGCTATGAGGTCAGCTATCATGTAGCTGGGTTAGTCAAGGGTTCCGAGATGGCCGAAGTGCACGATACGTCTCTGTGGGGTCGTTTGTCGCCTTTGTTCGTGCATCGTCCCTCTTCTCTACATCATCGTGCACCACCACCATCACCACCACGAAACCTACAACTGATTCCGCCCTGATTGCGACATCCGGGGGATACCGCTTGTTCCACGGTAATGCGGCCGCAGCAACCCGACCGTCGCGTGCGTTCGATGGGCTGGAGGGCGAGAGCAGGATCCGGCTATTCGTTTCCCCAACCAGACCCAGATGGAAAGGAGCGCCACCCGCGCATCAGCTGAGTTATTGAGAAGAGAGATTTGTAGATTGCCCCCCGAGGGCGGAACTGGCGGGTGTGTACGTGCTTCGAGAACAGGAGAAGGGAAGGCGGGTGAGGTTCGGTGAGGAGTGACCTAACGAGCAGGAATGTAGACAGATATATACATACACGCCTATAGTACAGGGTAAACAGACAAGACACAGCTTAGGATATCTACGGCAGCAAACCATTGACTTGGAGGGCGTGTAGTCTAGTTCCTATGCACTCGGAACGTAGGTATCACTTCTCAGGCTGGGGGAAAAGTCACAGACTACGAAATGAATGGGTGTAACAAAACCCGAAACTATTGCGCCCAGGAAGCATTTTCCTGGGAACTCGTCACACCTCTCCAGGACAAGGTCCCCGGGCAGTCATGTAACTGGGTACCAGGTGCCTGCGGGGTGCGTAGGCCACAGTATGTGCCCACTCTTCGTACCTGGGTAGTTATGCAGAGAACAGACGGGACCATTGAGCATTAGCGTGTGCCATAAAGTACCGAGTACCACCCACCCACCGATTGCTTACGAGTCCTCGGTATTTTATATTTGGCGAACTCTACTATGTACGTCGTACTCGGAACCACCCTCCGCAAGTGGCATTGGCAAGGCGGGATACATCGAAAAACGAGGAGGTTGGGGGAGTTAGTTTGTTGGAGGGGTGAGATGGACTCGGTGAGACGCATCAAAAACCCGCTAATTACGATGTGTCCTACTTGTACTCGGTACAGCACCTCGAGGGACAGTACCGCAGTACCGAGTACCTACTTGTACATACTCGGTACAGCACAGTACCTCTCGCACGAGTTCCTAGTACTACCGAGGAGGTAACTAGGTACATATTTAGAACCACTAACTAAGCTACATCAAACACGGGTAGATCCTATGAACTCGTAGGACTCCAGAGAAATCCCTTGGAGGAGCTAGAGAAGCTACCCGTAGAAGTGGTAGCACTAACTCAGTGCCGAGTACATGTATGAAACCCCGGAGATACGAGGTCCTGGGCCGTTGTGCGTGAAGCCCCGGATATTTATGTATCCAGGCATGCATAGTCAAGTCAAGCACAGACTTCGTCGCGCGGGGTGGGAGCTGTTATGTGGCTCTATGTACTCCAGTCGTCGTACTTGTGCACTTTGATATTTGTAATGCTGGACACGCGGGGAATTTTTCAATGGAGGCCAGTTGTGTCTAGTGTGGTGATGAACTCTCTCATTCAACATCCAACTCCCTTCACTTCTCCAAATGTCTTCTCCCTAGCTGGTACAGTAGCTAGTGGTAGGTATCCAACCCTGTCTATGGCAGGAGGGTATGATGGGTATAATAAAACAGAGATCCCCCAGATCCTCAAGAAGCCATCCCGGAACGCCAACCACAAATTCCAGTCCCTCGCCCGCCCAAAATGTATCGCAAAGGGTATCATGATGCTGGTCATCAAAGGACTGTAAAAATATCAAAAAAACAAAAACAAAAACATAGCAAGAGTCATGTCCATAACTCGTGTCTCGTCTGCAACATCTCCACGTAGTCATCTATAGGCTGTTGTCTCCTTCCTCCCCTTCTGGGTCGGACAGATGTAAATGGCCAATCTTATCTCCACTGCCTAGCCAGTTCTTGACAACGCAAGGAGAATTCTCTGGTCCTTGACAGATCTTCTTCCTTCCCAAGTGCTTGAATTTCGGACCGAGAGGACCGTTGACATAATGGTATTGTCCGGCGAATCGATATTGCCGTTTATCACCCAGAGGGTAAAACTTATCCCCCCAATGTCCAGCAAAGTGGAACCAGTTGGTCGGGGCATTCGGGGTGCGGTTAGACGACCGCAGCGTGTCGTTCTTGTAATCATATGTATAAGCGTGCGAATTCAGAGCTGGATCCCACAGAGGTCCCCTGTCTGTCAGGTCGTGGAGGATCCCCCATGGCAAGATGTAGGGGTGGGTGCCAGGAGTTGCATACATGGCATGAGTCCCGTAAGCGGAATAGATCACGGGGCGTTTGCCGATTTTCTCCACAGCATCGTAGCTGTAGGCGGATCCGAAGTTGTGCTCACTGAAGAACACGGCTTTGGGCTTGCCGTGTTGGAATCGAATGGCGGTGTGTTCCCAGTCGCCCACGTGATTGCCAAACCGGACATTGAGCACCACGTTCCCCAAGTTGAAGCTGTAAAAGAAGAACCAAAAAGCGTCGACGATGCCATGGCCCTTGTTGACGGTGACAAGAACTGCAGGTGCATCACTTCGACCTCCTCGCAGCCTATCTGGCGGCGCATGATCCCGACTTGTTGAGCGTCTCAATTCATGATGAATCCGGCGTGCGGCCTGTGTCTGCTCTGATTGGCCCGAGGCTGTCATTTGAAAATCATCACCATCCTCGAAGTCATCCAAGTCCGGTGCAAACCATTCTTTCGCGTCGTCCAATGCATCCTTCACACCTTGTAGATATGTCCGTCCTGGTTTGTGGACCCAGCCCTCGTTGTCTTCTAACGGGTCATCTGGTCTCGACGGTCCTGTTGGGATGTTCTTCTCTCCCTCCAACCAGTCTGGCCGTTCTTCCACGTTGTCGTTGCTGGTCAGAAACACCCACCGGCCCTTGTCCCAATTGTTCAGCTCGTCCAAGTTTTGGAGTGATGGATGCTGCTGCTCGGACTGGACCGGGGTGTAGTTCAAGGTTGGGGTGATGTGGTAGAGGTGCTCAGCAATGTCGCAGGGCCAGAACTGCTCTCCCGAGTAGAGGTGGACAAGAGGAGCATACTCGAACACGTAGTCTGGGATCACCCTCAGCACCCGTTCATCGTCGGTCCAATCTTCAGGGCGGTCGTTGCCCTCAGTCCAGGCATGCTGCCAGTCCCAGTCAGGCGTGGGTACCACCACTCGCTCTCGGTGATCAATTGAGGGACGATGGCCGAACTTGTCGTGTTCCGAGATATAGTGCATGTGGAATGCACCGCAGACACCCAGCCATCGACAGCATTTCCTGTCGAGCCAATACCGCGAGGTAGCGATCCAGCTGGATTCCTCTCGGTCTTCGTCTTGCCAAATGAATACCTCTGGACGTGTGGCCCGCAATACACTGTTGGCGCACATGTAAAATATAAGTGTTGACAGCACACCAATGGTGGCCTTTGTCTTGACAGGACCCATCTGCTCTTCTCCCTCCAGGGCCTTCCCAGTCACCGGTTCATATGGGGAATTGGATTCAGTGGTGTTGGGGTCGACGGGGACGATGATGGTGGGCGTTGCCGAATCAAGTTCTGTGTCTGAGGACGGTGGTGCGGCGAGGAGAAGCTGGTCGTGTGCTGGAGAGACCCAGGCCGCGGGGGAGGAAGTGATGGGAAATATAGAGGGTTCCGCCGTAACGGTATATAATGATCGAGTAAGCGGTGGTTGGCTGGCATGATGGGACCCCAAGGCTAAGGCCACTGTACATAAGAGCGAGCCCGAAATGATTAGCCAGAACATCACGAGGAAGGCAAGCTGACAACAAGGGAAGGAATGTGATTTGACCACAGCCTCATCCACCCACGCGGATGTTACGGCGAGAGCGGGAATGCGGCCCAGCAAGGCCCCCGGGAGGGGAGCGCGGTGACTGCATTGAGGGAAATGCGTCTAAGGTGCTGGAGGGGAGCAACAATAGGTTACGACGGGAGGAGTAATGCCATTGACTCTCAGCGTCATCGCATTACTCTCCGCCGCCGTAAGCGACTGAAAAGCTGCCTTTGGGGGGTTTGCTGGGAGTCCCGCTGGTGAAGGGGGCATGAATAATACTGTGATACAGAGACCATTCCGCCAAGTTCCGCGCGCCGAATGTGTAAGACAGGTATCAAGTCCAGGAAAAGGAAAGCATTGACGTACTCTTTGCTATGATTGGCGACGGGGACGCAGGCTGACCGAATGTCCGAGCCTCCGGGGCGAGTTGTGTTGAGGGGTTTCGCTGGGGGTGTTTTCTGTTTTCGATGGTACCTTATCTGCGGTCTGACGAGTGATTGGCGGGGGCGGCTACTTTAGTCAGTGGCCTGTCAGGTCAGTCAAGCTTGGTGTCCTGAATGAATGAATATCCAAGGGAAGAGACGAATTACCACATGCCAGAGATGGATACATGTGGTGATTGTAAGTGAAAAGAAAGTTGGAATGCACGGGCTGAAGGAGAAGCTGAGAGGGGTCAGAGAAAGAGGGAATAATGACGGAGGTGACTGGCACCAGGTGTTCCCTCCGCTCCCTCTGTCTCTGATCCCTTTGCCTCGATTGTCTCGGATTGACCTTTGGCTCGCCCTGACCTGTCATTGACCCAAACGCCGCCAATGACTTCACCACTTGCTCGTCAGAGTCCGGGCGCTAGCCGGTGTCAACCCTGCAGGCAGTGGTTAAACGTAGCGACGCCCGCAACCACCCAACAAAAGGAAAGCCTGATCCGGACTTGAGTCGGTCAAGGTAGACCAATCCATCTGCCCTGATGTACCACCTTGTCCAGTCGCTGATCTTGACTTGTTTCATTGCTTGCACCTGGCTGTTTCATCCCAAGCTCTGGGCTTTTTTTTCCTTGCCAGTGTGAGACCAGGAAGGGTGGGGTGAGACCTCCAATGGAGTCAGGAATTTATAGCACGTTGGATGGGATGGAGGAGATGTACCGAGTAGCTATCAGCAAGCAAGGGATCGCATCGTCAAAGAACTAGGCACTCTGAATTTGGGTTCTAGATCGAGCAGAGTGGGTGAGGGCCGGGAGAGAGCGAGGGGCCAAGAGAGACGGTTGCGGGACGTAGATGCAGAGTAAAGACTCTGTGACGTGTCATTTGAAATCCCTTTGTGATAATCACGTGATTCAGAGAAAACCTGGACTGGGCTTCTGAACATGGGAGTGAAGCAGTCAGAAGGAGAGGTACTCTCTGTCAACCTATCTTACCCCATCCCATCACCTACCCTAGGACTCGCATTTCGACATCTCAGAAACCCAATTTGAAGGGTGCATGACCACTGTCGCTATGATCACCCGCCATGGATCAACCCCAACACTCCTTGGAAGATGATTTTGAATATGAGTACGACGACACCGAAACAGAGGTAGGGCATCTTTTGCAATGGATTGAAACCAAGCCGCTCTCTTTGCCATTTCTGTACCACAAAAGCCGTTCGTTCCTTGACATTTTCTTCTTCTGGGCAGACCTTCTTCGTGGACATTGACCTGTCGTCCTGGAACTCTAATATCAAATCCAACGTCCCCGTGCCTCCCAAGCCAGTGACGCCGGCCAAAAGAAAATTAACCAACTCTGGTCCTCCCACCCCTGGTCCGGACGGGCCCGGTGCTATCGAGTCCGCAGAGTCCGGTGCTGAAGATGCTCAGGAGCCGCGCGAAACACCCTCCCGCATCAACAGAGATGGTGACGAGGATACCCATCTGCCCTCGCCGTCACATCTGCAAATTCTCGATTTAGCCACGGCAAATCCCATCATCTCCTACCAAGGCCAGGTGTATAGCTGCATGTGGGCAGATATGGTGGGTACGAACATGTTCTTCACCCATACAGGCGTGCTGGATGCCGCCGAGGTTCTCCGATCAACAGACGACTACGATCTGATAGGCATGTCACGTATCAAGCTCGTCGGCCAGGCAGCTAAACTGCTGAAGAAGGAGAAATCATCCAAAGGAGCGGGGCTGGATGGGCAGGCTGTCAATAACCCAGCAGGTGCAAGTGGCGAGGTCCTACAAGCCCAGCATGGGCAAGATGATCAGATGAGAAAACAGGCGGCGTTCCTGGAAAAGCTGATTAAAGTAAAACGGGACCGTGGTGAAACAGATGTTGTTCGCACATTCGTGGATGACAATGTTGCATCTGTCGACTCGGCAGCGGTGCATGAAACACAACCTGGCGATATTCAAGAGCCTAATGAACAAGTGGTTCAGGCAACTCCAGACACTCGCTCAACGTTGGAGGAAATTTATTCTCAATCTGATGGCAAGGCTCCTCAGATGCACGAGTCGTCTGAGAGACTTCCAGAGGCCCACGATGAGGCCGACATAACTATATAACAGGAGCAAAACAACCATGCTCACTTCACGACGTTGCTGCCATTAGTCCATATCCAAGCTGCACAAAGCAAAATCAACTTGTTCCTATGAATGACAGTGCGGAAGCCAAATCCTTGAACACACAACGCTCTATTCGCCAACCAGACTCAATGAAATCCGAAACACCCTGCTAGAGGACCGACACTTAGCGGCTCTGCTTCTCACGGGTCCAATGGACTGGTGATGGTGGGGGTGGAGGAGGATGAGTCTCAGCATGCTGTCGTCGATCGGTGTAGGAAACAAACTTGGGGCGTGGTGATGCCTCGAAGGCTTTGTGCATGTCGCGGCTTGACGTCTCGGACGACAGCACGGTAGAGCGATATGAGATGCGTTGCATGGTGGCCGGGTTTATAGCAGGGTTCAAAGGATGTAGAAAGATAGGGATGTGCTTGAGCTGTCAAGTGCTGGTCAGTGCTAATTCAAATAGACCCAGTATTTATCGAGGTGATGATCAACTCACAAGTCCTGATGGTCGGCACTTGATATGTTCGCTAGCCGCGTTGATCGGCAGTTGCTGCAGGTACAAATGTACAAGGTCCAAGGCTGGTGGAGGATGGAACAAGATAGTGGTAAATATTCGTCAATGAACTGATACTAATGGCTGATTATTATCTCTGGGTACGGTGATGGAAGAAGAAGGAAGTAAAGATCTCAAGGGAGCTTTTTATTTTTTTTCTGAGGGAGCCTGGATCAAATATACCCCTTCGCAAGTCAGAGTGGGAGTGGGAGTGCTGAGCAAATGCTCGGGTCCCCCAAAAATCTAGCGGTCAAGGCGACGTGGGATTGTCGCATTTCAAACGAATCCGGCTGGACCTTGTCAGCTCCCCCCAAAGCCACCAGAGGTTTCCCCGGAGCGCCACGAGGCGCGCCGGGCCATCGAGCAGGGGGTGATGGAATGGACCCGAGCCACAGGATGAGAGGACTAGGCCGTAAAAGTCGAGCCGATGGTAATTCAATCAAGCCCATTCGGTCATTGACTGGAGGACATTCAGGAGCATCCAATTCCTTGGTGTTTGTTCTGCACACGGGGCCTGACCGTGAGTTTCCTCCCTTGGATTTCCTCCCCTTCTTTGTGGTTTGTTATTCTGGGCCTTGATTAAGACAATTGATCGCCCTTTCCTGGTATGCATCGGTGGGATCCGTGAGGCGATTGATCGCCCCCTTTTTTCGTGCTGCACACTGCAAGTCGAAGGGGGTGACGTGCTCTCGATCGATTTGAAAGAGGATCCGAAGCAAGCAAACTTCTCGCCCTCCCCATAGTTCCATAGTTCGGCTAATCAAAGTGGGCAAATCCATTTCCGATGCTTTGGAAACCTACTCGTACCGGTGTGAGGCATGCAGGAGTCTTTACCTACGCGTTGGTACGGACTTGCGGTCCTAATCCACTGGTTGGTGATTAGAGAGACACAATGAGCTGCACCATCGTTTGGAGGCTTGCAGAGCTGCCAAGTCACAAACAGCTTACTTGATGCAAAATTCGCTTTTCCCATCGTGTCCATCCCGCACTCGTATTATCCCGGCACAGTAGAGTTTTATCACCGAATCCCGGTTGGTAGGCTTTGTGATTTTCCAAGTTTTTTTGTTGAATTTTTCTTTTTGGTTGGCTCACAGCCATCTCGTATGCCCCGGTCGGTCTGGGGGACACCCTGGTGGATTGGAAATGTGAGAAAACCTGCCCCCAATTCTCCTCGGCCGCCGTGCGGATGTGACACACGCGGAATGGGCAACCCGGGAAACCAGCGATGCAAGAAGGGCATGGAAGAGAAGGCGGCCACGGGGAGAGAATGCAGGTGGATATCACCACAAGACGGGGGGATGATTCCTGGCGCCGGATGTGTCCAGCGCCCCAGCGCCCCATTTCCTTCTCTTACGAGTACTTCTCCCTTCTTGTCCTTAGTCGGAAGCGAGATGTGGGTCAGCAAAGAGGCTCCTTCAGCTGTGCTCGTGTGTTGTACTCTTGTATGCTGTGCTTGACTTGCTGTGGAGATCCAACTATGCTCTGCATCATCACCACCACCACCGCACGCAATCGGGGGAGGTGCAAGTGTAAGTGCATTGATGCCCAATACACCGACCAAGCGGTCAAGGCTGGGGAAGCGACTCTAGAAGGGGTAAATGTGGTGAAAAGGGTGGAATGACTTGTGGGCATGAGTGAGGCCTGGACACGTTGACCGGTGGGAGATGGACACACAGCATTCATCCATTGCAAGGGAGATGCTTGGGAATGCGAGCTTCTCCGCAAAAAGACTCACACACTCAAGCGAGAACAAGCCAGTCCCTTGCTCACAATGGCCCAAGGCAGGCAGTGATTGTCGGGTTGCAAAGCCATTTGGGGGCTGGGGAATGAGGAATGAGGAAAAAGTGAGGGAGCGCATCCGTGGCAGGACTGGAGAAACGAGGGCGAGTTCAAGGGATCATCCTTTGTGTCACCTTTGACATCAAGCATCCATCAAATCACATCTCTCATCTCACTCTGGCCACAATTACCAGATAAAATTACTCCGTGGCCGCTGGACTCTGGGGATCTAGAAGTCTACCTCGTAGTCGATTTTTCTTGTGTCCCGACCTCCTCGCCTGGCCCGCGTTCGCTTCTCGCACTTTTTCGTGTTTCGCCGCCATTTACCCCGTTCGTACATATCGACCTTGCACCCAAAGTCAAAAATAAGGAATATTACGGTCTGATGAGAAAAAGCTTGAGTGGAACATACTGTGCATATCTGTGAAAGTGATCGAAAGTGTACCTCGTGTTTATCCAACCACCCAGCGGTAGCCTTCCACATGGGTGTCACTTGTGTAGATGCAAAATCAAGGTTATCTCAATGACAACCACCTCGACGTCCTGACTACAGTGGCTACGTTAGGCACAGCTTGTGTTCCATGATCACGTTAGACGGTGCCCACCTGTTCTTCGACTCGGATGCAATCTCGACCTTAATCTTCCCAGCCCGGAAAGTCACAGACCGATGATGCTGTGACTCCTCCAAACTGTCTGCCCATCCACCAAGGTCTGTTGTGTAACAGACCATGGTCTGCCTTCCCCGGAGGCACTGTCCGGGAATCTGTGAGATTTTGGAGGCGACTATATCCTGGTTTTCTTGGTCGACAACGGTGGACAAGGCAAAGCCGTGGTCCTGGCTGATAGTAGGTTCAAAAGAAGATGATGTGTGACGTGGGAGTTCGTATTCGATCTCCCTCTATTACGATTCCTTCTGGGAAAGGCCGGAAGGATCAACTTTGTACAACAGGCAGTATTGGCGGTGCGGGAATGAGTTCAAAAAGCAATATCATCTCCATCCGCCCATCTTTTGGAAAAATTGACAACATCGGGGGTCTCCTCAAGCATTGCGCCATTTACCCGTCCAATTTCTTGTAAACTTTCCAGCCTTCTCTCTGCAGTCGATACTCCTTCTCCATGTTCTCATCGTTCATCTTCTGTAGGTGGTCTGCAACCCACTTCCGTATTTTCTCATCGCTTGATCCCACAATCCTGGCTGCCAAAATCGCTGCATTGACTGAGTTCCCGATACCTACCGTAGCTACAGGAATACCCCGCGGCATTTGCACAATACTCAGCAGGCTGTCCAGTCCATCCAGAGAGCTGGCTTTCACGGGCACGCCAATGACTGGCACTGGCGTTTCCGAGGCCATCATACCCGGCAAGTGTGCTGCACCACCAGCCGCCGCTATTATAGCTTTCAACCCACGACTAGCTGCAGATTTGCCAAAGTCTAGCATGTACTGCGGCGTGCGATGAGCCGAGGTAATGTGCACCTCGTAAGGAATGTTCATGGTGTCAAGTAGCGTGAGGCCGGGGCGAAGCGTAGCCAGATCGGTGTCAGACCCCATTACCACGCCCACGACAGCCCGAGCAGACGGTGCGGGATTTGCACCGAGGAGCTCGGCCTGAGTCTTGAGAATCGAGGAAGCAGATGGCTCGCCAGACCGATCGTGGCGATGCACGCGTATGGCGTCGACCATCTGAATCAGAGGATGTATTTTGATCTCGCATTCCGATAAGCTTGATCCGGTGATTGTAATGTGTCCCATCTTCCGTCCTGGTCGACCCTGACCCTTCCCATAGAGATGAATTTTCGCCCCCGGCACGTCAAGTGCGGCTTTGGCGACCAGCGTATGGGAGTCAGGCTGTGGACCTCCGAGAATATTCAACATAATTGCCGCATTGACTGTTAGATCCGTCGCCCCAGCTGGGATCTTTGAGGCCAGATCAGGTAGAATGGCACGGATCTGTGCTTCGAATTGGGACATGTGACATGCCTCAATTGTATAATGCCCAGAGTTGTGAGGGCGGGGCGCGATTTCGTTAACGAGGAGGCTGTCGTCAGGAAGGAGGAACAATTCAACGCCGAAGACGCCAGTTCCCCGAAAGGTTGAAACAGCGCGTCGAGCCAGATCTTGGGCTGCCCGTGCGACTTCCTGCGAGACATCCCTGGGCGGAACATAGACAAGCTTGCAGATACTGTCTTCATGAACGGTTTCCACAGTAGGGTACGCCAAGGTATGCTGCTCCCACGCGTCTGGATCGTCTTCCTGGGCAGTTTTAACAACCATGACTGCGAGCTCCTGTTTGAAATGAGACCATTTCTCGGCATACAAAGGTCGTTCTGCGAGGGCTGCAATGGCAGGTCCTATGTCGGACATCGACTTGACCGGAAAGTTACCCCTCCCATCGTAGGCTTGGGTTCGAGATTTCAACATGAATGGATAATCAAGTATCTCGCCGGCATCTATCAGTCCTTGCTGTGACGGGCTGACCGCAATGGACTTGGAGATCGGGATTGAATATTTTGCAAAATGCTGCTTCTGAGTGAATTTGTCTTGTATTGTCCTGACCGTTCGCCAGCTGGGTTGAAATCGCGACCACTGGGTGCCCTCGATAAACGGTTTCTCCGCCTCCAGCTTTTCAAGAATCTCGGTATCGACATGTTCGATCTCGTAGGTCAGAACGTCACATCCAGAGGCGAGTGCCTTAACATCGGATGCATTGGCGAATGATCCAGTAACATGCATGTCATGGTTTGCCAGATATTTCGCAGGAGCGCTGTCGGCATCAAGGACTCCAACCTGGATGTTGAGGCGGTTCGCGGCCTCTACTAACATACGTCCTAGTTGGCCGCCACCAAGAACACCCACGATATGATCGTCCATGGTCGTGGTTTTGGCGGTGATTTAGAAGGGAATATAACCGTGCCAGTGACGCGGACAGTAAACGAAAATAACCCACTTGTGAACTTGCCGGGGACCCAGCAACTCTCCTGATGCCCCGTGAGGGATTTGACTTTGCAATAGCCTGAGTCGACTACGAGGCCTCGACACCGAAATATCTGGTCATTTTGTTGTGTGAAAACTCGGCCGTCAACTTGAATTTTTATGTCGCGGCAAAACCTCGGACAATTCCATTTGCGCCCTTGCGCCCTCAGCACTCCAGCTGCGGACAATCAGCCTGCGTACGACGGTGATGCTCCTTTACTCGATGCCATGCTCTTTTTTCATCCTCTCCAGATTTGCCTGCCTCATCACAATGTCCTCCTTGACCTCCATCTTCATTTTCTCCGGCTGATGGTATAGCACGACCAGATACCGGTTTCGAAAGTTGAACCCGTTCAGCTTATCGCACGCTTGTTTCGCGTCCAAGACGTCTTCATAGACCACAAAGGCTGTGCCTTTTGTAGTATTCGATGTACCTAAGCGAATCTGGCGTACGGGACCGAATTTCCCAAAGAGATCGAAGAGGGCAGGGGTGTCGATATCGTACGCAAGGTTTTTAACAAAGAGGATCCGATTTGCCTCGGGCGCGAGCTTGTTACTTCGCGACATTGCGGAGGAAAGGAGTGAGAAGACGGCGCGGCTTGGTGAAACGGAAGGAGTTGTCGACGGCGACCGTTGAAAGGGAAGCGGTGTGCCTCTTGCGTTGAAGGACGTTGAAAAGATGTACGAGGAGAATTTACGGCAGACTGGTAAGTGTCCGTACAAGGGCGTGTATCAAGGCTCGAAGGAATCCGGGCTCTCGTGCACCTGCCACACGAATGGGATAGGATCCGTCTGTGTTAAAAGCGCTCCTTTGGCACGGAAAATAGAGGGACCTCAAACACGAAGTGAAATGTGAGGTTAAGAGGCAGGCGGCGCAGGGAGAAAATGCGGTGCTGTAAAATTGTTCGGTAATCTCGGTACGTGTTGTATTGTCACAAGTCGACTCCCATCTGCGTCTGCGGTCAACCTCGATCCTGTTCCGAACAACAACCTCGACCGTGACAACTCTTGGTTTACCATCCGATATCCCTCACTCCCTTTCTCCCTGCGTGCGGCCTCCTGTCGGAGGTCAGATCAGCTTGTTCACAAATGTAGCCAATCCTCCTGCCATCCTCCCGCACACAGCTCAGTTGCCTCTCGACTCGCCAACCCCACCTCCGCAACCAGTTCGACTTCGACTGCGACTGCGACCTTAAACCTCGTCCTCGACGGTAATCATGCCTACCTCAACCGTCTGGCGCCGAAACCACCATCTGGCAGGGCACCGGGGTGCAAGCCCTGTCCGTCCATCCGCCGAAGTCATCGAGCGCCTTTCCCCTGATCCCGCAAGCGAAACCCCTACCCTCGAAGGCTCATCGCTCCCTCTGCGATATTCACCTCAACATGGTTACTCATTAAGAGGACTTGGACTGTCCGACATTGGATCGTCCGAGGATAATGACTCCGCGCTACAACCAGATCACCTATATTACGACCAGGACGGTGCCGCTCATATTGCGGCAAGGATAAAAGGTGGCGCGAGCACAGTTTATGGACGCTCTAGAGTTGGGTCACTGGACTGGGCGACGAGAAACTCCAATCCTACCTCCGGCTTCTTACAGGACAATCGGCGCCTTCATGGAAAGGGACATACGCGTTCCGGCTCTACAATCGATGACCTTGCGACTGCCGCAATTGCAACAAGCCCCGTTTTGGCTAGCGCAGCCACTCTTTCTCTTTCCAAGGAATACATCTACAATACCAACCGCACTTTGACTTCCTATACTCGGCGCTACAGTCATGAAGGTCCCTCAAATGGTCCGCCTGCGAAACGCATCAAGTCCGAACGATTGCCGACCCTCGAGTGGTCGCCGCGCGCAGAAAGACCAAAGACAAGCGGTGGATATAGCAGTATACCCGATGTTGACCACGAAGATGCACTTCTACTGCTTGAACTGAAGAATGAGGTCAATTTCAAAAATCATGCAAATACCCCCAAGCTTGACACGATGCCCGAGTATCCACCATCGACATCCCCAAGCTCTCCCCAGTCCCCTTTGAAGCTACAGAACCCGCAGCAACAGGAACGTCAGGTCGTGCATTTACGACAGAGCATTAAGAGCCGGCCCAGAGAACGATACCTGAACGAAGATCTGCCCAATGTGAGGGATGGTTCAACAGCAGGGGGTTCCGAGTCTATCCACAAGGAAACCGCGTATGAAGGAAATGCTCTAAATGCTCTGGATGCTCGAGCACGAGGGCTCAGAGGACCTCAACCCGCTGTTGATGCTCTGCCACCTGTATCTGAAGAACCACTGGATTCTGCAGTTGCTGAAGCAGAGCCGATACCCAAGAAGCAGCGTCGCATAAAGCCGGAGCAGCAAGCCGAGGTTTGCGCGGCATGTCAGCGTCTACAACTGGACTCCGTGGATGACGAAGACACGTCTACGTTCTGGATCAGTTGTGACGCTTGCAAACGTTGGTTCCATGCCGAATGCGCCGGTTTCAAGACAAAGGCAGATGCAAGAAGTGTGGACAAGTATGTTTGTAAAGACTGTGAACCTATACATGGGCAGACTACCTACGTCCGGAAGTCATCCCGTCCCAGGACTGCCATTGACTATGCTGGCCTCAATCAGGGTGTGGTGAAGTCGTCTGTCGAAACCTCGACCCACCACTACATCCAACCGATCAAAGAGGGCAAGATCAACGTTCTACCCGATGACTTTGCCCGAATCAGGCCAGAATTGCTTACAATGGAGTTCATGGAAAGCTTTGAGGGTCTCAAACGCCCCTTTGTGGTTCCAGCTGAATGGAATCCTCGGTTTGGTGTAAGACCCGTATCCGTCCAACGCGATTCAGCACTTCCTACCCAAGATGCTGCAGCTTTCACCCTCATCGACAGCTCCGGTGCTGAAGTGGGTCCCGACAAAACGTCCGCATCGGACCTCCAAGAAGAAGAGGTCATTGATTGCGACCAGGATTTGCTGGATATGGTGATCCCACGCGATTTGACAGTCCGAAAAGTGGCCGAGCTCTATGGTCCCGAAGAGCCCGTGCCTGTGATCGATGTAAAGTCTCAGGAGACCAAGGGATATTTCACACTCCAACAGTGGGCAGACTACTACGAATTGGAAGGGGAAAAGCCTATCCGGAATGTTATCAGTCTTGAAGTCTCACACAGTCCACTTGGGAGACTTATCCGGCGTCCCAAAGTAGTTCGAGATCTTGATCTGGACGACCAAGTTTGGGCGGCTGACGCTGATACCCGGTTGAAGAAAAGACCAGTATCGTTTTATTGCCTAATGTCTGTTGCTGACAGCTACACGGACTTCCATATCGATTTCGGAGGCTCTTCTGTGTACTACCATATCCTGCGAGGGACGAAGACGTTCTTCTTCATCCCTCCTGAAGACAGATACCTGAAGAAGTACGAAGAATGGTGCAACTCGGGCTCGCAAAATGAGACTTGGCTGGGAGACCTTTGCGGTGGCAACTGTACAAGAGTTGACCTCCACGAGGGAGACACAGCGTTTATCCCTGCGGGCTGGATCCATTCTGTTTGGACTCCGGAAGATAGCTTGGTAATTGGTGGCAACTATTTGACTCGTCTGGATTACGAGATGCAGCTCAAAGTTGTGAGCATCGAGAAGGCGACTAAAGTGGCTCCCAAATTCCGCTACCCTTATTTCCAGAAGGTCATGTGGTACGCATTGATCAAATACCTTGACGATGATCCTGTACCGGAAGAGGTGTTGGATGACTTCTACGACGACCCTGACTATGTCTTCCTCCGAGCGAATCCAATCTGGCATGAAGTCGGAGAGTTTGAGAATACAGCAGAGCCTGGTGATCCGGCTTACAATTCAAGATATTACCCGAAGTCTGAGGCGAATGGTTGGCCGGCATTAAGAGACTTCCTTTATCGGACAGCCCGGATAGACGCAGGTTTGCCAGTGCCAGATATCACCAAAAAACAGATCGACGCGGTCAAGGCATCCATACCTAAGGGGTATGGGGATCCGCTCATGATGATCAAAATATTCGCAATTTGGTGCGCATGGAAGATTGGCAACACCACCGCACCAGACTGGGTTCACTCGGATAGCATAGCAGAGCTAGAGGGAGGAGAGAAATCCAAAAAGGCCGAGCCATTCCGGGTGCCTGGGGAACGAATTTCGTCTCGGAGAGTTGCGCAGGCTCAAGCCCAGGCTCAGGCTCAGGCTCTGGCGGAGGCAGCACAAGCCCAACCTCGACCACTTGCTCAGACGCCTCCAGCCAAAAATGGATCCAGAGGAAACGGATTGAGAGTCGCCTGTGAACCTTGCCGGAAACGCCGCATAAAATGCCGACACAAGTCAGGTGGCGAAACACCTCGTCGAACGCCAGAGATTCGGCCAAGGAGTTTCTCGAGTGCTGATAATCATTCCGTAACGGGGGCGGTAGCGTTCACAAATGGTGCCATGGGAGACACTGTCTCTCCCGAAGCACGCATATCAGACGGTGTTGGTTCGGAAGTTACACAGCCTGATCCTCAGTCATCGTCGAAGAAAAGCCGGAGCAAAGCCTGTGAGGACTGCAGGAAGAGCAAGGTAAGCGATCCCGATATGGAAACTTGTCTTTTACTCACAAAGTCCAGCGTCGTTGTGTACACGATCAGTATGGCCGCATCGATCCAGCGAAAGTTGCAGAGCCCTCCAAACCTCGTGGATCGGCGAGTGCGAAACGTGCCACCACTGCCAGCGAGGAGTCGAAGCAAATAGAGCCAGAAATTGACAATTTTGAGGATTTAATTGATCCCGCCCTCACCAATGGCGACGCCTCGGACTTAGCCAACGAGGTTGATGAAGAAACTTTTCATACACCCGGACCGGTGAACAACAGGAACCCTGCTGGCGATGGCGAACGTGTCGGGGAGGACGTATCTGCCGCGAACGAGGACGACTCGATATTAATTCCGATCGACCCCGCCTTAGGGACTACGGAGGAAGAAGCGGTACCCATTAAAAGTGAGCATGATCAAGTTGCAGGATCAGTGGATCCAAGCGCCTTGCAACATGACAACAATATTTCCACCCCGAATGCAGGGCAAAACGGCACAGCCGCGAGCGGCGAGCTTTCCGGTCCTTTTACTTGGACGCTTGGATCAAGACAGTCGTCTCGGCAACCCAAACAAGTAGAAAGATACACTCCCGAAGACAAGAAATCTCCCAGCAAGCCATATCCCAAGCCTCAAAGGCACGATCGACGAGCATCGAGCGCTGCGAGCGTGCATACGGTGGTGACGAGTATCAAGACCGAACGCTCATCGAGCAACACTTCGGGGACCACGCACCAAATGGCAGGCATCATGACCAGCAAACGCAGTCCATCCCTGGATGCCCCTGCTCGACCTGTTAGTAGAGGGAGTACGGGCGGAGAGAGTGACGTGAATGCAGACGAGAGGTTCGCTAGAGAACTTCAAGCGGCGGAAAATGGGTTAAGACGTCGGACGAGTATGAGGGCTTAGAGAGGCCTCGGCTGAACACCTGGCAGCCACCTGGGGGCCGCGGCTGATGATGACATGACGAAGGATGACGGCGTTAAGAAGTAACAGAACTTGGGATCCAATGCGATTGGGTGGCGAAAAGCCATTGTGCGCACGCATTGAGAACAAAGGCGCAATATTTTGGTGGCTTGGGGAATTGTCGGGTGTGATATTCGTTCAATAAGATACCCTCAGGAAGCGAAGGATACCTGAGGGCATTCTCGTGAGCTTCCAATGTACAAATTTGCCAAAGTTACTTCGACCTTCTCTTCGTGCATCAGTACTAGGACAAGGAGTATCAGACGGTGCAGCCTCGCACGTGATAAGGAGGTGATCCTAGGCCGAGAAGGACTGACAAGGCCGAGCAGCAAGTGTGGGGTAAAGAGCCAACATAACATCATTGCTCAATCGAATCGCTCACCGAGGGACGATCGTAACATTCCATCTTCCATCTTCCAAATTCCTAGTGTTTCTCTCCTTCTTCGTCACCACTCGTCAACTTGATACCTCTCTTCAGCACTATGCTACAAATGAGTTTGATGTCGTGACCATGGCGAACTTTGTGTACAACAGTCAACTCGTATGTTTGCTGCTCTATCCTTCTCTCCTCGGTTGGCCCGACTTGATTTTCTCGCACCTCCTCTCACTCAATATATGCGAAGCAAAGGCTAACCTCCGTGTGATTCTTGCTGCAGGATGCCTTTGAACTCTTCCATCTGGTCCAAGAAGCAGATGCGACACGCTCGTCAATGCGACCGCCGCGATCTCATGCTCTGGAAGCCCTGGGCCACGCCCTGTCGGGCTCCTTTGGCGCCTCAATCTCAAATGCGGCGCTCTATCCAATTGACCTCATAATAACACGCCTCCAGATCCAGCGCCAACTCCGCAAAGACCAGTCACGTCCTGGCGAGGAAGAGTATAAAGGATTCTTTGATGGCCTACAGAAGATCTACCACAACGAGGGTGGAGTCGCAGGATTATATACGGGCCTGCTACAAGACACGGGCAAGACGATTGCGGATTCTTTTCTGTTCTTTTTGATATATTCCTTTTTAAGGGATCGCCGGATCGCCAAGCATACCAGGTTGAATGGCGGCAAGAAAGTCAGTCTGCCTGCGCTGGAAGAGTTGGGTGTTGGATTCGTTGCTGGGAGTTTAACGAAGTTGGCAACAGCCCCGATTGCCAACATAGTCACAAGGAAACAGGCCGCCGCTCTGCTGAGAGCTTCGGAGGAAGGACAGCAGGAGTCAGCTGGGACGACGCCGACGACGACTCCCACCACCCGACAAATTGCCCAGGACATCCTGTCGGAGAAAGGTCCTTTGGGATTTTGGTCCGGTTATTCGGCGAGTCTGGTTCTCACGCTCAATCCGACAATAACGTTCTTTCTATTTGAAACGCTCAAAAAGCTTCTCCTCCGCAGAGAATCCAGGCAACACCCACCACCTAGCCTCACGTTCCTCTTATCTGCGATCAGCAAAGCTTGTGCGTCTTCAATCACATACCCATTCAGCCTTGCAAAGTCACGCCTCCAGGCCGGTGGCGCCTCCTCGCATAAGGAGGATCAGGACGAAAACGAAGTTATCAGCGAAGACTTCAAACATGAAAGAACTAGGAAAGCCGCACGAGCTACAATCTTCAGTACTGTCCTCACAATCGCGCAGACTGAAGGTGTCGCCGCCCTATACGAGGGGTTACATGTCGAAGTGTTGAGGGCATTCTTCTCCCACGGAATCACCATGCTGGTGAAGCAAATATTTCAACGTTTCCTCGTCAGAGCTTACTACCTTGTGTCGGTTATTCTTGGACGCTACAAGAAGCGCCGTGACGCAAGCGCGAAACGCCTGGCAGAGAAAGCCAAAGTCAGTGTCGAGTACTACAATCTGGCAATGGCCCGGGCGTCCGAAAAGATCGAGGAGGCGGCTGAGAAAGTCAAGGAAAGTGTTGGGAAGAAAGCGAATGAGACAGCAGAATTTGTGGGAGAGTATGTGGAGGAAGATGACGAGTTGGGAGAGAAGTGGAAGGAGCTGTATGGGACGGTGGGGTTGTCCAGGTGGTTCGACAAGGTGAGTGATGAGAGATGAGATGTCTACTCGTGTAGACCAATGTGGGAAGGCTTCTTGGTTCAAGGAATACGTATAGGAAGGGATCTTCAGAGGACCATGTAAAGGCAGAAAATTGGCGGATGGAGGACGGCGTACATTGAGCGGTAGGAGTGCAACATAACAATATCCACAGGTTTGACCGATGGTGTACCAAGACTGAAAACATTGCTTTTCTTGTCTATCTATACTTGACTTTTTGGCCTCCTCTTTTCTCCATCTTTGTCTGTCTCTTACTTTGTGCCACGTCGTCGCCGTCTGCACCGCCTCCAGCCAGTCCTCCCATCATTCCCTTGACGCCCTTCGCAGCCCCGACAATGCAATATACAGCATATGCAGGAACGACCAAATAGAGCCACCATGCACGATTCCCAAAGATCACGACTGTGATGAGATTGATCCAGGTCCAGTACAGAATGTCCCACATGAACTCCGTCAGGCCTTTTGCGTCTAGATCCTCCCCAGCCTTCTTCAAGTCGCCATTAGGATGATATGTCGGACGGGCAAGGACGTCTAGATATACTTCGAGAAATATGGCAGGAGCGCTGAGCAAGAGATAGGGCCACAGGGACAGAGAGCGGCGGAGGGTGAACTTGAGAAAGAGAAACACAATGTGGATTGAGAGGGTTATAAGGTGTGTTTGCCGGAGACGGCCTGTGTTGCGTGTGGCGAGCGATTTGGCAGCTTTCTTTTTTGGAAGTCCTAGTCAGCGACACGAATACAGTGACAGGGACGGGGATTGTCACTCACCTGAGCCATGACTGCGAAGTAAGTGATCAGTTAGGTGGTAGGTGGTGGGGAGAGAATTTGCGCGCCTGCAGAGATGTGCTCGACATGAACCGAAAGGAGTTGAACTGGTGCAGAATATAGATCCCCTACTAGCCTGCAGTAGGTGTTTGTGCCGTAGCAGACTCCAAGAAAGAAACAAAAACAGGACAATCACAACAATCACCTTGTAATCCTCTATTATTGATTGACAATTTGAAGCAGTTGTGAACATTCCCCGCGGTACGGCGGCTACGGTAGACGTGGAGCAGGTTCCAGCCACAGTTTTGCCGGGCCACCCAGGGCACTGCAGGGCTGTCTGGCTGGTCCTCGAGAGCATTCACTAGTAATTATTAAGGCACCGCAGTGTCGGCGCTGCAAACAGAACAACAACACCAGCCCAAACTCACAAGTAACCTGCCGCATTCTATTCTATTGATACTCATCCACAACACCATCTTCACTTCTCCTTCCTTATACATTCTTCTGTCGGCTTTGCGTTCCTTTACTGACCAGACGACGCCTTCCATGCATTAATCCATCTCATCCTGCACCTTGACGGCGGTGGCGCAGTTGTTTTGGACAGAGCAGCCTCTGGGAGGGTGGAACTCATGACCTCTCGATCGCGTCTCCTTCCTACTCCGTGGACCTGAGCACTCTCGCGACATATCTTTCAGCTTCTTTCTCTCGCTCGACTGGCTCGTCGCCTGATCTTGTCATGGCGCCTACACAACCACACATTGCCGCCGCCCAGCTCCGCCAACTGATCTATTACCACCTCGACAACAACCTGCTCAGAAACGCCCTCTTTCTTGCTTCTCGTCTCGTTGCCTATGAACCTCGCTCCCCCGAAGCTGCTTACTTGCTTGCATACTGTCAATTCCAATCGGGCTTTTTGAAGGCTGCGTGGGATACTTCACGCGCCGCAGCTGTTAAAGGTATCCACCTAGGATGTGGCTACATTTTCGCCCAGTGTTCTCTAGAGCTCGGTCGGATCGTGGAAGGTCTCAATGCGTTGGAGAAGTGCAAACACCATTGGCAAAACAGAAACACGTGGGGCCAACACAATGAGTCAAGACGCCAACATCTTCCTGACGCTGCTGCCGTGCTATGTCTCAAAGGGAAGCTCTGGAAGGCGCACAAAAACGTGGATATGGCTGTGGAGTGCTGGGCGGCGTCCCTGAAACTGAACCCATTCATGTGGGATGCATTTATGGGATTATGTGATGCTGGAGCGAAGATCAGTGTACCCAACATCTATAAGCTGAACAATGAGATGGTAGCAGCGACACATTCAGCCCAGCAGCAGAGCGCAAGAGTTGAAAATGCGCCGGCGGAGAGGGTACCGGGCATGATTTCGCAAGCACCATCAGATCCATTCGTTTCGACGACGCAAAAGTCAAGCACGCAGCAGCACCCGGCAAACTCAGTGCTATGGGAAAAGCTTAATGGCAGCAAGATGAGCGTCAACACGGTCAGCACAATTTTGGACGAGGAGGGTCTTGCCACTCCGTCAACAGACGCAGACGGGGACGAGGGTGTCGTTCAGGGGGCCCAAGCTAACAACCATTATCACGAAGCTCCACCAGCACCCATCAGAAAAGCTAAGACCTTGACCGAAACATCCGCAGACCCTCCCCCTAGGTGGAAATCAGGATCTACTAGGATGAGGGCAAAGGCAAAGGGTGCATCGGATGATTCAACCACTGTCTTGCAAGATCCTCCGCAGCCACTGCTAGCAGCACCTTCTAAGAGAACAGTTTCAGGTCAGCCTGCACCAACATCATCTCATGCTGCTCCTTCAAGTATCACCGAGGGAACGAGAAGAAGTAACCGGCTATTGAACACAACGAGACCACCTAGCGCGACTAGTACAACTGGGAGCAAGATTTCGTCCCTGGCAAACACGCTCGGCCTCCGAGAAGGACGAGATATCAAGAAAGCCAAAGCCCCAGCTGCGAAGGGCAGAACTGCCAATGCGTCAACGGTAGGGAGAGTCGTGAGCGGAAATAGAACCAGGACCGGGTCGGCAGACCAAATGGACGTGGACTCGAAAGAACAGAAAAACACTCATGCAAACGCACCTCCGGTACCACCTCTGCCAAACCACAAAACACGAGCACCATCCACTGCGGACCGAGAATTAGAAGCTCTCCAAACTCTTCTGGATCTATGTGGGAGGATCGCTTCGGCGCAACTCTGCCTGGCTAACTATGACTGCCAAACCGCCATCCAGATGTACAATGCTCTTCCTTCGTCACAACGCGAGACACCTTTTATCCTGAGCCAAATCGCAAAGGCCTATTACGAACAAGCGTCGTACGCCGAGGCTGAGAAATTCTTCATCCGCGTCCGACAACTTGCGCCTACTCGGCTCGAAGACATGGAAGTCTACTCGACAGTCCTCTGGCACTTGAAATCAGATATTGAACTTGCCTACCTGGCACACGAGCTTATCGAGATTGATCGGTTATCGCCTCAAGCGTGGTGCGCCATCGGGAATTCCTTCTCTCTCCAGCGGGAACACGAACAAGCATTGAAATGCTTCAAGCGCTCCACTCAACTGGACCCGCAGTTCGCGTACGGATTCACGCTCCAAGGGCATGAATACATTGCCAATGAGGAATTTGAAAAAGCCCTTGAAGCCTATCGAGCCGCGATTGCTGCAGATGGGAGACATTACAATGCATGGTACGGGCTAGGGAAAGTGTACGAGAAAATGGGCAAGTGGAATATTGCAGAGCAGCATTATCGGACGGCAGCGAAGATCAATCCTACCAACGCGGTGTTGATTTGTTGCATTGGCCTGGTCTTGGAAAAACAGAAACATCCAGATGATGCGCTACTCATGTACAGTCGCGCATGTAGCCTCGCTCCTCAATCGGCCCTAAGTCGATTCAAGAAAGCACGATGTTTGATGAGCTTAGGGCGTCCGCGGGAAGCGCTTGCCGAATTGATGATATTAAGGGATGTAGTCCCGGACGAGGCGAATGTGTGGTTTTTGATGGGACGCCTTTACAAGACCTTGAGAGACAAAGGAAATGCTGTGCGGGCCTTCACCATGGCATTGAACTTGGATCCAAAGGTATGCTTTACAAGATTTGCATGATGCGAAGGTGACTAACTTGGAATTAGGCTGCGCAATACATCAAAGACGCCATGGAGAGTTTGGACGATGACGACGAGGATTATGACGAGGATGAAGATATGGAATGATGATGATCTTGATGCTTCCTTCTCGTCCCCAACGTGGTCTGCCTACCTCCTTAAATGGACCCGAGGGGAGGTATCATCTGGCTGATGAGACCTGCCGTCGTCAGATTCGGTAATGTGTTATGGGTTACTACCAAACGTCCAGAAATTCCGTCCTTATTGCCACGGTGAGCGCTTGGTACTTATTGAGTTTAGCATTTTAATGTTTACTGGACAGTTCATGGGTTGGTTCATTCGATGAATCCGAACCGTGGAGTTTTGAGGATGCCGCGACACATGTGGTTACGGAAGAAACGAAGAAGAGAAGAAAAGAATGGGAAGGGATATGTCCGTTTGGCAGCAGAAGCACCTGACGCGCTGCTGGAAGAGACGCTTTGGAGTCAGGCTCTGAGGTTCTGGTTTCGGATTGTTTGACTCACAGCAAAACAATCCTCTCGACGCCCTTTTCTGGTCTTTTCTGTGTTGGAACGGGAGACGCCTAATCACTTGGGAATGTGATTGTGCTTTCTGCACAGGCACCTGCACAGGCACAGGCACTGGTGGCGGGTTTACGGGTCTGTGTTGAAAACAACGTCTAAGGATGTTTTATGGAAGCGGAGTTGTGGATTTGCGAGCATGACTTTTTACCCGGCAGGACTGGAAGCCCCAGCAGCGTCTTTGTACTTTTTTTTTGCATTTTACCGGGGGTGGGCAATGAATGTGAGGATGGGAGGAGCAAGGCATAGCATAGCATAGCATGCATGGTATGGAATTGGCATTGGCATTGGCATTGGCATTGGCATGGGACATGCATGGGTATGGTTAGTGCTCGTGGTATGGCAATAGCATTCATTATGCATGCATTGGTTAGCCATAGCGACAACATGCACATAAGCACAACCCTAAAAGGGCATACATACACAGTTTACACTTTGCAGTCTACAGTTTGTGTCTGTATCTGTGTCTGTAGTCTACGAGGTCGAGCTTTACAAAGGTCCCCTGAACAGAACCGACAAGACGGAACGAACGCTCGCGTACCTTATCTATATATCCTATCTTACATCATATCTATCTGTCGATCTATCTCTCTATCTTATCCATACCTCTCTGCCCTATGTATGTGTGTGTACACTTTCTTGCAGTGAATAGACGTCTAATCAATCGGATACTCCGGGGGTCGGTTTCTATTCCAATCAACAGGTGGTAGGTAGGTAGGTAGGTAGTATTATGTTTGGTATAGCGAAAAGAAAAAAACAAAAACAAAAAAAAACAAAAAAAACCACCAAAAAACATATCGAGTACATGTGTACTGTACTGTACGAGGTATACTGTGAGTAGACAGACGGTAACAACAGCATAGATACAAACATCCATACATCCATATAGACATACAGACATACAAACATAGCATAGAGACAGACAAACAGACAGACAGAAAGGTGGTATCATTGGCACGGATAGAAAACGCCGATAACAACCCATCCACACGGATTCCAATACTAGCAAAGACTTGATTGACACAGGCAGACAAGACAGGCCACGAAGAGAGAGAGAGAGATAGAGATTACCACCGTCGATATACAGTCACACTTTCTCCGACTCCCCCCGGTAGCCCCGACAACTGCTCCAACTCCAGCTTCCTTCGAGCTTGTTGACCTCGAACTTCGGACTCGTCAACTGTGCAAATACTTTTGGTTCAGGTCGAGGGAGGCGACTTGGTCTCGTTCTTCACATCGATTCATCATGTCGTATTCGTCCATTCTTCTCCTCCAGCGCTTGTCACACACTCCCCCAGACTTGCCCCAGTCTCTTTCTAGATTCTTCCACCTAGTCGCCTGCTCATTCACAACTCGTCCTTCACATACTTGGTCGCGCTGCTCGCCGACTCACTCACCACGCTGGCTATGCTTTCCACGCTTTCGCTCACTGCACTCGCTGCGTCCGTCGCGCTCTCAGCCGCTTCTCTTGCTAGAGCAGCAATCCTGCTATTCGCACTCTCGACGGCTTCAAAGATCTGTGAGTTGATACTTTCCATATAACTCTGCTCAGGACCATAAATAGCCTGCGAGACCTTGGCAGTGAGACTCTCGACATTATCGCTGACTGCGGAAACCGCTGCTGCCGCATTCTCCGACACTATGGACGACGCAGATGCGTATGTATCGGCCGCCGCACTGGTCAATGATTCAACTGTCCCTGTAGGCGTCCCATAAATAGCAATGCTCACGGCATCCTGCGCACTCTTTGCCAATTCCGCAAACGAGGAAGACGCAGCCTCTGCATAACCAACGGGAGTACCATAGATGGCTTCACTGACTGCCACGCTGGCTGACGAGTAACTATCAGCCACAACCGAGGTTGCTTGTTCGAGTCTTCCTTTTGGTGTGCCATACACCTGTGCACTTGCTGCATCGACTGCGGCGTTCAGTTGTTCTGTTACTGAATCCAAAATAGACGAGACTTCTGGAGGAGGGGTGAAGTAGGAAGAGGCGACGGAGGAAACAGAGGATGCCATGGATGAGACTGAGCTGTACGCCTCGCCTGCCAAACTAGACGCCGAACTGTACCCTGTGTAGTAGGCGGAGCTGAGGCGACTCATGACCGACTCAGTGAAATCAGGTTCTTTGCCCACTATCAACTCCGAGACGTACGATTGGATGACGACGTACTGATCGTTCGCAAAGTCCGTGACCTGGGCAGAATATTCTCCAGCTTGGGTTGCGAAATTTTCATAGAAGGGCTTGGGAGTTCCGTAAATCTGTTCGCTCGCCTTCGCGACCAGGGCTTGCCAGTTTTCAGATGCCACGCTGGAAATCGATTCAACGGAGCCAGTTGGAGCACCGTATACGGCTGTGCTGGCCGCGTAGCTTGCTGCAGAGAGAGATGAAGAAGCGGCAGCGATCGCAGCATCATACTGTGAAGAGATAGAATCGAGTACACTCTGTGCTGGGGCCGTCTCCTTTTTGCCCATTGCCGATGATGCCGAGTCCAACAATGCGGACATCTGAGAAGCAGCCGCCGAGGAAGCCACTGCATATTGTGACGATGCCGCATGCAAAGCACTCTGATAGTAAGGGACAGGAGTGCCGTAAATGGCTGTGCTCGCCGCATAGCTTGCTGCGGAGAGAGAGGACGAGGCGGCAGAAATGGCGGCGTCATATTGTGACGAAATAGAGTCAAGGACGCTCTGTGCCGGAGAAGTCTCCTCTTCACCAAGGACAGAGGAGGCTGATTCGAGCATTTGTGACAATTGGGAAGAGGCGGCGGCGGTAGCAACGACATACTGCGACGATGCGGTCTCCAAAGCAGCCTGGTAGAACGGGGCAGGAGTGCCATAAACGGCAGTGCTGGCAGCATATGAAGCAGATGACAGCGAGGACGAGGCGGCACCAACGGCACTTGAGTAAGCTGCTACGGCTTCATCCCATAGGCTCTGTACCGTTGTGCCCGAGGATGATTTGAATGCGTCCAGACTCGAAGCAGCTGCTGAAGAGGCTTCCGAGTATTGGGATGCGGCTGCGTCAAGGAGGCTCTGGTACGCAGGCACCGGTGTCCCATAGATCCCAACAGATACCACGCTGGACACGCTGCTCAGTACAGGTGTTGGTGTCCCGTAGATCGCACTCGAAGCTGCCGCAATAAAGTCATCATACTGCTCGTGCGCTAGCCCAACGGCAGCATAGTAGTTCTTTCTCGCCTCTTGGAGATATCTCGCATGGGCAGGGGTAGGCGTAGCTCCGACAGCAACCTTAGCCTTCGAGTATTGAGCCGAAGCTGCAGCCAAAGAGTCTTGCAAAATTGACGATGCCATAGACGAGACAGACTCAAGAGGGTTGGTCTCCGGAAGTGCACTGGATGCTGACTTGCGGGCTGATTCAAGTCTACCGCTTGCAGCAGCCACGGCACCCGAATAAGCTGACTCGATTGAGGAAAACATTTGCTCATGAACAGGTTTCGGGGTTCCAGAGATCTGCTGAGAAGCGATCGATTTTGCGGCGTTGTAGTTATCCTCGGCTCTGCTGACGGCCTCGTTGTAGAGGGAGCTGGCTTGCAGAAACAACGACTCGGTGACAGGGGTTGGCGTTCCGAAGATGATTGAACTCGCTGCCGCCACGGCTTGCTCATATTGTTCAGATGCGGCGCTTGCAAGGCTTTCAGCTGTGCCAGTAGGCGTGCCGTACAAGGCGTTGGAGGCCGCTGCTAGAGCGCTGGAATACTGCTCACTCGCGACAGATGTGATACTCTCCACCTTGCCTTGAGATGTTCCGAACATGGCTTCAGATACTGCGCGGCTAACCTCTGCATAGCGATCACCGGCGTCATTGATCACGCTTTGAATGTTCTCGGAGAAAGTCGACTCCTCGCTATTGTCAAAAACGTCATCCAGAATAGGTATCGAGCCCTTCACCTCTGAAGCCATTGCACCTCCAAAGACTTTCGATACTCTGGTGGTTGCTGAATCTATAGCCGCGCTTACTGAAGGGAGTTCATTTGTTGATGATGAAGCAATGGACTCGAATGACGATGTCCCAGAACTTGCCGACTCTATCACATCTTCCGTGAAGTCCGAAACAGTCTCCTCTGCCTCAGAGAGCAGGGATTCAACCGTCACAGGAGTGCCTTCAACAACAGTTCCGGTTGCAGATTCGTACGCCTCTCCGGCAGCGGCACTGACATCAGACACGAGTGATTCAACAGGCTCCGCAATAGAAGATTCCAGCATGGAAGAGACTGACGAAATAGCATCGCCCGCAAACTCGCTGGCTGTCGACGTCGCGGACTCGACGGTGCCAGTACTGGTTCCTAGGGCCGCAGAGGATGCAGATGAGACTGCTACGGTAGCAGCGTCACTTCCCTGTGATAAAACAGAGCTGGCCGCCTCCACAGCTTCCGAGGGTGCGCCTCGAAGCTCCGAGACCAAACTGGACGCAGCTGAAACCGCCTCTGCCGGCATCGTTCGAGTTTCAAAATCGTCCGAGGAATCGCGGGCTTTCAGTTTCCATTGAGCAACACTTTTGAGTCTGACCAGTTCTTTCGCAGCGTCTTCGGTCATTGCCATGCATTCTTCCAGGATTTGTCGAGCCGTCTCAATTGCTGCTTCCGCTTCTGGACTCTTCATGGCCACGTCTTGGACCTCAATTTTCCATTCGTCGAGCGTCTTTCGGAGCTCGTGAAATTTCTGCCAATGTTTGTAGGTAACTCCTTCCATCCATGACCAGCGCATTCCAACCTCTTGGAGCCCGATGTCTTTGATACCATCTAAGACTTCCAATGTAGAGGCGGAGGCAGCCTCGAGTCTTTGGATCAAGCCTTGTTCAAAGCCCTGAGACCAGTTTCGGACATTTTGGGCGCGTCCCTTGATTTCAGCGCCCGAAGATCTGATTGATCCGAGAATGTCTTCTGCTGCCTTCTTCACAGCCTCCGCACTCGCATCGTCAGGGAGTGACGCAACGGTTGACTTGATCTTCGCTTTGACATTCTCCAACTCGTTTTCTACGGTCTTCTGCAAAGCGTTCGCCAATCCTCGACCAACTCCGTCAATGTCACTCTTGACAAGACTGTCGACGATGGACTCAACCCGTTCTCGTAGATCATCGCTGCCCTTGTCAGCCGCAACAGCAAATTTCTTTTGCCATGTTCGAAGGTCTTCAGCAATTTGCTCCTCTGTAGCAATAGGATATTCAACTGGCCGCTTCACACGTTCAACAGGAGTCGGCTCGGCTTCTTGAGATGTAGTCGTAGTAGAGGATTCTGTTTCGTCTTCGGAATCAAACAGAGCATACACATCATCCATTGTGTCCGTAGTCGCGCTTGGAGTGGCGGAGGCGACGTAGGTTGACTGGGTGTTATCTACCTCGTCCATGGCGGCTTTCAACTGGCGACTCTCCCGATACTTGGCAATCCTCTCATTGATCATGACCAGCTGAGGCCGAACATTATCGATGTAAAGACCTTTTACAAAGGGCCAGAACGTGCCGTCCATGAAAATGACGAGATCCGACCATGCATGTCGCAGCAGAGGATATGCAGTGTTCAATGCGAAATCTTGACTGAGACTGTATGCTTTATTTAGATGTGGCAGGGAGTATTCCACTGCCGGAAGAAGATGCTGTTGGTAGACTCGATAGACTTGATCTCGTGCTGGGGCGTAGTAGGGCGCAGTCTGTGCGATGACTTGGTCGACATGGGGTCCTATATTCTTCTCGTAGAACCTGGCAGCATTTCCCCGTGCCAGGTTAATTTGAGGCATGACGGCCTTTTCCCATTGCGCTTGAGAGTATGCCTTTGCGGCGTCGATCCGCGGAGCAGCATATTTCTCATAATTGACGACAGCGATTTTGGTCGCAGGTCGCACCACTCGGCTTTTCACTAGGTGTGCATATGGCTCAGCTTTAGCAACGTAAGGAGCTGCATATTCATCGTAATATGGTTGCAGATGAGGTTGGATGTATTCCTTTGCTGAAAGGTACGTTTCACATATTCGTGG
The DNA here is from genome assembly GCF_001642475.1 of Fonsecaea monophora. Classification (NCBI taxonomy): domain Eukaryota; kingdom Fungi; phylum Ascomycota; class Eurotiomycetes; order Chaetothyriales; family Herpotrichiellaceae; genus Fonsecaea; species Fonsecaea monophora. The sequence continues at coordinate 271,266 of NW_019173935.1, read as the reverse complement.
AGAGGTATCGGTGAGGGTAGTCCGCGAAGAGGGACAGCTGAAGAGGATAGTGAGGAGGCAGTACCATATGGCAAGCCTACGGAGCAGTCAGAAGTCATCCTTTGACAAATGGATTGATTGTTAGACATACCTTGCCGAGGTGTTGAATAACCAAGAGGTCCAGCTCCGGCGAGAGCGTTGGCGACCAGGTTGTCGTGCAGGCGGTCCTACAGCGTGCCCATTGGGTCTGTCTTTGACACTCTCTATAGGTCTTCCATTCTCAACAACTGCCATCGCAGCTGATACGACTTTGAGGGTTGGTCCTCACTCCCACCCAGTGTGCTGATTGGACTGCCAACCTTTTGGAGAAGGAAGGTACTTCGGCCAGTGCTGGATGAGCAAATAGCAGCACCCCAAATGCCACCGATAGACCTGCACGACGTACTAGGAAGAAGGGACGTAGACAGGAATTATGGAAAGAGATGAAGATTTCAGAGCGAATCTCTGTGGTGTGAGAATGATGGCCGAGGAAGAGTGGTGAACGGGATGACCAGGTAAATGGTAGCTCAATTGCCGTCTTTCGAAAATTATGGAGGATGTCTGGGGGTGAGGAGACTTTGTGAAGCCTGCAAGCGAGTTAGACTTGCAGGGGGCAGTTCAAGCGTCAAGCTTGCGAGGCACAACTTGCAGCCAACTGCGTCACCCAGCACCAAAGTTGCATAAAACCTGCGACGCGGAGGGTAGCAACCAGTCACCACCAGGTAAGAGGCGAAGCACGGATGGCCAACCCCCAAGAACAAAGGGACCAGGGAGAAGGTGTTTGTGATAACCAGGAGATTAAGCTGTCAGATCGACAGTTGTATCTTCGATGAGAATGGATTCTTGGTGAAGGTCTGTCCCAGATCGGAGACGACAATGATGTCAACTGTGCACATGCTCCGCGGGCTCAATTCGATGACAACCAACGGAACGGGCGACGGTGGCTCTCAGTGGTGGATGGATGGTGCATGTCATACCGAGTCCAGGTGTGGGATGGACGGGGTGGCAAGGTGGATTGTGGGATATGTGGCTTTGCGGCTTTTGCTTGGCTGCGTGCCTGCGCTGGACAGCCACAGACGTGGTAACCCACCGTAGTTGTATAATGTCGCCTGTAAAATGCACCGTACCAATGCTTCCACGTGACCTTCACGCACGTATCTCATGGTCCCTTCCACCATGCCTCAAGAATACCGAAAGACACCATTCTCTTTGACCAAGGGTCGTGTTTGTATTTATATGCCTGAATCTTCTATCTCTAGAGCAAATCATGACTCATGTTCATACCTTCGCCACGCCCTGCTTGAACAGACACAGCGCTCTCATACTCACAAAGCTATCTCCTTGCCTTTCCCGTTTGACAAAGCCTCACTCCTCCACCTTGGCTTTGGTTCATGAAAATTATGTAACCTCTCACCGATCAAGTACACTTCGTCCCTGATCTTGATCCTCCAGCTCTCCAGTTTTCTCCTTATGTATAGCAATCCTACATAATTGACCATCAAGCACAAGAAAAGCGGATACGCAAAACGGTACATCCGAATTTGCCTTCCTCGATCGGAAATGTGGAAGATGCCGATGATGGCCCTCATGCAAGTAAGAGGTGCAATAAGGAGTGTGATACAGATGATCGTAGCCGGGAGAACGAAGGCGCGGGACGCGAGAGGGATGTCGGCGTGGAAAATGCCGTTGCGAATGATCCCGCGAAGAGCTCTGGCCGGCCGCACAGTAGGTGGGAGGACGTGAGCCAGGATGCGGGAGATCAGGCGTAGGAAAACGAGGCCGATAGTCCATGATTGGAGGATGAATATCGTGGCTGGCGGGAAAGGCTTGGTGGTTGCTGGTCCAGCCGAAACCGTCGGGGCCGAAGACGAGGGCGGTGAAGAGTCGCGGTTGAGCTTTTGATGACTGAGGACTTCGAGCAGGTCAAAGATCGGAATGTGAATGTACAGCTCTACCACCAGAGAGACGACGAACGGAAGAATGAGGGTGGTGAATATCCCAAGGTATGTCAGGCCAAGGACATGCAGCACCGAAGCGAGAAACTGCTTTCCGGACCATTTGAATTTCTTTTGCAGATAAGTTCGAGCCGGTCCGGCGTAGGCGATTGCATACCCGACCGCTGCAAAAATGTGAATACCAATGGTGAAAGCATATAGATCATTTGGTGGTTGAGTAGATTGCGAGAGGACTCGAGTCAGTTTGCGACCGACAATGAGAGGTCCCACAGTGAACGCGGAGCCAGTCAAGGCGGCGAAGAACCACAACAGGATCACAAACGATGTAATTCGAGCTTGGAAGTTCGGAGGAAGATAGACCTTGGTGAATTGAGGGTTTTTCTTGCCATGAGGGGCGAAGAATAACTCTGGCGCACCATCCACCCTCTCATTGTCTTCTGTCACTTCAAGAAAGACTTGTCGGCCCTTGGCGATGCGCACAGAGTCGGATGCAGGTGCTCGAACATAGCGTCCGTCACGTTTCGGTTCTGCCGCCGCATCTTTGGTGAATAGGTTCCACGGAAAACGGTTGGAGTGGCTGAAGGTTTCTTCTTTGCGTTCCTCCCCGAAAAGAAAGTTGGTCAATCTCAACCACCTGGCACATCCCCGAAACCACCACTGATACATTGCGGAGATCTTTTTCGATGGCTCGGCCCGGCGCAAAACAAATGGAAGTAGAAAATTGTAAAAGATGATGTCGACCGGGAACGACAGCCTGGGTTCCGGAGTCGACCATTGAATCGGGAGAACGACGCCAAACCAATCTATCGACCATACCACGCCCCCAAGACAGACAATAACCAGGCCACCATATACCAACGCCGAGAATGCAATTTTGCCCAGTTGTGCTGGGACTGGTCGCTCTAGAACATCGCGCACCGGGTGAAACGTCGGATCGTCAGGATCTCGAATAAAATACAGGACTCCTTTTCGCATAATTTTCCGGCATATTGATACAAAGAGGGCGAAATGAAACATGTAACAGGTTCCGATGAACCAGTGAATGAATATTCCGGTCAAAGGGGTGCGCATCAGGAAGGCGATGCGACTAGCAACAGTGGCGTCGGCAAACAGGGGAAGAAGCGCCAGATCCAGGAGCAGTCCACAGTACAAAGGAAAGACCAGCATTTCGATACCGATGATGACAATGACTTTCATCACTCCACCTGCTTGTCGTAGCGAGTCCGCAAAATAGCCCTCGACCCTTTCGCCTTCTTTCAAGCCAAGGATGAGATGAGCAATCTCGAGGAAGACGATTCCAGCAATGGCGAAAAACGCATAACCAAGCAAAATTGTGAGGATTCGGTCTTCTGTGCCCCATTCAGCCAAAGAAGGATTCATCCCATCTCCGTTGCCAGAGGATGGCGAGCCCAGATCCGTGGACAGGGAACGCAGATAGTTCGTCGCATATTCACAGAGCTGAGGGATCTTCGCAAGTTGAGTAGGAATAGATCTCAAGGCATACCAGAAGGAGGTCAACATGGTATCCGAACTCTGGCTGTTCCTAGTCAACATTGTTTGACCCTGGGCGAGCGTAAAAGCGATCCACTGGACTGCTGTATATAGGCCGGTCTTGAAAGAGATGAGTGCTTGGTGTGACTGCATCGAAAACGTCGGCAAGTCGGGCTTGAGGCTAAGAACTGCAGCGGAGAGAGTTTTTTCCAAGCGCAGACCGCTCTTCTGACTCAGATCAAGGCTGAAGCCTTCCAATGTGGTGGTGTCGATGATGCCGCCGAGTCGTGGCATGGCTAGAGACATCATAGTTTGCATGATTTTTATAGGCTGGTTCAGGAGAAAGCCGGTCAGGCCGACCACGAAGAAAATGATATCAACCACAATATCCGCCGTTCGTGATAGGACGAATAGTGGCGCCTTCACCAACATGCTGGTAGGACTTGAGAGAAACAACAGTGCAATCTTGCCCCATATATAAGGACACCAGACACTAGCCGCCAAGGTCACCGTGATGAGGAACAGGGAGAAGATGACATTCTGAACCATGCCAAAAATCGGTCCTTCCATGCCAAGAAGTTCCAGGATGCCATCAAGATCTTCTGCGTCGTCTTGATTAGCCTCATTGAGATCGACTCCAAAGAGCATGTTAGGCTCCCTCGCTTCTGCAGGTCCAGCAGGTTGTGCCTCGATGGCAATAGGAAGCGCTTGGGCAGGTCCCGCATCTCGGTTTTGGATCGGAACGAAGGGAGCTTCTGCATCGACATCTTCCACAATGCGTTCCTCGTCCTGGTCCTCTGCGCGTGGGGCATCGCCAGGCTCTGCACGAGGCTGTTCGTCGGCCTCAAAATCCGTGTGCCAGAGCCAATATGATATCTTTCCCCATAACGGGGTATCCTCAAGCGGATTTTCGTCCCCAGATATGGGAACTTCCTCAGCCTGAACATCATCTGCAATGTTGAATGGGACTTCCTGGCCTTCACCATCAAATGCGGCAGCCCCTGACGGCAGAAGTTGTTCCGCATCATTCGAATCGGGTGTGGGTATGGCGGGTGCATCTGAATCAGACTCATGTTGATCAATGCTCGAGACCGATAGTCCATTCGGTGCATCGTCACCCACATCTGACACCTCTGCAAACGACACTCTCCGGCTAGAAGTCTCTGCTGGTTCCAATTCTTCTTGTCTGAATGGCCGATACTCTGAGAACTGCAGTCCTTCAGATTCGGAGATCTCGGAAGTATCTTCAGGATACCAGTAGCGCTCCATACGGATGGGAGAGTCCTCGCCACCATCCGCATCGACGAGAGGAGGACTTGGAGTCACTAACGGAAGATAGTGATTAGCTTCGGTGTCGTCAGCGCTGTGTCTTCTAAATAGTTGATTCCAAGGTTCATTTGTATCCACATCGTTCCCCCTTGGATTTCGCCAGCGACCAGGCTGCTCCTGAGCAGTGCCGGCAATAGCTGATGAGCTCTGCGACCTAGTCCTGAAAATTGGTCTTTCAAATTCAGGTCCAGTTCCACTAGACACATCATCGTCCGTAAGAGCATGACGTGGGGACAGCGTTGGCGGTGTCGTTTCCTCTCGAGGCGTTTCAGCTGCAAGACGCTCTAGGGCTGCTATCTCATCCGCGATGTTGTTGCCGAAACGAGGAACGCGGTGTTGGTTAGGAGGTGGTCTAGGCGGAGCTACCTGATCAGGAGGTAACTGTGCTGCCAGATCCTCCATGGCAGCTATTTCGTCTGCGACATTATCCCCAGCACGGGGGACACGCGGTAGATGGGCAGGCAGATGTGGTCTCGCGTCGTCAGCCTGAGCATTTTCGTCCGGGTCGGGCATATTCAGGATCGGCTGTTGATTGATGACCCATTCTCGGATCAAAAAGACGAGGATGAATGCGGCAACCAGCAAGACACAGATCAGCTGGCCTTCGATCACGTCGACCGTGATATGGTTAGCCAAAGGAGAACTGGACCATGACGATATAAATTGAACATCGGATAACAGTGACGGATGCCTCCTGGTCGTTGGAGAAAATTCCCCGACGGAAATCTGGTCTTGTCCAGGGGTATCGGTTTGTCTCAAACGTAGGGTGAAGACGGATAGGATGAAGCGAAGTATTTTGCCAAACACGCTTTGACCAGAAAACAGCCGCGCAATGTCAGCCAAAGAAATCTGCATCGGAGGAAACACCAGTTTTATCTTCTCAAGTTGTTCAGGAACAGTGAAGTTCAGGGAGGCGGCAAGCGAGGCTCCAGGGCTGGCATCCGTGCCGTTTGTATTCGACGAACGGTCGGATATGGCTTGTATGTTGGACTCATCCACCCAGTCCCCATCTGCAAGCCAGAACAAGCCTCTCCATATCTGCCGAATGCACCAAGGCAAACAGCAGGTCCAGATGATGCTCACCAGCAAGTAGCGGGACCAGCGAGCAAACTCGGTCGCCCCATGACGAGCCAGTTGGCGCAGAAAGAGGGGAAACGGCAGGGTGGCGGGCATGGACCGGTCATAGAGTTTGGTGAATCGAAAAGAAGTCTTGCACAACTCGCAGTATTTCTTCTGGGAATGCGAGAGCCACTCCATCAGGCATTCTTGGTGGACGAATTTGATGCTGCCAGAGCATTTGCACGGATAGTATAGAGGTTGTGTGCTGGTGCCTTCGCCCCGGCAAATACGACAGTAGTCCTGTCCTTCTTCATGGCCCGTTGTCCCGACAGAGGTCCTGCGAGTGGCGATACGAGGCAGGGGGTTGGGATGTCTCTCTTCGAAAGGATCGAGCGGCATTTTGTCTTGTACCGACAGGATTGGAATTCGGAGGGTGTTTCAACGATTTGCATGTCGGCCAGGCGATGCAACTCAAGCCATCGCCGGGTAAAGAGGGAGGGAGGAAAAGGCGATGACAGTTTCAAGTTGTCACTGTCTCTACTGTCAGCAAACGAAAAGCCTCGGGGCGGAAGGTGAAGATTTGGCGGGTTGTTTCTTGAATAGACAAACGGGTTGAGGATGCAGCGCAGTCTAGGCGCAATGTCAGTGATGCCCAGTTCCGGTGCTAATGATCGTCTCCGGTCTGTCACGTGCTGTCAATTGCCACTACAGTGGAGCATATTGTAACTGCGTCCAAGTCACTGACTTCAATGCTGGTCTGTGCGTCTCACTCCCTTTGTTCGAGGAAGACTCCTTCCTAGGATGAGCTTCATCCTTGCTCTGCCTTGTACCCTACACGCTATGTTCACCCGATGTCACCAAGTAAGGAGCCCTTCAGCTCCCAAGCAGGCGAGATACGAGGAACTCGGGACTAATTGGACAACCGATGACTCTCGCCTACAAGGTGGGAGGCCTCATTTCTCCCTTTGCAGATAAAACATGCCCTCTCCGCTTTCCTCTGCCTCCAGAAATGTCCCTCATGCGTGCATCTTTTCACAGCGATGGTTGAGAGTCTAGAACGTGTCATTGGCCCCGGGAACGGCTCTCCGATCAGGATCTCAATAACTCGACCTGCAAACGGCCTCCGTTTTCCAAGCTTTGTCTGTCCAGCAAAATAGCAGTAGGGAGTTCCCGTGCGATGGCTGATCCAGTATTGCCGAAACGGCGGAAAGCATGGCACCCCAAGGCGAGGACAGGGTGCAAAACCTGCAAAGCCCGCCATGTGAGATGTAGCGAGGAGAAACCGCAGTGTCAACGGTATCACAAGCTGCCGCTCCCGCTGCCTAGATTGACTGGCTAACCAGCTAGATTTGTAGTTGCATCAAACTGGGCAAAGTCTGTGGCGGCTATGCGGACAACCCGAAACCTTGGATATTTGAACCTTGGAGCGAACGTTCCGGTCATTATCGCGGGAGTCAATCCGCGAATGATGCTTTGGAAGGACCTATAACCATTGTGTCGCTGTATGATGGCGTGTTTACATCTCCCTATTCGACTGCCGAAGCTCAGACAGCCTTGGATTTCTGGCTCCGATTGACCACTCCAGGGGGCACCGATTGTCCGGCGGATGCGATACGAAACACTCTCGGGCGGTATATTCCACAAGCTGCATGGCATCTTGATGTCGTAAGGCATAGCCTGCTCTCTGCTGCATCAACGGCACTGGTGCTTGAGGCTCGAGCGTCGAATTGGAGCCTAGAATTGCAGTCAATTCTCTCTAAGCAGTCAGTTGTCCACATGCATCTGGCCATACAAGCCGTCCTCAAGGAGAGACAACCGTCGTTATCCACAGTGCTGGCCGCAGTGATGATCGCTGTTGTCTGTGTCTGGACCGGACGCTGGGAGGAATACAATCGACACATCAATCACTGCCGTACTCTCGGTCGCGCGGTCCGTGCGAAGGGCGAGTTTGTTGACGCAGATCTGTTGATTTCTATCGACACCATGTTCCAGGTCCTACAACCATTCCCACCGGTCTCCACCGTGACGAAGGAATCTCGACTGGAGTATGTGGTCGCCGTCCTCACCGCAGCCAAGGCATGGTTTGATGATTCCCTCCCCGAGCTCGAGGAAACATCTGTGTGTGAGCCTTTGAAGACTGCATTACGCGCTTACCGCACGAGGACGATGTGGACGTTGCGTCACTGGCAGAAGTTCGACGGTCAGGGTAAATCACATGCCCACTTTGCCAGCCTCACACAGTCGCCCTTTGGCCCAGCGGTAAGGCATGTGCAACAGTATATCAACGACCACACCGACTTCGACCTGGGCTTGCTCACGACACAGCTCACGCTCGGCTTCAAGTCGACTCTACTATATGGGGCCTGCGGGAACGCTCAGAGAATGCGGGAGACGGCCATCGCTTGCCACGCTCCGATTGTGATATTGGCCTCTGATTCTCTCTGAAGTGAACTGTCGTCGTCGGTGGAGGCGGTCAGGGACGAGACACCGCCGCAGTGAAAAGCTTTTTCATGCTAGGCTACCAAGCTCATCGCGTCGTTGAATACTCTCGCTGGTCCTAGTATATTGAAGAAGATAAAAAGGTGTGAGGTTCTCTTGAGCAGTACATAGTCGTAGCGGTGCTAACAATATCCGAAAACTTCCTGTCATCCATCCCATCATGTAATCCCATCGTCCACCATCCATGTCACTTTGATGTAGGATCTGAAATCCAAGTAGCAGCAGCCGCGTGCGCTCAACCAGACATCATTCAAGCAAAATCTATATAGGTGTCCCGTAACATTCGTTCGTACTTCATTGCATGGTAGTCGGTACATAAAAAACGACAAATGGAATCTAGAATCTAGATCATGACCGTCACATCCCATCCCAACCTAGACCAAAAACTTGGGACGTTTATCCCTTTCTTCCCCCCCCTCCCCCCCCTCTTCAGGTGGATGGGTGTCGACGGCGATATCGATAAAGGGGGGCGGAACTCACTCTGAACCTATGTAGCTAGGTAAGGTTATAAGAGTCAGACGAAGCCTGGGAGTAGGACTTTCAAAGTCTTGTTGCTGGGCTCTCAAGCGCCCCAGCTGCCCCTCCAGGCGACTTCCAACTCGGACTCGTCACCTGCCAACTTCCTTTTCTTCTTGGCGATGCCGTCTCTGACGCACTCGGCCACGTCCTCGGGGTTGGTGCCGCGTTTGCGACGCTCGACGCGTTCGTCGCCCAGGACGGTGTCGTTTGCGATCAAGTTGTACACGTCGGCGATGCCTTCAAAGACGCCTGCCGTCCCACGCTGGCCGTGGCCGTTGCCGTTGCCGGTACCGCCGATGAGGGTGCCGTTGGGGGATTGGTGACGGGCGTGATTGTCGTGGTCGGATCCGTTGTGAGAAGAGGGGGAGGGGGCGAGGACGGCGTTGGTGAATCCGCCTTCCTCGGCAAACGTCTCGTTGATCTGGCGCATCTCTTCCACCCAGCGGTACGCCTTGGGCGGCATGCTCACCAGGCCTCCCTGGGCGAAGGCGAGCAGCTGCGGACTGAATTCCTGCAGGTGCGCCTGGAGTTCCTTGAGCACGCCGCACGTCTGGGCCGTGGTGAAGGACAGGATCGAAAGCGCCGTCATGCCCTTGGTCAAAGCGGCGAAACACGACTTCAACGCCGACGCGGTGCCGATCTTGGGGCCGACAATCCGCATGTTCATCAGCTCAATCATCGCGGGAGTCAGGAGCTCGGCGTGTTTGGGCCCGGACACGACGATCGACGGCTTCTTCCAGGTCTGGTCCGGTTTGAGTGATGGAGGGGCCCCGATGATGCCGCCGTCGAGGAAGTCAATCGGGATCGGGTCCAGCTCTGGCTCGGATTCTTTCTTCGGGTGAAAGGAGAATGTGCGCGAGATGGACAGTCTTCGGGGCGAGGCAGGAGTCGATGGTGTCGAGAACATGGAGGCGATGGATCGGGCCGTCTTGGGACTAATGGCATTCATGTCGATGTACGTCAGACTCGGCGCCTGCGATACAGCCGTGGTGCCTCGTCGTTCGCTGCGCCTCTTGATCGCCGTCTGCGAGCGGCAGGCTTCCAGCGCCCTTCGAGCCGTCGCTATGGCATCCCGAGGAGGCACGATGCTCAGGATAATGTCCGCCTCGGCCACGAGCTGTTCGTCCGATTCCAAGGAGGTGATCTGCGACGACTTGATCCGGTCAAGGGTATGTTGACTTGAGGGTCGTTCAGCAAGGAGTCCAATGTCATCTGGGTGAGAATCTGAAAACACTTGCCTTCTACCTTTGGCGACCGTGTAGACGGTGTAATTGTGATGGCGGAGAAGCCGGGCAACCCCCATGCCCATGTCACCTATCGAGAGGATACCTACGGCGGGGGTGATTTGCGTCGACGACGAGGTGGCCATTGTTCTTCTGTGGAGGGCTAAAGGGGTGGGTACAGGGAGACGACAAGCTTGAGGGTTTACAGGCTGAAGAGGGCCAGGGGATGTCGATGAAGTGAAGTCATAGATGATGAGATGAACTGAAGCGTGTCGCCTGACTCTCACCACCTGCCAATGTTGCCCATCTTGGCCTGGCATCCTGGGCGGTTCCCCGCATCTTGATCCCGCAACGCGGACCGACTCTTGCGTGACTTGAATTAATAAATTGCATCCCTAGTTAGAATTATCAAGGTAACACTCATTGGCCTGTCAGTGGCCAGCAGGACAAGACCATCTTTGAAGTGTCCTCGACAATATGCATGGCAGTAAAGAAATCTAATTCATCTATCCGTCTCCAAGGTCTTTGTATATTCTATTCTATGTAGTTATATGCCCAGCAAGTCAAAATCCAAACGCTCATGAAAAAATCATGTTGCTCAAAACGCGATCAGATGCTACACAGCTTTTGTGCGCCGTGATTCTCTCACATGTATCACATCCCCTGCTGCCGCCCACAATCTGTCGCTCCTCCTCCCCCATCAGGTATTACATTATTGTATAGTTAGTGGATATGATATTCTTTTATCGAGAGACTCGTTCAGTGGTGTGTTATATTGCCGAGACCTTAAAGCTCCCAGGCACCTGCTTCTGGAACACGCCGGTCGGATCATACTTGGCTGCCACTCTCTTGATGAAATTGACATTGGTCGTCCCGTACGATCTTAGAGGGTTCTGGTCCTTGTCGGCATAGTTGATGTACCTGAATGCCACATTGCCATTCCTTGATTGCGCGTATGACTCGAGGGCACGTGCGTACGCTGAGACCGCATCGTGGGCAGCCTGTTGATATGCTGCGTTCTGGAAGCCGACACTGCCGACCCATAGAATCGAGTTCCTGTTCAACGAGTCCAGGCCGAGTACGTTGCCGCCTTGTCTGGCTCCGATCTCGGCAAAGAGCGAGGGCAAGGGCTGTAGAACACATTGGGAGTTGAATTTATCGGCACCAAGGGTGGATTTTAACCTTGCGACCAGTTCATCGTGCAGCGCGAGTGCTTTGTTTGCGATGTTGACGTCGTTGTTGAAGGTGAGGGTGTGCCAGATAACGCTAGATCGGTTAGCAATGTTCATCAGACAATATCCCATGTTACGGAACAACAGCGAGGCTGGAGGGAGAAACTCACCGGTCATCGCTTGGATCCTTGAATTTCTCTCCGATCTCGCCGAGGGTAAGGAAATCCAGGTCCCGCGCGATAGCCGGCACCTGGAGAATCTCCCTGAGAGCAGTCGCATTCTCCACCCCAAGCGTATTTATGGCAAAGGTCCCGATTGAAGTTTCCCCCGGCATAAAGGAGTTGTAAGCCGCCAGGGCGATATGGGCGTTGTCAGGATTTTGGCGAAGATTATTGATGAAGTTGACTAGAGCCGTTGTGACTTGAGGGCCGACCGACTTGTCATGAAGGTTGAAGCCTCCCCAGGCAGTCGTAAGAGGCGTACTTGTAACGTCAAACCGGGTAACGATGCCATAATTCGCCCAGCCTCCTTTCAACGCCTTCCAGAGATCCCGATTCGAAGTACAATCAGCGTGGACAATCCGTCCATCGGCAAGGACAACTTCGAACCTGACCACCTGGTCGCAGGCCAATCCATTCCGGCCCGACAAAAATGAGAGGCCACCACCAGTCAAGAACCCTCCGATCCCAACACCAGCATCACGGCCGCCAGTAACGGTGACTCCAAGTGGTGCAAGAGTATTATAGACGTCTCCCCATCTTGGACCAGGTTGAATGGAAACGATCTTGGTCTGAGAATTATAGGTCACAGCTGTCATGAGGCCCAAGTCAATTGTCACGCCGTCTTTGATGTCGCTTCCGCCTGCCCACAGAACATGCCCGCCACTGCGAACTGCGAACTTGGCCTTTGCCCTGGCCAAGGCTTTTACCACTTTGGAGACGTCGGCCGTGCTTCGTGGCTGAACGATACATTGTGGTCCCAATGCGGCGATTGGTGACCAGTAAGACGCCTCGCGTGAGGCGTAGGCGGGGTTGGAGGGATAGAGCAGCAGAGAACGAAGACCTGCGCTCGAGAGGGCAGAGCACTGTGTCACTTGTTAGTCCCTTTACTTCTGATGAAAGCTGTTGCAAGCTTCATCAGGGCATAGCAGCCACCATCAACTGATCAACACAAGTGAATGTCGACGTCGGCTTGGTTTCTCTCAGTAGGTGGGAAATGAACCACCATCCATCCACACAGGGTGAATTAATGGTGTGGTGACGGACGGAAGTTTCTGGACTTACACCATTGGATGAAACACTCTGTGTCGAGACACTGTCGGTTGTCGCAGAGATTTCCAATTGCTCGATCGGCGGCGAGCTGTCCAATACCTCGATTGGCGCAGAGAGGTCTAGTTCGTCGGTTTGCGCAGACACCAACAGGCAAGCTGATAGCACCACCGCTAATCTGGCAGTCCAGAAAAACGTTCGAACCATCGTGGCGCGTATAGTCGTTCAAGGGTTGAGAGTGATGAGAACGACCGAATCCTGAAGGCCACAAAGTCGATGCTGGAGTTCGTCTTGCAAAAGCTGGAAAATCATGTACTATGTAAGAACTGCCACAGAATACTCGGACCGACCAAAGGGTGCCTGATAGGAAGTCCCATGGCAATGTACTCGGGACAAATCTAAGGAGAAGCCACAGGACTTCCACAAGTGCATTTAGCTCCACCCTTGAAGCCGATGAGTCGGTCTTGCCGAAGCCTCATACCTTGTTCATCACAAGGAGTGTTATAGCTTGCCGTCGCTTAAGTGTTCTGAACTGTTGGAGGAGAAACATGATTTCGTCTAAGTATTTCCAAGAACCTCAATGCAATAATCGTTCACTTGTCCTCGGCCTACGCATCTCCGATGGTGCCGGTTTGACAGGAAGCAGCAGCAATGCAAAACAGCATAAATCACTTGGCCGTGCCAAGTAGGTCAGATGTCGTTTCTTGCAGACCTGCAGTGGGGGCATAGAGATGGCGCACTAATGATGCCTGTCTCCCACGTATTTGTACACAGTCCTATGTAGTTTCTGCGGGTTTTGGTAGTTCGTCACGCCACAACGGTCCCGAACTGCTGTGTGCGAAAGTAGTGAAGATCTGTAGGGCCGAACAATAGGTTGGGAGAAAGACGGCGGCGGCAACCAGGCACGACTACCGAGTTGGGTGCTCTGATCCTTGCTCTGCTGCTTGCTCTGTTGTGCGTTGAATCCTTTACCTAAGGGTTTGGCTCGACCGAGCCTTTCTCGGGCACATGAACCTCGTCCACACCGTGGCGGATTCCCTCCCGGTTGTGGGGACTTGGGGCCGAGGTCTCTCTCATTCGATAGTCCATGTGTAGTGTGAGTTCGTGGGACCAGGGGAGGGACGATATCATGCCAAGAATATCGGCCGCAGGGGAATTACTTTGTTCCGGCCACTGGCAGTAACAGTGTAAAAGTCTAAGTCAACAGCAAAGGCACTAGTCTGTACCAAAACGCGGCCACAGACCTTGTCTAGCAACATTGGTCTCAGGCACTGCCTGGGATGTGCCTGGCATTCCCGCGTAGTGCGGTCGCAACACGGAGTCCGGCATCTGGAATGCCCAAAAGCTAATTGTACCGAGTTTGTTGATCACCGTCTCGAGATCAACGTCACCACGGGGACTCAACAAAGTGACGCCCACCTATGCAACCTGTTCTCCCACCAAGAGCCATGCCCACGAACTCCTCCTTGTAGGATGCCCGAACACCTAGCAGAAGCGATGAACCATGTGAAGCATACGGCTGCGCAGGTGGTCCAGGATATACCTATAATGCTATGCACAGCCGACCGACCCAAGTACCCCTGGCGCTTGACTTGATCCAGCGGTACTTGATATCTCTTACGACTCGTAGCCGGGCTTCGTCCATGCCTTGGCAGGTACGATCAAGGATCGACGCCAAGATAAAAGTCTGTGAGACTGGTGGTTTACTCCGTACAAGGCACTATCACCACCTTGCCAGTGCTACCGTCATGGCTAATCTCCCCTTTGATCAGCTTCAAGGTCAGTAATACGAGAGCTAAAGTTTGAGCTAAAACTCACAGGTTGCGGACTGTTCGGCGTCAGGGAGTTCAATCCAGGCTACCCACGGGCACTGGCAGGACTTGTATTCTCCTCACCAATAGGGGGGAAGAAGGAGTCAAAGGAAAAGGCCCTACTAGTACAAAGTTTCTCGTCAGAGCCCGAGTCGCATCCTGTGACTTGATGCTCTAGAAAAACAACAAGGAAATGCTTTCTTGTCCTCACCGCTAGTCCAAGGCCCGTGCTCGTGGGTATTTGACAATATTCTTCTGACTGTCCTGCAGGAGGGGATTCCAGCGGCCACCAAAGACTAGAATACAACAGACGGAACGGACATTGTTGGGTTGTCAGATTCCCATATGTATTTATCGTGGAAAGTCATATTTGGGTCTCTACCGGTCCACAGAAGCTCTACCTCGTATGCGGAATACTCTGCCCTCATTCCCGAGAGTACGATCCTTCCCCGGCATTCTCCGGTGTAACCAGGGATCTGGTGGAAGCGACATGTACACTCACTTATCACGCTTATGGGTCAACCCGCCCCGAGACTATCAGAAGATCTACTAAGACTATTGGACGTTGTTGCCTTGTCGTTCTGTAACAGCAGTCGTTCCACGCAGAAAGAGCGCCGAGGTAAAACCGAGGTGGATTTGATTAACAATTCCGCGCTATGTACGAGGTAACAGTACGGTGGCGGCGAAGTGAAGACTAAGGGGCACCTCGCGCGCCTTGTGCAGCTCGTGGCGTACTGGTCTAGTGCCTGGCAGACTCAGTACATGGCTTCCCCGTCTTAGGGGAGCGACGGTGCAGTCCAAGTCTCCAAAGGCCAACTCCAAGAATACTGTACGAGTACATAAAATGATCCCAGCCATATTATGTGCCCCTACCAAGTAAGTAAAACTTGGAAAACAACAACCCCCTACCGTGACAAGCCCCCATCCAACACGAGGTGAGCTGGGGTCATTGCACTCCAGGTCTTGACCTCCCGCCATATGCCAATGGCAGGCTCCTTTTCCTGTCCAAGGAAGGGGAACCGTTGACACTAGATGGGACGCACAATGCACATTTAGAGACCAGGCCTCCCAGCCTGGGGACTCATGAACCCGACAACTGTCACACCTCTTCACCCACAGGTATTCTTGCCAAAGCGCCCTGATATCAGCCATGGCGATGGTCAATGGAGTTCTCGTCGCCATTCCCCCACCCGAGGGCTATGTGGTCGACTTTGAAAATCCCCAGAGACGATCACTCCCGGCGATATACATCATCGCCGGAATCGGAATGTTCCTGGCTCTCCTGTTTCTGGCTCAACGCATCTATGTCAGACTGCGCCTCTTCCACGCTCTCGGCCTTGACGATTGTACGTTGAAACAAACTCATGTTCTGCTGGCTTAGTCTATTCGCCATCTGGTGCTGACTTCAAGGGTGTGTTGGGTAGATCTGGTGATTCTAGCTTGGGTTCGTCTCGTCATGCCTCTTTCCCAAGTTTTCATGGACGTTTTGTGGCCGCCCAAAACCACGGTCCGACGTGGTGCAATGTAGCATCGAGAGAAGAATCACCTCTTGATCAGGTCGACTACTCTTACCCTCATACATGAGACTGACGCGATGTTGACATAGGCACTCACGGTGGTCTTGCAGATCATGATAATAAGTGAGTGGATGTCTGTTGATCAGTCAAGCTTGACAGGGATTGACCTACATGCTAGGGGGCCTCATTCGAAAAGAAGCCGCAATACACGCCTGGGAGATGCCAATTGCCAGTTTTGCCGAGTTCGTAAAGGTACTGCTCCTCTACAGAGGTCAAGATGCTTTCCTTGTTACTGACGGCAAAGTTAGTATTCGGCGTACATCCAGCCGATGGTCTACATAGTTCCAACGATGCTCTCAAAGATGGTTCTCCTCATATTCTTCCTGAAGTTGGGCAACCGGCAAAAATGGTACATATGGAGCATCTGGTTCACCATGGCCGTCACTGTTGGATCCAATATCGGGCTGCTCCTCGCTCTGGCTTTTGGCTGCAACCCCATCCGGAAATCGTGGGACATCACCGTCACAGGAGGATCTTGCATCAACTTGCAAGCTGTGTACAAGTCGATCGCGGCCTTCGGAATTGTCACCGACGTCATGGTCTTTTTAATCCCAATTCCCATGGTCATTGGACTCCATCTCTCCCGAGCGAAGAAAGCTGGCCTTTTCTTCCTTTTCGGCCTTGGCTCAGTGTACGGCTGTGTCCCTTTGCTTGTTTCTACACAATCTCTGTCCTCTTCCTGCGGTGCGGTCTGGGTGCGCTGGCACTGACAAATCCTTCTGGGTTAACAGAACCGTTGTGACATCTATTGTCCGGCTCTACCTCCTCATTCGAGACTTTGGCACACTCGATGCTCCCTGGCCTGGCGGACCCGTTCTTGTGGGGATGTAAGTATTTTCGACCCCCTGCCCTAGTCCAATGCCGAGGATTTGTCGAGACCTCTTTGCTGAGTGGCTTCATCAGTTGCATTGAAGCCAACCTCCTCGTCATGTGCGCATGTATCCCGACCCTGAAATACTTTGTCCAAGTGGTTGCTCCCAATTTGCTGGGCGCCAGCTCTGCCGGGAGGAGCAACAATACCAACTCGGCGGGCCGGGGCCCGACATACATTCTAGGCGGCCAACGAAGCGGCAACAGCACCCGTCCCCGACCAAAATCACAAAACTACCACGGCTTTGACGACGGCGACACGGGGTACCGCATGGGTGCGTTGGTCGAGGGCGGAAGATCTGTCGAGGTCGACAATAGCTGGAGGAACCACCATGACATGACCGACGACAAGGACCGGGACGATGACAGTGCAAAGGCCATCATTCAGACAAGGTCTATGCAAGTCCATTACGAGAATCGAGGTGTCTGAGGATGAGACAGGGGGGAAGAATATCGTCCCCATCCCACGCCTTGAAAGAGATCGAGATTGGGCGACTAATATTGGGGGACGGAGAAGAACGTGGAAAGGCTGGTGTCCTTGATGAATGTCTCTTGTCCAGAACTCCCATCCGGGATTATGGTCAAATATGAGACTCGAGTCAAGTATTAGGGCCGTCGTTGGCCCGGCTGGTCATACTGGATCAACAGGCACTGACTATGTATGTATTTGTACAATAAGTGTCATTTTCCCACTGGTGGTTCTCAAAGGTCACAAATAAAGCCTTGCGTTGTACCCCCATGGGAAATCCTGAAAGCTTTTTTTACCTGTACAAGTCCTGACACAACGACACATGATAGCAAAAATAGGGCCAAATCTCAACCTGGTGTCGCTAGTGTCAGAGGAACATAGTACAAACCACTACGTACCTACAATAGCTATGTGAAATCATGCCCCGGTGATCAATAGAAGCAGGTAGGTAGGTAGGTAGAGTAAATACGACCGAGTCAATAGTGAATTCTTTATTGCCGTTTCTCGTCAGACTATGGTTCTTACTTTTTGGATATTGGGTCGCTGGCTAAACTACTTAGTATTCAAGGGTTCAGAAAAATGAAAGAGCAAGTACGAGGAGAGGGGAAAAAAAAGAGAAAAAAATGTTGATGAATGGAAACCATTCTCGACGGAATTGAGCCGAAGGCGGGACTCGAACCCGCAACCTTGAGGTTGGTCTTTGCTAAGAGCCACACGCTCTACCGATTCTGAAGTGGTTGTTAGGACGGCTGCTTCAGCTGTGATGAGCTGGGAAGAGGAACTTACGAGCTACCCCGGCAGTGCTGGGTGATTGTTGAAGAACAATTCTGCTAAAAAATATATAAAGATGAGAATGTGTGTGGTGGGGTTGATTCGAGGGGTTTGAGTCATGGGCTTGTTTCGGAGGCGGGGCGTAAGTTATGGCGTCATCAGACAATTGTTGGCTAACTACCGAGTACTAACTAGTAACTCGGCATCATCGGTGTTTGTACCGAGAAATAATTCTTAATTCGGCTCACTCACGCCCACGGGCTCACCTGCAGAACAGCGACTCGAGGGCAACAGAACAAATGGAAATAGGCTATACAAGCGACGAGGTCAACGGAGCTTCCGAGAGCCGTCGGGAGACGCTTCGAGACTCTTACAACGACCTATTCCCCTCCTACTGACTCTGGGGTAAGAAATAACCAACCCCAATTCTCATAGCCAGTGAATCAATGGGTTCTCGGCGCTCGATCGGTGACAATTCTCCCGAGAGGGTCAAGCCGGCCTTCCTCCGACTCTGTCTTGCGCAAGACTACAATTTCTCCAATAGAGTGCGTTGTGATGACCACTCATTGAGGATGTGGTCACTTCTTTCGTCCTATGTCGACAAATGCCTGAAAGCCATAATTTTCTAAGTGATCGAGGTGAAAACTATCATAAGTGATATGTGACTCGGTGATCATGGCGACGACTAACCACACTTCAACGACAGCCACGCAAAACGGAGACAGCGGCAGTTCAATATCCAAGGACTATGATCTATCTCAACCCATTACCTCGACATCCGGCCTTCGCTCTGGACTGACTTCATACGGCGACGCCCATTTCTCGCTGTTCCTCAGAAAAGTCTTTATCAAGGCCCTGGGGTATTCTGACTCGGCACTCTCCTCACCCATCATCGGGGTCATCAACACCTACTCGTCATTCAATCCTTGCCATTCTAATGTGCCACAACTTATTGAAGCGGTCAAACGGGGCGTTTTGGCCTCCGGGGGTCTGCCCGTCGATTTCCCAACCATCAGTATCCACGAGAGTTTTGCCAGTCCGACCAGCATGTATCTCAGGAACTTGATGAGTATGGACACGGAAGAGATGATCAAGGCCCAGCCGGTAGACGCGGTGGTCATGATAGGTGGGTGTGACAAAACCGTTCCGGCTCAGCTGATGGGCGGCATCTCCGCGAACAAGCCAGTCATTCCTCTCATCACTGGCCCCATGATGCCGGGTTCGGTAGAAGGGGTCAGGGTCGGGGCGTGCACAGACTGCCGAAGCTACTGGGCGATGTATCGAGCGGGTGGCGTCGACTTGGAAGACATCATGTCCGTCAACGAGGAATTGGCGCCCACAGGAGGCACATGCGGAGTCATGGGCACGGCATCGACCATGGCTTGTGTGACTGCGGGCTTGGGACTGCTTGAACTCAAATCTGGTGCCACAGCTGCAGCCGTGAGCTCGGCCAGGCTGAGAGTCGCCGAGCAAGCCGGGCGGAATGCAGTGGCCATGCTTACCAAGGACGGCATGAGGCCACAAGATCTCCTCACCCGGGAAAGCTTTCTTAATGCCATCACCGTTCTTCAGGCCATCGGTGGAAGCACGAATGCTGTAGTGCATCTCCTGGCCATTATCAACCGACACCCGAAAGTAGCGGGCACTATTGACCTCAACACCTTTGACGAGATTGGGAGAAAGACCCCGTTACTGGTGGACCTGAAGCCTAGCGGCGACAATTACATGACCGACTTCCACAATGCAGGTGGCATGTTAGCCTTGATGCATACCTTACGGCCGCTGTTACATCTCAACGCAAAGACTTACTCTGGCCAGACCCTAGGTGAGCTTCTCGACAGCACTCCCTTCAAATCATTCCAGTACTCCAAGCAGATCGTCCGGCCTCTCGAAGACCCACTCTACCCTAGCTCGAGTTTGGTCGTCTTGCACGGCAACATCTGCCCTCAAGGCGCGGTGATGAAAGCCTCGGCCTCAAAGGACCGGAAACTCTTGCACCACCGCGGCTCGGCCTGCGTCTTTGAAAACACTGCAGACATGGCCCAACGCATCGACTCCCCAGATCTGGAGGTTGACGAGAACTCGATCTTGGTGCTCAAGAGCATCGGGCCCGTGGGAAATCCTGGCATGCCCGAGGCCGGACTAATACCTATACCTCAAAAACTAGGCAAACAAGGCGTGACGGACATGTTGAGAATCAGTGACGGACGAATGAGCGGAACTGCCGGTGGCACGATCATCCTGCACATATCGCCCGAGTCCGCGGACCTAAACTCGGTCTTTGGCGTCGTGCAGACGGGGGACAAGATCATTTGCGACGTCGAGAATAGGACGTTGCTCCTCGAGGTGGAAGAGGGCGAGATCGCCTGGCGTATCGCCGAACGTAAAGCGCGATCCCAGGAGACCTTGCCTTCTGGTGATTCTGAGGGAAAGACGCCCAACAACCCCGAGCCGTGGGTGGACCGAGTTGGTCGGAGAGGGTATCGGGGCCTCTACGAGCGTGAAGTCAACCAGGCACATCTTGGTTGCGACTTTGGCTTCCTCACTGCCCAAGGTCCGTCACGCAAATGATATGCATTCCCTGTCACCACTGAGTCCGCGTTTTGTGGAATCTTAACTTACTGGTCAAACCCCCCCTTGATCCTGCAGCAGTCGTAGTCGGGAGGGTTTCAATCTCCATCCCTGTAATGAAGCATGTGATATCGTGCCCAATGAATGATTGACATGTCGACGATCACCTTGGAAATTGCCAGACAGCCTCTCCCGTACGAATAACTATTTCAGTGGCGAAAAACGTACACCAGAGCTTTTACCTCAACGGGTAAATTGCAGGTTCGAATCAAAACCGGAAGCACGAGGCGTGCTGGTCTCCACACTTGTCGACTGTGACTGGGATCTCATTCGTCGGTTCGGGTATCATCTCCTTCCCACAGCCAGTGACAGCCTGATGCTCTACCTGTGTACACTGTCTGGCTCAAGCGACTCTTGGTTTGCCAGCCCACTAACCAGCCAGCCAGCCAGCCGACCGACTGGCGGTAGAGGTTTGTGCAGTAGCTACGGTATGTGGATGTTTATATCGAAACATTCTTGTGTCCCTCCGCGTTCGAGGATAAAGAATGTGGCAAAGGTGAGGACGAGTAGATGGATAGATGACCTCGTCCAGCGCCACCAAGGTATGTATGTATGTAGAGTACCCTTGGAACTGAAACGAGTAGATGTTCTGTGCGAGTAAAGGACTACGCGTAGAAGTGTCTGTCCGTCCGTCTGTCTGTCAGTCCAGTGATGTCTCTCGACTTGACTCGACTCGACTCAACATCGAGTGCACAAGAGTCGTGTACTTGTATACTCTTGCCACCCACCCACTCACCCATCCATCCAGGCCTCGTCGCCTCGTCTCACCTACCTCCTTGTACTTGTCCTCGGGACGACGCACCGACAAATTCCCCAATATAGTTCGAGGACAAAAAAGCGCCGAGAACCTAGGAACCGAGAGTGACAGACTGACTGAGCCCACCTCGTACCCCTGAAGCAGCTGACATTCCAGGTCAAACTACTTGATCCAGCAATGTGGTTTCCGAGTTGAAACACAACAACCACTTTTCATGAACCGACAAGTTGGAGCTGTTGCCCGTTCAGGAAGTATAGCAAATGCACAAAGGAGGTATCGTGACATGGGGATGAGGATGAGATGCAGAAGCACAAGTAGTGCTGGTGCTGGTGCTGGACTGACTAGGATAGGATGTATGTCCCGAAATGCACAGCGCGTACTCGGTCCTCGTTCGTACGGATGAGACGGGATCCGGTCGACAGGGGGAGGGGTGGAGGGAGAGATGTGCGAGGGTTACAGGCCCTGGTTCACCTCCCAAGGTGCTTCTGACTTCCGTCTTGAGTCAATGCAGTTTTGCGATTCGAGGACACAAGGGACACACTTTGGAGAACCACCAGGCGGGAATGATGCCGGATGCAGCTACTTGATAGCTTCCCAATCAACAAATTGCCATTATAGGAAATTGCAGAATCGAAAACCCCACGGACAAAAGTGTATTTTTTTGGCCTTGGACACTCTTGTGTGGTGTGGACCGGCTTCATCGCTCAGCTGAGAGAAGCTCGTTGACGGCCCACAGTCTGTTTAGGGCCTAGTCCATCGCCTACCTTGATCTCTCTCTTTTTCTAGGAGTAGGTAGAGAATGTTCAGGCAAATGTCTGGGTAATCTTCTCTCGTGCGTAAGGGCCGTGAACGAGGCCTCGTCCTCTCGTTGCACATGCAGACCCGTCAGACGATTCTAACCTCAGAGTTCGAGAGACGAACCTGTCCAGTATCATCGAGCGAATAAATCCCAGGATCGACTTCGACCCTTGCTCAAGCAAGCCTCGTACCGAGTAGGTCGTAGTATAGCGTGGCGAGATATTCCTTTCCCCATAACCCCGTTACGTGCGTTTGGGGGGCGAACCACGCACCAGGGGTGTGTGTGTGTGTGATCCGGCTTCCGTCATCCGTCTCTACTTACCAAAAGAGGATACAGCTTCTAGCCACTAAGAGGACGCTAGGACGGAGAAACGACAGTTGTCGATGCGAGGCTACCGTGTCCGATGACATTTTGTGCTGCTGCTTCTGCGGCGGCCTTTGGACGAGTTAGTACTTAGTAGCAGGTTGTGACATTCACCCGGCCGCTGTGCGCTGTTTACCACTCGCTTGTTCCTTCGAGTGAAAACAGGAATGGTCGTGGGACAGAGGAATGGGATCGGACAGCGACAAGCTCGACTGGGAAAGAGGTTGTGGCAAGGGCGGCGGTGGTGGTCGACAGAGCAACTCCTCGATCATCTGTAGTACCTCGTACTTAAGTCGCACTCGCAAATGCGCGAAACAGCCGAGCGAGGCTCGTACAAGAAACTCGTATTACAAGCCAACTTCCCCAGGATAGGAAGTAAGTCGATTCCGGAAACTGATCACGCCGCAGCTCTCAAAAAGAGACCGGAGAAAGGAAATCAAGAAATCTCAAAGTAAATAGTATCGGGAAGTAAGCACGATCAAGCAATACGAAGGTGTTCCGCACGAGAGCGAGACGCGATGCGTTACACGCGATGCCTACGAGGCACCGATACGTGATTACTATTCGTCTCTTGGATCCTACGTAGCTGCAGCTCGCAAAACGTCTCCCGAAAGAGACCCGGGGATTGAACGGTCGGGAAAGTGTGGTCCTCCGTATAATTATTCATACGCACGCACGCACGCACGGACGCACGGACACACTTAGCGGCGTGTCTCAGGACTTGACAGCCCGAAGTTCACACTTCAAAGACCAAACAAGAATTACGGCAGCTGAGGAGCTCTGGGAAAAGCCACCTCGGTACAGATCCAGCTCACCTCAAGGCTCGCCATGAGAATCCGACCGGGGACCATCCAGTAGCTGCTGTCCTAGAAATACAAAGAAATTTTGGTTTGGAGGGCTAAATCAAGCAGATGTCGAATAAATTTCAAGGAATGACTGTCGTAAGGAGGGGGATTTCATGGGAACACACGAGCCAACGTCCGCTTCAAGGTTGCCAAACAGACATCAATTAGATCCCTCCCGGCTGATGCGACTTACTGACTGTGGGCATCGTCCGTCCCCGAGTTTGAAAATGTTGACAAAGGATCATCACTGACCTCGAGTTGGTAATGGACACCTCTTCGAGCATCTGACATAGCTCATGGGTTGTTTGAAACCTTCCCTTTGTCCAACAAGCCTCGATTACCGATCTTAGGAAAACACCGGTCGTAGAAGGGAGTTGATCCCGGGGTGGCCAGCCACCCGCTTCCTCAGCGATTCGATCAAAGTCTGTAAGCTCTTGCCCCTCAACCACTTCATATATGACGGCGCCTAGCTCGCAGATATCAGTTTCGAATGAGAATCCGTGCTCTTCTATCGTCCAGATATCGGCTTCGAGAGGAAATATTAGAGACGTTACTCGCAAACCACAGCCGAGTGTACTCTCAGACATGCTTATGACAGGTATACAAGCGCTTGAGAGATCTGAAAGGGTTGTGATAGACTCAAGTCAAAGTATTCGGTTTCCAATGGGTCGCCCGAGGGGAGGGCCTCCTGCTCGTGGCAGCCGAACTCGACTAAGCCTGTGCTAGCACTCCAACGTGTTGCTTTTCTGTCACTCAAGCTTAAGTGCTATCAGCTTGTAAAGAGTGATGCAGGACCACAGGCCATAGTTTTGTGATGGGACTCACTTGCTGGCGGCCCTAACCTGAGACCTTGGTGTCAATGGTTCATATTGCGGCCAGAAGTGGAAAAGCTTGTCCGTTCTTGGCACTCACAGCCCGCCCCGCTACCCATTGCAGCCTGGTGACATGGTCGTCCTGGACACACAGTGCATTTCGACTCTCATCAACCGAAGTGAGGCTGTGATGACGCTAAGGTCAAAATTGCCCAGCCAGCCTTGCCGCTTTCCACGCGCAAATGCTAGTCTAGACAAAGCACCCGGAACCCATCAAGATGAGTTCCTAATGCTAGGGCGGCATCACCCTAACCCCCTTTATGGGGCGAGCCGTCCTTATATGGCTCGACCCAGACGAAGGACGAGCGAGATATGTAATAAGTCCAAAGACTAGGCCTAAGATGGCATGTACTGCAAAGACTGCTTTTGGAAGCAAGATGATATGAATCACAGGTATCTGGGTAGAGCAGCTTACGGCCGGTCATCACTCAGAAGGATATTAAAGAGGTGGCTGTTTCCCTCTTTGGTCTCGCTGTACTGCAGTAAATGCTCGATAACATTCAAAGGTAGAGCATGGCATGCTCAGAATCCAGCTTCCTCCTGGATTCTACGGAATCATGTCAGTCTCGAGTCCAACAACGCTCAGGCCGAATCACCAATTTGTCGACTTCTTGAGTCTCTCGTTCTGGATGATCTCAACCCAATAGTCATCCGGATCCAGTACAAAGGCAACATTCTTCATCCGACCGTCTGTGAGCCGCTTCTTCCAGTTGACTCCCTTCTCCTCCATGAACGCACACGCTTTGTCCAAGTCGTCAACACTGATGGCAATGTGTCCGAACCCTTGAGGCTGGTCATTGCCGTTGTGGTATACTTTACCCTCCTCCTTTTCGGTTCCATAGTTCCAGGTCAATTCAAGCAGACCCTCCTTCCCAGCTAGTGGGTTCACGCCATTAGGAGAGTCTTCTGGTTTGGGGATTCCATAGTCGCCCGGGTATCCCAAGAAATATAAAGTGAAGCCACCCGCCTTTTGTTCGGAAGTCCTCATGAGTGACATACCCATGACTTCTTGGTAAAACTTCAATGACTTTTCTGGGTCCTTGACACGGATCATGCTGTGGTTCATCCTGTAAGTGCTCGTCTCTGTTGTCTTGATATCTTCCGTCTGCTCCACCGGCTTTTGACCGATGACTTCCACCCAGTATCCATCAGGGTCCAGAGCAAACGCGATGCTCCGCATACGTCCATCGGTCAACTTCTTCTGGAATTTATACCCGGCATCTTCAATGCGTTGGCATGCAGCTTGAATATTGTCGACTGAGATGCATATGTGGCCAAAGCCTTTGTGGGGTTCTTTGTTGCCGTTGTTGATGGTAAAATCCGGATCCGATTCGGAACCGTAGTTGTGTGTGAGCTCAATGACGCCCTCGCGATCGGTCCAATGCGCATCTTTCGAGGCGGAGGAAGGGCCATCATAGGCTGTTGCGAAGCGTTAGCGAAAGCCCTAGACGAAAGGAAGACGACGGCATTTTACCTAGGAAATACAATGAAAACTTGTTGTCAGGAAAGTCCAGCTTGTTGATCAAGTTCAAACCCAGGAGATTGTAGTACTCGATAGAGCGCTGTGGGTCTTTCACCCGGAGCATGGTGTGGTTAAACTTCCATTTCGATTGATCCGTCATTGTCGCAGACTGAGAGGTCGAGGTTGTCGAGGCCCTAGACGTAGTAGTTGTACTGGGTGTTTGGAAGTGGTGCAAGAGTTGTTGGAGTCGAGGTAGGCGTGATGTGAGGCGTGATAGCATCGAATGCCAACTGATAAAGCTATTCAGATACAACTCAGAGCTCCAAATGCCGTCGACAGCTGACTTGAGAAGGTCGCAAACCCAGGGAAAGTCGTGTTTGCAGCACTCGACTGCTCATTGAAATTCTGCAATGATGCGCAATGTCGCAGCATGACGTGGGGCAGTTGACAGGCTTACGAATTGGTTCCGCACTTCTCCCCCTCACGGCACCTGCGACACCCAATCGCCCATGTCTTTCTAGGGGTTTCAACCCCGCCACTCCCCCTACGACGCCCGCCTTTCCTTCAGCCGTCGGGTGCCCGAGTTTCATCCATAACACTTTCCGGTGGAAGTTTTGGAGAGCAACCAGCTGCCGCTGCCCCGCAGCTATGGGTGTCAAATCACAGATCTCCCACCTTGAAAGCCCCCAGAGTTCCCCAATCATAGTCAACCACAGCTTATTTCCAGGCTTCAACTCGCTGGTAGCTCCCTCCACACTTGCCTCGGTCTCCTCCCATGATGCACCAAGAGATGAATATGGGGCTAGCTATGTACGAGTAACTCCGCTTCTTTTATAAGTCAACATTCTGCTGGTGAAAACCTACAGTAAACAGCTGGGCAGTCACGTAGATCGCCGTGGCCTCTCCTCTCTTGTTATAGTTGCTATCCTGTCGCGTGCGCCGAGTTCTCTATACCCTCCAACACGCGCTGAATCCATTCCATCCGTCACAGTCATGGTCCTTTCACCCGCCATCCGTGTCGCAAGGACCGCTTCCCAGCGGTCGACCTCTTTGCTGCGAGCGATCCAGTTCGGTCATCCTCCCAACTGTCCATGTCATTCCAACCCCAATTACCATCATGACCATGCAGCTTTCGGCGAGGCCCGACGAAGACTGGCAACTCCCATTGACAGCTCGCGATCCAAAGAATACGCGTTTGAGATGGCCGCTAGCTCGATCCGTTTTGGACCAGGCTGCACAAAAGAGGTGGGCATGGATTTTAAGAACATGGGCGCCAAGCGGGTTTGCGTGGTCACCGACGGGAATGTGTCCAAGTTGAACGCGATGAAGCAAGTAATTGAAGGGTTGACCAAAGAAGGAATCGAGTTCACCGTGTACGACAAATGCCGGGTCGAGCCAAAGGACAGCTCCGTCAAGGATGCCATTGCTTTTGCCAAACCATATCAGCCAGACGCTTTTCTGGCTGTGGGAGGAGGTTCGGTAATTGACACGGCGAAATTGATGAATCTATACACTTGCTTCCCAGATGCGGACTTCTTGGACTTTGTCAATGCTCCCCTGGGTAAGGGATTGCCAATCACAAAACCACTCAAGCCACTTGTGGCTGTCCCGACCACGGCTGGCACAGGTTCAGAGACGACAGGAACAGCCATCTTCGATCTAGTGGAGAAGCGGGCAAAGACCGGTATCGCACACCGAAACCTCAAGCCTACTCTGGGCATCTGCGATCCCCTCAATACTCGCACAATGCCATCAGCCGTTCATGCCTCCTCTGGCTTGGATGTGCTGTGCCACTCACTAGAATCTTGGACTGCCATTCCTTACCACGAGAGAACACCCAGACCTACAAATCCAATCAATCGCCCAGCCTACCAGGGTGCAAATCCCATCTCGGATATTTTCTCGTTGAATGCGCTGAGAGCGACAGTCAAATACTTGCCTCGCGCCGTCAAAGACCCGGAAGACCACGAAGCTCAAAGTGAAATGCTTCTTGCGGCGACTTTGGCTGGTGTCGGCTTTGGCAATGCCGGTGTCCATCTGTGCCACGGCATGAGTTACCCGATCAGTGGTCAAAACCCGGGTTACAAACATTCCGGGTACGTGGTTGAGACCCCCATCATCCCCCATGGTGTCAGTGTTGCCGTAACGGCTCCTGCTGTGTTCAAGTTCACCGGCCCAAGCAATCCGGAGCGACATTTGGCCGCAGCAGAAGTGTTTGGCAAGGACATCTCCAATGTCAAGAAGGAAAGCGCAGGCGAGGTCCTCAGTGAAGCCTTATCAGAGTTTCTCATCGGCTTGGGAGACCAGCCTCGAGGCTTGAAACCCCTGGGGTTCACACGCGAGAGTATTGACGATCTGGTAGAGGGGACATTGCCTCAAAGACGGGTCCTCATGTTGGCACCCAAGTTGAGCGCTGAGGTGAATGAGGAGAGAGAGCAACTGAGAGGCTTGTTTGAAGAGGCACTGGAATACTGAGAAATGTTTCTGGGTGTTGTCTGGTTCTTTGGGAGGCGACACATGGTCTGGGAATGGCTGTTTTTGCTTCGGGCCAAATTGTTTGCTCTGTTTGCACAGTTTGCCACCCCCCAAAAATCCCCGAACAAACTCCCCCAGATCGTGGGGTTGGCATCAAAATTCCTGCCCCTGCGACTTCGGCCACTTGAAACTCCACATTTGTCGACTTCATTGCTTGTTTGTCACTAATAATATGAGTGACGCACAACATCCAGCCAACGAATGGACTTGGAGCATGGGCCGACCCACGGAGAAAATGAAAATGTCTTTGCACAACCCAAAACGTGGTTCGATCACTGGTTTTTTTGGACATCAAAGGGTAGTCAAAAGCACGAGAAATATCAGATCTATCTATCTGTCCCTTCCATTGGCCTCACAGTCCAATCTCCTAACCGCCACTGTCCCTTTTTGGTCTCGCATTGTTGGGTTCCTGAAAGCTTTGCATTCTCAGCTTCAGCCAGTTTTTTCGCTGTCGACCAATACCATTTGCTAGTGATACGTACACCGCCCTCTAACTGTCCCACGCAAAATTGTGGACTGAATTTGGAGCAAAATGGCTACCAGCAATGGTGATACAGTCCAGGCCCGAGTCCTCTGTCCGGAGAAACTGTCCCCAGACGGACTGGCTCTGCTTCGGAAAACCCTTATCGTCGATGAAAAGCAAGGTCTAACGCCGGAACAACTTGTCTCGATCATCCCGGATTACGATGCTCTGCTCGTCCGATCTGAGACAAAGGTCACCAACGATCTCCTGCAGGCAGGGCGGAAGTTGAAAGTAGTCGCCCGAGCCGGCGTTGGTGTAGATAATGTCGATGTCCCTGCTGCAACGCGGTTGGGCATTGTTGTGGTGAATTCCCCAAGTGGGAATATTCAGGCTGCTGCCGAGCATACTATTGCCCTGTTGATGAGCATGGCGAGGAATGTCCCCGATGCATGTGCAAGTCTCAAAGCAGGGAAATGGGAGAGGAGCAGGCTTGTTGGTGTGGAGGTCAAGGGGAAGACGCTGGGAGTTGTGGGCTTAGGGAAAGGTATACATGTTTTCTCCATCTTCATCATGGGTCGAGGCTGGTTCTGACGATTTTGGTGTCTGTTAGTCGGTTTGATTGTCGCTCGAATGGCCCGCGGGCTGGGCATGAATGTGGTCGCAGCAGATCCCTATGCCTCCCCATCAGTGGCGGCCGCTGCCAACGTCCAACTCGTCGAGTCTCTGTCCGAGCTGTTGCCTGTTGTCGACTTCCTGACAATTCACACACCAATGCTTGCTGCAACCCGCGGTATGCTGTCAACAGCCGAACTCAACTCGATGAAACGTGGCGCCCGCATCCTCAACGTAGCCCGTGGAGGCATCATCGATGAAGAAGCCCTTCTGGCTGCCTTGGAATCTGGACAAATAGCCGGCGCAGCGATCGATGTGTTTACTTCGGAACCACCACATAAGGACCCGAACTCATCTGCAGCAAAACTAGTCCAACATCCCAAATGCATCGCAACACCACATCTTGGTGCGTCGACGGTTGAAGCACAAGAAAACGTCTCCATAGACGTCTGCGAACAGGTCCTCCAGATACTGGCGGGAGACCTACCGAGGAGCGCTGTGAACGCACCCATCATCCTACCCGCCGAATACAAGACTCTTCAACCTTTCGTGAAACTGGTGGAAAAGATGGGATCTTTGTACACGCAACACTTTACATCCCCTACACAGCCCCTCCACCAGAGGAACATGAATACATTCGACCTCATCTACGAGGGCGAGATCGCAAACATGTCGAGTACGAAACCGCTCTTTGCGGCCCTGATCAAAGGGCTCACTTCACCTATTTCCGATGCTGAGGGGTTCAACGTCAACATCGTCAACGCGGAGATGGTGGCCAAGGAGAGAGGGATCTTTGTCAACGAGCAGAAGTCTCGAGACCCGTCCACGCAAGCGTACTCGAGCTTGGTCACCCTCATCGCACGACCTGCGAGCCGATCTCCGTCGTTAAGCCGGCATTCTAGCGCGCTTGAAGGACTCTCAATATCGTCGAATGCAGCAGGCGACCAGCAGGCACAGCCTGCCAGCAAGCAGCACATCATCTCCGGCTACTGCAGCGATAACTCGCCCTTCATTTCCCGGCTGGATCGCTTCGCGACGTCCTTTGTGCCCGAAGGCACCTTGCTGATCTGCCACAATTACGATTCACCAGGCAAGATTGGTGTCGTGGGCAGCATCCTCGGCCGAGAAGGCGTCAATATCAACTTTATGAGCGTGGCGCCCGCGACGTTCTCTGCTAACTTGGCCGCGAAAGGCTCAGCCCCTGCTCCCCCTCCCAAAGAGACAACCGAGGCACTCATGATACTGGGTGTGGACAAAGAGGTGGGTGACGACCTCAAGAGAGAGCTCGTCGGCGCCAAGGGCGTCTTGAGTGTCAGCAGCGTCACTCTTTGAGAGTCCTTATTGAGAAGACAGGAGTCCGGATTTGTTCAACCAAAAAAAAAGGCCAGGGACCGTCACATTGAATACACCAGATAGATAGAGATCAGGTCGTCAACTTTTCAACTTTCAACATCCTTGCGCAAATAATCTTACCTGCGCGGAGACGCCTGTCGGAAGCGGAAGCACTGCTTTTCCATGCCATATAGCCATCCATCATCGAGGTGGTGTAGAACCGGAATAAATACCTACCTAGGAGATGGGGAGAGTTAAAATGTCACAGCGGTCAAGAAACCAGTTCTAGTCTCGCAGTTTCCAGACTCTTGATGAAGTTGACACCCACTCTCCCACCATTCAAACACACGCGACCTGGTAAGGATCTTGACTGGTCAGCTTACGGCGGAGAGAAGTAGAAGCAGAAGTAGAAGCAATGGCAAAGCCTCTCCCCAGCACAGAAGAGGTCCCACTTGCCCACGTGCAGGAGATAGATGCAAAGGTGCATACACCCTACTATGCTTCCGTAGCTTTGTACTGTGTGTCAGGTGTATTGTATTATGTCTGCAGATGGATGGATCTTCTAGAAAATGTTCCGTGATATGTACACGTTGCGGGAACGAAGAACCACGCACCCTCGATGACCAAGTAATATTCTGAAAGAAATGGGCAAAAAGTAAAGGGAAAAAAAAAAAACTGTGCTAATGACGAAAGGGAGGGGACATGGGAGACTCAATGAGGTACGGGAATCTACAAGGATGTTATGTATATACCTATTACTGGTTGGAGATAGATTAAAATCCTGGAGCGACGAGGAGACTGTCTCCACTACGCGAATGCGCAGTCGAGGTCGCTCACAATGAGATGAATGTGGACCATTTTGGGGTTGTTGGTCGTGATGCCTTATAAAGTGGGAGGGGAAGTGAATGCGCTTGCAAAGGGACTGGATGTCAGTATCTTTTGGAGACGAGAGGCTGCAATGCAACCGTGTTGATGTATCGACTCCCGTATGTACATGGCGTCTTGAGACGCTCCACATTCTCTCCTCCAATTCATGAACCTTTGCAGACTTCGGCCAGCAAGACTGCTGGGGCTATTTCTTCTCCTCCTTCTTCTCTTCAGGCTTCGGTGTGGGCAATTTGAACTCTGCTGGTTTCCGGTCCGAGCCAACACCAACCTGTTCCCAAGCACTTGAACCACCCTCAAAGTTTCGGTACGCCTGTGTCATTTCAAGGGGCTCCACCACAATTCGCTTCTTCTCCTCATCGTATCTGATTTCGGTATACCCAGTCAAGGGGAAATCCTTGCGCAGCGGATGTCCATCGAAACCGTAGTCCGTCATTATTCGCCGTAGATCAGGGTGGCCAGTGAAGAATACACCAAACATGTCATAGACCTCCCTCTCATACCAGTTTGCGCCGTCGTAGAGGGACGTGATGGAAGGGACTGGGGTCGCTTCATCCGCATATGTCTTGACTCGTATTCTGGAGTTGTGTCGCACACTGAGCAGGTTGTATACAACTTCAAACCGGTAGCTCTTGGTAGGAAAGTCCACTGCAGTAATATCTGCAACCATGGTATATTCTGCCGCAGTGTGGTACTTGAGAAACGTAAAGACAGGAATGACACCGGTGGGACAAATGTAGATGCAGAGTTCGTCCTTCCATACTGAGAACTGCTGGATATATTTGGGTAGGCAGGACATCAGGTATTGGCCGTATTGATGGAGAGGCAGGGCTTTGTCTGCATATTTGTCTGCGTCATTGACGATGGGTGCTGATAGTTTACCCTGGGCTTCTCCGAAAGTCAGCAGTTTGTTCGGATTCTTCATTATTCCATACTCACGCGGGCGAGGAGCCTTTCGCAGCTCGGAGAGGAGATCGGGCCCGGCTGTTCTGAGGTCAGGTCCAGGTTTGTCGGCGGCATAACTCCTCGTCGATTGAGAAAGGGAAGCGCGCTGGACGTATCCCTTAGCCTGTGAAACCGCACCTAGCGGCCTCTTGCTAGCCAGACGCAGTATTGTCTTTGTCGACGACATTTTGCAGGTCTCAGACCGTGGAAATGCAGGCCTGGATCAGACAGAATCTCATTGACAAGATGAAGCAGTCCCATAACCTCGCAGGGTCATGGCGGAGCTCTTTGAAATGCCAAGACCGGAGCTTGTCTACTAGACGCTATCTGGCTTAGTGCAAGGTTCTTTGCCGCAGTCGCGAGTCTTTGCAACGCAACCTTCGCCTTCTCTCCGTGGCTTTCGCTGGCGTATTTCATTTCGCTTCACTTTGTATACTCCCTTTTGCCTCATTTCAGCCATTCGTCACAATCAATATCACTCCTGAAACTCAGTCCCCCAAACTGCCCAGTACTCCTCAGATGACTACTACGCACCAGACTCGACATTAAACCCCATAGTGCATGGAGGACACTCTTAACCTTTATTCACTGGTGCAGGAGCCGAAAGAGGTGGAACTTTTCACAACCATATCATCACCTCCCCCGTTATGAGTAGGTCGCAGGATACCGTCATCGATGATGACGAGGAGACTTGGTGAGTTCAGCTGCAGTCGATCTGTCGCAATGTTGGGTCGAGGCTGATTACGTGACAAACAGCCCACTGTGCATCGAAGAGTTTGATCTATCCGACAAGAACTTCAGACCATGTCCTTGTGGCTACCAGGTAAGCCTCGACTCCCTAGAATACTTGTACCATCTCCAGCACTCTGATGTCGGCCCATTCGATTTTGGCTCGATCACTACTAACACTCGACGCAGATATGTCAGTTCTGCTTCAACAGTCTGAAGACTACCTACGAAAAGAGCACTTGCCCAAACTGTCGAAGACCTTACGATGAAAAGACCATCCAGTACAAAATCCCAACAGCTGAAGAATTCAAACTCGACCAACTAAACAAGAATAAAAAGCAAGCCGCAGCCAAACGAAAGGAAACCGAGAAACGTGAAGTGGAGAATTCTTCACGTCGCAATCTAGCTGGTGTGCGTGTCAAGCAACAAAATCTTGTTTACGTTATCGGCCTCATACCACAGATCAAAGATGAACAGGCACTGCTTCAAACACTCCGAGGTCCAGAATATTTCGGTCAGTACGGCGAAATAGAGAAAATTGTGGTGAGCAAAGCCAAACCAGGCGCTGCTAACCAGGGAATCGGCGTTTACGTGACATATGCTCGCAAAGAGGACGCTGCTCTCTGCATCAACACTGTCGATGGATCTCTCAACGGCGATCGTGTTCTGAGAGCCCAATTTGGCACCACCAAGTACTGCTCCGCCTATCTGCGAGGGGAAACGTGTACCAATAAAAACTGCAGCTTTCTTCATGAGACGGGTGAAGATGGCCAGCACAGCTCATTGCAGAACGAACCCCACGGCGCAAAACTACCGATTCGACCTGCAGTGTCAGCCACGACTTCGCAAATGAACCCTCCACCTCGACCCCATTCCGCCGCCCAAAACTCAGTCACCCAACCAATGGCTCGGCAAGGGAGCAAAGAGAATGACAACAGCAGGAAGAATTCCCACGATGGTTCTGCCTTACCCTCCACGGCCAGCTGGGCAACCGCCAATGCGTCCGTCGCACGCACGAGGCGAGCAAGTCAGACCAACAGCAGGGCCACTCCCAGTCCGCAAATTACACATGCTTCGCTGGCTGCTCAGAAAACGGACGAGCACAAAGGTAAGGAGCCTCATGCCGGTCAACCATCCACTTCGACCGCCCCGTCAAAGACGGTATCGAGACCAGACCAAACAGTTTCCAAACCGAAGCCGAAACCTCTGGACCCAATCCAAAAACAATACGAGGAGGTTCTACGATGTGTATCACGGAGTTACCGGTTCATTTACGACGACTCGTGTCTCAGCCCCGAAGCTCGCGCCGCAGTGGACGACATGCCCTGTTTTATCGACCCTTATGGCGGTGCCAAACGGCGCGCTATGCGGGAGAAAGAAGAAGCCGAACGTGCAAAGCTAGAGGCTGAGGCAAAGGCCAAGCTAGAAGCCCAAGCCACATCTGCCGCCGAAGAGACTCTAGACGAAGACAACATCGTTGCTGGTAGCCTCGCGCTAGGGGGCGAACCAGAGGATGATCCTCGAGGTTCTTCAGCTCGTGGTGCGATTGGACGGCCCTCCCAGTCGTTGAGCGACCAATTTCCCTCAACGGCTTTGAATAATCGCAGTTTGACGCCTCAACAACGACAACAATTGGGCCTTCTCAACACTAGCAATCTGCCACAAGCACCAGGCCTCGGTCAACCCAGCTCCCAGAACATCGCTTTCGAGATGTCAGATTTTGACAGAAGAGGACCACAGTACAGCCAAGCCCAGTACGAGCAGATTAGCAGTCATCAACGTCACGGTTCCAGATACTTCAATACCGACGCCAAAGCTGGGACAACCAGTCGCTTCCAAGGGCAGCAGCAGAACTTCTATTCCAGCGGCGTTCAAGGACCTCCACCTGGTTTACCAACAGCGGGGACGCCTCCCGTTAGTGGCGGTGGCATGTTCGCTCATGGCCAGAATTTCACAAACCCTGGTTTCGGAACTTCCAAAGACATTAACGCCGATGTCTATTCGAGAAATCGCAGTGGAACAAATCAAGGTCATGATCTGTCTAAGCGTGAGTTGCTCCTTTCCTTGCAAAATAACCCCCTTCGGTCACCCCCATTATCAGCCCCTGCCCCTGGCGTCCTCAACCCGCTCTACGCTCAGTATCAGACATACCAAGACCCCGGACTTGTCAAGCAAAGGAAAAAGGGCAAGAAGCACAGACACGCTAACACTTCCTCTTCAGGAGGTGGTGTAGAGCATCTTGCAGACCCGAGCATTGCGTCAGCAAGAGTCCATCAGGGCACCACGACAGGGCAGGGGCTGTTTGGGGGTAATCAAGGTGGGTACCAGCAATCGAACCTATACGGCGGCGGCGGGTACAATCGATGGTGACCAGACGACATCCCAACCACAACATCTCAATTGCCCTTTCATTCCTTTTCTCTTCTTTATGATGGATTCTGTTTGGCGTTGGTGGTATGAGGCCTACCTGTTCGGATCAGCGAGCAATGCATAAGCTAGTAGCCGAATGGCGAAAGCTTAGTGGAGTCACGGCATGGTCACAGTCATGGTCCCGGGCGAGCGTGGGACGCATCGAAAAATCAATCTATCGGCATCAGGCTTTTCTTCAGCGGCATCAATCGTCCCGATTTTCACGGCTTTGTTATGTATGTTAGTACCCTTCTCTGACCATGCTACGAAAAGGTCAGGCAGATCAGAAAAACAATTTCTTACAAATCATTTTAGGTGAAATGTTCTAGAGACTGTAAAAAGAAAAGTCTTGTGCTGAGGGATCTGATGATGCGAAAAGCCTGATTGTCTTTGCCTGCACCCTGTTGCCCGTGTCAAGTACCCACCGCCGCGACGTCTGATGGTTCTGGCTGCGTCCTCTCTGCATTTAGATGTTGTTTGGGATGCTTCGCTAACCTTGTCCTTGCAGTGGATGAGAAGAATTTCCCCCCTCTGCCAGCCCGTCCCGAGACACAGCCTTCAGCTCTGCATTCACGCGTCTCGTCCTTCCAGAGTCATTACAGCTCCGGCCTCCGGTCATCGACACCGAAAGTTCCTCCTGGATTTGAGCTCAGCCACGGACATCCCCCTCCCATCAGGTCGACGTCTCCAACCCAGCCTTCTCAGGCGGTCGGCCAACGAAGTACATCAGTCAGTTCCGTACCTATCGCTCCAGCAGTGCCAATCGTTCCGATTGCCCCTCGCACATCAACTCCGAAAACAAAGGAAGACGCCAAGGTCACGCCGGTTGAGGATGCCCCTATCTCAAGCAAGAAGTCTAGCCTTGGAGTGACTGATATCAGTCTGGGCTCCCCTCAGCCAAAGTCCAGCCGCCAGAAGCTTGAGACTGAGAAAAAGTCAGATGTATTGGGAAGAGTTGATGAGAAACCTCAGAAGAAAGATGATCCCCGTACTCCTGCAAAGGTCGAAGACATCAAGGGCAAAGGGAAAGCTCCAGCAGCGAAATCTGGAAGAACAGAATTGCCTTCAGGGACCGCCTCAGATGCCCCTACCACCTCATCGCTGCCTTCTGTCAATACCAGTGCATTGGACAAATCTGCCACGCCGATTTTGGATTCGGCGGTCGTTGGGACACCGGCGACTATGAGCCCTCGACCGACTACGCCTGTAACTGCAACTCCATCCGAGACATCGAGGACGTCTATCCCACGGCCAAGAACTCTACGCGTGACAACTGGTACGCTTAGCAAGACGCTAGAACAGACCCCTGCTTCTTCTACGACCGAGAAATCCAGCGCTGTGCCTCCAATCTCTGCTATCAAGAAAGGCTCGAGGCGGCTATCTCTGTCATCGGCTCAGCTTAGTAGGCCTTCGACTCCAGCAATGTCTGAGCGCCTTTCCCATGACGCATCCCGTGCAAGCTCTCCTCCGCCTAGTATTGTTGGATCTGCTCCAGAACGAACCAAAAGCAAGGCCCAACTAAAGAAAGAACGCCGAGAGAAGGCGAAGAAGACAACTGAAACCACAGATACGGTCCCAAGCGCTGCTACAACGCCCGTAGTGGAAGAGGTTGCGCCGGTCATCGCTCGACAAAAGAAACAAAAGAAGCAGCGAGTGGGGAGTAGCGCTCCAGCTAGTGGCGACGAGAGAGTGAAGCCAAAGACAGAGAATGTTGGCATCAAATCGCAGGACATAACCGAAAAACAGAAGGTGGAAACGATTGAGGCAAAAGCAGATCCAAAAAAGGCAGAGGAAAAGGAGAAGGCTGCTCTTCCCGCCTCGCACCAGGCAGAAAAACCTGCGAGCCACACTCAGAAATCAGGCTCTTCTCGAACATCAACACCCCGACACGAGTCTACGTCTAGATTCGAGGAGGCCAAGAGCACCTACACAATGCGCGACCTGTACAACGACACGGAGAAGATGGCAGCAGCCACTGACGACGTTTCGGCCCACGCAGCTATGCAAAAACTCCTCAACGAGCATATCTCCTCGATGCCTAAGATCTTCTCCTCGCTCATCCAAATGGGGGACCTCTCTCGGGATCACCCGTGGCTCAATCCACCGTCGTTCAACTCGGCCACGTATAAGTTACCGTCAGACCCCCGACGCGGCCAAGAGTATCTTGATGGCAACGGATACAGTGCCAACGATGCTTTTGGTTATATCTACCTACCACTCAAGGAGAAGCAAGCACTGAAGGACGGCAATGCCGTTAGTGTTGCCGATGCAGGGGAGCGAAAAGACGATCTACTGAAGAGATGTCTGGTGACACCTAATGGATGGGTCCTAAGACATCTCAGCGCTGATGAGGGTGAGAAGCTACTCGAGCTTGAAGAGCGACGACAACTTTATCTAGAGGAGTTCGGAGACGTGGGTACCATGGCTGGACTGGGTGTCCTCGAAGCCGACGATTACACCAACCTTGGCGGCGGGATGGAGAGGCTTGCCAGACAGGGTGAACGGCACGGTGTAGTTTGGATCATGGGCGAGGATGGTGAGATGATTGATGACGACGAGTTTGAGCCATTTGACGACGAAGACGGCGAGATCGACGGCGAGATCGGCGATAGCGATGAAGAAGGCGAAGAGGAGCTGTACGGCGATGGAGAAGGCCTGGATGAGGAGGGCGAGGAAGGCCTTGATGGCGACGATCCGGTCAACATGCCCGGGAGCTGGGATCTCTCCACTCGGGACCCTCATCAAGCCACCAGAGTTACCTCTAGTGGGCGGATCAACTCTCTTCCCGGCCTGGGTCCGCATTCTAGGACGAATGCGCTGCGCTTGCCCTCAAGAGGCCCATCAATGGGCATGGAAGATCCTGCACAGCAGGACAATCGCGTCACTGCTGGTCCGAGCACGGGTCCTCAACACGCAAACAAACTCTCGCCGGCGCCATCGGCACCTGCTGCTACAGCAAACACTGCAACGACAGAAAATGTGAATGTCCGTCTTCTTGACGCGGACGCGCTACAGAAACGTGTCCAGGAATCACAAAAAGCACTTGATGCCGCACGCAAAGAGATGGAAAAGACTGAGAAACTCTGGAACAAAAAGGCGAAGGACATCGGGCGATGGAGAGATGGTCTAATCGGATCGTTGGGTGTGAAGGGCTAGGAGATCCCTTCACCATCCCCAGCGACGGCAGCGCTGGAAGGTCCGTCGCGAAAAGGCAAAGGAAAGGCAAAAGCAAAAGCAAAAGACAAGGGGAGCGCACAGGCCAGCAACGATCCGCGACAGAGTCCCAGGGAAATTGAGATCACTATACCCCAGCCTGATCCATTATTGCCCCGGTTCCTTGACGTCTTTGACAGCGATCCTGATGGCCCGGCCACGACCTTGTGGGTCGAAGGACCTCTTATATCTGGAGACTTTGAGATGAATGGCGACGTCAACACCTCAGCAGCGACTAGAACAACCTTGAACAAACGAGAGAGCCACATGCTCCACATTATGAGGGCAGCTGATCCATTTGATAATCAGATTCTTTGCAGAAAGATCTGTGTGGTTGAGGAATGGGATTGGCGCTATCGTTACGACGAAGTAAGTGGTGGTGCCACAGAGCCTCGCCTGCGTGGACCGGACCGCCTGATCCAGCATGTCGCTGCCGCGGCCGCAGCACTGGATGGCATCGATCTCGAGGAGGTCAGAAGTGATGTTGAACCCAGGAGGAGAATGCGCGATTGGCTCATCGTCACCAAGAAAATCCGGCAGCCATGGGAAAACAGGGCCAGCCTCCTTGCATCCCCCGTCCCTCCTAACGCTGGCCTTCCGCCCCCGGAAATGTGGCATCTCTTCGGATCTCCGCAGATTTTCGCCCGACGAGCCAGGATGAGAAAAGTGAATCCCAAGGAACTCAAGGCTCTGCTCTTCCTACGAGAGATCATTTCTCAACGCTGGGTACTGAAGACCAAGGGCATCGTGCTTAACGATTCGTTCTACGAAACTCAGCGGAGGGCCGACCTCTGGGACTGGGCGCTGGAGTGTTATGACGGGTTGCTGAGGGTTTGGCAGTTTCAGAACCAGAAGAAGCCAGTGGGATACTTGAAGAGGAAGTAATGACGCCGACGCTCGACGCTCACGCTGGCAGTGTGTTATTTTTGTTTGTACCAAGTGCTGTATTATGGGATGGGTATGGATGCCATGGTATTGGTAATGCTAATGGTAATGGCCAGTACACCGTCGGATTGGACGAGAATTGGGTTATGGCTATTGTTATTCTCAAGCTCTTTGATGTTATTACACAGAGAGCATTCATTGTATTCGACCTCCGCCATCCTATGGCAAGGTCTTGCTCATAGAGTAATAGTTGTACTCCACCATTGTTGTTGGGTTGTGTTGACGGGCAATATGGATATCCGCTTTTGCATGCAAATTCGAAATCAAATCAAATCAAACACTTCCTTGACAAACCAACCAACCCCCTTCGTGGCTCTTTGTAGCTCGCTCGTCGGCCATCTAGCCACTTGACAAGTTAGTTTTGTCCGCGACATTGAGTGTCACATCTTTTTTTTGT
This sequence comes from Fonsecaea monophora, assembly GCF_001642475.1. Classification (NCBI taxonomy): domain Eukaryota; kingdom Fungi; phylum Ascomycota; class Eurotiomycetes; order Chaetothyriales; family Herpotrichiellaceae; genus Fonsecaea; species Fonsecaea monophora. The sequence continues at coordinate 231,041 of NW_019173935.1, read as the reverse complement.
GTTTCCACGGCATATCTTCTTTTTCATCTCTCAGTGAGGGTTTCATCCTTTCATTCTTCATCCTGGGTAACATTCGCACAGTTCATAACCCCCTTGTCCGGGTCGGCTCTTTTTCTTTTCACACAGAAAAACAAATTCTCTCTAGAGAGCTCTTGGTGATGTCACTGATCACCCACAAAGGTCGGCACACCATTTTCTATCCTTCGTTGCTCCAGAGGGGCATGGGGGGAAGGTCAAACTCATTGCTTCGGATGCTTGCCAGGCCGCTCCCTGTCGAAATTGAAGGAGAGACAACTGGAGGAGAAAATGGCACGGTCCCCGGCTTCGAGTCAAGGATGCGCATCATCAACTGGACCTCGCCCCAATTGGAGTAATTAATGTTCAATATGCTGATGTTATATGAGTCTCGACCCGGTATCGGTGTATTCACGCCAGAATTTGGCCACGACATAAGACGCGCACCTCTTCCCGGTGCGGCCAAGCCGTTGGAGACTTGTGTCAAAGAGATCGATACAATGACCCTCACAAAAGTGCCCTTGTGCAATGTCATGTAAGAAGCAGGGTCCATCGTCTGAGAAGTGGTTTGAGGACCGATGGTGCCTGTGAGATAGGGCGGGCAATCTGGAAAGAACAAGTCTGCAAGGGAAATAGTGTTTGTTACGCCATTCTTCTCAGTGGCGTCCACAACGGCAAAAATCTGAAGATTCATCAATGTGGGGGTCCTGGGCTCAGAATTCTTCACGCCGTAAAATGGTGTAGTTGATCGCGACGAAAAGATAGACGAGACATAGCGAAGAGCCGCTTCAACACGGAAGGAGATTGCAAGGAATTGTGTTACTGGTTCGGTGGGTGTCGCCATTGATAGCGTTGTAGGCAAGGGAAAGGGGTCCATGAACGGCTCCATTGGCGGCTCCTGTCTCATCATCTCACTGACTTTGGTTGGTGTTGATTGTGCGTTGAGGAACAGGGAGGATCCTACTCCGGCTAGGGTCGAAGCTGGATATATCACCCTAGTAATGAGTGCCTTTTCAGCCGCGACACAAACAGAGGCCTTTCCACCCTGTGTCATGGCTAGTGTCTTCTTTGCTGATGGCTCTTCAGTAGAGTCAAAGAACGCCTCTGATGACGTTCGTTTGTGCCCAGTCACGGTCATTTTGAGTCCACTTGGACAAATCGGCAGGATACCGTCTTGGGCCTTGTGACGATTGAGGCTCGTCCTCTTGACTGGTCGAGTGATCCTCGTGCATGGCTTCTCGTCTTCATCCGCTGGCATCGTACTGTCTAGGTAATCCCCAGGCCAAACAAGTTCAAAGTGATATCTGGTTGGTGGTGACGTGAAGATGGCGGTCGTCCGTTTCCTGCCCTTTCGGTCTTGCTTGACGCGGAGGGCTGAGCTGAGGATCCTGGCGCGCAGATGACTGGCAAGCACCGACGGTACTTCACCATCGTCGATATCTGATTGAGAGGACGGGGTAGAGGAAAGATTGGCTGTGACGGACATAGGTGGCAGATTGACGTGTGTCCATCCGTTGTGCCTACTATTGTTAGAAATTATCTGTTTCTAATGTATCTGCTGGCAGAAATCCTACCGGACAGGGTATTGTGGCTCAGCCTCGGCCACCACCTTAATCTCATCCAGCTCACTGCTGAACGACCAGCTCGTGCCTGATGAAGGCGAGCTCATCGCAAATGGTAGAGTCCTGGAAGAATCTCAAACATAACAATAGTAGTCTTTAGAAAGCCCTAGACAGGAGATGTTCAGTCAAACGAGTCATGCAGAAAGTAATTGGAGTTGAGGAAGAGCGGCGCGTTTGTGAAAGAAGGCAACATGTTGGGGTGCGCGAGTGAAGACTTGGGCAATCCATCCTTCACGGGAGCAGGACTGGCCGCGTGTGAAAAGTTGTGTTTCCAGTCCACCGGAGTCATTATGACAGTTTCAACCTTCACGACCGAGTAGATCACATAGTGCAGGTACGGTAGGTTGAAGAGGTGAGTGACAGCAGGTGAGGCAGATGAGGCAGATGAGGCAGATGAGAACCGCCAGTGTAGGCAGTTAGTGATTAGCAATGGGTTGTGTCTGGCGGCTTTCAGGTTTGCATTTCTTTCAGTGACAGTCACCATCGCACGAGGAAGACACATGTTCATCTCTTCCATATACTGTGACATGCTGAGTGAAGTGAAGAACGATGAAGTCTGAAGTAAGAGAAGCGACTTTGGTTCCTCAGCCAAAAATGTGACTAACCTAATAAAGTTAGCGCATATTTATTCGTTTCTGAATGTGGAATGCGCAAGGCACAGAAAAAGACACTCTCGATTCTGGGCTTGTAATCATTGAACTGCGTCCATCTACCCTACGTAGAGCCTCGCCTCATAATGTCGTATGCTATTGAGACCAAGAAGCGCAAATTCGATCGCATCCTCGAGGCACTTACCGATGGTGCCGCCTCCGCTCCCCCCTCGACTTCAGCCTCACCGTCGCGTTCATCCGTCAACGCTTCCGCAACCTCACTTTCTCTCTACGCCGCCTCTGACTCCTCTAAGCGACGTCGGATTACGCCTACCTCAAACACTTCAGCATCATACACTTCTGCGCCGGTTGCGCTGAGCGGACATTATCTCCCATCAAGCCGAGCTGCCTTTCTCCAGCGACTGGAGACATTTCGCCATGTGACACAATGGCATGTCCCATCTATCGATTCCATCAATGCCGCAGCGTGGGCAAAACGAGGCTGGGTTTGTGTTGATACAGATACAGTAGCATGTGGTGTTTGCAAGGAGAGGTTGTATATTGATCTCAATATCGACAAGGAGTTGCTCAAGTCTTCCGAGAAGCCTGGTGACGAAAGTGCGGACGAGGAAGACAGCTTCGCCATCTCAGCCGAGATCTATGACAATATTATCGCAAGGTACCAGGATATGATTGTCACGGCACATGCAGACACTTGTCTCTGGCGAAAACGAGGGTGCGACATCTCAATCCAGCGCATCGAAGGTCTCTTAAACACAACTTTGGCTCTCTCCGGACTGAAAACGCGTTATGACAGTCTTGCCAGCCGCTCAGACGAAATCCCCCCCGTTGAGCCTCTACCATTGACCCCTTTTGTAAATGCTCAAGAGTTGGAAGAATTCCGTTTCAGTGAACTCGAACGCCCTCACATTGACACACTTAGACTAGCGATCTGTGGCTGGGAGAGGAGATCTGAGGATGTCATTGAATGCCACCACTGTTTCCGCTCTCTGGGTCTGTGGCTATATCGTGGCGAACCACCTGCGATTGGGAAATTGGATGCCATAGACAACCACTTGGAATATTGTCCTTGGAGATCGGCCGAGGCTCAGGACACCGAACTACAAACAGGGCTCCGCAAGAGCACTACGGGTGAGCAGATTGCACCGAAGAAGGAGCGGGTGGCAGGTTGGGTTCTAGTGTACCAAGCGATCGCAAAAGACAACAGGCAGAAAAGAGCGTCAACTGAACCGGCGTCCACTGCGGCTTCCGAGGCCGGGCCCCGCGAAAATGGATCCACGACGCCAGAACAGCGTGAGAAGAGAATGAAAGATTTGCTACGCCGAATCAAGGAGATCAAAAAACCCTTCAATGTCAAAGCGCTCCTGAAGCGGAAGGACAAGCCTAGGGTTTGACCGACAAATCTACCGTCAACCACGCAAAGCGCCGTTGTCACCATCGGAGTCTCTGACCCCGTATGGAAAGATAAATGGCGCATTCATGGTCGTTCCGTCGAGGTTAGGATCCGAAATTTGTCCTATCCGGAATGGTAGCCGGCTAAGAACCCAGAGATATTCCAAGCATTGAGTGAGGGATCGAGCCACAGCTTCGGGAGCAAGACCGGTCCTCTCTTGCTCATGGAATGGTGGCTGACGGAAAGCTGCTCGGAACATTCCGGGATTGGGCGCTGTGCCCAGCGTAGGGGCGCAAGAAGCAATTTTCCATCCCTCATAGTATCATCATACTTGTACTTGGTAAAGCATGGTTCTGTCCTGTGACAAGGCTGAGGTTCTGATGCATGGTGGTGCTGGTTGATAGGGAAAAGTTTCTCCTACCGCGGTGCCGAGGTCGGCATTGGGTGTAGGCAAAAAGAGTGCCCGGAGCGGATGATAGAGGCCGCTACAGTGGGTGGGCTTAACTATTAAGCCTTCCCCAGATTTGCGTTGGGAAACCCGCTAAGCGACTTCACAGGGGCCACAGGGGCCATAAGGGCTTAACTTGGGCTGCACCAGCAGGCCTAGGGCCTAGAGTGGGCGGCTATCCGCGGTATCATTGAACAAGTGGGGGACCCAAACAACAATGACATCAACACGCCAGTGCTGACGAGTCTGGCTTTGCAAGCTCGTCACTAAACCCACCAAATCCATTCTATCCACACCAATTCTTAGGCAATGCTTTGATCAGCCTCGTTGCACGTGCAATTTCAGATCAGCCTCGATGGACATCTTGGGACAGTGGGCCACGGAGAGTGAGGAATAGCCCGAATCTTTCCGCGAACAAGCAGTGTTTCGGGGGGTGATGCCATTTTCCGAGGGGCCGACAGAGGGTCTTTCGTTCGGTGTGCTCACCACTTGGCAGTTTCGCAGGGATCCAGAGCGACATCCGAGCTGTTTTGATTGAGTAGGGATCCATTGGACGATTTAGATTGGGGAAAGGCCAAAAGCTATTGAAGCAGAGGGAGAAAGTCTGTAGCATGTGGTGAGGCCTCGGTCTAACCCCAAAGGCATTGGGGAAAAGGAAAAAGTGGTGAGATGCGGTGGTATCCTTGGTTGTAGCGAGAAAGGGCTGGCTGGGGGGATGCGAATGGGTGGCATGTCAACGGTCCAGTTCAACAAACAAGACACAAAAAGGGTCCCCCTTGGAATGGGCTTCTTAGGTGGTGGTGGCAGCGCCTGGTGGTGCATGATGCTTGTTGGCTCACCAAAAAATCCTTTCCCCGCATCTGGCGCCTTGTTCCTCTGATCGCTAAACCGGGTCCGGAGTATCGCAAATGCCCATCAAGCCGCAGGCCGGTTTTCTCATCCAATCCTCGGGCCTGGAATGTTGCCATTCCTAAGCCCCCCTCCTCAGCGTCATTTTGTCCTAGCTCTAGCCCATTGAACAGGGCTTGACAGGGTCGGACACCTGGGCAAGGTCAGTGGTCGACTCAAAGACACTCACACACGATGCCGACACACGGCCAACCGCCACGGCTGCTCACGAAACTCCAGCTATTGCACATCATCTGAACCGAGTTGGCAAGCCTCTCTTCCGACCGGCTTCTTCCTTTTCTCCCACTAGCTGTTGGGCCGTCCTTGATTCTTCATTCTTAACCCAGAAATACACCCACGAGTCCTCCAGACAACCTTCATCTTGGTGTGGGTTTGCATCTTCCTGTATATCTCCATCCTGTCGGTCACCGACGTGAAGAGCTGTCCCCTGCCGTCGCCTGCTGCCGTCGAATCCCAATTGCGTGTTGTGTGTGTCTGACGAGCTCCAAAGCCTCCGCACCAAAACGTCTTCCTCTTCCCCGCTCGGTGTATAGGCAGTCAGTAGACCGCCTTCTCACCGCACGAGACAAGTCGTTGACTTGCACAGAGTTGCTGGTGTTTGTTGCTGTCTCGTGAGTCATCGTCCATTCATGTCTAGATACCTCTTCCTGCAGCAATACTCGACCACTGGAGCTGGTTTCTCGAACACCACACCTCTTACCGATGTTTGGACGCAAGTGGGGAAATTGCTAACCAGAGACTGCGCCAGCTTAGATACGAACCCTCTCCTCGCTGTATTGCCGCTGTCTGAGCCAACGTCGACCTAAAATCCCCTGCCTCGTCTCTCCTCTCCCCTCCTTGCACAATGTCTAGTAGCACTGCCAACCGGATCAAGGATGGCGCTCGATCGGCCGCCACAAAGGTTGAAGAAGCCGCGAGCGAGGCAGTGAACAACCCTGTACAGGCCAAAAATGACTTCCTCCACCTTCCCGTGGTGCGCGCTGCTCTCCCGTTTGTCAACGGGGGTCTTGCAGGCATGTTTGCAACCGCGTGCATCCAGCCTATAGACATGGTTAAGGTGCGCCTACAGCTGGCGGGCGAGGGTGTGAAAACAGGTCCAAAGCCCACGGCTCTGGGGATAACAAGAGACATCATTGCTCAAGGGAAGGTGCTCGATCTATACAATGGTCTCTCAGCGGGTCTGTTGAGACAAGCCGTCTATACCACCGCGAGACTGGGCTTCTTTGACACCTTCCAGAACATGCTGCAGGTACGGGCTGAGCAGAACGGCACAAAGGTCACATTCGCAGAGCGAGGCGCCGCAGGCCTTGCGGCCGGTGGTTTGGCTGCCATGGTTGGCAACCCTGCTGATTTGGCACTCATTCGAATGCAATCTGACGGGCTGAAACCCAAAGAAGCCCGTGCCAACTATAGATCAGTATTTGACGCTTTAACTCGCATTGCCAAAGCTGAAGGCATCACGGCTCTCTGGGCCGGCGCATACCCCACCGTCATCCGCGCAATGGCACTCAACTTTGGTCAACTCACGTTCTTCGCCGAATCCAAAACTCAGCTGAAGCAATATTTCCCTGATATCTCAGAAAGCTCAAACCGCTTTGGCGCGTCCGCGATTGCTGGGTTCTTTGCCTCGTTCTTCAGCTTGCCATTTGACTTCATCAAGACGCGGTTGCAGAAGCAGCAGAGAGGTCCTGACGGGAAGCTCCCTTACAACGGCTTCTTCGATTGTGCGAAGAAGGTGGTCCGCGATGAAGGTTGGTTGAGATTCTACCGTGGATTCGGCACCTACTATGTCAGGATTGCACCACATGCGTAAGTACAAACACTCCCTCAGGAGGGTTCACAGGCTGACGGTGAACAGAATGATCACCCTGATCGTTGCCGACTACCTGAAGTTGATCACAACCTGAGTCATTCGTTCCGAGGCGATGGTTGGCAAATAGTCCCCGCGGACAAGGATATGTTGGATAAGAAGGCCGCTGGGGACAGGATTGAAGGAACAAAAGGTATGTCTGAAAGAAGGCATTCAACTTTAAAAGAGGAGGTAGGAGGGAGCAGTGCACGGCGCATTGTTCTAGATTGGAGGTCCGAATATCGGTGTATCTCAAAGGGCCGGATAAATGATGTGATTTTTGGCAGGTTGCAATCTGTGGCATATACCCCTGAGACAATGCCGCACTCTAGCACATGTCATATTCAGCACAAATTCAGCATGTTCAAAGGGCGTTTGATAGGTAGCAAACGAGGCAACATTGTTAATAGATGTTAGCAAAATGTCGAGCAAGAAAAAAAAAATTGTATAGAGCTGGCAAGGCGCCAGCTACTACGGAGAAGGGATATTTCCTCGGCATATTGTAATTGCCGGTCCAAAGGCAACTATGGCGACCGCAGGATCCCTGCTTCGTCGTAATTAGACTGTACCGCTTTACCAGAAACTGCAGACTGCGGAATTTCCAACCCCATCGTGCCCAAGATCCTCTAAAATCACCAAAAAATTCAGTGCACGGCTCACAGAGGTCACAACGACTATGAGTACCAGCTATCAGCATGAGCCCCTCGATACTCCTGCAATTAGTCCTCACCGGCACTCAGACTCACTACGAAAGTCCTGGATTGATCGATGAGAAGAGATTGGAACACCTGTTAATTGCCGGTAAACAAATTCTGTACAAATCGCATCAAGAGAGCGACGTCCGATCTGCGCTGGGATTCAACCCTCGAATATGGGAGGGCTTGACGACGGTGCTCAAGCACGCTCTTCCGGCCCTAGAACAACAATCCTTTACCTACAAACACCCTCCGCACCTAGGCTTCGGCGGCAGCAGCTCCGAACTCATTGCAGCCCATTACCTCAGCCTGGTCAAGGACATTGAACGACTCAATGATCTATGTACCATCGCGCGCAACCTCCTTGCCACCACCAAAAAAGCACAGAACCTCGCTGCGGAAAAAGGGTTCGATCAACAGATCCTCAAACTCATCGATGTCTGTGTTAAGGTCACGGCTCGGGGTTTCGATGGCGAGGCAAACCCCCGAAACGAGGAAAGATGGCAAAAGGTGGTGAATCTGTATAAGCGGCTGTTGATCACTTGCCTGCAGTTCTTGCACAATTTTATTATGCACAATGAACAGCGAAAGTTGGTTCTGTGGCTGGATCTGTTTGGACAGTCCCAAGCAAATGAGGTTGACGACCGGAGCAGCCTTCCAGACCAGCAGACTGTCGATGATGAAGGCAAGGACCATGCTGCAAAGGAGGACAGGATCCGGTCGACTGTTGAGAAAATGCCACGACGAGTGGGTCGGCTTGCGATGGATGGCGATGACCCCGGGTACAACATCGACGATGTCCATGCGCTGTTCGACCTGATGAGCACCAATAAAGAGCCGGATGAGCAGACTCAAAAGGCGGCAAAAGTTCTCATGGACAAGATCAGAACCGACATGGAAACTCTATCGGGTATGAACGCGAATCAACTGGACGATAGCCCAGATGTACTGTTGAAAGTGGGCGCGGAACTACGGGCTTGGTTGCAGAACAAGGAGGATGTTGCTGCCACCGAGACCAATTCCACACAAGTCAAGCAGGTTGCCGAGAAGATCATGGCTCTCACCCAAGTCAATGGCTACAAACCTAGTGCCAAGTTGAGGGATGCGCACTGGAGCGATCTACCCGAGCCGGGGTCGTATGGCGACCTGAATGAGACCTCCCAAGATTTGACTGAAGAAGACCTGAGCATGCCCCGAACCGCTCAATCTGCAGCTGCGACGTTGAAAGAAGCAAAAGACGAACTCATGGCCCGTTTACATCCACGGTCTGGTCCCTTGGGCGAGTACGACGGAGCGGAATATGATGACGATGTGGATCCAGAGGACTATGAACTTGAAGACGACGAAGACGATCTCATCAGCGTCGGAGATAGTATGGAAGACGACGATTACCGTGGATCCGGAGATCAAGAACGCGGTCTGCTCACCGATGTTCCCCTCGTCCTTGGGCCGACTGAAATCGAAGCATTGCCCATGATCATTCAAGCAGGCATTGTGGACAATTTTGGCTCGAAGAACAGTACCACTGCACATCAGCAGGGTCTAAAAAACATGCAAGCAGTCCGCTGTCATATATTACTCGCTCAAGAAGCAGGCCGTAACGTTCTGCGGGAGTTGTTGATATTCATCGCTGCGTGGGATTTGCCAGATGACGAGTTCTACTTCAAAATGATGGTGCAGATCATGGAAGCCATTCTGAAAAATGGACTCATGTCCCATGCGTACGCGGACTTTGGCCAGCCCAAGGACATCATCTCCCCAGCGCAAGCTGTTGTGATCAAGATTCTGACACACATATTCCGCGCAAAATACAGCCCTCCTTCGGCGGCGCAACACCAACAAAATGCGACAGGCGAGCAGGCACCAACAGCACAGCACCAGAAACCTCGACTGGCTCCCTCTCCACTCAGCCGTGTAGATGTCCTCACCGTTCGTTATATTTTCATCGTCTTCCGAGGCAACATCATTCCCGAAACTTGCGCCCTAATCTACCTGCAAGGTCAAATTCGCGCTGGTCTCGCGCTAGCAGAGGATTTCCCATTGAACTTGTGGGATATGGAGCGTGTGTACGAAGGCGTGTACCAGTTTCTAGAGTTCTTTGCAGTGCTCACAGAAAACAATGACTGGAAAAAGTTGCTCGTTCAGTGGGAGATCGTGTATGATTTGGTAACGTTGATCAAAGAGTTGGATCAAAGTATCGCGAAGGTCGGGTTGACGCAGGCTATGCCTCCTCCCGCAACGGGTGCGAATGGCAACCTGAAGATGCCGACCAATGGAAGTCGGGCACAAAGCACGACTGGCGTCGAACATCCAGAGCAAGCATCAACGCTTCCTGCTCACGTTGCCGTGGAGAGACCCTATGATACTGCCACGCCAGCCGAAGGACCCGCACAAGAGAATGGCACCTCAACGGTCACCGACTCGCTTCCCCAACCACCAAATGACTTACCGTCCCCGTCACCCCCTGCACAAGCTCCTCCCGCGGCAACAACTGTGACTGAAGAGCCAGCCGATTTTGAATGGCGTAACCTCAAGAAACTGATCGTGCTGGTGTTGTCGAGTTTGGTCTGGAAGTCACCGACAGTACAGAATCAAATTCGGGAGTATGGTGGAGTTGAGACGATCCTGAGTTGTACATCCTATGATGGTAGGTGATCAGTCCTTTCGCTCTTTGTTCTACAAACAAACGTCTTTTCTGAGAGACGAGTTTGTTCATTGTCGTCTTGGCTTACCAAATTCGCCCAAATACTTGCTCCATTTCATTTCACTGACAGTTTTCGGGCTTCTAGCATGCAATCCGTATATCAAAGAGCACGCCGTGATGTGTCTAAAGTTCCTTTTGGAGCACAACCCAGAAAACCAGGCGCTTGTTTCTTCTCTCGAAGCGAGGGAAATTGTCCCGGCACCAGGTGAAAAAGATGCCGAGTTGGTGAGGGAGACGACCGAGAAGTTGGGCCTCGAGGTGCGCTTGGGAAGTGATGGGCGGGCGAGGGTCGTGAGAAGAGATGGTGCTCAAGGCCAGATGGCGAAGAGGGGGGTGGCAACGGACAGGAGTCCGAATAATAGGAGTGGTAGGATTGAGGAAGTTGGTGATGATTACGACGAGATCGCGACCTTGGGCCTACCGGTCAATGGGGGCGAGGCTGAATCCAAGGATAAAGGGAAAGGCAAAGAGCGTGCGGTAGACCCAGACGACAACCACGGGGATGATCAAGAGATCGAATTTATGTGAGCCCACGGCCCTACAGATTTGCGTCGTGCTATCGTAGAGGATAGAATCAGATAGATGTCTACCTAGGTAAGATACCTATGTCAGTGCCTGTTAGAGTAGAAACAGTCCAGATGTACGTCTTCTCCATCTTGGGAGGAGTGAGCTCTTCTATAAACAATATCCCTTTTTCCTCCCGGGTGATTTACTCTTCCAGCTCACCTGTTCACCCTGGAAACTCACTCGTGAAGAATGCCAGCCAAGCCAGCCACATCGATATATACTCGTGACCGAGACGGGGTTGGGGTCTTGACAGACGGTCCCGGCTCGACGCGTAGCTGAGAATAAAGCTTCGAGACGCCAGAGGAGAAAGGATTGAACGGATGGATGTAGGTACGTACGAACAAACGGACGAACACCGACTCATCGTCGTCGCCTGTCGCCTCTGTCGTCGCCCATTATCGTCAGTTCTGGAGGCTCAAAGCCAAAGATTTTCCTCCTTCTCCCCTTCCTCCCACTCCCATCCATGACCGTTCCATGTCTGTGTCCAGGTCCCAAGTCCGTCGAGGAGGAGAACAAGAATCACCGGATGATCCACATACAGATGGGACATTTCGTCCCGCGCGGACCCCTGCCCGTGCACCCTTCCGTCTGGCAGCGCACGTTGGATATCTTCGGAGGCTTGGCTGCTGGTGGTGGAAGTCTCCGCCTTTTTGGCCGTTGGGGATCGGTGGACATTTTCTTCCGCTTTGTTCCCTTGTATTCACTCACTCACTCAAAAGAATTGAGGCGGAGGGCTTGGGGACAGCATGAAAACCGAGCAAGACGGCAGAAGTCGAAGTCGAAATCGAAGTCGCTATCGTGGAGGAGAGTCGGAAAGATGCACGGAGAGGGACGAAACACTCTTCCCAAGAGATAAAACGACTCTTTGCGGGGAGAAATGTCCCGCCCGCTCGCTCGTCTGGGTCTTCGCAAGTCTGTGAGATGTGCCAATCGATTCTTTTCGGAGGTATCGGCTTGCTAGAATGAGTGTTTTATGTATATGCAGGTTGAAGATAAGATTAGGTATCTGGGAGTTGAAAGGTCAGGGAGAGAGAGAGACACGATTGCAGCGAACATTTTGTACCCTCTTGGAGAAAAGAAGCTCGTTTGCAGCGCTCTGCTCTACGTTTGAAGCTGGCGTTTTCTGTCTCTCCAGTAAGTGAGGCATTCTTGGAGTGATACTTGCCTGATCACACCCCGTGGTGATGCCAAACGACAACCGACTTGAATCCCGAGTAGAGTGCGTAGCAGATATGAGTGTCATGCTTGAGAACTGTAGTGGCACTTGTGACATGTTGTTCGAAACTGCGGGATGAGCCCAGCACTGTTGACGACAAACCAGCAGCGTTGACAAGGGCTAGGGTCTAGCATAAAGTGTCACATGGAACAATCCAGATGGCAAGTGTCGAAACATGAAAAAGCCAAGCTGTGCAAACGAGCTCCAAGGGTAACAACGGACTATTTTGATAGCCGACCTCCCATGCGAGTAAAGAGGCCGCTGGAGCTGCTACCTATCTGTTTGGGTAAGAGAACAGTTCTAGATGTTTTGGCCCGCACCATTGATCTCGCGCTTTGAGGAGAGTCCAGCTTTCGAATCGTCGACGCAAATGGCATAAGGCTTGAAGGGTTCCACACCCAGCCAGAATCAGACTGGGAGACCATGCCGTAAACGCCTAGAATGATCGTCTATCTCATGACGGTTGGTGATGAGGAGGTTAGATGCGCTCATAAGATCGAACCGAATTTGTGAGATGTGCGATTGACGAAGGGGGTAAACTAGGTGACTGGGTGAAAGGTGAGTCAAGGCGCAGCAGTCGGTGGTACTCGATCCTCTCTCCACCGATTCAGCCTCATCTGATGCAACGAGCGTTTAGGGTTTAGCTGGATCTTTAGCGCCGTGTGGCCGACACAATATGACCAATAATATATCAATAAACCAAGCACCGCCACCACTAGCGACATTAGCTCCAATCCTCCCGTTGTAGGCCACATTTCGTTCCCCGCGCACCTTCACGAGTCAAAAGCCGCTCGTTTCCTCCAGCCTCGTTGCCTGGACTTCTCCCTCTCCTCTTTCCTTCCCTCACAATTATTTGTCTCTTTGCTTGATTTCCAGTGATTTTCGTACACCGCGCATTCTTCTGCACAGAACCTAGGGGCTTCAGCCTCACGCCTTCACAATTCCAGCCTTCGGCTCTCACTAATCTTTCCTCAATGCCACCTTCCTCGGACGGTAACCTCTCGATGCCAATGGAAGACCTCGGTCGTAGGGCCAAGGTACACGACGTCAAGAAGCGGCTAGAAATGACTGTTGAGAAGTCAACAGAGGCCAGGGCGCTCCTGGAGGAAACATATTGCAGCAACGATCTGAAGTTCTTGTCAAGTCCGGATCAACGTATGACCATAGCTCAAGGCAAGCCCGTATAGCCACACTAACCATTTTCTTAGGTACACACATACGACCTCGAGATTCCGACAACAGACCACTGCAAAGAGTTTCGCTCCCACCAAGCTTGGCTTCGACTAACCAGCAGATGACCCACAAACTTTGCCAGTCCCTTCAACAACGCCAGCCGCGTGGCTCTGGCAATGCAAGACGACGGTTAGTAACTGTGCCTTGTGTGCAGGTGGAATTGGTGTCTGATGACCACAACAGGGACCTAGAATCGCCAGCATTGGGCATTTGCCCATTGTTGCTGACTGGGCACCCAACCCCTCTGATGCTCATGCACGCACCGAGAGCACTCGAGCCGAACTCTTCGATGGCGACCATCCCGAGAGGTTGCTACCATCAGTGGGATAATCTTCCATTGATATCGAGGAATGTGCAGTCAGATGGAGCCTGGCTTGCGACTGTGGATTGCTCTGTTCCTACCCGAGACGCTGTCCCGCCTCGAGAAAGGAGAGACAAACACAGCCCGAGCAACAGGTTTCGCCGATTGTACTACATAGTCCGCCATCGAGCACGCAGCCGCTACGTGAAATCATGGCGCCCTTTGATCCCTCCTGCATGAACCCTGATCAGCATCAAGGTCACACCCACACCGAATTCTGGGACCCATCTTACATCTTTTCCCTCCAAGGAGCGACGTGTCAGCCCTTGGAGAGCACATTACCACTACAACAATACCAAGCCCAACAAGCACACCATCTGCAACAGGCCTCTGTTGCCCAAAGCCCAACCACATATACCACACAATCCACCCCTTCTCTGTCCTTCGATACATCACCCGACCCTTCTTCCGACATGGAGGGAATGAAGTTGGATTACGACATTTTGAACAACCTAAGCTATCTGGATAACTTTGAGTACGACAGTTACAACGACTTTTCCCTGTTCTCGTCCGATGAAAGCTTCATTCAACCACCTTTCACTGATGCCGATCTATTTCCGGCGCTCGACCTCCAATCATCGCCGGTGAGCATTGTGCCTTCACCAACATATAAATATCGCTGCCACTTTGGAGACTGCACGGAGTCATTTGCACGCCCATGTGAGCTCAGGCGGCATGAATACAAGCATACAAAACCGTTCAAATGCCCGCACTGCAGCCGCCCTTTCGCTGAGAAGCGACGGTGCATTCAGCACGTTCAAGCGGTGCATGGCCTGGCGACGGATGAGGACAAGGCCAAGTGTCACTTGTGCAAGTATAGTCACGTCCGGCCAGACGCGGTTAAGAGGCATCTGAGGCTGAAGCACGGGATTCGAGAGAATTCGGAGTGGTCGCCGTCGACGGTAGGATCGGTGGTGCAGTCTGATTGTGAACCACGACCGGAGGAGAGGAATGGGACGCGATCTGAGCGATGATGAGAAGGATGCTAGTGCAGGGCGTTTCTTGGATCTGGTCTTGGTTTTAACAGAAGAAAAACGCGCTTTATGGTTGCGGGCTCTGCTTTGCAGTGGGAATGTTGTATCTTAGACACGAGTAGCGAACATCCTGAATATTTACTGCCTTTATACCCCTAACGCAGAGAAACTAAGAGGGCAGTACCACAGGCAACGGCCCACATTACGGTGGTATGTAGAGGACTGAAGTAAATGCTTTTGCTAGACGTTTTATGTGCAGAAAACAGGGAGCTTTTGCTCGGGCAAGAAACTTGTAAGAAGAACACAATGGATTCCAGATAGGGTGTGAGATGTCGATATCTGACATGACTTTTAATACCCATCGACGAAAAGGAGAGAGTCAGTCGCCCAGTACTCAGTACACAGTCTTCTGTTATCCTTGGGTGTCTTTTCTCCCTCTCTCTCTCCCGTACTTGCTGCTCGTCGCGGCGCGTCTGCAATCACCATGGGAGATGGGTATCGTCGTACCTCCACAGACGCACCTCGTCGGCGACGGTGGCGCGGTCGATGATCTTCATCATGCCGCGAATGCTCTCGGCGGGCTCGATGGTGGCGAGGCCGATGCGCTCGGCGAGCGGGGCGACGGTCTCGGTGGCCACGACGCCCGGGTGCATGGGGAACGCGACGATGCCGTTCTTCTTCTCCTCGTAGGCTATGTGCCGGATGAACATGTTCAGGGCGGCCTTGGACACGGCGTACGCCGACGACTGGCCCGGCAGGTCCTCCACCATGGCCAGCGACCCGTACTGCGTGCTGATGGCGACGAACTTGGGCGTGTTGCCCTGGCGCGCCGACTCGAGGAGGAGAGGCCGCAGCGCCTTGAACAAGGCGATGTTGTTGAGCAGGTTCACGTCCAGAAAGTCCTGGTACTGGGACACGGGCGCGTCGGCGATGCTGGTCTCGTGCCCGATGATGCCCGCGTTGGCCACCACCACGTCCACCCTCCCCGCGACCTTCTTCACCAGGGCCGCCGCCTCCACCGCCTCCTGCACCGCCTCGGGCTGCTTGGTGATCTTGACCACGTGTACGTTCCCCCGGTCCGTCAGCGCCTGCAGCTTCGTCGCCCGCTCCGGGTCCCGCGACGTCGCGAACACGATCGCCCCGGGGCGCTCTCGCAGCTGGCGCACGAATTCGTAGCCGATTCCCTGTGTGGTTCCAGTCACGAAATATACCGTCTGGTTCGACATGTCTTCTCTTCCAAGGGTTTTCCTCCCGTATGTGTGTGAGCAAAGGGGGAAGAGAGTACACAAGTCCGGAAAAGATTCGTTGAGACGTTCAAAAGAAAGACCCGTAAGAAGGTTAAATGGATGACTGGATAGAATAGATGGACAAAGCGAAATCCCGTTCCTTGCGAGTAGAGTACAAGGACAATATCCCTAGCTAGCGTTGTTCAGAAAACCCCAGGTTCACGTTCGCCTCGAGAACAGAACCCGGTCGTCAATAATGGCGGCCCTCCATAACATACATTACCTTGAAACTCGATGAGTGACCCCGCTTTTTCTCGCTCTGAGGGATCTGGTTCCAAGCCCCCGCATCTGTATGCAATGAGGCGTTGGGCCTGGGTGAAGAGGAGGTGCGTGTCGAGGTGGAGATGGAGATGGAGGTCGTGGGTAGCGGAGGAGTAGGACAGAGTGGGGAAGATTGCCACGATATACCCTTGACTTTTTATGAGGATCCCCGCCTTGGTGTTCAACCAGGGAGAGCTGCCACGGAGAACCGGGGCCCTTTGCTTCGGAGAGTCTTAGGCGCTGCAGTCAAAGTGTTGGACGAGTCACTTTCTACACAAAAACCAAGAGCGCAAGACATGATAAGATCAAGCGAATTGAGGAGAACAGCGTCAGATTGGAACTATTTGTCTTCTTCTCCCCCACCTTTCCCTCCCAAAAACTGAGGGATCACCACAAATAAATCAAAAATGTCAAACCCCTTTGCAAAACCAGACAAAAACACCCAAGGGTGAATGAACCACCAGAAAATCAAAAACCAAAGACCCGGATTACAAGTTTCTTTTTCTCTCTCTCCACATGCGTCATACCAGTTTATTCTGTTTTCATAAATTCCATCACACAATGGGGGTTTCCCAGTCGAGGATATATGCGTGCACTTAGTTGACTTCGATCAAGCCAGGGCCAAACTTGGTGGCGGCGGCAACATCAGTGACGGTGGCAAAGGGACCGGATCCCTCGACAACGGCGGCGATGGTCAGACCGAACATGTCGTTCTCAGTGAAGGGGAAGTTCGCGGAGAAGGTGACGGTGTTGCCGCTGACCGTGGCCTGGGTGATGGGCTCAACAACGGGGACGTTCTGCTGGTTGATGTACACCAAGCTCAGGCTGTGGTAGTTGCTGGCATACTGGGAGTAGGCACCGGTGGCGGTGAAGGAGAATTGGAGTTGCTGGTCCTGGGGTTGGATGTTCTGGGTCAAGACGTTCAGGGCACCGAAGATGGGAAGGTCAATGGTGTTGATGTTGGGACAGGAGCCGGCAACAACAAAGTCTTGGTTCAAGGCAGAGAAGGCGAACTCGCGGGTGGAGGCAGTCAAGAAGGGAGCACCGCTGGGGATGAGACCAAGCAAGTTGCGGTAGAAACCGTTCTGCTCACCCTCTTGGCCAATGACTGCAGCGACACCGCGGATGAGGCCGTTGTCACCGTTCTGGCCGAAATGGGTCTGGACGTCACCGAGGGTTCCGAGGACGACATCAGTGAAGGTCTTGGCCAGGTTGATGGCGCTCTTGAAGTCAGACACGGGCACCTCGTACTTGCAGGGTTGGATGGGGCCGGCGTTGAAGTGGGCGAGGGCGCCGTTGGCGTTCAGGGCGTGGAGCTCCTCTTGGGCTTGGACGGCGGTGATGGCGTCAATGATGGTCTGTCGCTGGTTCTGGTCCTGGAACTGGTACCCGGCGACATTGTGGGTCACGTTGTAGAGGAGTTCAGTGAAGAAGGCAACCTCAAACAGCTCATTGAAGGCAATCAGTCTCAATGATTTGAGATCGTCATCGGCAGGGGGCGATGGCGGTGGAGGCCCGTTGGGCAAGAGACCGTGGGCTTGAGACTCAATGGCCGTGAGCTGGGACGAGGGGTTCTGGATGTTGGGGAAGCCGTTGGACAGCGGGAAGCTGAACGGGTTGCTGCTGCCATCGCTGGAGCCCGAGGACGACGACGGCGGGGCACCGGTGGACCATGAGCCACTGCCGCTGGTTGCTGATGGGGTGTAGTAGCCGTTGGCAGCGCTGTACGAGGCAGAGGCTGAGGCTGAAGGCTGGCCACCCTGGTAGTTCTCGAGGTGGGGCTTACGGCCGCCAAACCAGATATCGCGCTTCTCAACGTCGACGGGGACTGCTGCAACGAGCGAGGCAATGGCCAAGGAGCCGAGGACTGGTGCGAGTTTGGAATACATTATGAATATCGTGTGATGATGTGCTAGTGAGCGTGCGTTCAACGATAGGAAAAAGAAAGATTATTGTCAAAGTCGGTTTGCTGTTTGAATGAGCGAGAGAATGTGTTGAGAAAGCGAAAACTGAGCTGTTAATGTAGTCAAGTAAAGAATGAAGTGATTGTTGTATGAGTGAGACCTAACTTGAAGCGAGAGCCCACAGCTGAATATATAGACGGGCGTGCGTAGAGCTCGACCCAGGAGGAGCATATCGTGTGGCGAGCTAATAGTATTCGCCATTTTGGAGGGGGCCAAGTTAAGCAACGTTGAGGCAAAGCTTGGATTGGGAGCTAAGACCAGGGCCAGAAGGAGATTGCGCTGTTGCTGACTCCGGCGGCCATGCGGCGATGCAGTGATTTGGTGCGTTGTTCGCTCGGCTGCTCTGGTTTCCCCAGTCTCTGGTGTGCTCACCGCCCACATTGACTCCATTTGGGATCGTTCTGTGAACTCGCGAGGTGTATCCAGCCAGACCATACCACAAAGGGGAGGGCCAAAAGAAAGGAGGATTCATCTGTCACCAGGCAAATTTCAATTCCCACGTCATACAGCAGCCCCAGAACATCCTCCATCCTGTGGCGGCCGCGGGAGAGTGTGGAAGTAGCAAGGACCACAAGGACCTACCGAGGACCTGTGATGTCTGTCAGCTTGGGCATTTGCAGCTAGATC
The DNA here is from genome assembly GCF_001642475.1 of Fonsecaea monophora. Taxonomy (NCBI): domain Eukaryota; kingdom Fungi; phylum Ascomycota; class Eurotiomycetes; order Chaetothyriales; family Herpotrichiellaceae; genus Fonsecaea; species Fonsecaea monophora. The sequence goes on along the minus strand of NW_019173935.1, from coordinate 212,306 downwards.
CAGGGACACAGGAGCACGAGGTACGAATACAGAGGATGCGCCACAGAGTGGTGTAACCGACTCGAGAGATTTTCTGGACTGCCCAGCTGGTCAGCGCTTGCACAGATCGGGCTATGGCGGTGATTGCGATAGACGAGACAGGATTAGTGCTGATGAACCTAGATCTGAGGGTCATTGGATGTTGAGGGGTGGTGAGGATGACAAAGGATGCGCTCGAAATAGGGAATTTTGCCAGCCAAAGATGCTGCGGCTGCGCTGCGGGGACTGGGGACTGCGCCGTATACAGGTAATGTGAATTTCAACCAATCAAAACATAGTACGTGAACGACTGCGCTAAAAAAGGCTTGACCTACTCAAGCCGTCTCGGCACAGAAGCTTGACTGTCTTACGCTTTGTAATTGGGCCACAGCACCAGAAAGGCTCCACGTGCCCTATTTTTAACCACGATTCTTTGTAACGAGCGAAAACCACTGCCCCCCGGCTTGCGCCGGCCTCGTTGTCACTACCCGAATCCACGGGTCATGACCCGAGTCCAGCCTCGTACTGTGGCTATACGAACAGAGTTACGGGTTCCCGAGTACATGCGAGTAGTACGAGGAGTTGCGACCTGGCCCACGCTCTATTCCAGGGTACAATTACCCATGCCTAAGGATTCCGCCAGAAATTGAGCTCATCACCATTTTGCTTCGTCATTTTTTCCTAGCAAAGCAGTAAGACTATCCATTCTCTTGCGGCAACACTGACCTCTTCCAGCTGACGGTGTGTTATCCCCGCAAAGAAACTAGAAAACCGCTCAAAAAAGCTTAACTGTGCATCCGCTAGAGAGCCAAGTCACGTCAAGGCCGTCCACAGCCCGGGGGAAAACAAGAGGTCAGAGGTCTACCTACAACGCATCTATTTGCTCTCCGTGGTGGACTTGACCTGGTTCCGGTCACACAACCAAGAGGTGGAGGGGCTCGGTACTCGATCGCAAAATCACCTCTACCGTGTACAGAATCGTCTATTGCCACCGGGCTTACTCTTACTCGCATGTGGATGATCGACACTATTGCTGAGTTGTGCGTCGAGACCCTCCCCGCGGTCCCTGTTCCTGTATACCGGCTGGATCGTACAGTCATGGACGAATGACGAGTCACATCGGAGTGCTCCAAACGTTCACAAGGTGTAACCGAACTCTACACCGAATCCACGCTCACTTCCCGTGGCAGCGGACTTTCGACTTCATTCTATGTCGCCTTTTACTTCTCACGGGACTTTGGCCGATGGCCGGAGACCATCTGATTCTCGACGTTATTTCCTTTGGACGTAGGAAGACTAATCTCCTGCGGGGAGCGTTAGTCGATTCCCCTTCAGGATCTATTCCCCTGGAGCAGGACGCCTTGCATGCACATCTCTACTTCTACAGAAGTCGATGAGATTGATGTCTCGGAGCGTCAGCGCCAGAACAAGAAGTACTTCTGAAATTTCTGGACGCCGCCTGGCAGCTGCCCGCAAATCCTTGCCATTTGGTATACCGACCATCTTCACCAACTATCACTGAGCGGATGATCATCGCTGCCTATCCTCAGGTGCAGTGACGAGGATGGTCACTAATCACAGATGCAGGAACAATAACATGGAATGAGGCTACAAATGCGGCGTATCGCCGATTCGCTGTAACGGCGTTTGATATCCCCGTGCTCGAGGCAACAAGATGTCGAAGACAGCAAAGTAGTACACAGTTGCACACAGTCATGTCCTCCCCCTGAGCTCTACGCACACCTCCCATCCTTTTGCCGATCTCCGAACTGAACCAGAGGAGTGAGGGACCAGACAGAGATTTGTCTTTCCTGTGGGTAGACTCGGAAGCCGAGAAAAGAGAACGTGTGTCAAGAAAATAAAAGCCGGGGACATCAACGCCGCCTTGGCGGCTTTGTTGCTTCTTTGCCAAAGAGCGGTGCTATTGTTGACAAGCTTTCGACTACTTGTGGATCTGGCCCATGGCGGTAGAGAGATTTCCGAAGCTGCGGTCTCTGGTCAGACTTGTGATATCCGTGCCGTGGGAGAACGGTGTGAATCGACATACGCCGTGGTGAGTTACTTGAGAGCGATTGCGAAGCCCATCTGCAAGAGTTTGCTCGCTTGGCCATCTAAGCAAAAGCTTCGAGTGTCGCGCTCAACCATATTCCTCCCATTCTGAACAAATCTTTCTCCCCTGGCTCGAGAGCACTCCCCTTCCATACCTCATGGTGATCTAAACATCTTCGAAGGGCGACAGCTAGAAGGCCTACAGTGCTCAGCCACGCCACCATGACACCTGTCGCAATCCAGCGAACGTCGGACCCACGGAACTCCTGGTTTATTGAGGAACGGGATGTCTGGTTTCGAGAAAGGACTACGCAAAGAAGATGTGAAGCGAATATTTGTGCACAATCTCGGAACGTCTCGACATCTTGTTCGGCTCTCAAAGTCAAAATGAAAGCCCGTGTCCATCTTACCGAGATTCCTGACTACTACAGGAGAGATGCGATAACAATTCCTGTGCCTTGGAACACCCGCGATCCCGTTACTCGTCCATTATGCGGCTACACAACTCTGTTCATGCCGTCGGTGCCGCCTATGTGTTTTTTTTTTCAGGCGGCAGGTCCTTCTGTTTTCTCGTGGCACCCGTTCGGTTCCTTTGACTGCTGGCCATAGAGAGTAGACAGCGATATCTCTGCCTCGCCGAACCCGAGGCTATTGGCTGATGCTCGATGGAGTGTTCACGCATCTTTATATGTTATATGTAAGCAATTGGAGAGGCCGTCCCCAACCATCGATCGCGATAGGTCAGCATCAGACAGAAGTATCCCCCGACCCCGCATTGAGCAATATTTGGTCTGGATGGCATCATCCAGGCTGTTTCGTTTATCTTGGGAGGCTTGTGACTTGGGAATGCTTGATCGAGAGACCCCCTTGTCACTTTTCCGTACCCAAGTACATACAAGTACCTTTGACATATTGAGTAGGCAACAAGACAAGAGACCAGGCTCCCTCGTACAAAATGGCAACCGAGACAATCACCCGCCCGGCATTCTTGTCCCTCCCCAAATGGAACCAGGTTCCGGAGACGAAACACGAATGTAAGAAACACCAACTCAAGCAATTGTCCCTCGGCTTGGCTTGTGTCTTGTGTCGAATGGTGTCACTGACATATTGCGACATTTGTAGTGGACTGGGCGGACCTGGTCACCCTCGACCTCAGCAAGTTTGATCAACCGGGGGGTAAAGAAGCGTTGGCTGCGCAGCTCTTTGATGCCGTCAACAGAATAGGTTAGTTGCATGATCCCCCCGTCGCCAGCGCCAAATCGATCAATTACGTGCAAGGAAAAGAAAGGCTCACCGGTCGACCCGATCTCCAAATGGTTCTTGTATAGGTTTCTTCTACATCATCAACTTTGGCCTCACGCAGGAAGAGGTGGACCGCCAATTCAGCCTGTGCAAGCAGGTCTTCAACCTCCCCGCCGACGAAAAGATCAAGTACCGCGCCGACCTCGAGAACGGGGGTTACAATGGGTACAAACCCCTGGGGATCCGCGAGATCAAGAACGGCATCAAAGACAACACCGAGATCTATAACATCCCCAAGTTCATAGCCCAGTACGAGCGCGAGCACCCTGCCATCATCCAGGAGCACTGGGATGAGATCCAATACTTTGCCAAACACATCCACTTCCAGATTGTGCGCAAGCTGCTCGTGCTGTTCGCCCTGGTGCTGGAGTTGCCCGAGGACTATTTTTTGAACATCCACCGCTATGACGAGAAGAGTGACTGCCACTTCCGATACATGAAGTACCAGTACGTTGAGAATATCTGCCCCTGTATATCAAATTTGAGAGCCGATATTGACTTTTTTTCTTCAAACAGCCATCGGTCGCCCGAGGTCAACAAGGAGCTGGATAATGTCTGGGTCAAGGGACATACCGACTTCGGAAGCTTGACCCTGCTTTTCAGGTACGTCGCAACGAGCACAAAAGAAGAAATCAACTCTCTCTTCTTGATAGAAGAATAGGGGGGTTAAGAAATCCCCTAGCCACTTCTTTCTCTCTCTCACATACACTCTCTCTTCTGATGGACCACTCAACTGACAAACTCTCGTGTCCGTGGAACAGACAACCCGTGGCGGCCCTACAGGTGCGCACACCCGAAGGGGAGTGGAAATACGTCAAGCCATACCCGGAGAGCATCACGGTCAATATCGCCGACGTGCTGCAATTCCTGACCAATGGGTTCCTCAAGTCGAGCATCCACCGGGTGGTGGCGCCGCCGCCGGACCAGGCCGACGTTGACCGCCACGGCGTGCTGTACTTTGTGCGACCCGAGGACAAGACGGAGCTCGTGCCCATCCAGGGCAGCCCCGTGCTGGAGCGCCTCGGGTACGACAAGGCCCTCGACCCGGCCACCGTGGGCTTGACCGCCGGCGAGTGGGTGAAGGCGCGGGTGGCCAAGAACGTAAGCCGCGCCGGCGTCGAGGAGGAGAGTATCATCAAGGGTGTCAAGGCCAAGTATTATGACTAGAGACGACTCTGAAAAGGAGAGGAAGAAGAATAAAAGTAAAAAGAGTAAGGCCGAAAGCGAAGAGAGAAGTACCTGGGCTAGTTGGCAGATAAGACTCACAAGGAGAGTGACCTGAGCTAAGGTATCTGGCATTGGCTATCCAGGTCTGTGTGTTGATCTGTGAGTATGTGTGAGGATAGACGCCCTGCAAAAGTTTCCTGTAGAAGACGAAGAAGCATATGACCGAGTCATGACTCTTCCATGTTCTTTACACAGCGCAGTGGGTTGTTTTGGGCAGATCAGATCGCACACTCACTGCTCAGTAACATGCGTGTATGCCAATGACCCTGAGCTTGGCCTTGGCCTTGGCCTTCTGGTAACTCTCTCTGCTCTAGCCTCCCAAAAGCTGGGCCTTTTTTTCTTTTTTTTTTCTTTTCGTCTTTTTTTTCTTGCCTCTTTCCGCATCTCGATCCCAGCGCCAAAGCCTAGCCTTGTTTTTCTTTTTCCTTCTGGCGAAAAGCGAAAAACAAGAAGCCCGAGCGAGAATGAGATTTGGCGCCCCACCAACCACCTAACCTAGACCGACGTAATACTCGGAAAAGAGAGAATTCGATCCCGAAGAGCGGACAGACAGATATTAAGACAGAGAGAAGAAGAAGAAAAAACCCAAGAAATTCGGTGTGACGACGCTCTGTGCGTTGTGTATGCGTAGCGATCCCGGATCAGGGTCAGGAACTGACAACTGGATTTGATGGTCCTGCGGATGCGCGCACGTGGCTGACGTTGGGTCCATCTATCTATCCACCCATCCATCCATCCCGATTTCGCTCTGTGTACTTATTTACTTGGTAAGAAAAAGGTGTCAACCGGGAGTCCTTTTGTTATGCGGGAGGATCGGGACAGATTTGGGGGAAGAGGGAAGGAAGGGAGGGAGGGGTGGACTTGTGCCACCCGCCGTGTCAGCGAATCGGGTCATGCATGTATGAGTAGATACATAGATGGAAGTGGGTGGAAAGAGACGTTCTGTGTATGACATGTACTTGTATTGTAGGTACATACTTGTAATCGAAAAATAGGATAGAACTTTTTTTCCCCTTCCTGGCGGATACATAGTAACCCAGACATACACAACCTCCTACGAAAAATTGAGTGAGACACGGCTTCTGGGAGATAGATGGTGCGGCTCTTACGAGACCATCCTCCATCCTCCATGACGACTAACTCTGGTTGTCTCATCCTCCAGAATACGTGTCCGAAGCCATGTCAGAACTGGAGTCGAATCGAGGTCCCGTCTCGACAAATATGGTGAGTGTACATACCTTACTCGTACCCCGTACCTATAGGCATTTTTCCGGAGGAGTCCGCTATATTACATATAGCCGGCCGCCATTGCCCAACTCGTCGACACAGTGATGACTGGTCATGTATACAGATGGGGTGGACGGGGCCGTGAGACATACATGTGTGTCTTGCGTGAGCCTCACTAAAGCATCCTCTCTGAGTTTCTGGCGGGTCTGAACTGATGGCTTGACCAAATGGCTTTTGTGAGCACACAGCACCGGACCGGATCCAAGGTGAGATGCGTGATGGTGTAATGCCATTCCGACATGTTCTGGAAATAGAGGCTTCCTCCTAGACAGCCTACAGTCGACTTGACTTTTGTTGAGGATACGTGATGGAATGACGGAAACCCAGAGGAGCGGGCCACCATGTTCCTCTCTGCATTCAGCCGCCAGAGATGATGATCACGGCATATGTAACCATGTTGGAGCAATCAGGCAGACTTGGTTGTACCTAGTCGCGGCTTGGGTGTGAGATGGCAGCGCATCAAACTCTTTGCATGATTCCCCCGCCATGCTCAATTCTGAAGAGCTTGTATGCTGGCGACGCATGAGTGAAGACTGCTTGTCTGCGTGTCAAGGCCATGTCATTCAAAAACCTGCGCCTAGGCTCTGGGTCACATTTAATATCGACAATCGTGTATGGTAGGTATTGTCCGTGTGATGACTGCAGTAGCCACTTGCTGTCACTTTCACCTCCTTCCACGTTCTACCCTGCCAAAAAAAGTCGAGCTGCCGCCGTGACATTATCCCAAATTGACAGAATCCAGGAGTTGCATTCAGAGCCAGAGGTCTGTAATGGATAAGATGCTTGCTCGTACATTCAGAATCTCACACTGGACGGCAATGGGGTCGTTACTGTCAGTCCATCGTCACAAAGTCGGGTGAGGCGAATAAGGCCGTCAACATGCTTCTCTCGGACCTTTGACTTCCATGACTCTTTCTTGCCTCTGTGTCGCTGAGATATTTCTCCGTAGGCAGGAATAGAGAGTTAGTCTCTCAATGTGGAACCCTTCGAGATATACACGAAGTCCTGAAAAAGTCCAGCATGTCAGGGATACAAAGCACAGCATCAGGAAGGAAATGATGTACCACAGTATTTGTTGCAGTTGCCCATTGCGTTGAACAATGTTATTTTGAGGAGAGTTAAACATCATTGGCAAAGGCATGGTAAAGAAGGGGAAACTCTGTAACTCCATTGAACCGAGGTGGGCAGGGTGGCAGGGGCATGCATACCTAGTACTTACCTCATACTTCTTTTCCCTCCAAGGTGAGGCTGGATCATTGAGTCATCAACTTGTATAGCTGCCTTCATCGGCGTCTACGAATCCCGGGTTTGAGGAAAAGACGAGGTCGGTAGAGGGTAACTCATCTCTATACCGTAGCGAGTACTTCGTCACCGTATACATCTCAACAAGTTCTTTTCTTTCAGATACCACCAAGCTGTACATTCAGGATTTCCTTTCTTCTCCTTCCTTCCTTGATAACTTTTCGTCTTTCCTCGTCTCGTCTTGCCTTATAACCATGTCCGACCACACCCTCACCCCCGACATCACGCTCTTCTTCCTGGGCGCCTCGCGCGCCATCCGCATCGCCTGGCTCCTCGAGGAACTCAACCTGCCGTACAACCTGGTGTCGTCGCCACGAGCGTCCAACGGCCTCGCGCCCGACGAGTTCAAGAGCCAGATCCCGACGAGGATGGGCAAGAGCCCCGTGATCAGGGATGGGGATTTAGTGGTCCAGGAGAGCGCGGCGATTGTCGAGTGAGTTTGCTGCCCCAACATTCCTCCTACTCTCCGATGTCAGTGGTCGGTGGCCGTATCAGACATACCAGAGGTAGAAAAGGAAGGAAGAAGGAGAAAGGACCAGTGCGGTCGTTAGACAATCCCGGCCTGAACTCTCGTATAGCCCGCCGCACGTGGAAAAGGAAGTACAGGCTACACATATGACTGACATTGGCTGGTGATTCGGTGTCATGGCAGATATCTCTGCGAAACATATGACCTTCAAGGCCGTCTCCTCCCGCCCCCGCAAGAGCGACGAGCGCGGGCAAAAGTGAGGGAATGGATGGCCGCCGCCGAGGGGACGTTTATGCTTCATGCCCTCGCGGTATGTAGTTTGTTCTTTTTCCCCCTCTCTCGTCCTTGGACCCTCAATTCTCCATAAAGAGTCGTCCCCGTCCACATCTCCCCATCGCCCAATACTGACTCCACGACTCGAAACGACCAGATCCTCTACACACGCTGGCGCCTCCCCAAGGCTGCCTCCACATACCTCGCAGAAATGGAACAGGGTCTCGCACCCAACGTACACAACGACCTCAACTGGCTCGAATCCGAGTTGGCAGACGGGAGACGGTACCTGGTGAGGCGCGGCGAAGACGAAGGCGACAGCAGAGGCGTGGGGGCCCACCACGATAGCGACACCATCTCGGCCGCGGACATCATGATGGGATTCAGCGTCGACTTCATCTTCGCCCGGGACTTGGGCACCCAGGGCGGCGCGGCGCACGACTGGCCCAATGTCCGGAGGTGGTTGCACGGCATCAAGCAGCGGGAGGCGTATACCAGGGCGGTCAAGAAGACTGGCTATACTCTGTGAGGAAGTGAGTTCAAGGACGGGGACCGAGGGCTGGGGATTGGGAACGAGGTCATCACACCGACAAAGGACCTGAGACTCCCGCAAACAGATCCTCAGCAATGTCCAACTTTCCAACTCAATGTCATTGCAACGAACGAGGGTATCATAATCAACGTTGGGTGCCCGTTGTATCTGATGTGCCGCACGCAAAAGGCTGGCACTAAGACTATCTCTGTGCTCGTTTCCAACGCTGTTCAAGTTTCATACCATCATCACCATAACTGCTTGTCAGCAGGTGTCTCGGCCTATTCCAAAACCTGGACAATCCGTCCGGGATCAATTCATACTCAAAAGGTCTCATTGACATCGTACCCTTCCTGGACGTTATTCAAGCCTGGCCCCGTCAAATTCCCGTGCAGGCCCATGCTCTGTCGCTTGGGCAGTTTCGCTGTCCCACCAATGCTGGCCCGTTTGGTCGGACTGGGAATGTTAGATCCCACATCACTAGTACGTGTTCGAGCAAAGGTGGCCCGCCTGGGCGTCGGGGTAATTCCATTCTCATTGTCCCCGCCAACAAAACTGTTCTCGCTCTCTTCGTCCATGGTGCCATCGTATCCGCTTCCATAATTACTGAGGCTGCTTTTTGGCCGAACTCGGTCTGTGGATGCATTGGGCGCGAAATTGGACCCTATACCACTACCCAGAGGCGCTCGGGGAAAGCCAGAGACACTCGCCCGGCTTCCTGGACGGCTGTGTGACGGCGCGAAAGAAGACCGTGCCGATGTGAGCCCACTCGTTCGTGAAGCTGGGCGAAGAGGGGGGGCGGCCATGTCGCCCCTGGTCGGAGAAGAAGGCCGCTGATTTAGTGACGGCCGACTGGTCTTTGGTTTAGGTATCGAAAATTCGGCTCTTGTGGGAGATTGTTGCTGATTTAACGAGGTTCGACTTGCTTTCGTCCTGGGAACCGATGGCGTCTCCTGCACCTTCTCCGCTAAAGAATCATTCCCGCTAATCGTACTGCCGCCCGTCCGTTTTCGACTGCGGACTGTGACAGATGCAGGGATATGATTATGATTACCGAGTGCAGAGCCACTTCGAGGTGAAGATCGGGGTGGAGTGCGTACAGGAGCCGGAAGTTTTGAACGAGCAGTTTGTACCCTTTCTTCCAATGTCGCGATTTTGCCGCGGAGATTTCTGAGATGGATGATAGATGCGGATTGAGGGAGCCCTGACGGCCGTTGCGGTACATTTCCGGGCCTCGACAAGCTCTGCCGAAACGATGACGAAGGTGCTGTCCTTGCCAATGCTGCTATTGAAGGGCCACGAGCATGACCGGCAGGTTTCGGGGCGGTAGATCCTGAAGTAGATGGGCGAGATGTCGGCAGAGACGGTCGTTTTCTGGGGATCCCTGGTGTTGCCAAAGGTTTGGCGATTTGACCCGACTTGTCCGAGATTGGAGGGGATGGAGGAGTTGGGGTGTCTGACAATCCAGAGGAGGAACCTGCCTTCGGTGGAGGGGTGTCGAAGGTAGGCGACGAAGCATTCGTTGTCGTCGGGGACAGTTCTGAGCGCGGAGAAGCAGACACTGCAACGGGCTGCAATGAGAGGTGCTGTTCCCGACGGGCTAGTTGGTCCACGGCCTTTTGCAGCTTCTCTTTGGTGATGTCGGTCTCGATTTTTAGGTCGGAGAGTTCGTCGCGCAGTCTTTGCGCTTCGATTCGCAGCGCTTCTCTTTCTTGTTCTCCGGAGCGGAGTTCTTCCTCCAGCATGACGCTCCGTTCAATAGTCTGATTGTATTTCTGTTCCAAATCTTCAAGGGAAGACTCTGTGTTTCTTTGCTTGCGCTCGTAGTCGTCATTGGCGACCTCGGTGTCGCGAAGGCGCAGATTTAGCTCCCGGTTGGTCTCTCGGAGTTCTCTAATCTCCTTTTGCAGTGTGTTTTGAACATTCGACGCTTCGGTCTTGGACTGCTTGTATTTGGTCTTCCATTCCTCAACCTCATACTGGAGATTGGCCGCTCTCTCTTTGAGTTGGCGCTCACGTTTCTCTGACGCATCGATGTCACGTTCAAGCTCCGCTTCCAGGTCTTTACTGGAGGCTTGAAAGTCTGCAAGCTCCGCTTCTAGCAGTTCGTATTGCGCTTTGTAGTATCTCAGTGACTCTTCCAAAGAGGAGCTCGGTCCAGGGGGTGACGAAGGGACCGTGTCTGTATGTGGCATCTTGGCCTTTGCTGGTGGGGTCGTTCGGCTGTCTGGTTATTGTCGCTTAGTGTCGTTGTGTTGGTTGACGGAATTGCTTATCGGAGGCTGCGCGATCCTACCTGTCGAGGTGACTCTTCTGGATATTTGGTGGTGGCCTGTTGCTGGTTTCCGATTGATGCGACGCGGGTTTCGGGCGGTGAGGTTGGCTCGGTTCGGTTGTTGTCGTCGAGATATCTGTCGTTCGCGCAGATATCTAAGGGGCGTATCGTCGCTATTGCTGCTGCTGCTATGGTTAGTATTCACGGGGTGAGCCTGCGCTGGGCTGACGGTCCCTGCGAGGAGGCAGTGGAGGCGCCGTTTTTGTTGTATCAGAGTTGATAGAAGGGGCAGGCAAATAAACGCAGGCACGTCTAACGACAAACAACGGGTTACCGCGCACTAGGCGACACTAGGCCGGGGGGTTGGGAGATGCACTGGACACGCACTGGGCTGACGGGGCCCTGCACTGGCAACAGCCGACTGCCAAGGGGAGCCTATTCATGACCTCGTGCACAGAAATTCTCCGATTGAGTTTGTCTTCGGGTTCCTCTGTTTGTACATATTCTGAGTCCTTCCGGGTCTTCTTCTTCATGCCGAACGGGTCTAGCACTGCATGCACATCCACATCTAGGAAGAAGACTGCAGTCGTGGAAGTACAAGAACACAGAAACACGTGATCACAAGAGGTGTGTCTTGGCAATTGCTCTTCCGCTCAATACCTCCACAAGGTTTTTCTCCTTCGTAGGGAATTCTATTCTTAATCCTCCTGTAGACTGTCAATCTCTGACTGCTCCTGTTATTTGATACCACCGCCTCACTTCCAATGGTTCAAGAAGTCTCTCACATGGATCAGGTCCAAGCAGACCCCTACCTGTACCCACATGATGCTTCCCTGTCGCCGGAAACGACCGCCCTGGTTATTATTGACATGCAGCGGGACTGTAGGCTGACTGCTAACCAAGATGCTTGGACTGGTGCGCTGATATTCGTCCCCTGTAGTCTGTGAAGTGGGCGGATACTTTGACTGTCAAGGATACGATGTGGCAGATGCTCGTGCCATCATCCCAGCCATTCAAGCCCTTCTTTCTACCGCACGAAAAGGCTCATTCCCAGTCTTCTTCACTCGAGAAGGTTTGAGGCTGACATCACGCGGTCATCAGAATGCTTTGCTGAGACTCCTGTAGGTCACAGACCAGACCTCTCCACCTTGTCAAGTCGCGAACGATTTCGGTCTCGCAACAACCCTCGACATCTGGGTATTGGTGACAGCGGCCCATTGGGAAGATTCTTGATTCGTGGAGAAAAGGGTCACGACGTGATCCCCGAACTCAGACCGCTGCCCGAAGAGATCATTATCGATAAACCTGGGAGAGGGGCATTTGCTCATACGGATTTTGAGCATATCCTGCGGCTTCGTGGCATCAGAAACTTGATTCTGACGGGAGTAACCACAGATGTCTGTGTTTCCACCACCATGAGGGAAGCCAATGACCGCGGCTTTGACTGCCTCGTCCTAGAAGACGCCACAGCTGCAGCCACCCCCAAGTTGCATCAATTCGCATTAGATTCCGTCAAAATGGAGGGCGGTATCTTTGGCGCCGTAACTCAGTCTGGCAAAATAATCGATGCCATGGATACTTGGGCCTGATTACCAAGCCTACCACACGATTACCCCAGTCCATTTGTTGACCTCTTTCAATACTCAGGGGCATCACATTTTCCTGAACGTGTTCCCTGATGCACTTCTTCGATCTTGACCTCTCGATGTTTTTGTGATGCCGCCATTAGTACTGTTTGTACGTTTTGGCTTCTTGGTCGGATCAAAAGATATTACCTTGTCACCGACAGCCTCGCCAAAACCAGTTCTTCGTTTGGTCCGTTCGACTGGCCGGAAGCTTTCAGCTCGAGAGCCAAATGAGCGATCGTGTGATGTTCTTGCAGCATTGTTCGACTTAGAAGACGTGACGCGCACCTGAATTTGATCGCCCCTCTTCTTCTGTTTCTTGCCCGAGTGGCGTCTGTAATCGGCAGTCGATATTCGATCTGTTGTTTTGTATCTGGAGGGTCCATCATCTTCATCTGTCTGATCCTCATCACTCGACCCAGGAACTTCGTCGATCGCTTCCTCTTCGACAGCGGTCAGACCCTTTTCTCGGTCGTGATCCAATGCAGCCACCCTGGTGCTAGCGTTGAGTTGCTGAAACTCTCTGGAAGTCTCATCCACTGCGAAATCCTCATCTTGGAAGAGTTTGGCGAAACGTGAATCTGCAAGGAGACCCTTCTCCTCATCTTGAGCAGAGAGAACCTTGGTGGCCTGCGCAGCCGCAGCCTCATCGCCTCCTTGTGCCAATACCCTTTGAGCGCGACGTCGTTCATTCTTTTCCTCGCGTTCAAGTATTCGTTCCACCATCTTCCGGTTGACTTTGACACTGATTTTCTTCTTGCCACGGATTCTGCTCTCGCGTTCTTTGTCGATCTTCGCTTGAACCCGCTTCGCTCGCTCTTCTTCCCAGGTCGTCGGATTTGCAATCAGCTTGGCTTCCTCATACAATCCCTGAGCCACGAAGAAGCCATGCATGTATGGTCGGAGGAGATTCGTCTTGCCCACGAGGTGATCCAAGTTGAGCATGCGGAGTTGAGGCGGCGTGAGGAATTTGTAGTTGTCGTACACCTCCCCTATCTTTGACTTTGAATACGCGTACGGATCATTTGGATCCTCGGTCATCTCCTCGACGACATTGTCCAGGAATGAACACCACTTTGGGGCCGGCCCAAGCTGTGGAATGAAGAATGCATGTTGTTGTCGACCTTCGTTGGCCGTCAGAAACATCCCACTATCTTTGCACCAAGCAACGCAGTTAATGTCCACCGCTGGCTCTACCGATGTCCAAGGTGTTCCGTCCCGCTCGTCCCAGAGCTTCAATATCCGTCGGTCTGCTGAGGCGACTTTAGGCTCTCCAATGGAATCTCGGGTCTTGACACCCTGCGTCAAGAACTGTATATACTGGATTGGGTAACCGTAACCTTGGTCCTTCTTCAAAGTCGGAAGTGAGGATCGTAGATCGTAGAGGTAGATGAGACCAGATGAAGTTCCAACAGCCATGCTGATGCCAGAACGATGGAAGTCGAGAGCTGTCACCTGCGGCCGCCCTTCAAAGTCAGCAGGCACACCAAGGGTAGCCACTCGAGCTCTAGATCGCGTATCCCAATATTCGACGGTGCCTAGTGATGTGCCAAACGCCAACAGGTTGTGGCTGCCTTCTGCGACTGCAGCGACATTGACACTGCCAGCCCTGATGCCTCCTTGTAAAGCACCACCGCCTATTGAGTTCATGTCGTCACCTCCAACGTCCACCTCGAACTCATTCATGAATCTTCCCAGCTCAAGATTAATCCTGAACACTTCTCCCATTCCATTTGCATTCACGCCAACGGCTGGAACCAGCAATTCGGTGCTGCTCCGGTCATACGCAAGGTCACGACCGTACCGCGGTATTCGTAGCGAATCATGACATCCACCAGGTGTATGAAACTCCAGGGAGCGGTCCTCTTGCAGATGAACAGATTTGGAATAGTCGGAGGATAGGAATATGAATGTCTTGTTCAAGGTATTGGTATGTCTTGCCCACGAAAGCGCAAGGTTGGGTAGGTAATGAGTATGGATTTGTGGCTTATATGTTCCCGTGCTCATGACCCATTCGCCATCTTCGCTGACCCGCACGCACTGACTGGCTTCCTCGAATTCAAAGTCTTGTAGCAGCTCGACGCGGTGGGCATATTCAGGGTCCTTTTTTCGCTTCTGCTGTTGCGAAAGCCCTTCCGGGAGGCTGCGAGAGGTCGACGAGCCAGACACCGTATAGACTGGAACGGTGCTGTTGGTTAGTCTCATGCTGGGCTCGTAGGAGAAGCGAGTTTCGCATGTCAATCCCAAATCATAGGTAATGCAGACATGTCAACCTGCTTCTTGTTAGTTGACTGACTGCTAAATGGCAAAACTGGGGCGTCACTTTCATACCTGGTGGCACTTCAACTCTTTTTTTGGGGGCGGCTTGAAATCTCCAAGAAGCGGGTCACGCGAGATGCACGCCAAGATTTTTGGGCTGTCACGTGCTCTGCGATCGAAGTCTTCTGATGCTGGCTGGTCCTTTGACGACGAACCTCTTATCCCGTGTTACAGTAGAGCTGGTCTCTTCCACTCCTTCCATATCTTGCTGTCTCACTTTGGAAAAGAGAACGTTATTCTACGTAAACCTGTGAGATCCAGCCTTTGAAGTCTATCGGCTCCGACCTCAGGTCACCTTACCAAGTCAGCCGACACACGTGGCAATATCGCCCTCATAGCCTCGAGGGTTTCTTGAACGTACAACCATTTTGCATGCTGGAAGACACTCGTGCAATGCACCTAAAACTCGAACAACTTATATTGTCTTGCTGTTCCCGACGAGCAGCCATTATCCCACCCAACGGTTGACGACATGAATACCACGTTGGAGTTCCCAAGTAACTGTTCCACCAACGTCTACACTCTTGTGAGTCGCGGAAAATACAACGGGTCTCATACCCAGTGAAACTAATGGCTCTCAAGAACGATTTTGGCGAGATAGCCTATATTGTTTGCACGGTGGCAACTCCGCCGACGCAGGACCCGTCCCAAATTGTCAGTAGTGTAGAGAATACTCTTGCTCGACTCCGGAGGACTGAGCGTCAGTTTCGAGAAGCATCCATTCTTGCTGCGCTAGATGTCGAAGCTCGTCAACTCTTCACCTTCTACAAGAAGGTGGACATTACTGCTCCGAAAGACCAAAAAACCCTACTGTTGAAGTTTGGTTACGTCCTGCGGAGCAACACTTGTACGATCGCCTACAAGACCGCTGCCCGCCTTCCAGACCTGCTGAAACCAGAGCACTCTCGGCTCTACCGACTGTTTCTTACTGCGATTGTGTCCAGCATCAAGTTTGTCCCCAATGGCGAGACTGATATTCAGCCATTGGGTGCCAATTTGTATCTAGTCGAGCAGTCTCCGTCGGTTGCTGATGTTCGTCAACTCGACAGGGTCAAGAAATGGCTCCTCTATCGTATCGATCTACAGGTGGTTTCAAGTGGCCATATCATACTGACAATTGCAAAAGATGGCGCATTCTCCTTCTTGCGTATTCCGGACTGTGCTGCCACGCTAAACTGGAATGATCACACACAGTCCGAAGCAACGGCCATATACCTCGCACCCATTGCGCGAATTGCACGGTCAACGCGATCAAAAATCCTCGCTCATAAAAGGTTTGCTGGCACGTCTGGCAACGCGGCCAATGACGAGACACCGCTTTCTGATGCGCGAAGAGAGATCTGGAGAGAGGTGCTACCGACTTGGCTCAAGGAATATATGAACACCAGTATCGATGCAATGGAAGCTGACTGGATTGAGATCGAAGTACCTGTAGAGGAGGTCGATCACGTGTACAACGAAAATCAGCAAGATAATCCAAGTCCCGAGAGTATTAAGTGCGACTCGGTTACTTGGAAAACAATCTTTTGGCCCGTAGACCTTTGTTTTGTCTTTGCCGTCGAAGAGTCTGTCACGCCAAAGGAACCTCAAGGGAACCATGATCCAATGCAATTTGTGTGGGATTGGATTCTTGGTACGGGTGGCAATGCGTCAAAGCTTGAAGCCGACCCGCAAAAGGTGGTGGATGAGGACGATGAGCCACTGTTTGCTGATGAGGGTGCATTTGACGATCCAGTGCATTTCCATCCGTTCGGACCTCCGGCCTTTGGGGCAGGCCAAACAATATATCCGACTCCGCCTGATGTTGGAATGACACATCCAACGCCGGGCTTCTCATCCTTTGATGGGATGTCTATGACTCCAGCAAATCTCCCTCGCAGTACTGCTGAACGGCCTCTTCCACAAGACGAGGACATGCCAGACTTCGAGGACGAACCAACAACAGGCGGGCTGCAGACATATTATGATGAAGATTTGTTCGAGGAGCACCCGGATGACAATCTCGGTGCAGAAGCCAATGGCGACGAACCTAATTGGGATTTCTTCGATGGTCCAGGGATAGATCCTACTTCTGCACGCTCTGCAAGTCACGGACGCCTCGAAGAGACAGCGGTGAGTGGCGAGACTCAGCCAGGCACCGAAGCCCACGATCGAATAGCTAGTCAAAATGACGCTTCTCAGGGTCCATCTATTGTGGAGGGCGACAGTACGGGCTCTGATATCGCGCCTAAACTACCCGCAAATACCAAGTTGCAGCAATCCCAAGAGCAGATGGAAGAGCCGACCAGCATTCCCCAGTTGCAAAATAAGCAGACACCACAACCTTCGTCAAAACAAGGTCCTCCTTTGTGGCAGCCCAAGGCAGCCAGAGAACCCAGAATTGGTGCTGAGCGTGGACGTCGTTCAAGTCTGTACGATGGTCCATATTCACTGCTGTCCGTGTCAACACATGACAGTAGATACGGCGCGGGCGGGGATTATTGGTTCGATCCAACGCCGATCCTTTCTAATATGGAACTCTATCCAAAGCCGAGCCCGGTCTTTCAGAGACCTGCATCAAGTTCATCAGACAGTGACAGTTTGATGACTAGTTCCAGCAATTCGGCAAACCCTGTGTCCAGGCAAAGTACAGCGCATGTGCCATTCAGACAATGGACAGAGTATCAACCTCCGTCCCCAAACGCTGCCAGTCGCCAGCCCGAGGTCGCCAAGTTGACGCTCTACCAGGACGTGCAACAGATACTAGGATCTTTGAGGCCTGGCTTGATAGAACCTCCCGCGCCATCCGACTTCCAGCTGGATACCCTCGGACCTCGCAAAATTCCTCCCGTATCCCCACAGACGCTCCTGCAAATCGCTCACGTTTTGGTTGAGCAGATGTCTCAGACAACCCTACTACCTCATGGGGAGTATTCGAGGGAGACACACCGTCCGCCTCGTGATCACATGGATGTAAGTGTTGATTTGAGCGGCATCAACACCTCTGCAACACCCTCGAATGTGTTTCAACTTACCAGCCTCAAAGCCGAACAAAACAACGGCAGAGTTCAGGGCAAGGTGGTAAGAATCCTGCCGGACCAGATACGTGCTCGTCGGATGGAGCGACCACTTACGGCCACTATCTCTATTCTGAATTTCTGGGATTCGTTGAATCTTCAACCTGAAAATGGACCAAAAGACGTGACTGTCTTTTGCATCCATCCGAGTCAAAGTAATGTGGCGGAGGGATGTCTCAATCTGCTGCAGCGGCTCGCCGAAACTTACACTTCTTGTTCTCTGGGATCGCATACGATCGGCCGACTCTCTGGTCTCACTGATACTGGACTGGTAACATGGGGTTCGAATGACACGGGTGAGCATAACCTCCTTCAAACATGCCAGTTCGTCGGTAAAGCTCTTGCGACTACTTCCGACGTGAAGGGTACTGTGCTTGTCTGTGTGATTGGCAGAAATCAGAGCGTGAATTCGTACCTGGAGGCCTGTATTGCCTTCTTCAGTCTCTTCGAATCATTCAGAGAGGCGCGAACGGACAACCATGGAGTGTCCGACATAGCTTTACAAGTCATTCCCAAAGACTTTGTCGCCAGTGCGGAATCATTGGTGATCCCTCCCCAAACAGCCTACATACGCCTGGCCATTGAGATTTACAACCGCATTCCACCGTCAGAACCTCTGGTTTCTCCAGCCGCTTGCAGCTCAGCCGTTGTGCTGTCGAAAACGGAAAGTTCGGTGCATTTACAACTGACGCCAACGTACTGCTCTCCTCTGGAGAAGCATGGACCATGTCTACATCTCGCATACTCCGTCAGCCAAGACAATAGATGGCTTACTGCGGCGTGGACAGACGAGACAGGGCATGTTGCACTTAGTATGTCATATTGTCTTCGCATTCGACACTCAGGGAAGAACAGGTCCCGCCATGGCATATTCCGAGAGATGTGGGATATCTCGCAAGACCTCATGAGCAAAATGCGGGGGCCATGGCGACTAGTGGTCGTAAGGCACGGATACTATGAGCAAACAGAGCTTCTCGACTGGCATCAGCTCTTCGAAAATTCCCCATCATCACAGAAACGATGTCTGCTAGTACTTCTGTCCGTCCAACTGGACCCAGATTTAGAGATCTTCCCGCCATCCACCCAAGGGAAAGGTACACAGATGGGGACACAGAATCTCTATGGGACACCTGCGTCAACGCCGCAGGGCAGCATGACGTCTCCCGAACAAACTGTACCAGCGACTCCAACGCCTGGTGGCAGTTCCTTTATGAATGCTCCGACACCTTCCGACCCTGGGTTCGATCCGAATAACGAGAGTGATCTCATATTGGTAGATCCCTCTGAGGAAAGCTGGGTTGTCATTCTTCCATACGGAATTAACCAGACGAGGAGCCTCATCGAACTTCGACCGTCACAACTTACGGGTTATCTCATGAAACGTAGAGGTACCAAGGGAGAGGATGGGTACAATATGCTTGAGTTCAGCCTAGTCACCTCGACGACCCGCATATCGGACGCATCGAGCGAGGCTCCACCAGACGAGTTACTTGAAGATTTGATCAAGCAGTATCGAGGCCTCGTGACTCTGGGCGCTACTCGAGGCTGCGTGGATCCAAACAGCGAATGCCTCCCTTGGCACATTGCGACGGCGATCAGAGGAGCCCAGCTCCTAGGGCAGGTCATGTAGTTCGCCTTGGTCTCTCCAAGTGGGTCGATGTGCCGACTTCGGAGCAGAGTGGAAGGCAATATTACTCGATACTACTCACAGAAATACTACGCTATGTGTCAAACCCTGCACAGGTACTATTGTTTTGTTGGCCAAGTGGTCCGCACCACGAGTGGGAACTGGCTGGGCACTGGATATAACTACCTTGTACGTCCTTGCATCACATCGACCTTCCCAGCCACCACTACTCGCTACTCAGTTCTGCACAGTTGATTTGACAAACAGTGGGACAATTGTCAGACCTGCTTGCCTGCTTACCGGGGCAAGAGGATCCGGCATCTGATTAGATCCTTGGATCACCGATTAGATTCTGGGTTTTTGCATGGCAAGGTCACCAAGGTCTAGCCGACTACTCCAAGAGGCACGTCACCCACCCCCCACGAAAGCGACAAGCTGGTATACCCCTGTTCGCCAACAAGACCAAATGAAATCACCCTCTCGGCTCTGTACTTGGCAACCCTGGCACCCTGGACAAGAGCTGATAGCCCGTCTCGCCCGCCTAAAATGCCGCTTTTCCCGCCCCGCTTCGAAAATTTTTATCTGATGATCAGATTAGATGATGTTTCTTCGTCCAATGGCTTTTCCATAGCGGCCATAGCGTCGACTTCAAACCCCACCCATTGCCTCACAGATCAAAGATCAAGTCTCCTGCACGAAAAATGTCCCGATATGACATTTTGTGTCTCCAGTGTCCCCTAGCTGGAGATCACTAATGCTGCTCGACTTATTATTGCCAAGGGGGGTGGAAAACTTTGAAGTTCAACTCCAACGTAACTCCAGTCGGTGTCGCCGTGTGACGCCCTCGCCTCATGTCTCAAGTACAACTATAACTAGACAAGCAGTTCCGTCTTCCCCTCCTGTGGTTTTTTGGTTTTGGATGGTATCCTTGACTGTGGACGCGTTGACAGAAGCCTGAGAAGGATCACAGTTTCTTTTTCATCATGTCGTTCTCGGACGAGTCTCACCCCAAGGCTA
Source organism: Fonsecaea monophora (assembly GCF_001642475.1). Lineage (NCBI taxonomy): Eukaryota > Fungi > Ascomycota > Eurotiomycetes > Chaetothyriales > Herpotrichiellaceae > Fonsecaea > Fonsecaea monophora. The sequence continues at coordinate 191,928 of NW_019173935.1, read as the reverse complement.
AGGACATGCCGTCCGGCCCTAAACTTGCCGAAGATAGTGTGCCCCATTCGGCTGTTGAACAGCCTCGTCGACGCAGTTCTATCGTTGAGGCAGAGAAGTCGCCTGGTGTGGCGAGGATCGAAGCCATCAATCAAGTCCTCACCCGGACCGATCGTGTATTCCTCTTCATTGGCGTCTTTCTCATTGCCTACGCCTATGGACTGGATGGCATTACTCGGTATACATACCAGACCACTGCTACAGCATCGATGGGCCATCATTCCCTGCTGGCCACAATCAACACGCTTCGTGCCGTCATCGCCGCCGCTGCCCAGCCGACCGCTGCCAAAATTGCCGATGTCTTCGGCCGTCTGGAGCTAGTCTTCGTCAGCGTGGTCTTCTACGTTCTGGGATCTATCATTGAAGCCTGTGCCACCAACGTCGACGCTTTCGCCGGAGGCTCTGTTCTCTATCAGATCGGCTACACTTGCGTCATCTTGTTGGTGGAGGTGATTATTGCCGACATCACCTCCCTGCGAGCACGATTGTTCTTCAGCTACATTCCCGCACTGCCATTCGTCATCAACACCTGGGTGAGCGGCAACATCACTCAATCTGTGCTGGGTGCGACCACGTGGAAATGGGGCATTGGCATGTGGTGCATCATCTATCCCGTGTGTGCACTGCCGCTCATGATCTCTCTCTGGTTGGTTAGTCGGCGTGCCCGCAAAGCAGGAGTATTGGAAAAATACAAAACGCCCTACGAGATGCTGGGCGCGAGGAGACTGGTGGTGGAGCTCTTTTGGACGCTCGACGTCATTGGGATCATCTTATTGATCGCCGTCTTCGCTCTCATTCTTGTTCCTTTGACCATTGCGGGAGGCTCGACTTCTGCATGGGGGACCGCCCGTGTCATTGCGCCTCTTGTCATTGGAATTCTCTGTGTCCCGGTTTTTATCGTGTGGGAACTCAGAGCACCTCGACCACTTGTGCCCTTCCACCTCCTGAAAGATCGCGGCGTCTGGGGTGCGCTAGGGATTGCATGCACCTTGAATTTTGCCTGGTACATGCAAGCCGACTATCTCTATACGGTCCTGATCGTCGCCTTTGATTTCAGCATTATGGGTGCTACGCGTATCACCTCCTTGTACAGCTTCACATCTGTCATCGCCGGTTTCCTCCTGGGTATGGTGGTCTACAAGGTCAGACGCCTGAAGTGGTTCATCGTGGCCGGAACCTGTCTATTCATGGTTGCGTTTGGGCTTCTGATTCACTACCGGGGGTCTCCCAACTCCTCCGGGCAGTCGGGTGTCATTGGTGCACAGGTCCTCTTAGGATTTGCCGGAGGTTTGTTCCCGTACCCAGCCCAGGCCTCGATCCAAGCCGCAACCAAGCACGAACATGTTGCCGTCATCACTGGCCTGTACCTGGCCACCTATAACATCGGGTCCGCTTTGGGAGGTGCGATCTCGGGGACCATCTGGACCAACGTGCTTCCAGGTGCGCTCGAAGAGAGATTGGCGCCACTTGGCAACTCTACCCTAGCAGCTTTGACGTACGCCGACCCCTTCTCAATTGAAATCGAATACCCCATCGGCACACCGGTGCGGACAGCCATCATCGACGCATATCAGCACTCACAGAGGTTGCTCTGCATCACGGGTATCTGCCTCTGCACGCTTCTGATCGGGTTTGCACTCTGTCTCCGCGATCCTAAGCTGGGTGATGAACAGAGTTTGCCCGACGCGGAAGAGAAGGAGGTTGTTCGTTGAAAGAGGAAGAAGACTGTCACTCATTTGGCTCCTGGATCTTGGGAGTAAGGTGAAGTGAACCCACTGGGAAACAACAGTTAGGGAGTCCTCTGGCCTACCAAGCTAACAACGACCACAAGCTCTAAGCTATAAGCTATATCTTCTATGTACACTGTCATATTTTTGTAATAAAAACCTTACTGCACAAATCACCTACTTACTACCTCGTACTGTTCTGACACGGACCTTGACTGTGATTGTCAACGGACAAGGCCTGTATTGGTCACCCCGACATTACGCAAACCATATTCCACCCACCCACCGGGTCGGGTGGAGATCAAAGGCTCTATTCCGCTCCGCTCAGCGCAGGCACGAGAGGGAACCACGAACCACATATTCACATATTCACATTTGTCGAGGGGTTTCTGGATTCTATTGGTTAACCAGGTCTTGATGCCTTGAGGACGATTAGGACCTTGCGCACAAGTCACAAATCACTATGTCGTCTTTCCTATGTGTGAGGACTTCCTGGCACACCTATGGGGATATATATGAGACCAGAGACCATGGTCGTCCACCAAGTCCTTCAGATGACAAGACAATACTTACCGTCAGTTTACTTTTCCTCTCCGAACGGCGAATTCACCTTGAGCAGAATAGAAACAGCACAACACACAATAGACTCACACACCTCCAGTAACATCATGGCCATCAGACCTCTCCTCGTCATGAGTCTCCACGCCATGGCCACAATCACAGCGGTGGGGCACCCGGTCAATACCATCAAGTCTGTCAGAGCAAGGGCCATTGCCGCAGGGCCGTCGATCGACATGTTCAAGCCGGACAACGACGGGGCCAAGAACATTGCCGGTGTGGTGGGTGATGTGACGGGTGTCATCACCGGCATTCCCATGGGCACTGGTGCTGGTGCCGAAGCTGCGGGTGCCATGCCTGGCGATATGTATGGCACACCCGCCGATGCGTACAGCCTTCCTGAAGATGCATACGATGCATACGACTACCCTGAAGATGTATACGATGAATACGGCTATCCTGAAGACGTGTACGACCTCCCTGCAGACGCATACGACCTGCCGGCGGATGCGTACGACCTACCTGACGGCGACGTTTATTCCACTCCCACCAATTACGACGAGGAACCCTCGAGGACGTCTCCGCAATATTCCAAAATGACCATCGGATGTCGGGCGAAAGGGTGTGACAGTGTGGTCAAGGTCTACGACCTCGCCATGCCGGTGCCGACGCACAGCTGTCCCCGGGATGCGCTCGCCGCCCTGGCCAAATGGCGGCTGTTCTGTGACCGACCTCCCAAGGTCTTCAACAATCTGATTCAGACGGAACCCAATTGCTGGAGCCGCGCGCCTTCCATCGACCGGTGCTGCGGCGAATGGGTTGACCTCGACGACCCGAAATACAAAGACTATCCGTCGCGCTACATACCGATGGAGAAGGGCTTTGCAGACGACACGTACGTGGCGTCCTGGATACCAGAGATGGGGGACCATGGGGACCGCCGCATCATCAAGCCGGGCTGGCACGAGTACAACGTGAAGACGGACAAGTGTCAGTTCTGGCGACCCGAGAACGAACTCGAGTTTGCGTACTTTATCAACACGCTGCCAAATTATGGGATTTGGGATGTGGATGAGACGGGCAAGATCTGGGGCCAAACCGCATGGAATGCCGAGGGTGTGTCTCCGGGGTCGCTGATACCGGGCTCTGACAGCGAAATGGATCTATCCAAGGCTGTGGGAGGTTGATTGTTGGGAGATGTTTGTAGTCATTGTGAGTTTTGGATGTCTTGGGCATTTGAGCAAGCGAGTTGTATATTTGGTTGGGCGGGGTGGAGCAATAATGAGACGGGGGGGGCTTCGTTATTACCTGTATTCTATTTATTTTCCATGTCAAAGCAGGTCTAGACCTGTGTGTACAAAAATCCTTGGATGAGATTGACATACACCATCACTACGCAGTAATTTGTTGTTTGTGTAACCGTCGCGGTGAATCTGTACATCAAATTGTTGATCCATGACGTCGCGTTGATGGTTGTGGCGTCACCACGCGTCGATGGCGTGAAACTCGGTAGAAAGTCAAAAGTCAAAGTGAAAGTGAAGCGGAGGTTGACAGTGAAAGCGAAGGTGAAAAGCTGCTGCAACAAAAAGGAATTTTCAGATGCGCTTCACACCCGGCTTCATTCTGCCCCAATTGATCGGATCGGCTTGTTGGAACTACTCTGGTGCTTTTGTCACTGACGCTTCTCAAAACACCTCATTTCATTGTATTAGCTGTTGAGCTCGGAAGCTGCGCCTCACCGGCCCTCAGCTCCCATCTCCCATTCACCAGCTTTCAGCTGCTCAGGTCTCCGCTCTAAAGCTTTCAGCTCTCGGCGCATCCTGAAAGCGCAGATGCCAACCCTCCCTTAACCCCTGAACTGCGTTCAGTACTTGCAACCCGAAGCATCTATTTTCTCTGCGTTAGCATTGCATCCAGTGCACTTATTCCCAACCGTCGTTGTTCTAACTGTCATGGCAGTATCGTAGTACCATACTCCTCCTCCCGATTATTGCTTCGTTATGGCTGCTCCTCCACTGCCCACGAGGGCCAGAACTGCTAATGATTCCGATGATGACGTCGTGACCGAGGGAGACCCTTCAAGCACCGCCGGCCTGTTGGTCGAGCGGTTGCAGGCCTGGAAACACATGTGTGGCTATCTTGAGAACTACATCTCTGCGGTTGCAAAGGAGCAGGCCGGTCGGGCCAAAGAACAAGAGAAAGTCTTGAAGACACTGTCGACTCCTCTCCGTGAGGCCCATCACTTCGATCCCGCGTTGGGCGGCGTCGCTGGTTTGTTTGAGAACTTGCGGGCCAACACCCAGGGGCAAATCAATCTGCACACCGAGACCTCCAAGAACCTCACGGGATCAGTGCTTCCCATCCTCGAACGTTTGCACGCCGAGATAAAGAACAAGCACAAAGAAATCTCCAACGGCACGGGGAAAGGGACCAAGGCTGTCGAGTCGGCGCGCTCTCATTCACAAAAGCACATTGAGCTGCTGGGCCAACAGGCTGCGCATTTCGACTCCTCTGGGGGCAGGGTGTCTGCACAACATGACCCTTACGTGGTCAGGCGAGGAACTCTGTACCGACTCAACAAACAGTTGCTGGAAGAGAACAACAACAGACAAGATCTGATTGCGGTCCAGAACTCCTTTGCCCAGTTTGAGACGTACGTCGTACAGACGGTGCAGACTGCGCTGAACCAGTTCAACCAATTTATGAGCGGCCAGGCAGACCGACAAAAGGCCATGTTTGGCGACATTGCCTCCACCGCAAGCAATATCCCGCTGGACTTCGAATGGAATGGCTTCACCAAACGGAACCAGCACATCCTGGTCAACCCGAATGCCCCAGCGAGGACGATGGATGCCGTGTCGTTTCCCAACGAAAACCATCGTTCTACCAAGCCGCTCATCGAAGGCACCCTAGAGCGCAAATCTCGTGGAATGGGTGCTCTCAAAGGCTACAGCAGTGGTCACTATGCTGTCACTCCTGCCGGTTATCTGCACGAGTACAAAGACAATGATAACTTTCAGAAAGACCCCAGTCCCGAGCACTCGTTATACCTCCCGGACTGCATCATCGGGGCTGTGGACGGGCAGAAGTTTACGATCAAGGGGAAAGACTCTTCGGGTAGTAAATTGGGGCAGAAGATGGCCATTACGTCAGATTTCCAGTTCAAAGCGCTCACCAACTCGGACGCGCAGCAATGGCACACAATCATTGCCAGTTTCGCCAATTCATCCAACAGCCTACCCACGAGCCCGACAGAGTCACGCAATATTACCCCCATCACCACCAGGATGGAAGAGAACCAGACGCAGGGCGTGATCAGCGGACCAACAAGTGCATCAACACCCAAGACTGCGCAGCCAACGAGTGCCACTTCTGCCGCCACACCGTCTTCGGCTGGCGCCTTCAATCCCGGGCTCGGTTCAAACTCATTGGAAGACAGGAAAACTGCGGGAAAGTAGGATGATTGTTGTGATTGCCCTGAGGTGAATGTAGGGGTTCTCATCTTTGTTCAAGCCCTGTTGAGTCGGTAATAATTTGATACCCACCAGCGTTTATTCCTTGTTGAAATAATTTATATTATAATGGGCTGAATGGGGCGAGAAAGCATAGTATCGTCACGTCACGTGACTATATAGGGGCAGCCTCATAAAACAACGTAACCGTCATCAATGCGAACTCCATACTGTTATTCCCACTCATTGCCACCGTCGAGTCCTTCCCTGTCTGCGTCCCTGGATTTTCAAGCAGCACCCTACCAGGGCGGTTTCGTCCGCTCGGCGTCACATATTCGCCTCCATAATGACTGCTGATCGACGCCCACAATAAGAACACCAACACGTATGGACAAGGAGGTGGCGAAAAGGGACAGAAATGCTGAATTAATGGGGGACAATATTATTGGCATTTATCTCTCGGAAGATGCATTCCTCTCTCCTGAAAAGAGTGAAAGTCCTGGGGACAAATTACGGCGCTTTGTCCATAGCCAAGAGAGAATCCAGAACCTTCGCCCGCTCGGTAGCGGAATTCACTGGGTCGTGTGTCTGGCCACGATTAAGGATACCCCATATGTGTTGAAAGTCGTGAGAATGAGTTCCACGTATCACAAACCAGAACTTGTCTAACGTGTTGCGCAGTTCTACAAATGGAAGCAACCCGGTCCTCGCTTCTACTCGTGCGAAGAGGCTATCTACATCACGCCGCTCGCGTACGAGAGTCGGGCATTTGCTCGACTGGACTCAAGCAATCAAAATGGCAATTGGGCTATCCGGTGTCATGGATGGATGAAGTTAGCGGATACCCAATTCAACATGATCAAGGATGTTGTTGCTACTTGTGGCTTGAGTAGCCATGACCTGAGCCGTTGGGTCATCGTCAAAGAATACGGGCTAACCCCGACAAATGCTTCTCATGTTCCAGAAATCCTCGAGAATTTTGTGATTCCCATGGAACTGAAAATATCACCGCAAGATCTTCGGCCTGAGAACTTTAGAGGATCGAAGATGGTCGACCTCTCGTGCGCCTTGACGTATCCGTGCCCCGGATGGTCGGAGTACGAATTCAAATTCTTCTATACAGACACCATTCGTGGGGTGCTGGATTGGTTCAAAAGCTAGCCAGGAGGATGATCTAAACATGCTTACGTCTTCTTCCCCGAATCTTTGCCCTTGAGCCTCTTTTGTACTCTGGCTCGCACTCTAAAATGAAATATGTTAGTGGTAGGCACTGTCTGTCGGAACACTTGAGGGTTTATACCTGGCCAGGATCACTTATGCCACTAGGTGGATAATAGTCTGTTTGAACAGAGAGATCCTTCCTAGTCTCCATATGGAGCCACGATAGTTCCACGGGATACTTCTGAACTGGAATGGTCGGTATTCAATGTTCGGATTTGCGTCATCACCGAAACTGGAACCCGTGTCGAGAGACATTGCTTGGAGTCCCGAACTAATCGTCTCGGTAGAGAACGTCCGTGAGTGGGAGGGTTGGTTTCTTGTATTCTGTGGTACATTTCTAGACGGTCTTGAGGATGCTAGGCCTTGCCCTAATGATTCTCTTGAAACACGTGTACGCCGAACCTCTACCGATCCTCGTACAATATAATCACACTTTTCACTTTTTGTTAGAGGGTCATTCATGACCTTTTACCATTCGAGACGACCATTTCTTTTCCTTTTCCTCCTTCACCCCCAAGAGACTCATCGACCAACCCGTCTAGTTTTATCCCGTCAAGGTCAAAGCCCACGAGCCCGCTCCTCTTGGGGATGAACTGCCTAAGCAAGACGCCGGCGTCGCGCAAAACCTTGCGGGATGCGTCATCCATGTTGTAGCTCTGGGAGTAGACGACCTCCTTGACGCCGACCTGGGCGATCTTGACGGAGCAGGTCAGACACGGGCACGTGTCGCAGTAGAGGACGGCGCCGTCGCGGATGCGCTCGCGGCCGGCCTCGAGCAGTGCGTTCTCCTCGGCGTGCAGGCACAGGCACGTGTTGAGGGCGACGCCGCCTGCGTTGCCGGACCCGTTGCACCGCGCGCACCCGCCCTCATTGCAATTCACTAACCCCCGAGGCGTGCCGTTGTACCCGGTGCTGATGATACGGGCGTTGTGCACCAGCACGCACCCGACCCGCCGTTTCATGCAGTTGCTCCGGTGCGCGGCCAGCGACGCCAGCGTCATAAAGTACGCGTCCCATGTCGGGCGGAGACGGAGGGGCGATGCGAGATCGAGCGTGGAGAGGAATGCGTGGCTATGGGTTTCCCCGAGAGATAGAGAGAGGGTAATTTTAGTTTTGGTTTTCAATCGCTTGAGTTCTTGGGATTTGGTTTTTGGTGTTTGGGTTATGGAGGTGCGGGAAATGGGAGATCCAATCAATCTAGGGAGACGGCCATATTATGGAGGAAGATATGCAGGAGGAGGAGAACTACTTACTATGTCGAGATACTCGGAAAGGAGTTGAGAATAGACAAGTGCGCGTGTGACAGCAGAGGGAGAAGCGCTGTCTTGGCTGGTGAATGGTTTGGAGGTTGATCGTCGTTCTCATCAACCGCATCAGACGTCGTCCTCGTGGATGCTGAGGCGTGCGAGTCGCGAGAATCGACATCACTGAAAGAAACCAAGTATGGCTGGGCACGAGACCCGTACAACTTGAGGTCATTGTAGAAGATAAAGTCCGCCAGGGACATTGGTGGCAGTTTGCGTTTTTGACACCTGTTATACATGGCACGTACAGAATAGGATTAGTTACGCCCTCGTTCTGCCGTCACATTCGTTTTATGTTCTCTGATAAATGAGGAAAAAGAGAAGGTCGAAACAGAAAAAAAAAAGGAAAATAGGGGCTCTATCCAACTGTTTTTGCTGGAAAATGAACACATCACTGAAACCAGAACGAAAGCAGTCTGGGCTATCCAAAGCAAACACCCAGAAAGATACTCGGAAATGACGGAAGCATAGATCAGAAATCACAAACATACCGCTCGTTGAACCGCTCAAACCTCGTCCCCAAGGGCGCATCCACGTTCAGTAGCATGAAGAACGGCCGCCTCAACAGGATCTCCAGCGTCGTTTCATCGTAGATGTCCGTCAGGACCCAGTGCTCGCGCCATCTCCTGGTGACAAAGTCCAGGAGGGACTCGACGTCCGGAAAAGAGAGGCCCCGCGTGCCGATCTGGTCGGTGACGCTGGGCAGGAGACGGAGGTAGTCTGGCGAGAGATCGTGCGATGTGGGTGTCGACGGTGATAGTTGAAATTGCTGTGGCGTGGGGAGATGCAGGCGAAGGAATCCGTGGTGTTGGACCAGATACTCGGCCGTGGTGTGTTTCCCAGAGCAAATGGCGCCGCAGATGCCGACCAGCATTGTTGTGCTATCGTGAGAAGAAGGGAGTTTTGGGACAAGGCTGTTTGACTCGACTTGATACCTCGATGGATTTCTCTGTTTTCCCCTAGTCGCTGGGCTGCGTTGAATAAGTCGCTGCTGACTTCTCTTTTGGGCGGGATCTCCAGGCGACTCTTTTCAACCCCTGAGCTGGTGGAAGATTTGTGCAGCTAACTCTTGATGCTATTATTGCGGTTGTCTTTCTATATTGAGAACGCGTAAAGTGGTCATGGCCCCGCGACGCGTCCGAATGACCAGGTCTCAGTCTAACCCAAAGAGAAGCCCTCGGCATAAAGCAGCAGCAGATGACCAAGCCCCGGGCATGAATTCCGGCCCCCAGCTTGTATGGCTCCTCGCAACCTCCTTTACACATGGCTTGCCCCAGCCACTCTGCTCCACCACCACCGCCACGACGACACCACATGGTCCTGCCTAGATGATCTGATGATCCCAGCCAGGCTGACCTTGACCAAGTTTCCAACAATTCATCATCCTTACATTCGAATTGTTGCCGGTCAGAGCTTTCTTCTCCCACACAAGCACAGTCTTATCATTCTGGCATATCGAGTTTCTGTTCTTGTATGCTGAAGGGGAAAACCAAAGCAACCTTCGTCGACTTCATTAGGGGCCTCGCACACAGGTCGGAACAATGCAGTACGTTCCTTTCGCCTCCGACATCGAGATACCTTTCTACGCCTCCTTAGCGTCGCACAAGATCAACCATGACAAGCTCGACGACTCGGCCCGCAAACTGTTGGGTCTCTATGAGATCCGTCCCGCAGACAATAAGGAGCATTCCTGCCGCATGCAAATCCATGCCAATGCGCTGACGAGCGACGATGTACCCGCAGGCTTCTACCGCGCAGAGGGTATGATCAAAAACCTCAACACGATTGAAGAGTACCGCAACATAGATAAGCTAGCAATGATTCAACGGGCCGGCAAGACCATCTGGGATGCCATCAACGACGGCACCATCTACTCGTGCCCCAGTCTTCTCGCCTCCTTCCTGGTCCTCAGTTTCGCAGATCTCAAAAAGTACAAATTCAACTACTGGTTCGCGTTTCCCGCTCTCGTCATGGATCCGCCCTGGGTACCCGTGGCCGCTAGTGGAAGCCTCGCAAGTTCAGAGACCGGCATCCCGTACAGGAAATTGACCTCCATTGAGAGCACAAACCTGGTCGATCATGTCCAGACCTGGAAGTACGGCGTGGACTCGAGACAGCATGGATTTTTCCTGGTCAAAAAGGCACGGGATGCTCCGCTAGAGCTTACTTCTAACAATCCCGGCGACGACGACTTTGGGCCTACTTCTCCACAGTCACCTCTTACCCCAACCGCAAGTCTCGGATACACATGGCAAGTGGCCTCGTTATCGAGTTATGACACCGGCTTCTTCGACGGTGCTGACCCCGAAGACTGTTTTGTCGGGTTTGTCGATCCGTCTAACTACACCGAGCCGGGTCCTGTGGCGCCAGGATGGATGCTACGAAACCTCCTAGTCCTGGTCCGGCAACGGTGGAAACTCGACAAAGTACAAATCCTTTGCTACCGGGAAACGCAAATGCGACGGGACGCCGCGCGGAGCGTCATCCTTAACATGGAGATATCCAGACAGCCGTCGAAAACCAACAGCGGAGGGAACGCAGCCCAACCCCCAGATTATTCACAGACCATGCCCAAAGTCGTAGGCTGGGAACGAAATGCTCTGAACAAACTCACTGGCCGCGTGGCCGACCTCACTGAATACATGGACCCGACCAAACTTGCCGATTCATCCGTTGACCTCAACCTGAAACTGATGAAATGGCGCATCTCGCCTAACCTGAATCTCGAAAAGATCAAGGAGACCAAATGTCTCCTGCTCGGCGCCGGCACGCTCGGGTCATACGTCTCGAGAAATCTGATGGGATGGGGAGTCAGACATATCACGTTCGTGGACAACGGGACCGTCTCGTTTTCGAATCCTGTGAGACAGCCGTTGTTTACGTTTCAGGACTGTCTCGATGGAGGGAAGCAGAAAGCCACTGCTGCAGCGGAGGCGCTCAAGACAGTATACCCCGGCGTCCAGTCCTCGGGCCACGTGTTTAGCGTGCCTATGGCAGGACACCCGATCACGGACCCCGAGAAGACCAAAGCGGAATACGACACATTAAAGAAGCTAGTGGATGAACACGACGCAATCTTCCTCTTGATGGATACACGAGAGTCGCGATGGTTGCCAACCGTCATGGGGAAGGCAAAGGGAAAGATCGTCATGAACGCCGCGTTGGGCTTCGACACGTATGTGGTCATGAGACACGGTGTCCAGGCGGTTCCTACCCTGCCCGGCACGCAGAGAGAGGCCGCGCAGAAAGAGAACAAGGGCCAAGCGGAACTAGGCTGCTATTTCTGCAACGACGTCGTCGCGCCGGCGGACTCCATGAAAGACCTGACGCTGGACCAGCAGTGCACGGTGACGCGGCCGGGCATCGCCGCCATGGCCTCGGCCCTGCTAGTCGAGCTCTTCGTCTCCATCGTCCAGCATCCACGCGGGCCCGCCGCGCCAGCTTCGCTCTCGACCGACCGCGGCCGGGGCGACGACCCCCATCCCCTCGGCATCGTCCCGCACCAGATCCGCGGCTTCCTGGCCACCTTCTCTAGCATGACCATCACGGGCACGGCGTACACTCACTGCAGCGCCTGTTCCGACAAGATCCTCGACGCGTACGACGCCGACGGCTGGGCCTTTGTCCAGAGGGCCCTCAACGAGAAGGGCTACGTCGAAGAGCTCAGCGGCCTGAAGGAAGTGCAGAGGCTGGCTGAGGAAGCGGCCAAGGATATCGAGTTCAGTGACGAAGAAGGCGTCGAGGGCGCCGAGGATGAAGAGGGAGAATTGATTTGAGCGACACGACTGTACCGAGTAAGTAACAGTGGCTAGCTACCTAGCCTTGGTCACTCATGCCTTGTGTCGGAGATTTTCTAAGAGGGAAGATGGTAAGCAGCCTTCCATCACCTCACCGCTTATATAGATATATAGTGCCGATCAGCATTCCTGGTTTTTCGACCTTCTGTACTCCCTTCCCTCTCTTTCCCGCAGTATCTTCTCTCTTTTACCCCCTTCACAGGAAGATACAAACCATGTCCTAGATATCATTCCCTACCAAGTGGGAGAGTCTATGCTTCACGGCTCGGCAAACACCGCGTCCCGATCAACCTTTGCCAACCGCTTGATGCCCACGAAATACGCCTCGCGGGATTCACTCCGCGAGCTCTCGGGTTTCTCGCGATGGACCTTGTGGAACATGGCCTTGAGGCTCTTCTCCAGCGCCTTGTCTTCGACGCCCTGGTAGAATTTGCACACGAAATGTCCGCCGACTTTGAGCGTGTCGTAGCTGAATCGCAGGGCGGCTCTGCAGAGATCCTGCTCGTTTCCCAGGAAAGAAGTCAGCGGAATTGTTGGCGTGTCTGGGAATTTCGCGGAAAGTCATGATGATAATGTCGTGAGGGTTTGCAGAAGAGAACCAAAGGAAAAGGGAAAGGGCAAAAGTGGGTGACTCGAGCAGCCTCAGACAGACACACGTACCATACTTCCTGCATGATCGCGAAAGGCATTTCCACTCGTGTTCATCAACCTGCGATAAGGGTTACTGATGCTCTTCTTGTAAAGCCCTTCAAGCGGGTCCCAGGGTTCACACATGTCGCTCAACACCACGTCGACCGACTTGTCCAGATGTTGTCGATCTTGCTCTTCTTCCTCAAGCGTCTTCTCGTGGCTTTCGCGCTCGAGGTAGCCAGTTGCCTCATCCTCGAGCACCGCTTGGTCTAGTCCGCCATCTGAAGTTGCGGACGAGCCTAGCGTGAGTGGTTGCCGTAGACGGCCCCGGTCGGGGTTTCGCAGAAAGGACTTTATCTCGGCTTGAATGTCTGGGGACAGAAAGTCGCCTTGGATTGTCGACACACCCTTTGGCGGCTGGACGGGAAGGAGATCAACACCTAGCACTCGTCCCCGAGGCTTTGTCAGGTCAATGGCGACCTATGCAAAAGGCAGACATGTGTCAGTATTCGGCCCTCAACTCATCTGGCCCGAGTCCCCGCAGACATCGACCCGCAACCTCTCCGTTCGCATGTGTGGTTCTCTTCTTACCTGACTCCAACTCCCCGGCGCAAACCCCAGATCCACCACAGTCATGCCAGGCTTGAAAAGCCTGTATCGCTCATTGATCTGTAACAGCTTGAAAGCCGCCCGACTCTTCAATCCTTGGACTTTTGCGGCGCGAGCAAACTGGTCCCCTCGCTGCCGATCAGTCCAGCGCCGCGTGCTCGAGGAAGCGAAGCGTGCTCCTTTCGTGGAAGTCGAGGGTGAGAAGCGTAAAGGTGACGTGGAAGGAGATGATATACGACCAACAGGCAATGAGATAGAGTTTGGCGAGGGGAGACATGGTGTCGGACGTGGGTTCAGGGCAAGAGGACTGATAGAGGGATACTTGAACGTCGTGAGTGCGCTAGCCGAAGAGCGAACAATGCATGGATTACATGATTGCATAGCACGCTCTAGCGAGGCTGTCGAGCACTCAACAAGAGAAAAAAAAGCTGGGGTCAAGTATATCACAAAAACGAAATGAATTGCAAGAAAATAATGTGGTAGATAATCTGGTAGAGCACCAGCTTGGGGAAGGACATTTTTGCTCCGCAATTCAGATGTCATTGATCCCTAAAGCAGCGCCAGGCTTCATCCTCAGATAGGAAATGCCGACTGCTGCTAGATATTACTCCGAGTTATCGAGTTGTATCGACCACAGAATTTGCCAAATAATTCATTACATGTGTAGGGCTGTTTCCTATGCAAAGTCCTCCTGTGATTGTCCATACCATGCGACTCCGTGATCCGCTTTCAATGAACAACACTAGCAATCCTTCGGTCCTTCTTAAGAGGCGAGAAATCGGCCAGTGGTTTCGCTTTACCCACAGATTTTGCCTTCAGATTGACGCGACCCAACACCCCCCCTTTACCGGCGAGCCCGCCCCCTAGGCTCCTGATCTTCGGTGCGGGCGCGCTCTCTTCTTCGTCAAAGATATTGGCTCGCTTGGCCAATGTCCTCTTCTTTTTGAGAGGCTGTTCTGTATCCGAACCCATGGTGTCAGTTGTCTGTCCTTCTGTATTCTCCTTGTTCGTCCTCTGGCTTTCACTGTTATGCGTATCTTCTCCGTCACTTTCCATATTCGAATCCTGTTCAATGACTTTATCAGGAAGTGGATTTTTCAATGTGTCATTTGCCTTTGAATTGGTCGTATCTTTCAGAGGCTGGACGCCTTTTCGCCTGGAAGCTGGTCCGGTCGATCTTTTCGCAACTGCTTGCTTTTTCTTCAGCGGCTGAACCAGGGCCGACTTGCCCTCTTCCTCGACTAACCCATCCACGCGCTGAGTGGCGCTTCCGTTGTCGTCCTTTGAACCCTCAGCTTCGTGCTCGGCCGGCGTTTCTGGCAATATGCTAAGAGTGCGGTTCAGGAAGGGTGTGATGGAAAAGGTTGATTTATCGCCAACGTTCACTGAAATTCGAGGCTTCTTTGCCGCATGACCGCCATGCCCCGGTGTGCCGATGGTCATGTCTGGGTCAAACCTAGCGACATTTCTCTTCCTAGGATTGGCCGCAGCTCCTGACCCGTTAAGTCTTGCCTTGGTCAACTCGGAAGATTGCGCCATCTGCGCTGCCTGTAGTTTCTCGATTTCGTCTTGGGCTTCCTTGAGTTGGTCTTTTGTCGACCGGAGTTTGTTACGGAAAGCATCCAATTTTCCTTCCAAAACCTCCTTCTCGTTCTCCCAGTCGCTCGTTCTCTTCCTGCTTTCCCTTTCCGTTTTCTGGGCATCCCGCTGTATTTTCGCAAGCTCTTTTCTCAAACTCTCGACTTCTGCCATCAACTCCGAATCTTCACGACTGGAGGACTTTTCCTGTGCCTTAAGTCTCTGAACGGTTCGTTTTTCCGTCTCGAGCTCAACTTGAAGAGAACTGACTTCTCGCTGCAGAGCCAGCTTTTCGGAGAGAAGTCTTTGGTACGCTGAGTTTTGGGATCTGAGGTGCTCTAGTTCGGGCTTGAGGGTGTTTAGCTCTCTGGACAAAGCCAGCTTTTCGGCAAGAAGCTTGCTTGCGTCGCTGCTCGCTGCATTTAAGACGTTGACTTCTGTTTTTAAGTACTCGAGATCGCGTAGGCGCGCCTTGAGGTCCACCTGTGCTTGTTGGAAGTCTGCCTCGACATCGGCCAGACGTCCTTGAAGCTCCTCGTTAGTCTGCCGCAGATGATGCTGCTCGTCTTCGCCACTCTCGGCTTGTTCCCGGAGTCCGTCATTTTCGTGTTCGAGAAGCAGGAGCTGGACGTGCAGTCCGCGCACTCGCTCTTCTTCGTAGATGCGCTCTGCCGCTTTCAAAGCGCGCTCGTAAGCAAGTTCGAGTTGGGTGGTTTCGAAGGATTGTGCGATCTCTGTAGTGTCCATGTATGCTAGTTGTGAGTCCATTTTCCAATAGCCCTTCAGCGAAGAATAAGTTGCGTATGATACAGTTTAGTGATGTTGAGAATCCCTCCCGCAGTGTTTTCGGTTTATTTACAGCCCATCTGAAAACGGACTAGTGCTATTCTCTAGCACGGATTAATAGCAGGGTGCGTCGCCAAACTTTCCTGAAGAGCTCAGTCGGCACTAGCCTCGGCCACTTCGCCGCCGCGTTCTTCGGCTCCCGGTTCACGCTTGATCGTCCTTCTATGTAATTACCAACTATCTACAGGCACAAGGACACCGAGCGCCACTAAGTTTCATTCGTCCTCCGGCTGACTTCTGGTCACGATGTCGCGAAGTCATTGCCAATGCTTCGCTCTCATGCCTTTCTGCCCATTTTGTACTGATTTGGGAAGTAGGATACGAACAGTAGGAAGCAGATCGCTGACACAAAAATAGTCACTTGATTGCAGACTATCTGTCAAAACGCAAATCTTGAGCTTCATGCTTTCGTTGACATTTTGCAACATCTCTTGTATCCTAAAACCATCACATTCAGGTTTGTGTCTTTTGCGAATTCACTTCTAGAGAAACCATGTCGGAAGTAGTCCTGCCAACACCCACCTTGCTCAAAGAACGGCTGGGCAAGGTGGCTCTTGTGACCGGAGCAGCGAGTGGAATAGGCCTCGCAACTGCGCGACTATTTGCCCAGCACGGTGCAAAGGTTATTGTGGTTGATCTGGATGCAAAAAAGGTGCAGGCGGTGGCATCAAGCATTGGTCATGGGTGTGACTCTTACACGTGCGACGTGTCATCCTGGGAGCAACAAGTCGCCCTATTCGATTGGGTAACTGACACATACGGTCCGCCAAAGATAGTGTGTTTGAACGCTGGCATCGATCCCGAGCTTGCAACAATGGAGTCAGCGTCGGGCAAGGAGCGAGTTGCAAACAACTACCTGGGGGACGAATATGATTCTTCTGGCAGTGCAAGTCAAGCGTCCAAAGAGAACCGACCACTTCTCAAACCACCACCAAAAATGGTCTTCGACGTCAACTTCTATGGCGTCCTTTATGGGGTCAAATTGGCTGTGCATCATTTTGGGGACAGAAAAGGAGGCCGAATCATCATTACGGGATCTGCTGGCTCGTACATACCGGTCCCCTATCAAGATGTTTATGTGGCATCGAAGCACGCTCTCATGGGATTGATGCGCAGCACGTCCCGAAGAGAAGAGTTGAGGAAGAAGAATATATCGATTTCTATGGTCGGGCCTTGGTTCACACGCACTGGGTTAACAGCCAATCTACCTCCTGATGCATTCCAAGGATTCGAGGCAAGTGAACCGGAGGATGTGGCTTTGGGTATTGCATACCTGGCAACTGCAGAAAAAGATGTAGATATCAATGGCAAATGTCTGTGGATCAGAGGCAAGAGGTGCGTGGAGATTGAAGGTGCATATGAGAAATGGTTGGGACAAATGATGGAAATATAAGCACGGGCTTGCAACACTGTAGATGATCATGATGATACAAATATTTCGACTCCATTATTCCAGCAATAGACCCAATAACATGACATCATCTGAACGAGGGAAGATACAGTCTTCTTCTGCCATGTTCGCATAGAAACTCTCAGCGTGTCTCGTCCATCTCTTGTCACTGTGTCGCGTGACGTGAAATACATCGCAGTTTGCCAGCACGCCTAATGCAGGGAACGTCTCCATCCCTCTTACATTCGTCTACCTTGAATTTACATCAGACCAAAACTCGATTCTCCCAAATGCTACCAATTCTCACCCTTGCCACCAAAGCATGGCACGACTCAAATCGATGTCGGATCGGAAGCAGCTCTTCTCGGGCGCCGTTGCAAACACCAAAGCACGGGACGAAGCTACAAGCGAGACGACCCTAGACCTGCAGCTGGCCGGATTTGGCTGAAACAGAGGACGCTGGCACTCCCACCCACCTGGTCACTACTTTGGAAGAGGATCATGTCGTTGCACGGTCAACACAAGTTGAGCAACCCCCGACGACTCTGCAGACTCTGCTTTTGGTGAATCCCAGTGAACTGAAAGAGGTGGTACCTTCGGGCAAAGACGCCCCTCAATGCGCGTCGTCTGGGTTTCTGGCTGGCTCACCAAAAATCGAGCGCAGACTTGATGCTCTTGCCAGACCCACAGCAAATACCGCAGATACCCAACACCCGACTTACCTCTCAAGCCGTCGGAAGGGTGTCATTGGGATTGGGATGTTTCATGCTCTTTGTCAGCAATCACTGCACTGATACTGGGTGCCACCTAGCTGTGGGAGTAATATCGGGCTCTGGGGTGGACATACCATGGGCTCATGGTCCACGCCTGTGTGACTGATTCGGTGTTTGGTGACACCCGAGTGACCGGTTCTGACGGGACCTCCCCATGCTGGTACTCCTCGGTCTGGGTCTTCTGGAGCTGGCGCCTGCGTATCTTGCGCCTCTTGTGGAGTAGAGTTACTGTTTCAGGTAAGAAGATTGTCGTCTACTCTTCTTCTCGAGTCAGTTTTGCGAGGACCAAGCGATCCCAATGAACCAGTCAGATGGCAATGCCTGGAATCGGGATGGCTCCTGGCACCCTTTTCCCCTTTCCGGCATCTCGGCCTCAGGGCTTCAGAGAAAGATTTGGTCTTGTCTCACTCAACACAGTTATGACCATCAGGTTTGGAACCATTTTGCGAGGACGTTATTTCCTCGACCAACCCTATGGGGCTGCTCCACTCTACCTAACAATTTCTCAGGTTTGTGAACTCACAAGCTGGTAGACTCGATTTCCTCGCGCACACTCAAAGCAGTGAATCGAGCTCAATAATTTGAGACTTTCTTGATGTGCAGAGGACTCCCTCTAGCAGCGGATATGTCTTTCGCCGTCCCGATTGTTATCGGAAGGCAAAGAGAGTTTCTGCTTATTAACTTCGGCCACAAGGCTCTTCAGTCCATTGATCAGCTTGATAATGATTGTATTTCCCGATCCCGTATGGTCTGCATATTTGCCGAGAACCGATGTTCCGCTTGAAAGAGCCGGTTAAAAGCAGAGAGGTGTGATATGCACTCAACCTCGATACAGAATCTTGGATTCAAGCACATGCTGCTCATTTAGCGAGCCTTGCGCCGTTCATTGAGTCCTCAGCTGACTTCCTATGCAGGGATATTAGCTCAGCAGTTCTGCTTGGATTTTGGCCTTCTCGAGGGTTATATTGCAAAGATGGCCCTATTCTCGGGCGGGAGTTTGGTCTCTATTCGTTGTCATACCATTTTTGGAGATTGCCAAGTGATGACATGAATATGAGAGGATGCGTACCTACACATTTTCCACTGTGAGATTTGTACCGCAGCTTGATTCCAAGGCCACACAAGTTGAGAAGGAACTTGAAATTGCAAACCAAAAATCACACGCTGCGAAATGGTCTCACGAGAGGCGCAAGAAAAGGAAGCAGGCACTGAAGGAAGTTTTTCTGTCTGAGGATCAAGGTAAGTCGAGCCATCTCTGGTTCCTTGATGTGCATAATTCAGATTGACATGTTCCTCAATGCTCAGATGACCGCGCAAATGCCAAACATGAACACTTGTCAGAGGTCCGGGAGGACAAACGTGGCTATGGTGACTTCGCGCTTTACAGGGCAGAGAACATTTTGCAAACCACGACGTTCCACACTACCAAAGAGGGCGCCTCAAGTCTCCTGGAAATTCTCCCTGGCGGCAATTCAGACCCATTCAACGCTCAGGCTCTACGGATCACCCCCGAGATCAACAAACTCATAACGTTCATACGAGATGGCTATTTGCCGGGTGTCTATATCACTTCATACATGAAATTCAGAGACGCCCCGCGTGGAGCTCCAATGCTCACGACAATCGGTGAGGGATTCCACGTTTTTGGTCGACGTACTGTAGCGAAAGTGTGGAATTCAATGAAGGAAGAATTCTCCGATGAAGGACGAGCGCTGTCGTGGTGTTCAAGCTACATTCCAGTTTTGGCAAAGTTCTCCTCGCCAGATACGGCTCGAGATCTACATTTCCTGGCCATCAAGATGCGGACGAAGAGCATGAAGATCTTGAAAGATCGGATCGAAAAGCTATCTCTTGATATTCCGCCGGATATATCGTTGGTCTCACAGATTGTCTCGCTCTTTCGAGCAGCTTGCAAAGAGAACGACATCGCCGCAGCAAGGATCCACGCAAACATCATTCAGCGTCTGGTTGACAGAGTCGAGACTTCAAGTCTTCATATCCGGACGTTGTTCATGACCTGTATGAATAACGACACAGAATTGGCCATAGCTCAAATGCGAAACACCTTCTTCGATTTTGAAAACTGGGTTCAGAGACAGATTGCTCGATTCTGGGTGGAAAAACCTGAGACGCACATGCCCCCATTGCCTATTCAGTACAAGGCCCTCCATGATAGCATCCAACTGGATGCCACTCGCCAAGCGGCGATCAGGCTTCGACAGTACTTGCTCGTCCGGTCAACCACTGTCAATCTGAATGACCCTGTAGACCTTAATCGCACGGATGCGGTCTACACGATCTTCACAACCTATTCTCAGTACGATTCCGGAGCCTTGATTAATGCGTACATCAATCTCATCGCCGGTAGGGTTGATGGAATCTCAGCACCTTGTCGACTTATTGAAGCATCACTGGCCCTGACGACATTGCACATATTGCGACGAGGGATCTTTGAAGCCACTGTGTACGGTTGTGACCACCGAACTAGTCATCACATGATCACCATCAATCATCTCGAGGGCACGATGAGGAAAGCCATGAATATAGCAAGAGACGATGCACTGACCCAGTATCGTGACGCTCTCTTGTGGATATTTTTCTATGGCGCAAGGTTTGAGTGGCGGGTAAATCAAAAGATCAAAGGCATCATGCCACCAAGGACCTGGTTCACTAAGATGTTTGCTCGACAGGCAGAGATCCTGGAGCTCAATGAGTGGCCTGAAGCACGACATATCCTCCACCGCTTTGTCTTCTACGAGTTCTTAGAGCCTTCTGTGGCCACATGGTTTGCGGAGACGTTGAGCGGCGACACTCCGGCCCAATGAAAGGGGATCAAGGCCTGCCCCAGGGACGCGTGGGATCGCCTCCTTGATCTATTCTTGTACAAGTATAGAATGTATGCATCGATATCACGACTCGTTGTATTCCTCAACATGGAGCCAGTGAAGGAGCGAACATACCTCCACCGAGATACCACCAAGGACGGCAATCTCCCTTTGCATAACGATTCTCAGCATGAATCGTCCAATACAATTGCGTTTTTGGAGACGGTGTTTCCAAATCCGGCTGTCAGAATCACGCAATCTGCCATGATATTTGCACCACAACGATTCAGCCAATCCTTCCCACAACGGTTGGGAGAAGCGTCATGGATCTATGCGCTCGAATGCTGACCTTCCTACAACGGTATCGAGGATCTATATGAACCACTCCGTTCCCTGCAGCTATCTCCTAGCCATGTCCACGCTTCTGTTGCACTCTCTACCTTCTCTTGAATCAAAACCCGTTGTTCGGAGAGAGCGAGTGCCGGTAGTAACGACATAGGACAATGGCTTCAATCGAAAAAGCCCCCCTCGACAGTTCCAGCCCAACAGAGAAAGGTGTTTCCCCGACCGGTTTCGATGAAAGTCTTGAAGGTCATATCAATGAGCGAGCTCTTGTGCGCAAGCTCGACCTCACCCTTCTTCCAGCCCTGACCTCGCTGTATCTTCTTTCGTTTCTCGACCGGAGCAATGTCGGCAATGCACGTATCGAGGGCCTGGCAACCGACTTGAATATGACGGGAGACCAATATCTAACCGGATTGACGCTTTACTTCATCGGCTATGTTCTTTTCGAAGTTCCCTGCAATCTGATTCTGAAAATGTGGACTCCGAGATTTTGGCTGCCGACACTGACGCTCACATGGGGTGTCGTGAGTACACTCATGGGTGTCACTCAATCCCGTGATGGCTTTTTTGTTGTTCGATTTTTCCTGGGAGTGGCTGAATCTGGACTATTTCCCGGTATGTAATCCTCTTCCCGTGGCCCTAAGCGTCGTTGGGCTGACAATGCATGTCGGCAGGCATCGTCTTCTACTTGTCAATGTGGTACAAGCGCAATGAGCGACAGTTTCGCGTGGCTCTATTCTTCAGCGCAGCTTCGCTGGCAGGAGCTTTCGGTGGTATCCTCGCATGGGGGATTGCTCATATGAGAGGAGTTGGTGGCTATAATGGGTGGAGATGGATATTTATTCTGGTCAGTAATCCTGTTCAAAGTCATCGTGCGCATACTAAAGGCTCCGCAGGAAGGTCTACTTACTGTTGTGGTCTCGATAGCTGCATACTTCTTCATCCACAACTACCCAGATACAGCAAAATTCTTGAGCAACGAGGAGCGAGAGTACATCCAGCACCGTCTCAAGGTCGACAGCGATGCAACCCAGGACGAGAAGTTGGACTGGAACAACGTCAAAAAAGCCTTTACTGATATCAAATGCTACCTCTACGCCTTCGGGTTTCACACGCTCTCACTTCCCCTATACACGTTGTCACTCTTTCTTCCGACCATCATCAAGTCTCTTGGATATTCGTCGGCCCAAGCACAGCTTATGACTATTCCACCTTATGCAATCGCTTTTTTCCTTACCATTGGCCTTGCGGTGCTCTCCGAGAGATATTGCACCCGGACACCATTTATCCTGATGTCGTCGTCCCTCGCCATCATTGGATACATTCTACTCCTTAGCGACCCAAGGCCGGGCGTGTCATATGTGGGAATCATATTCGCTGCAGCCGGCATCTATCCATCCGTGGCGTTGACCCTTGCCTGGCCAGCAAACAATGTCAGTGGTCAGACCAAGAGAGCTGTTGCCAATGCATTGCAGATCTCGCTGGGGAATCTGGGAGCTGTTCTCGGTACCCAGCTCTATCGAACAGAAACAGCACCCAGGTATTTTCTGGGTCACTCGTTCGCATTGGCCTACATGGTGGCTAATTTGATCGTGACTACGACCTTGTGGATGGTTTTGAAGAGGCAGAATGAGCGAAGAGAGGCTAGAACAGCAGAGAATGCTCCGGTCGATGGGCCCTGGCTTGGAGATGAAGATCCGAGGTGGAGGTTTCACTTGTGAGGAACGGCGATCTGGAGCATTCGTGTAATGGTAGAATCCGTGCGTTAAATGGGCAGGCCTATCTCAGGTCACATCAGTATGACTTTTGTTAGCCTGTTGGATTCAGACGGAAAGAGATGTCTTTGGAATTGACTTTACGGGTGTCTGGGCCATAGCGTGTCCTTGGGAGACCCATATGCCAAATACACTTTGTTCGGCCCGTACAGGTAGAAAGGGTCAAGAAGTCTGACTCCACGTGAGGCGGCAGGTAGGGAGAGACTATGGTGACAGTCCGGTCAGTTTTGAGTCAGCCATTCTCCACTGCGCCAGTTAAGCGAAGCCGTTAAAACAGCAGCCTGCGCAAAGTGGGCAAAGGGCCAGCCAGTCAAATGTATCAGAAGTTATCACTCTTTCTGCGGCACTCCCAACACCCATCCCGCAACGATAAACGCCATTCGCCCATGAGGACTTACTCTGATCCTTCTGCTATGCACAATTGCTCGGTGCCAACCGAAATGCCGCGGCGTGACAAAGGTGGCTACCCGTGCGACGATGGGTGCGGAGGGCCTGGGGTTCTTGGGAGAAGTCTTAAAAGTCCAGCCGGATGCCCATCTTCAACGAAGCGGAGTCTATTCTATTCGACCCTCGCTCTCTCTTTGACACGCAGAGACCATCTTCTACTTTCCTCGAGTCCAGTGCGGACTGTACTAGTCTCACAGCGCGATGGAGGCTCCAGCCGTTTTGTGGGTCAATTATGATGCTCAAAATATGAAGACATTGCCGCATCGGCACCGGGTATTCTCGCACATTCAGAACAACTACCGCAGCTGGGAGCGACAGGAAAAAAACAAAGCCTTACGTGCCTCTGTGAAGATTCCAGGAAGGCTTAAGCAGCCGCAGCCGCAGCCACAACCGCCGCCATCAGTGGTAAGGACGAAGCCTGCTTGTTTTCAGAATGTCTAATGTTGGTATAGCATCAACCTGGTCCGTCCAAGGACAATGCCGTTGGCGATAATGTGCCAAGGGCCGAGCAGGGCACAGACCCAAATGACGAGAATCGGCGTCTCATGCTCCTACAAGAGAAACGACAGCTCCAGACCCTGTCACCAGTCACCGTCCTCAACAAAGGCAATTCTGATCCGTTTAGCGCGTCCGCAGTCCCCATCACTGTGGAAGAGAATAGGATTGTGACCTTCTACCGAGATATCCTTATTCCCGCAACATGGCGGCTCGATGTCAAATCCAAGGACAACCTCGCAAACGCTCGTGCCAAAGTTGACTGGCGGGTGTGCTCCGCAGGGTTACTGGACAAGGGAACCGCTCTGGCTTTCATTGGCAGCAATGCTGCACTTGTCGCAATGTGCACAGGAGCTGACACTAGTCAAGGTCGGTCCCTGGTACAAAAGTCTTTGGTCTACCGTGCTAAGAGCACGGCTGCATTGCGGCAGAAACTGGCCGGCATATCCAAAGTCGATCACTGGATCTGGTGGCACATTTTCATGATATGGACCGCTGAGATCGCGGCAGAAAATGTCGAAGCAGCGCAAATGCACGGGAAGATGCTCAGAAAGTTCGTTGACCAGCACTTCGAGCAGGGCCGAGGTCTTTTCGACAAGCTCGACGAGATAGGATTGACGATGATCGAGCTTTTGTTTTTCTTTCTATACGCAGACCTGAATATGTCCACGCAGCTCTTGACCCCTCCTGCTTTTGACGTCTACGAGTGGCTGCCAAAGGCCTTCGCGCCGTTTCTGCGAGCCATCGAGCCGACCCTCCCCCCTGCGCCGTTGGATTTCTACCCCTTTGACCCGACGATCGACTCGGATGAGATGACGGCTTGCATCAGGCTGTGTCGCGAGATTTGTGCCCGATGGCGCCGTAGGTGGTCCGATGGGCTACCTGCCAATGTTGCCACAATGCTTCTCGGCTGGGGCCAGTATAGCTGGGGCATTGCTCTGGGAACGCTGGTCAACCGCTATTGCCGATTCAAGCAGCTCGCCGAGACGGATTCGGGACCAGAACTCGACTACGATTACGCCCAGCAATACATTTCCATCAGTGCTGTCAAGTGGTCACGGGCTCTTACTTTCCAAAACGATGTCTGCGGTAAGAATATTTGGGCGGGGAATGTGCTCGAAACATTGCGACCTCTGCTTGTCAAGAGCGAGCGTCCCAGAGACAGCCCCGAATGGCATAAATGGAAGAATGCGAGACTCTGGGCTTTCTACGTCGGCGCCATCTATGAACAACGCCGTCAGCAGCCTGCCTTGAGCAGCGAGCTATTTGATGGTTGGTTCCACGAACAGTTTGCGCGTCAGGCTCACGATATGGGACTCCTCACCTGGGAAGACACGGTCGACATTCTGAGTGGCTTTCTCTTCGATTCCTCGGTCTCTCAAACACAAGGATTCTGGTTCCAAGACACTATGAAGCTACAAGCGGAGTCACTGTTGGCGGGAGTGTCGGAAACAGTGAACTAGATCTGCTCAAGAGTGTAAATGTGCAAGATTGAAAGCATTTTATGCACCTTGGAATGTAAAAACCAGACCTTTCAATACGACCGAGATGAATCCTCCATATTTTCATCCATAGAGACAACTGGGTGTCCTGTGCATCAAGTGGTTGTAGCGGAGGATGCAATTGAGCCCCATCTGAATGATTCGTAAAACATGCAACTTTGCCGAAGAATTCAATTGAACACCCTGTCTCGCGGGCTGTAGTTTCCCAAGTCCCCTCTCCGTATCCAAACTCCTTCATCTTGCCCAGGCCAAAGACATGCGGCTATTGAGACTGCTGGCGCTCACAGCGCTCTCCCTGACGGCCGGGGTCTCCGCTAAAAAGGTTGCCACGACAAACAAATTCGACACCTACTTTGCCAAACAGGCCTCCTCCGCACCTTTCGAACTCGACGAGAAAAGCTACTATGAACTGACAGCCTCGCCTCGGGACTACTCTCTGGCTGTCCTGCTGACTGCTCGAGATGCCAAATACGCTTGTGGGATCTGTCGAGAGTTCGATCCGGAATGGAGCATTTTGGGGAAAAGCTGGCAGAAGGGCGATCGTAATGGGGACAAGAGGTTGCTTCTGAGCACCATTGATTTCGATCAGGGCAGAAACGTCTTCATGAAGGTTTGTTGGTGGCATTAGTTCTGGGACGGTGACGAGCTCTTTGCTGACAGACTTCCCATACAGCTCCAACTTCAAACCGCTCCTGTCCTCCTCTTCTTCCCCCCTACCGTCGGCGAGCATGCCAAACCTGAAGGTCAACCCCTCCGACTCGATTTCCTCGGTCCTCAATCGGCTGAAGGCGTCTATGGCTGGCTCCAACGCCATCTCCCTCCTGGCGATTATCCTCCCATCGTCCGACCTATCAACTATGCAAGAATCGGCGCGTTCCTGACCATCACCTTGGGCCTGTTCACATTCATTACTGTCGCTTATCCCTACCTGATGCCAATCATTCAGAACCGCAACTTGTGGGCGGGTATCAGCTTGATCATGATCTTGCTCTTTACTAGTGGCCATATGTTCAACCATATTCGCAGGGTACCCTATGTTGCTGGAAACGGACGTGGGGGAATCAGCTACTTCGCTGGCGGGTTTCAGAACCAGTATGGGATGGAGACACAAATTGTCGCTGCAATGTGTAAGTCTGCCGGCCGACGACAACCAGTAAAATACAGTCTGTCTATAAAGATGTTCTTGCTAATTCTTGCCAATTACCAGATGCACTCCTCGCCTTCGCAACGATCAATCTAGCTTTGCGAGTGCCGCGGATCAAGGACCCCAAGACCCAGCAAGCCGCGGTCATCATCTGGGCCGCGATCCTTTTCGGGATGTATAGCTTCTTGATGAGTGTCTTTCGGGTCAAGAATGGAGGATATCCGTTCTGGTTGCCACCATTCTGATTACTGCGGAGGACAACCCAGAGTAAAGAAATTCGTGATTTATACAGGGGGGCTCCAACGAGCTTTTGTAAAAGTGAACATGGGATTTTGGTGTTGGACTGATTGATAGAAGGGGAAAATCATGACTGCTAAAAAACACTGCTTCGTCTTGTAAAGCCAACTCCTGAATGTGTTCGACCCTGAAGCTCTGCCCTGCACCGTGCAGCTCGGCGATTTTCCCCAAGATTTAGTTGAGAAATGCGGAGCAGCGTTGTGCAGATCATCATATTCCGACCTTTAATATTTCCCCGGTCCATTCCTTACCAGCAAAACCACAAATTTGTACTCTTGGAGGAAGGGTCTGCCTCTTTTTGGTTTTGTTGCACATCATTGTTATAGAGTATACCCATTCCCTATAGGGATCGTTTGCCGTTGGTCCTCTGTTTTATTGCGTACCCTTTTTGTTGTTTTATCCTCAATCACAGCCATGGACCACTTTGCCCAATCCCGCGGGGACGACGATCTGTTTGACGACGAAATCATTCCCTTTGACGAACCACCCTCCCCGGAGAAGGTCGCCGCTCAACTTGAGCAGGTCTCGCTTGAGCCCTCTACGGCCGTGACCAGTTCTCCCGCTGTCCCTCCGCCTGTCGCTGCCGAATCTATTCCACCGCCGGCGGCCGAACCTGCAACGGCGGTGAAGCCACCGACGCCGACTGAACCGTCATTCCCGGGGTTCAAGCCCAAGCAGAGGGGGAGAGGTGGCTATGGCCCTGGACGGGGAGAAAGCGCCAGTAGGAAACCTGCTGTCGGGTTGGAGGACTCCAAGTGGGCGGCTGCACCGACACCACCACCACCGGCGGGAAAAGATACCAAGTCTACACGGCCCCAGGGGAGACGGGGTCGACAAACCCCAGAAACAAACACTACACCCTCTGAACCGGCAGCTCAGCAGCCGCCGGCTGAAGACCCTGCGTCAGAATCGACCGCCGCCGCCGCCGCTGGGAACACCGCCGGGATACCCAGCGGCCCGTCAAACACCACTGCACCTCGCATCCCTGCGGTGCGCGGCGATCGCCTCTCCACGGGGGGGATACGCCCCCCAAAACTCTCCGACGAAGAACTGACGGCCAAACTCGCCGCGGCGAAGGAACGGTCGCAGTCCCTCGCGGCAGCGCACGCGCGGGCGCAGGAGGACGCCGCAAACTTTGAGGCGAGAGAACGACAAGCGAAGGAGAGGCGGGTGAGGGACGCCAAGGACCGGAGAGTGATGGAAGGGGAGAGGGAGAAGAACCGGCAGAGGAAGATGGCGGGCCAGCTGGGGAGGGAGTGGGATCGGGACAAGGACGAGCAGCAGATCAACGGGAGAGGGGGGAGGAGAGGAGGATACTCCTCTGGACCGCCACCGCCACCACCATCAGGCCCCGGTGAGGAGGATGACTTGAAGATGTACGAGTGGCATGAAGACCGGGGACGGGGACGAGGGAGGGGACGAGGCGGCGGCAGAGGCGGCGCACGAGGAAGAGGTCGAGGGAATCCCAGAGGAAGAGGAGGATATGGTGGCTATAGCGGCGGCAACGGCGACAACAGCGACAACAACCAACAGCCAGGCTGGTCTGTCGAAACGGACTTTCCCTCCCTCCCTGGCTATAACCCTACCACCGGAGAATCAACAGGCGCATCAACAGGCGCATCAGCATCAGCTTCGGGTACGGCTGCAGGGACGAATACAGGCCCAGCCTGGACCTCTGGCGATCTGGCAGGAGGAGGAGAAGGTGGCGCGAGCGGTGACGGCGGAGGAGGATCCTGGGCCGAACAGGTCGAGTCCAGCGAACTCAGCGCAGAGAGTAGGGGCAAGCCCAGAAAATTCTGGTAGGGACAAGTAACCAGTGACATCGACAGCAGGACAAGGAGCGGCAGCGTCATCATGAGTCGGTGCGGCTGACCCAGAGCATCTGTCCCGCGTTTTGAGATGGCTCGTCTCCTGGTGCGTTGTGGGTGCTGTTCGCTGTTCGTTGTCTGCTGTTCGCTGTCCACTGACTTGACTTGCGCCCATTGTATAGTTGGCGAATGTTACGCTAGATGTATACCTCACGAATACAATACAATACAATAAATGCACGCAATACCCGGTTCTATGCACGCTTGTCGATTCGCGCTCTCCGTATTGACCTGATGCTTTCTGGACAGCAGGGCGCAACTAGAGGATTGAAGGTTTAGGGAGAAAAAAGATGTATGCATTTCCGGGTATCACGTCGCTTTTTTTTGCGGTGCCTTTCCTCCTCCTGCATCCCGGCCTCGATCTCCCGCATCCTTGTACATCCTTGTACCGCCCCTCCTTCTTCTCCCATTGCGAGAACAAGGCTGATAGTGCAACAGGAGACAGAAAGAGACAAACGCCACGCCCGAGTGTAGTAGTAACAAGTGCCTCCCCAGTCCGGCGACGCCATACTTGTTCGTTGATCCCCCAATCCCAACCCCGATTTTCCCACCCGCTATGCGTCGCAATCATGTTTCATGACCACAAATCCTGGAGGCACGTCCTCGCTCTTCGGAGGAGGCAATGGAGATGGAGAGGACCGGCGATTCTACCACCGACCCCTTCCTCGTCCGCGGTATCCTCCGCCGCCCCTACCGTAGCCACCGCCGCCTCCTCGTCCGTATCCTCCACCACCTCTCCCCCATCCGCCACCATCGCCATATCCTCCATCGTCGTAACCTCTCGGTCCTGTGGGGCTCCCACTCGTGTTCTCTTCCTGCGGCCTGGCTGGCGGTGGCCCTCGTCCCTTCAATTCTTTCTGTAGCGTTTCATGCGTCCGCCTCATCTGCGCGTATCCCAGGTGCATTTTTCCGTAGAAATGGTCGGCCAATCGTCTGTCATTATCTAGTCTGGACAAATATGCGCCACAGACGTCGCACACTTGTAGTTTTTGGTGCCCTGAAGGACCTGATGTGTCTGATAACGACTTCAGATCCCGCTCGGCTTGTTCTTTGGCTAGTTTTGCGGTTCGGACTTTGTGGAATTCGCTGCACGCCAGACTGACAGACCCCATTTCTGCGAGACAACTGACTTCGAGGAGACCCGTGTTTATTGTCTTGGTCAGATCAGATATAAGTTTGAGGAGGTTGTTCGTCTGCCGTATCTCATCGGGCGTCTTCTCTAACCGCCGTTGCGCTTGGTCAATCCTTCTATTGCAGTCATCAATGTATTTCTGCATATCTCTCATATAGTCGTAGTCGAATCCGTATTTCTGTTTCTCTGCCTGCGAGAGGGAGTCATATTCCATCTTCAGGTTCTCCGGGTGAGCTTTCGGGCAAGGGCCAAGATCTTGCTTTGTGTTTGTGAAGAGGTCGTGGGGGCATGTTCCGACCAGGTATGAACGGCAAACATTGGGTGAAGTGAGGGTGAGGTTCGCCGATTTGGAGGAGGAAGAGCCCATTCCCATGAACTGGTCCCCCATCAGCTGCTCAAGCAGCTTGCGCTGCTCGGCCGCCATGGCGAGTGATTTTTTGACACCTTGATGGGCTCTGTAGGTTTTCCGGTGTGTGTCTGGTGAAATGTCCGATCGAATAGAGTCCGAATTCTATGGTGTCTGTTTTGTGAGAAGCGTTGCGATGTGCAGTCCCAAGTCCGCAAATGGAGAGAAAGAAGTGGTGGAGGAATCGGCTGAACTGCGGCAGAATTTGTAACGTCCAACTTTCCTCTGCGACTCGGTGTCCTTTTTGTGCACTTGACCCTACTATTGTCAGTGTATCTCAGCACAAACGGAATGAGAAGTTACTGATAACGATGCCGGCATGTCCCGGCTTCTATTTCTTCTCCTCAATGTCGCGCTCCTGGTTTTGAGCGTCGCAGCCTCGGATTACTCTGAGCGATTGACTCTCACTCCTTTACCCCTCGGTTCTCTCCTCGCTTCATTCGACTTCCGCAGCAACGAAAGTGCCCTCGATTATGGATCCCAGAACTTCAGATACTTCCCTCGTTCTCTGGGCCAGGCGCTCAGACATGCCGATACACAAGAATTACATCTAAGGTTCACCACCGGGCGCTGGGATCCGGAGCTTTGGGGTGCGCGTCCCTGGGATGGCACCAAAGAAGGGGGAACTGGGGTGGAATTATGGGCATGGATTGATGCGGATTCGGAGGAAGATGCATTTGCAAAGTGGACAACTTTGACCCAATCGCTCTCAGGCCTTTTCTGTGCCTCGTTGAATTTCATTGATTCAACCAGGACCACCAAACCTGTCTTGTCTTTCCAACCTTCTGGGACATTTCAAAACAGCACCCAAAATCTTCACCTTTTGCATGGAGTCCTTCCTGGAGAAGTGGTGTGCACAGAGAATCTGACGCCCTTCCTGAAACTCCTGCCGTGCAAGGGCAAGGCTGGGATTTCAAGCCTTCTGGATGGACACAAGGTTTTCGACGCTTCATGGCAGAGCATGGCCATAGACGTGCGGCCAAAATGTTCTTCTGGGGTTGCCGAATGCCAGATTGAAATCAGTCAGACTATTGATATTGTCCTCGATATTGAACGATCCAAACGACCACGAGATAATCCTATCCCGAGACCAATTCCTCCTGAACAGCTCGTTTGTGACGAGTCTAAGCCTTACCATTCACACGATACTTGCTATCCTCGCGACATGGTGGATGAAATGTCATGGTCTCTCAAGGATGTCTTTGGAAGGACGATGGCAGGGACGTGTCCCCTGGCAGACGACGAGGGCCCTGATCCGAAACCCTTGTGTCTGAATGTCCCGCATGATCGAATGGTACTGGTTAGTCACAGTGGGTTTGAGGTCAAATCTGAGCCTGGCCCTACCGAATCAAGGTGTTATGCGATAATGCCATTCGAAGAATTTGATCTTGAATTGCCCCAACAACAATCTACCACCAGGAAGCACGACTTGGGCCATGAACTTCTCCGAGCAGAAAGAACCATGACTGGCCATGGTGCTGCTCACGGAGGCATGCGCACTATCATTACAAACCCGTCCTCGACTGAGCCCGTCCAATTCGTCTACTTTGAGAGTCTACCCTGGTTCATGCGCCCCTTCATGCACACTCTTAAGGCACGGATCACGCATTCATCCTCAACCCCTTTCGACTCTTCCCAACCTGACGAAGAAAAAATCATTATGGACATGTATTACCAACCTGCGATCGACCGACACCGGGGCACACAACTTGAACTTCTGCTCAACGTGCCACCCCTCACCACCGTCTCTCTAACCTATGCCTTTGAAAAGTCCATTCTTCGGTATACAGAATACCCGCCCGATGCAAATCGTGGGTTTAACATTCCTCCTGCGGTAATTCGAATTCTTTCACCAGAACTAATCGACCAAGTCACGGGAAATGTTAGGGATGTGTATATTAGAACGACAAGCTTGTTATTGCCATTGCCAACACCCGATTTTTCCATGCCATATAATGTGATCATATTGACGAGTACGGTTATGGCATTGGCGTTTGGGAGCATTTACAACTTGTTGGTCAGGAGATTCGTTGGCGCTGACGAGGTTGGACAGGGCAAAATACCGGGCCTTGTGAAACGGGCAAAGGGCGCGGTACAGGGAATGACTGTACGAGTGAAGGATCGATTGCAAGGGAAAGGAAAAGTGGAATAGATACTGGTTTTGTTTCCCACCGTCAATTGGTTCCTATCAATGGGTCTTTCCCCCCTGCTGGCTCGCGTAAATGTCTTGTGGTCCTCCTGTTCTTAACGTCTCCTGCCCGCGCCCGCGTCAGCACTCCGACCTTCCATGCTGACAATCTCGCCAATGCCCGCCTCTTCCTGTTCGTCCTCCAATCTTGCCACCTCCTCGCGGCAATCCCACCACCTCTCCTCAGCCTGTTCGAATGCCTTCTTCCTCAACTCCTTGATCGTCTGCTCTGCCGCCAACGCCGCCATCTCAGCTCTGCCCCCGTACGACTGTTTCTCGATGAGCAAGCGCTGCCAGTCTTCCGAGGTGCGGGTGTAGAAGTCTCGACGAGACTCGAACGGGCGTGGGAAGGGGCGGGGGTCCTGCGACGCAAGGATCTCGGGTTCGGTCTCGAGTTCGGTCGGCCGTAACATGGGTGTCGTTTGGGCTGTGGAGATGGAGGGCCGCGTGTCGATGGACATGGTGTCCGTTCTACTTTCGAGGTCTTCGTCCGTATCCATGTCTTCCATCTCATCGTCCCCGCCTTCGAGGTCATCATCGTCGTCGTCGTCATCATCATCATCCATCTCCTCGTCGCTATCTTCTTGGATAGTCACGTTCCAATTGGTCGGTTCGACGTAGTGCAGTTCTTTCACACCGTCGAGCTTGCCCAGGTCAATGGCGTAGAGGTCAGAGAACGTGATTTCGACGTCTTTCTTCTCCAAGGTGCCTCCAAAGATATACAGCGTGTCATCCTGTACGGCAAGCTGCGCGTTGAAGCGAGGATGGGGCATCTCGAACCGCACGGGATAGACACGTTTCGGCGGCTCGGGTTCAGGCTCTTCCTCGTCCTTTATATCAAGCTCGATACCCTCGGCGGCCGATATCGTGCCCTTGGTCTCGAGAGCCGCGAGGTTGCGCAGGAGTTCTTCCTCGTCCGCCTTGCCTCGAGCCCGACCTCCTCGGGTTGCGTTCTGGAGTTGCTTTTTGGGGCCGCCGGCCTTCGGCCTTCTCAGGCTCAGTGGAAAGAATCGATTTCGATCAATGTTCCAGATAAACAGCTCGTTGAAAAACTCGCTGTCAATGCCTTCTTCGCTGTCTTCGACATCGTGCACGCCTCCGAACAAGATCCCGCGCCCTTTATGGAAGGACATGGTTACACCTGCCCGAGGTGGGTTTGGTGCATTGGCCGGTCGTTTCCGACGTTCCCAGCGGAGTGCTGGAGGGGTACCGCTTGGGGCATCTGAGGCTGGCGGCGTGATGCGGAGGAACCATGTATCTTGGTGCACAAGAGGTTTGAGGATATTGCGCACTGGGGCTGAACCGCTGCTCCCTTTGCCAGCTTGCTTCCCGCTAGCTCCAGCACCTGTCGTTGTCTTCACACGAGAGTAGCCTCCGTACAAAACAGCGCCAGATTCGTGGGGCAGCAAACTGAACGAGGAACGAGGGTCGGGTCTTTGGGCTGCCGGTTGTAGTTTCATCTCATGCCACGTATTCTCCTTGCAGTCATAAATCCATGTGTCATTCAGGTACTTTGTTTGCTGTGACGTGTCTTGAAAACCGCCGAAGAGCACAATATAGTTCTTGAAATATGTCATCCGGTGACCGCTTCTAGCAGGTGGGCTTTTGCCTTTTCCCCGTGGTTCGAGCTTGGTCCACTCTCTTGTTTCAGTGTCCAAATGCCAAAAGTCGTGATAATGATAAAATTGGTTCTGCTTCGGGGAGGAAAATTCACCCCCAGAGACGTAAATGCCACCAGTATTACCGCCTCGACAGGCGGCATGCCCGCTCCGGGGCAAGGGGCTGTTTCCTGAGACTATCTGGTGCCACTCACCTTTATCGATGAGGTATACGAATAGGTCATTGTAGAAGGAGGCGGTGCTCCCATCATGGTACTCGCCACCAAAAACGAACAGCTCGTTCCTGTTGGAGGGCGAGGCGACTATGGTGCTGGACGACCTCGGGCCAGGAGGGTCACAAGGCTGCTCTGTGACCTTGAGGTACTTGGCCTGCTCTTCAGCGTAAGCAGCTAGCATAGCATCAAGATCACCATCGTCGTCACCGTCCGAATCGGCGTTCAAAGCCGCTGCTTTGGCGCTTTTCTTTTTCTCGCCTTTCGCGGCCTTCTTCATTTGCTTCGCCGCTGTGCGGGCCTTTTGGTCTGCCGACTTAGGTTTCTTACCCTTGGCCATGGTGGCGCATGCAAGGAAGTGATCGGTTTAAGAGGCACTCTCACACCCAAGAAAAGGTGGTCCTGGCATGAGAAGCAGAACTGACTCTTCCAAGTCTACTGGGAGCGACGCGTTCGTCAAGGACGTTGGCACCTTTGTGTACCGAGTACTTTTCGGGCGACTGACAGTTTGTACCTCGTAGTGGTTGAGAAGAGGAAACGAAGCCATGGGTGCCACCCTCGTATGCAAATTTGGATCACGTGCCTTGGTGTCTCTTGGCAGATTAGTCACCCAATCCCACCACTGATGCCGCGTACCGCGCCCACTGCACCCAGCAGTCTCAACGCGTCTTTGGCGGGGACTTGGGCATCCTCCAAACTCGACTGGCGCAGGCGAACACAACTACTCCAAAGTCCACCCTTTTATAGACCACTGTATCTGCAGAAGTGTTCTGAGATACAGCAAGATGAGACGGACCTATGACCAAGAATAATCTCAGCAGCTCCCTCTCATGGCTCTTGCAGCACCCACCCTCTTTTGGATCGTTGGAGCACATATCTGTTATTGCTGATACTGCCAGCATATTGTACGATGAGTCGGAGGCAGCAGACACAGACGAGGACATGGCAAGATTGCAGCTGGCACCACAGATCCCTCCACGACCAAAACTGCATACTCAATTGCAACGCGAGCCCAACCCACTTCCGACCCCAACTCCATCTCGACCCTCAGACGACAACAAGCTGCAATCCGGCCGTTCGAAGAAATATGAAACGCCTTCTATATCCCGGCAGATTCCGAAGCCGCGTACCCCAGTGACGAGCTTTGATGACATAAAATTTGACGATTCTATTGACATCCTCGACATCGACGAAATTGATTTAACCGGCGACGCCACGACTTCTTCCTTTGGCGAATTTGGGCCCCCAACTCAGCTATGGAACGAAAGGTCGGCTTCTCGCGTAGAGCCATCGCCAAAGAAAAAAGGGAAGAAGAGGAAAAGCGATGAATACGAGTCGGATCTGCTCTCTCCGCAGTCAAGTCGAACGTCAACAAAGATACTCCAGCACAACACGACGACGACGACAACCTCTCCGATCCGCGGAAGCCAAACCAGCGTCAACGGGAAACGCCTTAAGGGAGAAATCAGCCTGACTCAAACAAGCACTCGAAGCGGAAGCACGGCTCCCGACTCAGACACCTTATTGAATCGTGGGACCAAAGCAATTGACGGAGGTCAAGGTTACCAAAGGAATACAACAGTAAACGCCCAACAGTCACATCCTTCAACACGTCCTCTGAAAGCTCGAATTCAGCGATCGTTAAACATCATTCCTGATTCGGACGACGACGAAGATGTAACTCCTGCTCAAAAGTTTGAAACAGATTCTTTTGGCGATGCTTTCTCCATGGATGTGTCTGGTCCAGGCTTACTCGGGTTTACGGTAAAAGAACCAGGCTCAGAGACAGCTTCCCGCTCTCCAGTTCGATCTCAACAACTCTCGGTCCATGCATCGCCTGGACCGGTGGATGCCGTCCGAATGAGACCTAAATCCACGCCGCAGACGACGTCGAATGTGGAATTTGGATCGATTAACAGCACTCCGACACCAAACATTACTGGCGACTTGACATTGGAACAGAAAACATTGATTGATAGCTTCGTTATGAACGGAAAAGACCAGTTACAAAGTCTCGTGCAGCGACTGGAGGATTCGAAGGAAGTTGTCGGCAGACAAATCCTGGAGGAGATGTGCGAACGGGGCGCTGCTTCTAGCCACCTGAAAGATCGCCAAAAGGCGATAGCAAACAAGATCAACGCAGCAACGCGACTTCAGGAAGAATCTGCCACTCTGTTCAAACTCCGAAATCAACGGGAACAAATGCTTGACCAGCGAGAAGAACTTCGTAAAGCGGGTCATATTATTGAGCCTGATGATCCCGAGGATGTCTTGACTTCGCTATGCAATAAGATTTTCAGGGCGAAACGCGAAATCGACGCCCGAGAACTCGCAATCTTCAACCTTTTGGAACAGGTGGGAGTGTCGACCTCCAGCAGAATGAGAGACCATCCAACATCAGACCGGAACCGTTTGTTGTCTCCAATCTCAAAGGTCTCGGATCAGAGGGTCCTGGTTGCCTCGACTCAAAAGCCGCCTCAATCAACGTCGAAGAATATGAAGAGTGAGACTCCGCGGGGTCTCTCTCATCTCTCGACGCAATCAATTCGTCAAACTCCATCCTTGTACAGATACGATGCAGTTGACATGGCTATCAAGTCGTCCAACCGAAGCCCTTCTCCCTATCGTGAATCTCCCAAGAGGGCTCAAGTGTCGGCTGATGCTAGGCTTATCTCTCCCACACCTCATGCCTTCAATATTCCTGGCCCGAGTCGTGTGCTCGCCAGTGTGGGTGCGAAGGCTGGCGAAGGCGACTTTTCAAGAACAATGGGTAGTCCAGCTCGTGACTTCTCATTCGATGATGAAGACTTCGAGGATGGTTTGGATGACGAAGAAATGTACAAGGCAGCAGAACAGTATGAACAAAATCTACCGCCAATAGCAGCTCCGTCCCCTGTCCGAAGTGGACGGTCTGCACTGCGTGAAGTGAGTGACAACATTCGCAGGGTATCACCCCAAAAACCTGCATCCGCATCATCCACATCTCGCCCTCCACCAGCAGCTCTGATGCAACATCCATGGTCGAAAGAAGTGCACTCAACTCTGAGGAAGAAATTTCATCTCCACGAGTTTCGTCACAATCAATTGGAAGCCATTAACGCGACTTTGAGTGGCAAGGATGCCTTTGTGCTGATGCCTACTGGCGGAGGCAAGTCTCTTTGCTATCAGTTGCCAGCCGTGGTGCAAAGCGGGCGGACTGCAGGTGTGACTATCGTCGTCTCTCCATTGCTCAGCTTGATGCAGGATCAAGTGGATCATTTGCAGAAATTGCACATTCAAGCTGTACTGGTCAACGGCCAGACCTCGCAAGAACATAGAAACTATATCCTCGAAGCGCTACGATCTAACGAGCCAGAAAAGTTTGTTCAGCTTCTTTATGTCACGCCCGAGATGCTCAACAAAAGCGAGACGTTCTTCAAGGTCTTTCTGGATTTGAACAGGAGGAGACGCCTTGCACGCATTGTGATTGACGAGGCACACTGCGTCAGCCAGTGGGGACATGATTTTCGCCCCGACTACAAGGCAGTGGGTGAAGTTCGTCGGCGTTTCATGGATGTGCCAGTGATGGCCCTGACCGCCACTGCAACCGAAAACGTGAAAGTGGATTGTATGCATAACCTCGGTATGGACGGCGCTGAGGTTTTTACGCAGAGCTTCAACAGACCCAATCTCACGTATGAGGTGAGACCCAAAGGCAGCAAGCAAGCCGTTCTTACAAGTATTGCCTCTCTCATCCAGGAGTCTTATAAGGGCCAAGCAGGAATCATCTATTGCCTATCACGCAAAGCTTGTGAAGATGTTGCGAAGCAACTCCAGGACGAATATGGTATTCAAGCCCGCCACTACCATGCTGGACTGGAAGCTCCAGAGCGAATTCATATCCAGAAAGAGTGGCAAGCTGGCGTCTACAAAGTCATCGTTGCTACGATTGCATTCGGCATGGGTATTGACAAGGCAGATGTCCGATTTGTCATCCACCACACCATTCCCAAGAGTCTCGAAGGTTACTACCAGGAGACAGGTCGAGCTGGGCGAGACGGAGGCAGAGCTGGGTGCTATCTCTTCTATGGCTACGGAGACACGACCTCCATAAAGCGGATGATCGAGAAAGGCGATGGTGATTGGCAGCAAAAGGAGAGGCAGAAGCACTTGTTGCGAAACGTCGTCCAGTTCTGCGAGAATCGCAGCGATTGCCGCAGACAGCAAGTGCTCGGATATTTCAACGAACACTTCAAGCGAGAAGACTGCAACAATACCTGTGACAATTGTAACTCAACTAGCTCCTTCGAAACGCAAGACTTTTCAGAGCATGCCAGAAATGCAATTCGTATCGTCCAGCAAGTGTCTCGAGAGCAAGTTACCCTGTTACATTGTGTCGATGTCTATCGAGGCGGTAAAAACAAGAAGATCGCCGACCTCCACCACAATAACCTTCGCGAATACGGGCTCGGGGCAGATTTGGTTAGGGGGGACGTCGAGAGATTGTTCTACCGGCTCATTAGTGAGGATGCTTTGGTGGAATATAACAAGGTCAATACTGCAGGCTTCGCTACGCAATATGTGAAGCCAGGACCCCGAGCCTCCGAATTCGAGACCGGTCGAGGAACATTGAGTTTACAAGTCTTGGTCTCGCCGAGAGATAAATCGAAAACCAAAGCCGGCGGCTCGAAGGCCAAGAAGAAAACACAACGGACAGGAGTCAAAGCCGCTGCTGATGACTATCCTGTGTCCACGAACGTTTCTTCGCCGTTGCAGCCTAGGTCTCGCAAGATCCCTCCTCGCGCACAGTTTGATGAGGATACCGACGAAGATTTCGTCGACGAAGTGGAAGAAGATGCCGACTTCTTTTTTGACCCAGTCCCCGCTGTTGGCGGCACCCGGTCCAAGAGGAATACAAAAGTCGGACCTCCAATTACTACAGATGACAGGACGGGAGGGCTTGACGAGGTTCACCAACATATCCTGAATGACTTTGTTGATAATGCAAAGAAGGAAATCAAGCGGATTCAAATCACGAAAGGTTTACGGCAGACCTCAATATCCGATGTTGTACTTCGAGAGATCGCCACTCAGTTTCCGCAAGATGAGGCCGCACTTCGAAATATTTGCAGAATGAACCCAGAAACGTTCCAGATGTTTGGGCCTGTCCTGTTGCGGCTGGCCAGAAGTGCATATAATGACTACAAGGCGATGAAAGAGGCCAGAGGGGAAGATGTAGATGGACCTTTTGACCCATCAATTGTGGAGATCAGCGACGATGAGGATGCGGATCGGGTGACGGAAAGTGATGAAGATCTCGATGAAAGCGAGAGTAGTCACTACTTCAGTGTGGCTGACGATGTGAGCCACTTCAACGAGAAACGTAAGTTGAGTGCTGTCAGCTAGCTGCTACCAGCTACTAACAGATTGCAGTCTCACAGACGTCTGCATTCGAGGCCCGACCCCAAAAGGCTGCGTCTAAAAAGCGCAACTCTCATCCTAAATCCGTGCCCTGGAATCGCCGTGCCTCACGTGGCCCTCAGCAGCGTGGTAGCGGAAGCTCGAGGGGAAGGACAGCGGTGACGAAGGGGAAGAGAGGCAGCGGTGGTATTACAAGAAAGGTCAAGAGTAGTGTCAGTGCACGGTCAAGCACCAGCAATTCAGGTCTGCAGGAATTTGTGTATAAGAACAGCAAAGAAGCCTCTTCCACCCGTAACCGCGGTGGAGGAGGACGGGGTGGTGGTGGAGTAGGAAAGATTAGCATGATGCCTACCTGAAGGAACAAGTTACGGGATGTTTGAGTTAATGATGAAAGCAATGAGCTGAACACTCCTACCATGGCAGTATAAGATGGCGCGACGATGCTCTTCCATCTGCTGCCATGTGCCTGCCATGTTGTCGAACGCGTCCCTTCCCAGGCCTCAACGCAGTTTCACTTTGCAGGTTACAAGGTGGCACCTTCCCAAGGCACATGCTCCCCTGGGAACCTTCATCTTCACCTTCTCTTCACCTCCTCATCATCAACCAAGTCTCATCTTCTGGATGAAGTCCCTCATGCCACTCTTCTCAGCATAACAAGCTCCTCTACGTCCTGAACGCCCCTCTTCACTCGTCTGTCTACTCTGACTCACTCCTACTCACATCATCGTCTGGCCTCATCTATCCTCTTTCAGCATATAGCGCCTATAACTTGTACAGATATGCGAAACGTTGGCTCGCGATGCCACTTGAAGAGATCAGTCCCAACATCCAGAAAGATGTCTCCCACAATGGCGCCACACAGGATGACCTGCAACCAACAACGTCCATGGCCTCACTTCGCTCCAGTGCCGTGCAAAGCATGCTGAGAAACACGACTGAATTGGGAGACTGTGGCCAATTCGCTGTTCGGCCTTCACGGATACCTCGTTCCAGTTCCCGCTTGCAGTCATCTAAACGCCGTGCTGGTTCCTTCGATACCTCGTTTAACCCTCACCTCGAGTACCAACGACCACGAAGACGACAGTCTCACCGCCGCCACCATGGGCCTCGGCAGGTTCCATCATCTTCGGCCTTATCAGGACGAGAGACTATTCATTCTGCCCAGACATCTCTTCACTCAGAGTTCCGCTCCAAGAGAGCTGGTCCACGGCATAGATCCCAACAACACCTCACTGGTCCCGGCGTCCCTGCTCGTCCACTTCACTCGCATAGGTCGCTGATCACTCTCCGCAGTCACCGTGACTTTCACAGCCTGCATTCGAGTTCCCCCATGATCACTTCTGGCCACAGACGCCGGACCGGTTATCGGGCTTCCTCTCCTGCCCTCAGTGAGGCATATCCCTACAGGCATGGTGCAAGACATGGCTATCCAAGAGTGGGAAGTGTCGGAACGGTTGCATCCTCCCCCATCTCTGCGTATCGTTTGCGTCCTGGTCCACCTGTATATCCTGCCGACCTGAATAATTCCACCTCTTCCTTCGTTCGTTTGCCGTCGCCAGCAATCTCCTCTCTCAATGAGTTCGCTGGTCATCCGCATCAAAGGACCACTACTCCCATGTCCAATTCTCTCCAGAGTTTCCGGCCAGTTTGGAATCACAGCGCTGCCTCGTCTCGAGGTCTACCGAAGTCTCCAACCGAGTCTACGACACCTCACTACTACGACTACTCTGAGTCATTTCTCGAGGAGGATTGTTTCTCTCCTCCCGACGACACTGCTGCCGCCAATTTGCCCTTCAATATGGACCAGACAATCCTAGACAACCTCCCCGCACCAGAACGACGTCAAGCTCAATCACCTTTCGGCACAGTCCCGGGCTCAGCCTTTCATCCATTGGAGCTGCCGACAGCGCATAATCGCCGAGTGAGCGAGCAGTCAAAACAGTCCAAGTATAGCTTCGCTGGCATGATTCCACCCCGGAAGTCAAGCCTTGGGGCCACCACCGCACCACCGATGAGGTCTCTTTCTGCAAATAAAAAGGTTAGGAGTTCAAATAGTTTTGACGTTGTTCAAGACATCTCCGTTGTCGTTTGTGTGCTAACGGAGTAACCACCAGGTGATTGAGAGACTTCCTCCTTCCGAGCAGGACCATCTCGATCGACGATCGAAAGACGAAAAAGATAATTCTCAGACGTCGACCACCTCACGTCGAACGTGTGGCTCAAGTCACTCGAGTGCATTCTTTCCAAATACAAGTCGAAGCCCGCGTGATCTTACAACTCTTGCTGCCCGAGTCCATTCGCCTGTATTTGACCACAAGCCTTCCATATCTAGGTTGATGGAATATGGAGATCCGCATTGTGACGAAAACTACCAACCAGCATTCCGTGGCGTTCAACGGGCTCACTCTCAGTGGGAATTACCTTCGTTTAATTTTAGACCACTGTCCTTCGGTTCTTATTCGTCTGGGTTAAAGGAACGACCAAAGACATCCGGCGACATTCGTTCGAAAGATCACCCCGAGATCTTGTCGCCAATGCCCGAGCGGCCAATGTCATCGCAGAGTAGGAAGCGATTCAGTCGCATCCTGGAAATTTCTGATAGTTATGTGCCTGACCAGGGAAAACCGGCTCATTTTATTCAGACCTTCTCTCGGCTGGATGCCGTTGAAGAGCATCCAGACTTGCAGTTCCTCGAAAGAGTTCTGTCCCCACAATTGCAAGATGGGTCGAAGTTAGGAGCTGTCGAGGAGCAGAGCCAGTGGGAGAAAATGGCTTCTGAGCAAGCACTCCCCAGCACTAACGCAGATGGCAGTCAGATTACCATGCATGAA
Organism: Fonsecaea monophora; assembly: GCF_001642475.1. Classification (NCBI taxonomy): domain Eukaryota; kingdom Fungi; phylum Ascomycota; class Eurotiomycetes; order Chaetothyriales; family Herpotrichiellaceae; genus Fonsecaea; species Fonsecaea monophora. The sequence goes on along the minus strand of NW_019173935.1, from coordinate 149,518 downwards.
AGGTCCACCATCGAGTCCCTTCTCGATAGACATATTGAATGTCTAGGACTGAATGACGACGGGACCGACTGCGAAGATGCACCACATCTCCAAACACACAGTCCCCCTGAGCATTCAGAGGCGGCAGTGAATAGTAGCGTGGAGAGCACCGTCCGAGCAACGTCCAGTATGCCGCGGTTTTTGTCTTCATGCAACTTGAGACCGACGACCTCGAGCTCAACTATTCGACACTCCAGCCTCGCCAGTTCCGAAAGGCGTCGACTCATTCCCCGCCGTCTGTTTGCCAGTATGGATGCCAGACTTTCTCCTGGAGCCATTCTAGAAGATCGGGTCGGTTCTAGGTTAGTTTTGTCTTCTGTGAGCTCCGGATTTCGGGATCATTCATCTGGGTGGCAGACACTCCAGTCAACCAGCGGACTCTTGACCTCAGAGTCGACCAAGTCTACCCGATCCAACGCAAAGTTTTCACTGACTTCTGGAGACATGGCCGACATTGACTCGGACCCACCACAGACGAAATTCAAGGTCCGAAGATTGTCGGAGCTGAGTCTCAGCCCAGAGGTAACTGGCGAATTGCCGACTCAAGGAGCGCTACATACTCATCGCAGGTCAAAAAGCGACACGCTCGCAAGACAAGCATCGCATCAAAGACGGCGAGCACGAATTCTGATGAAGAGCCGGAGGAAATCCCAGAGTCTTGGGCAATTGGGAGTCCTCGAACAAACGGGACAGTTGCTGGAGGTCGTTGGGCGAGATGAAGAATGGGTAACTGATGATTCGCCCGAAAAGATGAGCGAGACCTCGCCAGTCGCTGGCTACGCCGAATTGAGTGCAGATTCAGTGGCAGTACTGCCTCCAACGACGGTCTCTGCAGGTAGTATTCTTGTGCCGACGCCTATGCCTCGGAGATGGACCAGTATGCTGGCGGCGATGCCGGACCCTGTCAAGAAAGGCATTGAAATTGTTCGAAAAGCATCAGTCAGGACTGTCCATTCGCACCGAAGCAATACTAGCGTCATCGAGCCTTTGAACAGTACACGGTACAGTTCTCAGATTCCCCGCTTGGGATCGGTGCCCCAGCTAGCACCTCCTGAATTAGGGCCGCCGCTCACTTCTTCAGAACTGAATCTCAGCCTTCGGTTCCCGGACCAACCTCAGGCGCTGTATAGGCCGCCTCTCCGAGAAGTCCAAAGCTTCTTTTCTGACGACAGCTCGGCTGCGATGGCGCAGAAACAGCCTTCTACCATCAGAAAGAAATTTGACCTGCACAGCCTTCGCAGTGGATTCACAAAGTCCACAGGACTGCTAGGAACACGACATAGCTCTACCCAACAGGAAACCGGTACAATGAGACTCAGCCAGTCGTGCCATATAAAAACACAGCATTCGTTCGAGTATCCACATCCAGATTTGGGAGATACGGTTCCAATGTCCGATTTTGCGTACAAGAAGCGGAAAGTGCTCAGCCGAGTCAAGGATTGGTGGAAGAGACAGTGCATGCAGAAGACCTTTGCTCTCGTGAGGAACCGAAGTGGCAGGAATATGCAACATGGAGCTTTTGCATAGAGGGACGTTCTTGGCGCACAAGAGACGGGTTGGACCGATGGTCAAAGGAATAGACAAAGTTGTATGGCAGGATCCGGGTGTGGGTATTGGTATTTATGCATGATATGACGGAAGAAGAGATGAGAAAAGGAGACCGTCCAAATTCTATGAGATGGTCAATTTGCAGCAAACGTCGTCACAATAGAATTGTCTGGAGCAGTAGAATCAAATTTTGTGTCACTCTCTTTCCTGCATCGCCAGCCTTCTGCCACCATCGGTCTTCTGCCTCCTTAAAACGTGTTCCTCGTAGTTCTCTTTTCTCTGTACACTCCCAACCGCAAAGAGAAACATGACAACGAGATGCGGCGCAGAAATTGGGGTCAGTGTGTGTGTATGTGACCATCTTCTTCCCCATGGTCTTGCCTCAAGCAAGAAATGGTGCAAACTTTTTGTTTGACCCCCACGATGAAAAAGGTTTTTCTTATTTGTTTTCTTTTCTTTGAAAAAAAAAAACAAAACAAGAAAACCAGGTCAAGGAACCAGGAATCGGCCTGACCCCACTGGCTGGCTGGCTGTTCTTCTAGATCCGAGTTGGACATTGGAAACACAGCACACAGTGCACCAGTACAAGGCACACTGAACTCTGAACATACAACGCAGCGATGCAGAACCACCAAGGAACAAAAACACGCGCTGCCTTTCCTGCGACCCCTTTTCATTTCATCACGAGATTGAATGTGGATATGGCATTTCTTTTTTGTTGAATTGTATCCCTTCTTCTGACGCACGCACGCACGCACGCACGCACGCCCGACCAGCTCCGCCTATCTGACTCCTTCCCTCCGACACCGCGGTGTGGAAATATAAGAGTAAAATGAGGCCTCGGCTTTTCACGCAGTCCTGTCCGTAACGGCGACGAGACCGGTGTAAAGCGCAGCTCGGCACTTTTCCGCACGCATGGTGTCAAAGACAAGGAGAGAGAGAGAGAGAGAGAGAGAGATAGGTTTGGTTGGTAGGTCGCTTGTGGGCAGCGCAGTGGTCGTGGAGGTGGGGGTTTTTTTTTTGCAAGCAAAAGTCATGAGTTGGGCCATATTTCTGTCTGTTCGGGGTTGCGTCTTTTGAGTTCTCGGTATTTTGTGTTTCGTGTTGGGTGCTGTGTGCTGGTTTCCGTGGTCCATCGTCTCGTTTCGTTCTGTCTTCGGCCCGTATATATACTCAACATGGGACTCGCACAGTCACACACACACACGCATGAAGTTGAACCATCCATGTATTGAAAATCTCCGTCAGGATATAAGATAGATGTTGGAGATCCTTTCGCCAGAATCATGTCGTGTTGCATATTCTTATTCCCTCGCAATTGCTGTGTTCAATCCATTTCATAGCCTCCAATCATATCTCACTTGAAAGATCGCACCCCACAGAAATGGTGACCACTGACTGATGAGTGGGTGTATGCCTCAGAAGAAATGGTTTGGTAGCTTCGTGATCGGACCGGACCGAACCGGACCGGACCTCATATAGGAATTCGCTCCCTCTGTGCCCTCTTCAAAGATATGCCTCAGATCCAACGGGATTTGGACCATGGTCGTTCGAGAATGCCCGCTCTGAGAGTTGGACCAGTTTTTTTTTCCGGTATGTAGGGTCTTGAAAGTTGGCCGTGCTCGATGATCAACGTGGTAAAACACAATGACAAGGCCTGCGCATGGCTGAATTGTTTTATGTCCCAGGTTCTTTGTGGGGTTTCGTTATGGTCGTAATCAGAATTCCAAGTGAGGAGATTGCACATCGACAAGCTTGTGTCCCGAATTATCGACGTTCGCCCTTTTTGTTCGTTGCCGAGCACTTGAGCTTTTTCTTGCCTCTACGTGATCACGTCGTAGGGGTTGATCCAGGTTGCAAGTAGAGCGGATCGCTCTCACGTGTTTTGGGGAATGGCCAAGCACATGGCTGATCAGGCTCATGGCGCCTGAATGGATTCACTGCCTCTACACCCTGGTGCAGAAGACAGGTAGTCCAGAGATATATTCCACTCTGGACTGCTTTCTGTGCGGCAGCTCGACAATGGGAAAACATTTTACCGGCCCTCGTCAAGACTTGTGGGTCGAGTTTCCAAATGATCTTTGAAGACTGCGATCGACGGAAGGTTCTTCGCCTCTTTCAGTCCTTCCCAAGAAAATAGAAATTCGTTGCCATCCTGCATTGGACCAGTATTCGTCCTCATCCGCGGAACATCTTCCAGCCAAAAAATTAGCCTGATTGTCTCGGGTTTGCGATAACCGAAAATCTCAGATATGTCGAAATCTGAAGTCCGTCCAGAAGAGTTGCCGTGCACAGGAAAAATGTATATCATGCCGATTGTGCTCCTTGCTGTATCTCCAGCTCATGAGTGGCTCCAGTCGTTTTTGCACGTCCTCGTGGTTCCGAAAAAAATTCCTTTTCCGGACGGACAGGCGCCGAGCAAGAGGTTTCCTTTGTATTCCATGGTTCCTGGAGATTCCTTGACGGGCCAGTAAACGGTGGCCAGAGGGGCAGAGGGGTCAATACTCCAGGTGCCTTTGGTTCGCAGATCCGCATTATAATAATAATCCGTCGTGGAAGGGTGTGGCAAGACCTGCGGCACTAGACACGCTTGCTGGGCAATCACCTGCGAGCCAAAAGGATCACATCAACCGCCGTCAAGCCGTCACCAGCAGGCGAGCTAACGAGTGCGGTAAGGGGTCCAGGTAATCCCCTTCGTCCGCCTCATCGGCCGGCCTGCATGTAACAGCCAGCGTACCTCTCTTGGCTCACAGGCCCATCATGTGCAACGGACACACCTGATGAATGCGATTCCCGACCTTGCTTGAGAGCAAAAGACGGCACAACCACATCTGCCAGCCTGGCCAACGACTGTTTGCATGTCCAGGGGATACTTACGGAGAGGCAAGCAACCTCCAAATAGCGGCGGGCGTTGTGAAGCTCGCAACGGTTCTTCATAAGAAGTTCTTGCGAAGAACCGCAGGCACAATCTGTCACTATTAAACTGGCCCAGGTATTTCTGGGGTATTCAGCGAGTCACACCACCCGCCAGCCACAGAAGATCGCCTCCACCCACGGAACAAGGCAGGATATCACGAGGCAGAAATCCGTGTGCGCCGAGCGGCTCCATATGAAGAAAAGCCTTACTCCTTTTTCTTCACAAATCGTGGAGAGATGCAGTTGTATCCTTCTTCTTGCCCAGTGTGGTATTGGGTGTTTCTTCTTCCGCAGGACATCGACTCCAAACCACCATGGGTGAGATCGAGACCGAATCGACAATCAACCAATCCCGACCACTGCCCAGCTTCGGCAAGGGCTCCAGCCGTAGGGTTCGATGCTTCGGATAGCTGCGAATCTCTCGAAGAATTTTGTGTCTTATGTATGGGGGGATCCATCATGTCAAGTCAAACCGATGCCTCGGGAAGTGTGCTCTGACAACTGGACTCCGATACGGAAGGGCAGAGGGGTAGCAAGGGAGGTGTATATAGGGGAAATCGGGCAAGGACGAAAGGGGGGAGAGAAACAGCAAACAGGTCTGGGTGAAGAGAGTTGGTGAAGAAGAGCAAACTAGCTGACGCCTGTTGAGACGGGAAGAGGTGGGGGAGGGGGGTGAAGGTGGTCGGAAAGTCTGGGGCGGGCACTTGGGGCGGGGAAAGAAGTCGATTTAAAGGACTTCGAGTGTTTCCGGCTTGGCGAAATAAACACGCTAAAGCACCAAACGCGTGGCCAGCGGAGGTTCACGTGTGCAGGGGCTAAGGCGCTGGTGGGCTTGGCATTTCTGGTCTTGATATCGTTGATTAGGAGTGCCGAGGCTGGAAATTGAAAACCAAGAGAGCCTCCTCGTCGACTGTAAAGCATCTTCGGATTCCTTGCCTCTATAAACAACCATGCATACAGGTTTTTGTATGAGAAAGCCATCGTGAAATGAACCTGACCGAATAAACTGTGCCTCACAACTTCGACAAGCCGGAGCTCACAAAGTTCATGGCAAGCTTGGTCACAGCCAGTATTTTCTGGCTCTCGTTCACTTCTTTGTTGACCAGTGTCTTTCCCGGCCCTTCAAAAGTATTGTCCACCTCCAAGTATTTCCAAGTCTCCCCCGTCTTCCTCTGTCGTGGAATGCTCGCGAAAACGCGCATCATGTGCTCAAACTTTTTGATATCAGCAAAGTCTTCCGATTTGATCGGTACCGCCTCCAACGCCGTCATCAGGTCCTCGTTTGTGTTCTCCTCGGACTTGGCGCCGTCTTCGCTCGAGGCGTCACCTTCAACCTTTCTCGCCTCGCTGTTGCGTCTAGTGGTTCGTGCGCGGATGGTTTCGATGGCGCCGAGGCGAACACAGTGGATGACAAGCGCTGCAAGGCCTGCCGCCAAAGCCGTTGCTACCGATGATCCGCTCTTAAGGCTGTCGTCAACCTTGATTGCATCGCTTCCCCTCTCTCTGACCTCATGTCCGGGAAGGATGAAGTCGAGTTGCGAGGACTTGCCCGTGCGGTCCGCTTCCTTGTTGGCAGAGGTAGCCGCTCCGATTTTGAAGATGCGACTGGATAACGAGTCACATCCTACGGGATAATAAGTACGGAACTTCTCATCCGATATGCCACCTTCGTCCGGCGCAGAGCAAAACAGAAGAGCACCATTCTTGCACGCCTCGTCCAAGGCTTTTTCTAGGCGTTCAAGGTCCTTCCAGTCGTTCGCAGTTTCTGGTGTGTATATGGATTTCTTGATTGTCCATGACATTGAAATGATGTCAAATCCTCGAGTTGCGCAATATTCAGCGGCCTATATTCGGTGTCAGCTGATAACATTCGGAAAGTTTTGGGGGCGATGCTGTCTGGGGAACTAACATCGGCTGCACTCTTCGCAGAAAAAAGGGACTTGGTACCGTCTCCAGGATATACGTTCAACCGGCAAACGAAAATCTTAGCATTCGGGCAGATGCGGCAGATCATGTTGGCCATGAGAGTGCCATGTCCGGTGCTGGATTCGTGGAATGGCCGCCTCGCTCCGGGGAGATCAACGCCATCATAGCCGTCGTCGAAACTCCACCCGTCTTGTATCTTCTCCTGCAGACTTTCATGGCCAAACTGCACACCGTCGTCAATCAATGCGACTCTTACGTCTGTCTTGAGTTCTGGCGGTAGAGAATTGAAGAAATCTACATCGCGATCTGGTTTGATCCTGTATACTCCATCGGCAAACGTGTCCATTATGTGTAACCACTTATGTGTTTCACGTTGGACTTTAGGGTCCGTTTTGGGGTGTAACCCGGTCGGTCGTTGGGCAGGTCCATCGATGGCTTTGATTGGGTCCGGAACACGAATTTGTGGCAGTTTGTCGCTGGCTTTCCGAGAACTGTTTTGCGCACTTCTCAAGTCCCTCAGTCTTTTGCGAAACGTCGCGATATTCGTGTCTGTCCAAGACTCGGACTCTAATTCCTGCAAAATGCCAAGCTCAACATCTTCTTCATGCGGTGGATCTTTGGAAGAGCTTACCTGTGTTTGGTGTATCTGTATGGTTTCCAGTCGTTCCAGTCTCGCCAATCCCTCTGATTCACTCCACGCTCTCAATATCCCATTGTTTCCACTCCACCAGAGGTGGATTTCGCGGAGATTGGGACAGGATGTGCAGATTGTGGCTGGACAGAGGTCAATCTTTCTCCAGTCAAGAATCTCAATGTCAAACTTTTTCAAAGCATTCTGGATTGACTCGTCCTTGTGGGAAGGAGGCTCCAGGTCGTCGACAATGACCTTTATGATGTTGGTGACACCTTTGTCATGAAGCCAGTTGAATGGGACCTCCATATCTCTTCTTCCTTTCCCAGAGGAAGCAGCCGCTTTGGACATGAGGCCACTCCCTCTGGGAGCCACCTCGGGCGACATAAATTCTAGGCGACGAAACCCTACGTACTGCAGAACATGGTCGAATTTAAACCCCCCATACGTCGCCCTGAATTTGTTGGCAGTCATCTTCGAAGGGCCGTCGAGAAAGTTAAAGCATATGTGACGATCTGAGCATCAGTTCTGATTAGCACGAACACCCGCACCATTGAATGTTAGTAGAGAGCTCCTTACTTTCTTTGTTGTCTCCGTACAGAAACCTGACAGCCCTGTCGTGATTTCGAGGCTCTGGCCTGTGGCTGTCAGCAAATTCCTGGGATCCAGCATAAGCCGAGCCTTTGAAAATGCTTCGAAGGTAGTGCAACTTCAGTTCCTTCGAAATCTCATCCGCGGTCTCGTCATCTGGAGGGGCTTCGGGTTGCTGGAGTCTCTGGGATCCAACTGATCTTCTTGCGGCACCTGGACGTGATGCGCGCACAGCCTTTCTTGGCCTACCTAGATTTGCTGCGGTAGTATTTGGCGGGAACGAGACACGGTCGGTTGGTGGAGGCGGCGTCAACGAGTTTCCCCCTGTCGGGATACGTATACCAACTGTCGGTGATTTGACCCGGGACTCGACTGAGTCGGTTTGAATGGCATGCGACTGTCTGCGTGCGCCGTATCCTCGTGAGCCAAGATCGACCATATTCTTTCGCTCTTTGGCGTCATCCTTGTCGTCCTCGGCAGTCTTCCGGAGATCGACCTGACCAGCATCTTGAAAATGAGAAGGGTCACGCACACCACGGTTGTCATTTCCCATTCGCGACTGCTGGCTTCCTCTGCCGTCATTCTGTCTTTTTGTCCATTCCGCCTCCTCGAGCTTTTTCTTCTCGATCTTCTTCGTTTCTTCGTGGTATTGATAAGGTGACAACGACCCATGAATGCTACCTTCCTTGTCGAGAGCCGCATCGCCATACTTCAAGAGCGCTTGGACCACCTCGAATTGACCTTTCCTGCAATTTTTGTAGTCTACAGCGCAGTGAAGTGGCGTCAACCCGGCGCCATCCTGCTCTGCCAGCGTAGTGCCGTCCGACTTCTCAATCAGTTTGATCATAAGTGCCGGATCGAGCCCGACTTGGATCCCGATGTGAATACAGTTCCCTGGATTAGACCCGCCTTTGTGTGAAAGTACCTTCTTCATGTTATCTGTCTCGCTGAACTTGCTAGCAAGCACGGCTGTGATGAAGTCCGTGTTCTTCTCTTTGATGGCGACATGGAGTGGGTAGTACATGGATCGATCCGTGCCGAACATGAGTTGACTCCGTTCGTCGGCTAGGAATTTGACGAGGCATCTATTTTGAGCGTCAGAAGCCAGCATGTGCAGAAAGTTTTCCTGTTCAGGATCGGTGAGGATTCCAACGTATTCCACGTCGTCACTGTCCAAGAATGCCCGCAGTTGCTCCTCGGTGTCGACTTGGATCTCCCTTCGGAGGATTTTAGTCTTGAGCTCTTGCAGTATTTGCCTGATATCATCCTCGGGTTGGGTGTTCCAGATATCCCACAGTGACATCTGGCTATCTTCCTCCTCTCCGCTTGCCACACCTAGAGTATCGTGTCTACCATAAGCGGCCATCTGACCTGTTGGGGTTCTCGAAAGGTGCTTTGTCTTCATCGTTTGTCTTGGAGTCTCTATGGAGTCCATGTTTCCTTCTTCTTTCATACCGCACGATCCACGCCGTGCCACATTGCTGGTTGCAAGTCTCGGTGGATCTCTATCATGGTCTTGAGTTGTCTGGGCCACACGACTTGGGCGGGAGGTTTCCTGCATCATGTATAGCTTGTAAGATGTATTCCGAAATAACGGCTGTCATTGACTAGGTACATTAGAGCGTGAAGCTGTCAGATTCTTGGAAGAGCCTGGTTGTCTCAACAGAGCATGAACAAGTTAATTGATCACGTTTTGCTGCGAGATATGATACCTACGCCCGCGTGACTCTTGAGGCTCTTTATCAATCGGATCTCCATTCAAGGCTCGCCCGGTATTGTCAAGGATTGTATCTCGTACGAGCGGCTGAGCGTTCGCAGTATTTCAAGTGCGTATTTGTTTGTCGTAGGCTGTAACAGCGCTTGGTGTGGGGAAGAGCCTGGAGGCTTGAAAACATGTGGCAATGCTAGCCATCTTTGGAAGAGACTTGTACACATTATCTCCATTCCAATGCAAGCTTACTGATAGTCTTCGGTTGGCTGGGGTGTCATGGGGTGCCAGGGTGCGTGGGCGTGACACCAAACAAGTTACTTGCGCACTACCATGGGAGGAGATGCATGCACTGCGCCTTCTACCGTCCACTGTGTGAGCGAAAGAGGCCAAAGGTATTTCAGACCGTGCCGTCCTGCCACCCACAACTGAGACACCCTCCTCTGCCTGAAACCCTCTGCATTCGAAAAAGGCATGGATTCCTCTCCCAGCGCCGGAAACACAGCTAATGACCCTGACTCTGAGGCCTGTCCACAATCATTCTCCATCAGGCTGAGCGAGGGTGGAGATTCCGAAGGATATTTCCGCACCGAAGACGATCCCCATGATCCAGACCAACGCTCAAACGTTATTCAACGAAAAGGGATATTCTACGTCGATTGTTTCTGCACGGACATTGTTCACGGGCGCTATTCGGCCGATGCCAACTGTGACGATCTCGCCACCCTTGTTGTCCTTAAGTTTCGATTCGAGCCACTCGAGCAAAACCACCGCATCAAGAAAGTCGACATCCAAGTCACCTTCTCGCCCAAGAATGATGAGGACTGTAAGCCGTGGGTTGCGAGGATGCACCCCGAGGGCTTCTTTAGCGTCCATCCGACGACGCAGCGCGAGACGGTCAACACATCAGTTGGTGGTAAACTTGGTGCAAATGTCACGGGAGTAGAAGTTGGGGCCGAGCTCAAGCGCGAAAAGAGAGTGGAAAGAGACGTTTCTGATGCTACATCTTTACAGGGCTTCATCCTTCTCGAGGGTCGCAACTATGGCAAACCAAACAGCGTATCGTGGATTCTGCGTGAGAACAAAAGCACCAGGACTGGCGTGCCTACGAGCATGCAGGCTGCCGTCTTACTAGGGCGCGAGGACTGGACAAAGTTCCAGGCCCGCTTCACTGTGAAGGTCTATCCGAATTGGCTGGCCTCAGCCTTATCTTTTATGAAATCCAGTCCCAAGGACGACCCTGTCACCTTCGATCCACTGAGGGCGCCGACGAACAAGCTACAGGTGTATGACACTGAGGACCTAGGGAATCCCGTGAAGTTGAAGCTGGCAAATCTGTCTGATGTTACTGTGACAACCATTGTGAACGATGGTGTTAAGGAGAAGCAGCCGCCAGAGAACACAGACGAGTAGGTGATAGACCTAACACGAGGACGAATAGTCATGGGGGCGAGAACGAACCAAGAATATCTCGAGTCCAGCCACCATCAACGCAGCTAAGTTTACTAGCACGCGTTATTCTGTTCGTTATCACTTCTCGAACCAGGCTTGTCAGCGGCTTGCATACTCAAGATCCATGCTTTGTTTTCCAATAAACCCAGCCATCCACATCGAGTTGACACATAGTGCATTGTGGCTTTGGCCCCCATATGCAACTTGCCAGATCGGGGAACGGGAACCCTTTGCCTGGCTAGTATGAAGGCCATTCATTCCCCTGCTCAAAACGTGCAAGCTAGATCATTGCTTGGTCATTAGCCTTCACGGAAGTGGCCTGCGTGTTTGTCAATGCTTGAGGCCCATGGAGGAAATGTTGGGCTGAGTATTTAGACACTGAACCATTTTCATGGCAACCGAGCAATGCCAAATTGCTACTCAATGATTGTTACCTGACATGCCACCGTTGCTTCACGGGAGCTCCAATGGAACACTACCATTCAGTCCTGAAGGTTCTAGAGCCAGTTGAGGGTGAGGTTTCGGTCGAGTATGTATGCAAGCTCTATTCGAATTGGTCATATGCTAATCATCCTGAGTGTTGTGTTTGTTCCGGGTCTGGGAAAAGATCATTCGGAATATTGGGGCTCTGGTCTTGACAACCTTGATTCCTATCTGCCCTCCGGGACATTCACTTCCTCTGTGAGGAAGCGAGTTTCGAGATTCAACTACGCCGTTGCAAATAACTTTGGTGGTATATTTACCAGGAAGGGCGTTAGGCGTCAAGCGCTACGTCTTCTTGACGCCCTGGTTGAACGAAGGTCGATTAACGGAGAGGTATGTCTGCTTGCCGCCATGTGACGATGGGACCAGCCCTCCCTAATGCCAAGGATATAGAATTGCAGTCTCGTCTTCATCGCTCATGATGTCGGAGGCACTCTGGTCAAGGAAGTGAGGACAACTGCTTTTCTGCTCAATCATCTGAAACCCTAACCTGTCTGAACCTTTCTCCAGGCGCTCGCTCTGGCCGGCCAAAGCTCTGGGAAATATACCAGTGTCTTTCTGCATACTAACGCTATTGTGAGACGAACTCGAGGCATGGACAGTCGCCATGCTAACAATTGCTGATAATTGGAAGTAGGTATTCTTGGGCTGTCCGCATCGAAGCAATGGACCCTATGAGCTGAGGAAAGATTTGGTCAAGCTCCTGAATCTTCAGATTTTCGGATCCATCAGTGAGTCAGATTCTTGGGCAGTTACCTATGGAATGCCAGATTGGATCCGAGATGTCAACTTTGCTTTCGCTGAGTCGAGACTATCGATTTGGGCCGGAGTGATTAGCGTCTTCTCATGCTATGGCGAACCATCTCTAAGAGTAAGTCGCAACCATCTGTCGCATGGCTCCTTCAAAGTGAACGTCGGAAACTAAATGAAAGAAAAAGATCTTTGACGAATCCGTGGCCACAATGGAACTCCCATTCGAAGCACGCCTAAACCTAGGGGTCGAAATGTCCCACCAGAATCTGGTACTTGCCTGTGAGACTATCGGCTTCAATGATCTCTTAAAACGGAGTTTATGGCCTTGCGGTTCGTGCAAACGTCATGTGCCATGGGCCTCGGGGACATACTAATAGACAATGATGGCCAGGTGATGACCAAGGCTACATTTTATCTCTCGCGTCCCAAACTCCTCCACAATATTCGCTGAATGCGTCATCTAAAGATCTCAGACAGTACGAATGGATCACCACCGACAAAAATTTCCAGGCATGGAAGGAAACTGATGGACTACAACTCCTTCTGATTCGTCTCGACGCTGTCGAGGCTGCCACTGAAACAGCAGAATCCTTATTCCACTTCCTGGACGACAGCAAAGCGTCAGGGCGCCAAGGTGCGAGTTGTCTCTACTACGAATTCATACCGTCCGACATACGGCTCAACTCCATCGAGTCCATGCTGTATCTATTCTTGGCTCAGATGCTTTCCCGATGTCACAACGGCCAAGGCGAGCAAGCGAACATCGGGAGAAGGCTGGTGGGGTTTCTGGACAAATTCGCATGGTTGAACCGAGAAGACCTGCTTGTGATCTTCATGGAGAGCCTCCTTGACCTTGGCACAAGAGATCAAGGCGTTGTATTGGTACTGGGGAATCTACAAGACAATATTACCTCGTGCGACTGGTTCCTGAGTAAACTCAACAGCCTGGCCGAGGAATGCGAGGCAAGAATCAAGGTCATCATCACCACTCTCAAAGTTGCACAGCCAGAACAAACAGCACTCTGGCCAGAGGTTGGCGTCGAGGTTGAAGCGAGTCGTCAGCCCGAGCATCAAGATTGTACCAAAGTCCCAGAGCAAACTGTCAACGGAACTGCCTCGAAAAATTTGGAGAAGACCGAAATCATTCATCGACCAGATCAGAGGGACCTGGCTGGACATCTCGACATTGACTTCTTGAGACTGGCACAGACTAGTTCAATGACAGAAAAGGCTCATACCCTGCTTTCGCACCTCCTCCAAGCATGCAGGGGAGATAATGATTTGCGATTGATGGTGATCAACTGGCACAGAACCTGGCAATCTGATACGTGTCTGAATACTCCGGCCCTACGAGAGCTTCAATCGAGCAATGTCACCCCCAAGGTTGTGTTCAAAGCCATTCTGTTCTCTCTACCTCTGGCCACAGACCGGTTCTTACATGACATTTTGAACCTATTGCTCTACTCGATTCGCCCATTGAGCGTTCTTGAGCTGAATGATCTAGCCCGACGCAACGGGGAACAGGCCGAGAACTTCGAGCTACTCGAGACGCCGACCCTCAGCTTACATCCAAGGTTACAGTCCACCTTGGGTGGTCTAGTACAGGCCAACGGGTACGAGGTCCAATTTGCCCATAGAGACCTTCGTCGATATCTGTTGGCCGACGATTCTCCACTCACAACTCCCACATGGAAGGCTCACCAGGAGATAGCAGACTTCTGCCTCAAACACATCATCAGCATTCGAGGTGGTGATTCCGTTACAGATGAGTGGCCTAGAGGCAGGGCGGCTATTGCGGTCGAACAGCGACACACCTTTTTGCACTACGCGGTGCGATGGTGGCCTCGCCATGCTCTGCTGTCTGAGGCTGGAAGACCGTACTGCACCAATCAGTTTCTCGACTTCTGGAACAACGGTCCTTTAGCGGACTGGGCCAAGATGCACTGGGAGCTCCAAAACCCTTTTACCCGGGGCAGCATCACGAAAGACAACCCTCTTGCCGTTCTCGCTGCCAATGGTCTTTTAGAAGCGTTGTTCCAGGTGAACAATGGACAACTACAATGTTGGTCAAAAACGTCTGATGGTCTGCTTTACCACAGGCTCATCCAATCAGTTGAAGCGGCAGCGGGAAACGGTGAGCTGGAGACTGCTCTGGGAGTCATCGAGAAGCTAGGCGCTCTTCCTGATTCTTGGGATAATGTGATGCTTGCCGCCATCCAGTTAGGCAATCGAAAAGCAGCGACGGAATTGATCAGCCTTGGTCTTCGAAACCTGGAGAACGTTCAAGACCCAACTCTCCTCCTGTGTCGAGCATCATCGCTTGGGGAGACCACTGTTGTGAAAGAGATTCTACCTCTGACAATCGAGACAGACCAACAGAATGCGACGGTTGCTGGACTGACTGCTCTGCAGCACGCCTGTTCCAGAGGCAATCTCGAGGCAGCAGAACTCCTTGTCAACTATGATGACATTTTCTTCAAGACTGAACACAAGGAGACGGCTCTGGAACTTGCCTGTAAATTCGGGCATACTGAAATTGTCGACCTATTGACCAAGGCCGCTGTGTTTCGTTCCGAGGTGGCTGACGTGGCAGACGTGTTTGAAGCGTGTGCGGCGCTTGCGATCAAATTCGGACATCATCGTATCTTGGACCAGGTCTTGACGGCTTTAAAACAGGCAGAGTTCGAGGAGGAAGCTGTCGTGGATTGGGTGACTGCAGTAATCACCATGAAACGCCACAAGTGCTGGAACGTTCTCTGGAGCCATATCAGGGACCTTGTCAATCCGGAGGAGAACAGTTTCCTCAACGCTTTGAAGAGCGCAATTGAGTCTGGGTTCTCACTGGCATATGGTGACATGCTAAAGGCCGAGGGGGCACTCGCAGGGGGTGCCTATGACCAATTGCTCGAGTGTGGCATCGTATTGGACTGGGACTTACAAGCCATCGACGCGATCCTCGCCGCTAGCCGTGAACACTGCTCTCCGGAAGAGCATGCCCAGATGCTTGAGGACGCTATCCATGTCGCGGTGGCGCAACAACGAGAAGAAACCTTGCGCCTGCTTGTCCGCGAGGGAGCGCCGCTCGACAAGCGAGATTGGAATGGTGCCACTCCGTTATTTCGCGCGGTATATGCTCGATGCTCTGGCATTGCTCGCATTCTGATCGAGGCGGGAGCAGACCTAGAGGTGCTAGACGATGATGGTGATTGGCGGCCGATTCATGCTGCCTACGACGATGCAACTACCACACGTTTGTTGATCCAAAAGGGAGCAGACATCAATGCTAAGACAAAGAATGGATGGACTTGTCTCTATTATGCAGCAAAATGGGATAAAGAAGAGGTTCTCGAGGCACTACTCGAGCACAGACAAAGAATCAACCCCGATGCCATACAGGAGGCTTTGAGCGCGGCCGTCTCCAAACTGAACACTCGATGCGTCGGCCGCCTCTTGAGCGCGGGGGCAGATCCTCGGAACCTTCCTTCGCAGGGCTGCGAGGAACTTATGAATGCCGTCAATGGCGGTGCAAAAGACATTGTGAAAATGCTGCTAGAGTTCAACCTGGATCTGGAGAAGGCCAAGGACGTGTACGGTTACTCGGTCTTGAATCGAGCCGTTCTCCTCACCCGCCGTGAAGACGATGAGTCAATTGTCAAAGCGTTTGTCAATAGAGGAGCCGATCTAGAAAGCGCCAGCAATGACGGCTACACGGCTCTTTGCAGTGCGGCATGGCAAGATAACTTGGAGATCGCTCGGTACCTGATCCTCAAGGGCGCGAGAATCAACATTACTGGCGGTCCACATGGTGGGCCGCTCATACGTGCCTGCCGGATGGCATCCTTGGATATGGTCAAGCTCCTGTGCAAACATGGCGCAGACACCAACATCGTCCATCCGGGTGTTAACGGCACGCCACTTCAAGCGGCGCTGCTGCGCGACCCGGGCCCAGAAAAAGATAGCATCATCAAGTACCTGCTTGACGACGCCGAGGACACGGCCGACGCCAATCTGACAAGCAACTGGTGGGGAGGGCCCCTGAGCGTGGCGGTCCTCAGCGGCACCATGGAAGTGATAAGGCTGCTGTTGGAAAGGGGCGCAAAGGTCAACAGCGTTGACAGGGTCGGCCGCCAGGCTATCCACTATGCTCTCTACCGATCGATCGACCGGGTGGAGCTGCTGTGCCGACCTGAACATGGCGCGCAGCTTTTCGAACCTGACAAGATGGGCAGGGGCGCTCTCCATCTCGCGGTTGTCAGCGGTCGTCTCGATCTAGTTCGGTATGTCTTAGACAAGGCCAGAGAGAGAGGTCTGGATGTTGTCAACTCCAAGGACAGAGATCAATGGCCACCGCTCCTCTGGGCCATGCGAAAATGCACTTTCTGGGATGCCCAGTCTGATAACAGACAAGAGATCCTCGAAGAACTGCTCCACCACGGGGCAGATCTCTTCGCGGAAGGTCTGGGCCTTGACCGGAAGTGGACAGCGCTGAAGCTCGCGAACCACTACAACCTGCCCTCCAGTATCATCGATTTCCTGGAGTTGCGTGCCGCCGCATTGAATCGAACTTGGGACAGTTCGTCACGGCATGCGAGAAGAGCCAAACCTTGTAGCGAAAATTACTACTGCGACTCATGTTTGATCGTAAGTGATGACCCCAAGTCCATTGCCCCCCTATTTACCCAAGTTCAATGCACGACCAAAGATGTTTGCTGACAAAGGAGACAACGCCGTAGCTTGTGGTCGGAGTGTATTACCGATGTGATCTATGCGGAGGGTTTTTCCTATGCTTCAAGTGCTACCGGTCGAAGGAGATTGTTCATCCGAGTCACCTGTTTACCGACAGAGGAGAGGAGTACGACTACGATAGTACTGAATATGATGATGAGGACTCAAATCGAGGCCAGTCTGAAGGAGAACCGCAGAGGGAAGAACATAACGACATCGATACAAGTGACTCTAACACAGAGGAAAGTCCCCGAGGACGCTGACATGGCTGAGGTCGGCGGGTAGAAAAGGTCGAAAGGTCGAGCGAGGCAGTAAGACGGTGCCTGTTCAGGCTGACATGGGGTGGTGTGTCGATATGGAGTGGTACAGACAGCCATGAGTTGGATTTGAACTGCGTTAGCCACGCCAGTATCTGCTATACTGTAAATTGATCAGGGATCTGGATCCTGTGCAATTCTGATATTAGATAGTGAGAGTAAAGGGATCGGACATGGTAAGTATCTTTTCTGATCTATTTTGAATGGACGAACTGCATGCTACATTGTAGCTGGCGAGCCCTGGAAGCTTGTGCCTATTTCTGCTTTTGCCCAGGTATCTACGTAGGTACACACGTGGCTCAACAGGCACAGCAGGCATCCGGCACTCCGCCCCAACTGTCTGCACATCGCACACGCACGACGTCATTTAAAATCGTCACAAACGCGAATTAATTAATCGCCTTAATTACCCCACGCGTCAACGACGCGCTCGTTCCTTCTTGCTATACTGAGATCTCGACTACGCAGGTGACTGCTACAACTACAAACTTCACCTGGATGAAATTGACGCCATTAAGTTGCGTCCTCGGACCTCAGGCGATTTTCAGGAACTCACTGTCTCAATTTTCATTCCACCTCAGATTCTTGTCCCGGTCCTATCCTCCGCTTCTCCTGGTCAATCACGAGTTTCGCGCTGTTACATTCAACTCCAGATCTCTCGACCTACGGCCAAAGCCCAATATGACACAAGGGAGGCAGTCGACCCTTGGGTGAGCCCGCAATCATTTTCCCTGTAATGAGAAGCCGGCACTAACCTCTGCAGTAAATTCCTCGGGAGCAAACAGAACGGCAACAAATCAAAAACCCAGTCTACTCTCTCGTTCAACCAAAAGTCAACTCCCAATGGTAAAAAGGAGGACGATCCACCCAAAGAGGAGAATGATGTGACTCTAGATCCGGAAAAAGGACAGGCGGACGACGTCGAGAATAACAAGGGAGAAAGCAACACTTCCCCGAGCAGAAAGCACAAGCTAGAGTCCACAGAAGAGGACGAGGAATCTGATGATGAGCCTGTGGTCAAGAGACGGAGGCGAAATTCTGCGTCCAAAGATAAGCCCAAGGCATCGCCAAAGACAAATGGTGTCTCAAGAACGGATTCCGACCCCGACACCGAAAAGACGTCTTCGAAACCGGTCAAGCCACAACAAGAGGAACCAGAACCATCAGATCGTGCTAGCAGTGTATCAGAAGCTGAAGATGATGTCTCTGCAAGTGAAGATGAGAACCCCAAGGTTGACAAAAAGCAAGTGGCCAAAATTCAAGCCACCATTAAATCAACAGGGAAAGATCCTTATCCTGATTGGAAGGCCGGTGAGCCCGTACCATACGCGGCACTGTGTACAACCTTTTCTTTGATCGAACTCACTACCAAACGTCTCCAGATCACGGCCTACTGTTCAGCCTTTCTCCAGCAAGTACTCCGATTGACCCCACAAGATCTCCTGCCTACGATTCAACTTATGCTGAACAAGCTCGCCGCCGACTACGCTGGCATCGAACTTGGAATAGGGGAATCGCTGATCATGAAAGCCATCGGAGAGAGTTCTGGCCGCTCGTTATCGGTCATTAAGGCGGATCACCAAAAGATTGGTGACCTCGGTCTGGTTGCAGCCAAGAGCAAATCTAAGCAGAGCCAGATGTTCAAACCCAAACCGCTGACTGTCCGTGGTGTCCATCAGGGATTACTCGATATTGCCAAGATGGAAGGGCAAGGTTCACAAGATCAGAAAGTTCGAGCCATCAATAAACTCATGGCATCTGCAGATGTCTCATCCACGAGTAAAACCGTCGATATCACCAAGGACAAAGGAGGTCCTTCCGAAGCCAAATTCTTGGTTCGTTTCCTGGAAGGAAAATTGAGACTGGGCCTTGCGGAGAAAACAGTCATCATTGCATTGGCACAGGCCGTCGTCACTCACGAGGCGACGAAGGAGGGCAAGGTTCCTACTACGGATCAATTGGCGCAGGGAGAAGCTGCCTTGAAAATGGTTTACAGCCAGCTGCCCTCATACGAAGTCATCATTCCAGCAATGCTGGAACATGGCATTTTCCACTTACACGAGACGTGCAAGTTGCAGCCAGGGGTGCCCCTGAAGCCCATGCTTGCCAAACCAACCAAGGCAATCACTGAGGTGCTTGACCGCTTCGAGGGCAAAACCTTCACATGCGAATATAAATACGATGGGGAGCGTTCTCAGATCCACTACATTGCCCCGGAAGCCATTTCCGAATACCCAGCGGCGCAGAATACACTGACCAAAGATCCAAAGGCATTCAAAGGTCTGGCAGCCGTGTTCTCGAGGAACTCTGAGGATCTGTCCAAAAAGTACCCCGACATCCTGGAGAAACTCAATACGTGGATCAAGCCCACAACGAAGAGTTTTGTGCTGGACTGTGAAACCGTCGCCTGGGATCCTCAAAACAAGAAAATCCTACCGTTCCAGCAACTTATGACCCGGAAGCGCAAAGATGTCAAGACATCTGAGGTCACGGTCAAAGTCTGTGTCTTTGCCTTCGACATGCTCTTTTATAACGGTGAAGCGCTTGTGCAGAAAACATTCCGTGAGAGACGAGACTTACTACATGACGCCTTCGTGCCAGTAGACGGCGAATTCCAATTTGCCCAATACGGCGATGCCAAGGATGTCGAAGAGATTCAGCATCTACTCGATGATGCTGTCAAAGCATCTTGCGAAGGCTTGATGGTGAAGATGCTCGACACGGAAGAATCGGCTTACGAGCCTTCGAAACGCTCGAGAAACTGGCTCAAAGTGAAGAAGGACTATCTCTCTACCACAGGTGACTCTCTGGATCTTGTGGTTCTAGGGGCTTACCACGGCAAAGGTAAGCGCACATCCTGGTATGGTGCTTTCCTTCTTGCCGCATACAATCCAGAGACCCAAAATTTCGAAACGGTTTGCAATATTGGCACCGGTTTCTCTGAGTCCCTGCTCGAGGAGCTCGCCAAGGAGCTCTCCGAAATAGTGATTGAGCGCCCTAAACCCTTCTACTCTCATTCGACCGTCAAAAATGACCAGCCAGATGTTTGGTTCGAGCCGCGGCATGTCTGGGAAGTGAAGACTGCGGATCTTACGTTGAGTCCCAGATACCGGGCCGCAATTGAGGAGATGGGCGGCAAGAACGGAATAAGCCTCAGATTTCCCCGGTTCATCCAGCGAAGAGACGACAAGAAGCCGGAAGAGGCGACAACAAGTGCGGACGTAGCAGAGATGTACAGGAAACAGGAGGTGGTGCAGAAGGAACAGTCGGGCAAGACTGGAGTGGATGACGACTTTGAGTATTAAACCAAAAAAGGAATACTACGAATGTCATGACACGAGGTGACCTCCCTTCCGTGAGTTGGTCCATGTATTCCAAAAGAACGAACAATGGAAAACGAGGTACATGAGGAGACGGCAAGGGAATTGAATAGGGCATACAATGTAACCGATCTATTCAAGCCAGTCGTCGCCTTTTTCTCGATTGAGAATGTCTCTAACAACCTCGCCGCCTGCACCTGTCTCAGAGATTTGCAGGTTCGGTACGAGACGCGAGACACAGGGGCATCTTGTGAGCGGAGAAGTAGTACGAGGTATATGTATGCACCTGAATATGCTCTTGGGCCTTGTCTGACTGGGTGGAATTCCTCCGATGATGGCGTAGGCTCGCTGAGACTGTACTCAACCATTTCTTGTCAGACGGCAGAATTAAGTTAATGTGACCATTACCGAGTACACCGCACGTGCTTAACGTGGTTCCTGGATCGGTGACCGTCATCGACGAATTCCCCCCTTGATCATCACTCCAACCTCCCTGCACGCGCATGTCAAAGAACTCGTGTCTCGTCAGTCACCACCCCTGACACAGCAGCTGAAGTTCGCCCTCTTTCCTAGACATACGGTCGCTACGTACCCCCTCGTACAGTCGTTCTACAGCAACAGAGGCCAACCTCGCCGGTCCGCTCGTCTTCTTACCCCTCTCCACAACCTCGCATTGACCACACTTCCCTCCCAACAACTATGGATCTTGCATACGATCATATTGCCGAACAAGCTTACATCGCGGGAGACCGCGCCACTACTCCTACACCTGCAACGAATACCTCGTCAGACACCAATGATACCTCGACGCCAAAGACCACCTCTCCTCGACAAAGTCTCCAGTCAGAGTTTCAGGAGACCTTCAAGGCGTTTTCCAACTCACAATGGGGCGTCAAACTGGGTGGTTTCTGGGGGAATGTCAGAAAACAAGGGGAGAGTCTATACGAGGAGGCGAAGAAGGAGGCAGCTGAAATGGCAGTCGACATGGAAGCCTTGCGCGTGAAGGGCGTCAAGGGGTTGGGGTTCGGTGCAGAACAAAAGGAGGGAGAGAACGATTCGAGCCGGGACGCAGACGCGGATGCAGAATCATCCAGCGCCGGCAAAGAAAGCGAGCAGAACAAGACAATTCAAGAGACGGAGACCTTTCTTGAGCGATTCAGAACGGAGGCCGCGAAGAGGCTGAAGGACGTGCAGCGAGCAGAGGACGCTGCCGACGAGGCACTCTTGAGATTCGGCACAAATATCCGAAACTTTCTGCGGGACGCCGTGTCGGTAACTGCTCCTGACGACGACGACGCTGCCACTGGCAATCGCCAGGCTAGTGAGGTGCTTTTTGAAAGCAGAGACCCTACTTCTGGCAAAAGAGTCATCCACACGAGCAGATTCGATGCGCAGCTACATGTCATCCACACGACGGTGACGAGCTTCACCCAAGACCCCAGCGGAGCGGGGAACCAGTGGGACGACTTTAGAGAAGGGTTCGATATCGACAAGATGACCGCCCGCATTGCAGAAGACCTTGACAAGTACAGGGAGCTGAGAAGCACCATGGAGCAGCTTGTGCCGGAGAAGGTCGAGTACAAGGATTTCTGGACGAGGTACTATTTCTTGAGACACGTAGTGGAGACACAGGAAGAAAAGAGAAAGGAACTTCTCAAAGGTAAGGCAGAGATGTTGACAACAGATGTCGCCGTTGAAGAAACTCCGCTAATCGGTCGATCATAGCATCTGCACACGAAACAGAGGAGGTCGGCTGGGACGAGGACAGTGATGAGGAACCAGCAGCTGCCTCGACTCCCCAGCTACGAAACGAAGCCGTGCCCAAAGTCCTCGTTGCTCAGAACACCAACGACTCCTCCACCACGATACACCAGACACCTGCATCGGCGGACCCGAGCTCACTCAAGCCCGAAGGCCGCCGATCTCACGACGAAAAGTCCGTGGCCGACAGCGACGCCAGCTATGACCTCGTCAGTGGAGCGAACAGCCGGGCACCGGGAAGTCCGAAAGACGACATCGGCCGGTCGCCCACCAGCAAGGTCGAGGAGGAGAGTGACGAAGAGGATTGGGAGTGAGTGAGTGGGTGAGTGAGTATGTGAGTTGCGCTGCTAGTACCACACGATGTACTGCTCTTCTCGATCGTCCTTGAGTTTGACGCAACGTGTAATAATGATACCCCCTCTGCCACCAATATAAAATGTCAAAGGAGTTTCTTTCGTGAAGGACCAATTCTCTTTCAAAGCGTGAACATGAGAGCATGAGAAGATGAGCATCCGTGTGGGATTCAAGTGCCTGGCCCTCTCTCGACTCTATTCTCTTCCCTCCCCCTCCGCGGGCGGGGTTTCGGTGCTGTATGCTCTTGTGAGTTCATGATATGTATATGTTATCCTCGCAACAGCCACCCACCCCTAACGAGTAGGCCCGAATCCTAAAACCCCATACCCCCAAGTCCCAAAGCCAACAAAGTCGCTCAATTTCAGACAAAGTGCAGGTCTTCCCCTTTTTCCCTCCAGAACCGTGTATGTATCTAGCTAGATACATCTATGTATCATCATATCCAACGAACGCTGTTTTGGCTGGCTGGCCGGGCTGAAAAGGAATTGTAATACAATAGCAACATATCTGCCTCGAACATATTTCGAGTACATGTGCACCTCACACCGGACTTGTGCTTTGTAGTTGTGATATTTTGCGTCGATACATACATACCTCGGATACACACTTGAGGCCTGTAATTGTTTGTATATGAAGTACATACCGAGATACATGCCACATGAACTCTACTGGCAAATTGGGCAAGGTCGTCTCAATATTAGGACGATGGGATAAAAGACGGACTAGTTTACGAGAATGCTCGTATGTTATCGCACAAGTGGAGATTCTTCTCCCAAGGTAAGCGTGCCAATGGCAATTCTGCTAGGCTATCTTGGACACCCATGATCCATGCCACATCTGGTACAAAGGGGCCCGGATGCTTCGGCTTTGGAAGCGAATTTGGCTCCTGCGCACGACTACAAATCACTTTACACTTGCTCTCGTGAAAGCATTTCTGTCTCGAGTTCAATACATAATGTATTAGCTATCAGCCCGTTCCATCGGGCCTATTACACTGAAAGCTCCATGCTCGTGCTAAAAGGTACCGTTGGTTTGTCCGTAAAATCCGTTACGCATCAATAGGCACGCTGCGGTGACCATGAACAAGTCAATTGCGCTGAGATTCTGCCCGCCGATTGTTCTTTTTCCCTGCCTGGTGCAGTGGGATACAAGTCGCGCCATTCGAATGTGGGTATCAACAGTGATGTGGAAACAAATCGGAAATTTTTTATCAACCCTCCTACCCGACCCAAATATGGATCAAGTTATTTTTTCATTCACAGCATCATGATGGCAGCCAGACCTGCAATGCCAGCCAGACCGTTGACTGCCACTGTTGCCACTGGCATGGCCGCACCAGTCGCGTCAGATGCCGCCGAAGAAGCAGCCGATGATGCACCGGACGCGGCTGAACCCGTAGCGCTGGACAGACGTGAAGACGCAGAGCTGGCAATAGACGATGCAGAAGCTTCAGCGGAGGATGCAGCGCTCGAGGCAGCAGAGGATGCCGATGAAGCTTGGGAAGACAGAGACGCTGAGAGGGACGAGGCCGATGCGCTCGCGCCAGAGGCGCCCGATGATGCAGACTAGAACCCGTCAGTGATTCTGGGATTGAAGACGTTTTGCAGATCGATGTTACTTACCCCGGCTCCAACTGCGCTAAAGATGGTGGACGTGCCCACGGCGGTGGTGAAGGTGCTGCCTGCACTGTCGGTGCCAGTTGAAAACAGAGTCTCGGTCGAAACAGGAGTCGAAGAGGCGCCACTGCCACCTGATCCGCCAGCAGCACCAAAGATGGTGGATGTGCCAACAGCGGTGGTGATGGTGCTGCCATCGGAAGTGAAGGTCGAAAAGAGCGTCTCGGTAGAAATTGGAGTGGATTCGCCAGAGCCAGAACCTGAAGCACCAGAGCCAGAAGCACTTCCTCCACTAGTGCCAGTAGCAGTGGCATCACTAGCGCCAGTGGCCGTCGCACCACCCACAGTCAAGGCAGAGGTACCAGAGAGAGCACCGACCGAGCTACCGGCACTGGATGCGGAAGCAGCAGCTAACAGTCATCAGTACAATTGTCCGTCTTTGTCCCACAGTCTATCTTTACTCACCATTGCTGCAGTAGTTTTGACCATAGGTAAGAACTGACGAGATATCGGTACCGACAGGGCATGATTCAGCGGAGCAGTCGTGGAGGCCATAGCTGAAGTCAGAGTTCTTGCAGAGGCAGACGACATCAGGCGATCCATTAACTTCAGGGCAACCGAGGGTAGCAGCTTGCGCGATCATGTTATTGAAACACACTTGCTGGAAGACATGTCAGCCAAAATTCTGATCAAGACAGTTTGGAGTACGAGATACTCACACCGCATTGTGGCAAGTCGGCCAGTGTCTGCGCGAAACTTGCGCCAACAAGAGCAGCAGCGATGATGAGGGTCTTCATGGTTGAGGACGAGGGAATCAAGGCCCGTGAATGAAGTTGAGAGTTACGCGACGTAAAGGGTGTGATCAGTAAGATGATGCACCGTATGTGACGACGACGTCGAGAGGTCGTGGGTTAAGGCAGGAAAGAAGGAGAGGACCAAGTCGAGAGATGTGGCAAAGAGGAAGAAAGCAAGTGTCGAAGCGCGAAATGAGTTGACGCACGCGGTTTTATGGGATGTGTCAAAGGGGTCAGGCAGTTGCTGGAAGGTGGAAGTGGGAAGCTTTTTGACTTGGGAAGTGAAGGTCAAGTAAAGGTCAAGCTGGAGAAGTGACGGAAAGTGGAGACGCTGTTGCCAGTGACGAAGCGAGAAAAAGGCACAAGCTCTGAGGATGGATGCGCCTCTGGGAGTACTACAGCATGCAGCAAGATGCAGGACCTAGCGGAGTATTACTCGTAGGCACCCTGGCACCTTGACTATCTTCTAAGGAGTACCAGGGGGTAGGGGGTGTAGGCAATGGTGAACGAACAAACTGTACTCATAGCTCTTGACACCCAGAATCAGGAACCAAGTTTTCCGCAATTCCTTGTTAGACTTTCAGGACGACAAGGGGTACTGGGACCATTGGGACCACTGGGAGCTTTGATGGAGAGGAGGTTGGTGATTGATTGGGTTTGCACTTTGTTCATGCTGTGAAGCTGGCAGTAATTGCAGTAATTGCAGGGATGTCGATGGCAGCTTGTCGTGCCAGTCCGTCACAGGCTAGATCGCTGAGGGTTGCACAGGCTGAACTCTACCTAGGCGTGCCTTGGTGACCCATAGGTGACGGCAGCCACTTTGTGACACCGGCAAACTCGATTTTGGACCAACCGATTATCTGTGACCGCCACCCGTTCAGCCACAGCGGGTCCTCGGGGAGGATCCTCCGGGTGCCTCGCTAATTCCCCCATGCCCCAAGAGGTCCCCCCTAATGCCCGCTAAGCCCCTCGACGTGACCTGAAGCTCTGAAACTGGGCCATTATTACGTGTGGGCGATCATCAACCCTATGCCGAACACACTCTAGTTCGGTTCGATTCGAGCTGAACATCGGGCTTCAGAGATCTTGAAGTCAGCACCCAATCGACAAAGGCCTCGGTGATTCCCGTCCGCCATCATCACCAAACAAATCCTGCATCGGGCATTTGGGCAAAGCGGTCAGGTCATGGACTTCCGTTAGGGCGTACCGATTAATTGCTGATTTCTAGCTTTCCTAGGATGCTAGGGTACACCATCTCAACAAACATGGTGTGCGAATCCAGCCTTGTCCCAGTGTGTCCAACGGACGTAAAGCTTCCCGTGACACTGTTCCTGGTGAGAGTGTAAGAGGTCGAGAAGTCTGGGGTGTCACCGAGAAGCAGCCGCTGCAGGCACCCCGAGAAATGGAAATTGAGCCTACGAGGAGCCACCTAGTAAGCGTCGCTATCTCCACAGTGACGACACGAATTCACTCGTAGTACTGTACTTACACTTGTTAGTCGTAGATGTGGTTCCTCTTTGTACGAGTACGACGACTGGTAGTATTACTGCTACTTGCAAAGTGGCTCCCTGCGCCCAGTCCAGTCCAAGAAACCGCCATCATCACATCATAGTCGGAATTATCAGGTTCGGTGCTTTCCACAAACAAGAGCTGTAATGAATATCGCAATGGGGGTGTTTTTTTTTTCTCATCCAGCCACCTTCATTACAATTGGCACGGCAAAGAGGAGACGCGTCAACCATGACCACCACGGACAAACTACGGTGTTTGCATGGCAAGGAGAATAGATCAGGCCCGGCCTGCTGCAGACCGGTGACACCAGCGTTAGGCCAGTCAACCTTACGCTGCCAAATCATGGTTCCTGTCACCCAATCTTGCTCCGAAGCACCAAGCTTACGCCCAAGAAGTTGTCTCTTGGCCATTTATTCGAGCAGGGTTGTCCGTAGCTACAGCGCTTACTAGTAGTAGCGTGTTGGGGCTTCCCAGTTTCGGCACCACGAAAACATTACCATTTTGCCATTGAATCAATCACCTTTCTCATGTTTCTCCCCGGTCTCTTTGCCTTGTGAGCTCTTGCCAGTAGCATCTCATTGTTTCAAGGCGGAGATTGACTCTCTGCTGCATCACCGTTCAACGCTTTGGGTCTTGTACACGCCTTCTCCAGTCTGTCCTGTGTCCACATGAGGATTGTGATTGGCACCGATGTAGGTAGGTGATCAAACCTAGTTTCACTGATCTCTCCCAGCCACTTCTCGATTCGTGAAGTTCATAGTGTTGGAGGAAAAGGCAGACTGCGCCTACCGAGTACAATTATCAGCCACGAATTCGGTATTTTAGTCGGCTTCGGACTTACTCATTCATGGCCTCCACAAGATCCTTCGAGTGGTCTGTGCTGAGGTGTCGGTTGTCCGAGAAATGTGGTGGAGCAGTTCGCTAGGCTGCTGACGCCGTGCTCCTAAGTGCAGGGATGTGTACGAGGTAGGTGTCTAAGGTAGCCGAAAATCTTTCACGACCGTCCCTAGTATGAGGTTGTCTTTTGTCGCAAGGCAGAGCAGTACTCTTGCACCGGAACATCACACTCCATCTTTCAAGGAGCGGAGAGACAATCTGTCAGGCAGAGAGAGCAGGGTAGGAATCTGCAGCTTAGAGGAGCATGAACCCTTTCAAGATTTCTGTCTAGCATGAAGTTTCTGGAAGGACTCAGTCGAAGTATAGTCGCACCGGAAACAGAGTTGCTTGGCTTTTTCATATCGCTATACCTCGTATTGGTGTACGAGGTATAACCTGTAACATATGAGTGAAGGCTGATAAGGGATCGGCATCATTGAGATGCACACCACTACACCATGCCATGCCCCAAGTAAAACATGCAATACACGCAGTACTGCGCCGTAGTCCATTTCGCGTCTTTTTCCTTCCCCGCACTGCTCCCCGCACGACACACGATGGACGCGTTGATTATTGAATTGCCCTTTGTTTACGTGACTCTGGATCTAGAAGTGACTTTGCCGATTCTAATACATCTCAGTGTCACGGATTTGTTCATGTTTGGCAATACAACAACACAATACAAAGCGTGTAAACGCGTGGGTCCCCCTCACTGACGATTCAGCAAACTCGGACCATGTCTGATATGGCGGAGCCCGGTGGAGACCTGGAATTGGACCAAATTCTCCTTGACCCCACCGCCGTGTTCCGTGATCCTGGCGCCCCTCCACATTCCGAGTTACTGTCCGTTGTTAACGAAATGCAAAGTCTCATAGCAAGGAGAGCACCACGTCCTTCAACTTGGTTCAGAGCTTCACTGAGCTGGGTTGAACACGCCACGCTCACTCAACATTGCAATAACGCTGGCTTCGGGCAGCATGGACTCGAGTATGAAAGATCAGGGTCGGGAAAGACGACACTAACATTCAGCCTATAGGTATAACTACTTTCCCCAAGCTCAGACATTTACCCTACGTATCGGTCGGACCTTGGTGCATGAGATTCTCCTCCATGAAGTTTTGCACTTGGTTGTGACTCGCTTGAGACGATTGTGCTTGACCAATCCCGGTGTTGAACAATGTATCGATTGTATCAGAACTCGTGGCCGGGCCCCTTATAACATGGTCCGTAAAGGTTGCTGTCACGACACAGACGCATAGATCAAGCACAAAGCGGCACGCTACCCAGGTGTGGTCTTCGAGGTAGCATCCTCCCATAACAGTGAGGAGATGGAGGAGCTTGCAAGACAATACATCATTGAAGGTGGTGGAAATACTCGTCGGGTCGTGTTTCTAAGTGTCAACCATGGTGCTTCCAAGAAGGCAACTCTCAGTATTTGGAAACCACAAATAACTGCAAGGAATGACGATTCACTACCAATGCTGTCGGTAGAGACGGAGGTAGCCAACCTGGTACGTCCTTGCAGACTTCTGTTTATCCGCGTCTATTGACTTTTCGACCACAGACGTTCCGAAATGCCGATGGTGGACCTTCTTCGGGCTGGTGGATGGCGTTTCCTGTCGCAGATTTCGCCCCCAAGTTGTTGATCCCCGAGTCCGTCCTTTACGCGTCGATTCACATTTCCTCCAACGACCTGCTTACATGTCTCGGCGAAGTAGAAGTTGAACGGCGAGCGTGAAACTCGGGAGGTGGTTTAGTCGATCCAGATCTACCTCTTCAATTCGATGTCCCCCCAGCGTAGGTTGCTGCGGCTGAAGAGTAAGCAATCCTGATGAGGAAATCCCGGGAGTAAAAGAAGATATGTGGACTATCACGTTACATATGGTTTGTAAGTCGGCGTCGAGCCGGAGACTGCTTCGACTAATTGTCGGTACGCCCGTGTAGAGCGCCACGACACTGAAGCCGACCCCGGAGCTGTGTGTTTAAGTCGGTGTCCTGGTCAGTCCTATGTGGAATCGGGTATGGATTGGGCGCGGCTGCATCACCCTATTTGGATGTTGTAGAGCTGTAAGCTGATCATGGTCACGACGACGGGGAGTGAGTTGGCATTCACCACACGGCATCATGAGCAGGCAGACCTCGTGGGTCTCGTTGAGCCTTTGCGTCCTGCGTTTTGGTGTGGAGGACTTGGTCCACTGCCACTAGGGATAGACTAGCTGAAGATAGCAACAACCAAGGTGCGACGGATGCTGGTGTTAATGTCAAATATTCCTGATGTCTTTCGAGCCACGTTGCTGCTCGTAGTACAAGGGAATCGTTTTCATGGGTATTCCTCTCGTCAACAGGCTCCCCGGGCCGTAAAAGGCAGATATCGCTCTCTAAGATCTTCTCTCGCGCAGATGCACGTCTACTTGCTTGTTATGCCTAAATCGAGTGTTTTACGCACCAGGAGCGAGACGAGGCTTGGTGCCCAGGGGAACTGAAAAATATGCCAAGACGCCAAGCTTCGCCACATTCACTGCCTGGCCGCCGTGGCTGTGCACTTGTCTGTCACAATTGTTCCTGGCATCCTAGTCTAGACGATGTTGTCGAAAACATGCAGTCATCTACGGGTAGAATGTCTTGAGGGCTACTTACACTCATTCCATAATGGAATCCTCGCGGCAGCAGGCTTTCCAGCGGGTATGTTGCTGCATATCTTCGGCAGGAAATTTCCCACAACTAACATGTCACCCAGCTGCGCCCACCTTGTGTCGAGCTGAGCTCTGTCGCTCTCAAATTCAAGGCTAATCAGACATCTGCGAAGGCAGTCTTGCTGGCACTGGAACAGGTACACCGGGTTCTCTGCTCACTTGGGGATGAGAATCTGCTTGATGAGAAGTTGGCCGAATACGCCTTCTTTCCACTGACTCACGTTTTCAATCAATCCCCGCGGATATCATCCCGAGGCCTCGAGCTGGCTGTCAGATGTGTGCAAATACTGGTGTCGAAAGGGTGGGGAGACAAGCTTCTTCCCGAGATGGCCAAGCAGCTGCTCATCCTCTTGGGCTTGCTGGTTTCGCAAGGACCCAACCGACCGGAGCAGCCTCCTACAGATGAGCTGAAAGTTGCGTCGTTCGAATGCATGGCTGTCCTCGTCCGTCAGACAACTTCGCAAAAATCGACGATCCTGGAAGGTGTTGGCAGCAGGAACATTGTAGACCAATTGGTCTACCAACTACTCGAAGCACTAGTAGATGCCCCATCCGAGGCCGTCCAGATCAGCGCAACCCTTGTCCTTCTTGAGCTTCAGCGTGCCATCAAGAGTCGAGCATTATTGGCCAGTCTGCTTCCACGTACTGTGTCTACATTGGTCAAAGTTCTTCGACCTAGTACTCAGGCCCGTCGAACGAGAAAGGTTCTTGTTGGCTACTTGGACCTGATGACTGAAGTTTTGAGAAACGTCCTCACTGATGGTAACGGTCCGGACAAAACTACTTCGGCGATTCAGACCAAGTCTCCCGCAGCACGAGATGCTGATGATGAGGTCATCCTGGACAAATCCTGGTTCGACGCGACAGCATCTCAAATCGACCTGGCTCTGATCCAGGTAGTCAAATTGAGGACTCATGACAGTCCTGATGTTGCTGAGGCTCTTCTCAAGCTTTGCCTGACAGTTATCGATGACTGTTCCCAGACTCTCGCTCAATCTGTGCCTCTGATGGTGGAGACGCTTGCAGTCCTTTGCCGATCCCCTGATGGATCAAAGGCAAGATCTGCTCTCAAATACTTGATAACGTCGAGGCCAGAGATAGCCGAAATTCTGACCGCGAAATTTTATGACTGGTCTCAAGCACTCCCCCGGGTGATGCAAGGTAATGACGACAGACCCAAGCAGCAGTTGCTGAAGCAGGTAACGACGTCGTTCATCGCGTTGACGGAGAGTTCAAGTGCCACAGACGAAGAAATGTGGAAATTTGCTTCAATGTTAATCGATACTGTGGCAGCAGGAGTTAAATCGAGTTCAAACAAGGCAAAACTGGTCAACGAAGCGCCCCAGATCTCTCCAGGCGAGCTTATTCGGCAGTCTAGACGATCAGAACATGAGTTTATGCCGGTTATCCTGAATCATCAGAGCCAGCAATCGTCTACGCAAGAGCTTACAAACCTGATTGCCACGCTCAAGTCGCAGGCCTTCAGCCAGAACATTACACGCAGCCTTGTTGATCATGTGCATGATCCTGATGTTGACAGGAAATTATCGGCAGCATGGCTCGCCCTCCAGTTCCTGAGATCTGACAGCGGCAATGCATTCGACATGATGGAGCTCGTGGACGACAGTGTTTCCCCCCCTGACTTCTCACTTTCCCGTCCCTTTCTCATAACCGATCTTTATTCAAACACTCTGCCATTTCTGACGGAATATCCTGACCTCGAAGGTGAAGCAGACACAGACTGGCGGCTGGTGGCACTGTCTCTCGAAAGTTTAACACTGCAGGCTTCTCAACTCCGTCAATCGTACAGACCTGAGTTAGTGGAGACATTATTTCCATTGCTGACTCTGCTCGGTTCCAAGAATGCATTGCTCCAGCAGCATGCAATGACGGCCCTGAACCTGTTGGCCACAGCATGTGAATATGAATCAGCCTCTCAGATGCTGATCGAGAATGTGGATTATCTCATCAACGCTGTTGCGCTGCGGCTCAATGCCTTTGATGTTTCTCCCACTAGTTTACAAGTGATCGGAATGATGATTCGTCTCTGTGGTGGAAAGCTTCTCCCGCATCTTGACGACCTCATTGGAAGCATTTTTAGCGCCTTGGATACTTTCCATGGATATTCGAATCTCGTCGAACGGTTGTTTGAAGTTCTTACAATGGTAGTGACAGAGAGTTCCAAGAAGCCTGTCATTCCTGCAATACAGTCCGCAGGAGCACCTGACAGCAGACGAAATGTATCAAACCACATATCCTGTTTACAAGACATCCTCGGCGACTTACAAAACAGGAAAAACAGACAACGTCAATCTGAAGAGGAAAAGGAGGACATTATTGGTGCCCCTCACCGACCGTGGACTACTGCTGAAGATGGTGTGCGAGGCGAGGAGCAGAGAAGCCTATCCGACGAGAATGAAGAGGTAGAGGATGATCAACCGTACCAGCAGACCGCAGACCAGAAGGAGACCGAGATTTCCAAGTCCCACCAGCTTCTACTCAATATTGCACAGTCCACGGTTCCACATTTGTCCTCTCCTTCGCCGAAGGTGCGCTCTACTTTGCTGCACATGCTGCAGGAGATATGTCCGCTCCTTGCGGGGCATGAGAATACCTTTTTGCCCTTGGTGAACTCCATCTGGCCGGCAGTGGTTTCAAGACTCCTTGCTGGGAGCGATCCAGGTGCGGCAAATGCGCCATATACCGTCAAGGACGCCGCCCTCACAGTAGCTGAAATCTGCCGTGCAGCAGGGGATTTCATGTCCAGCCGAATTGAAGAGGTCTTTGACGAGCTTGAGATCCTCTTCGAGAAAACATATTCGAGTGTCGTCGGGACGAAAAAGCGGCAGAAGGCGATTACGATGCCGGAGATGAAAGAACTGGAATCGTCCACTTCTCTAACCAGGTCGATTCAGAAAACCCACGAGGCTATTTCGTCATCCGATCAGACTTCTCTAGCTCCATACGGCGGCATGAGGTCGTCAGACGCTCAGATCCTGGAAGCACTTGTGTCGTTGTTAATCACCATTCTTGAGTATGTTCGAATCTCTGAAGACAATGTGGACAAGGTCTTCATGCTTCTTGGCCCTCTCATACACACGGAAAGAGTACGGCAGGCATTGCTGAAGTCTAATGAAGATGCTGTATGGCTAATCGACAACCATCCGCCTAGGTCCGGGCCCGCAGCAATTGCTCGTTTTCAGCGCAAATAAGAACAGGCTGGGAGAGGCTGCGAGATTGCTGCGCCCCTTGGACTTAGGAGCTGGAATCATGTCTGCCTGCTGATGATGAACCCCTCGAGCTTCTTTGGGGTCTTGGTATTTGCAGACGGACGGAAGTTTGCCCATGAGGTGCTCCACAATTCGGAGTTAACTTGTTTCCACAATAGTCGGGGGGCCTCCCAAACCACATGCCAACAACGACAGAGACCTATCCTCAATCTCAGCTTTGAGGCCTCTTGCTGGACCCCAATGTACTCAGCATCCTGGAAAGGGAGAAACCAAAGTCCAGCATCTGTCGGAGATTGTACACCATGCATAATCTGCTGCACAGGGCGCCGTGGCTGAAAGGGACTTGTCGTCTCGGGAAACAGGCAACGTATAAGACGTGGACATCCCAAGAGTCTTCGGGAGATATTTGACTGCTGGCCACTCATCCAAGGTCATTTCTGTACTCGTCGACCACAATTACTAGCAAGTACAGGACAGGCTCTAGCCCAACATCATGTCAGGCGCAGGTCAATTTATTCGCGGTCAGCTTTCGACTCCTCAACTTCCACAAGTTGACTTGACTGGTCGAACCATCTTGGTGACAGGAGCCAATTCTGGATTGGGTCTTGATGCTGCCAGATTGTTGGTGCAGTTGAATTGCAGCACCATCGTCCTTGCGTGTCGCACCCTCGCGAAAGGGGACCAGGCGAAGGAGACTATTCTGCAGTCAATCTCCAGCGAAACCCGGGGACGTCCGCAGCCAACAATTATCGTCTTCGAACTCGACCTGTGCTCCTTTCCGAGTGTGGTCGCCTTTTCAGAACGATGCAAAGATCTGCCCAGGCTCGATGCCGCGATTCTCAATGCCGGCATTCAACGTACGGAGTTTACACTGGTGGAAGGATACGAGATGACTATTACCGTGAATGTCATTTCGACATTCCTCCTGGCTTCACTGCTCGTTCCTATCATGCGCAACTCTGCAAAAAAGTACAACATCACCCCGAACCTGGCCATCGTTGGATCGGCAGTGCATTTCGCGGCCAACGACAAGGAGATAACCACTCCAGCCGAGGGACAGATTCTCAACACAGTGTCGGATCCTAAGAAGGCTGATATGAAAGGGCGATATTACCTTAGCAAACTCATGGTGATGCTGCTTGTCAAATATCTGGCTGCGCGGTTGACAGAAGCGGCGAAGAAAGACCCAGCCAATAAACCGTTGGTGGTCGTCAACAATGTTGCGCCCGGGCTTTGCAAGACCAACTTTTTCCAGAACTACACGCCTGCGCCCACTAAAGTCCTGATCGGGATCCTTGGGCGATCGAGCGAGCATGGCGCGCGAACGCTGGTTCATGGAGCTACAGCGGGAAGGGAGACCCATGGACAGTATTTGAGTGAGTGTCGGGTCAAGAACTATAGTAACTTTGTCAAGAGTGCCAAGGGAGATCAAGCAGCGAAAAGGATCTGGCAAGAACTGACAGCCTTGTATGAGAAGATTAAGCCTGGGTGTACGAGGGAGATTTGATGCGAGCGAGACTGCAATGATGCAAAGAAGCAGGGAGGGGTGACTCACATCTGGATAGCTGGTTCTCAATGTCATGTATGTACAATGACGACTCTTTGCAATAAGCATACCAATAGGAAATGGTATGTGGCAGTGGCCATTCGAATTTCTCGTTAGATCGTGAGCCGGGGGAGTTTGAGATTTGTCTGGAAATGCGAGCTGCGGGAGTTGATATCATCATTTCTCTGCCTTCGTCGTCTTCTTCGTCTGTCACCACTGCGCAATCTACAGTCATGTTCTCTCTTCATCTCCTGACCCCAATGTCAATCTCGAATCAACACCAACTTCCTGTCCTGGCTGTTAAACCTGCGATATCCGTCCCATTTAGCGACCCGCACTAAGGAAAGTTCCGATTCGGGAACATCGTGCCACTCCAAACAGACGATCTCAATCATCGAATCCTGCGTGCCTGTTCATCCTGCATCCCATCTCATGCCCATGACTGCAGCCCAACCCCACATTCTAGTTGAGATCTGAAGTAGGACGAAGCAGGCTCTATCCAATGGCAGAATTCTCCGCCCTTACGACAAAGTTCCGCGCAAATCTGGACAGCCAGCACCCAGGAGGACACAAAATCAGCAAACGAAATCGACAGCCCATTTCCTGCTTCAATTGCAGGATCAAGAAATTAAAATGCGACAAAGGCCATCCATGCGAGACCTGCGTCAAACGAGGCGACGAGTCGAGCTGCGTTTACGGCAATATCCCTTTGCCTAGAGCATCCGACACAAGCACTACCAATGGCACGAACATGGGTCATGCGACAAACCGGCGAGGACAGGCGCAGGATAGGCTCCGGCATTTGGAGCAACTCGTCATGCAAATGGTGGGAAACACGACGAGTGCGCAGTCTTCGCATGGGTCCGAAGCCGCCGCGAGCCCTGGTTCTGGACATGACAACGATGCCTCCAATGCCAGCATGGCAAAGGAAGGACACCTTCAGTACGGCACCTCGGAATCGCGCTACGTCGGTTCGACGCACTGGTCTGCAATCCTGGAAAGTATACAAGAACTCAAGTCTGCGCTTTCAAATAGCAGCAACGGCCAAGGAGGCCGCCCGTCGACGACTGAGCTTGATGAAGGCGAAGACGTCGAACCACAAGAAATTGAAGGGCTGTTTGGTTCGACAAGCCATATTTCGCTCTCTCAGATCCTGTCGCAGGCCCTTCCTCCACGACTACAAGTCGACCGTCGTCTGTCCACCTACTTCAACAGCCGGTATCTGGTCATTCCCTTCATCCACACGGGCCAATTCCGAAGACAATACGAACAATTTTGGCGCACACCGCTAGAGATGCCTCCCCTCTGGGTTTCCATACTATTCTCCATATGTTGTATGTCTGCCACCTTGTCCGAAGCCGTGGGCTCGGAGCCGTCCACTCCAGAAGATCAACTGAGTCCACGGATGAGTTTTCTCAACGCTGCCGGCCAATGTCTCCGCCTCGGCGGCTTTATTCGCCCCAAACGCTATGTGGTGGAAGCTCTGGCTCTGTATGCGCAATGCAAATACATGGCCACGCTGGATCCGTCGCGCGAAGTCAGCATCATATTCCCCATCCTTGTGCGGCTCGCGTACCGAAGCGGCTATCATCGCGATCCATCCCAATTCCCTCATCTCTCTGTGTTTGAGGGTGAACTTCGGCGGCGCGTCTGGGCAATGTGTCTGCAATTCGACCTCATGGTTTCCTTTCAACTGGGCTTGCCCAACCAGATCCCGCCGAATAGCTGGGATACGTTACCTCCATCGAACCTGATGGACAGTGACTTTGATGAGCATACTCTGGCCTTGCCACCGTCCCGGTCGGAGGAAGAAGCCACGCAAGTACTGTATTTCATTGTCAAAACTCGTCTGATGACCACATTCGGCAAGGTCTGCGCGCACGCGCTCTCGTTTCGCGACTACTCGGAGGAGGAGGTCATGGATCTCGACCGCGAAGCCCGCGCCGTATACGCCACTGTACCCCAGATTCTACATATTCGTCCCATGTCACAATCCTTTGCCGATCCCAGCTATCTCATCATGGTGCGTACCAATTGCGAGTTCCTCTACCAAAAATCGCTCCTCGTGCTACACAGGAAGTACATGACGCAAGGCAACCATCCAACTTCCACCAAAATATGCACAGATGCCGCCACGGCGATCACACGGCATATGCTAGATCTGCACAAGGAATTGAAGCCCGGGGGCCAACTTCATCAGGATCGTTGGATGTTGAGTTCGTTCACCATGAATGATTTCTATCTGGCCGCAATGGTCTTGTGTTTGGCGGTGAGTATGTGGAGGAAAGTGAATCCCGGAAGGAACCTCGAGAATTCCGAGGACGACAAAGTGGTCGAGCAGTTCCAGCTGTTGAAGGCCGCGTTTGGAATCTGTGAGGAACTGAGTCCCACGAGCAACGAGGCGAAGAGAGTGGCAGACATTCTGAAGGTGGTTCTGAGTGAGATTGCAAGCCCAGAGACGGTTGCACAATCGACATGGTCAGGCTCATTTGGCGGCAACACGAGGGATCCCAGGAGCAACACGTCGATGTCGATCGCCCACTCGGAAGGACAAACACAAGAATCTTCAACGTTACCACCTCAGACAACCATGCAACCAGGGCGATTTGCGGGTTCTGTCATGTTCCCGATGCAGTACGACATCTCTATGGTTCAGCCGACACTCTCAGATCAACAGAACCGCGGCGCATTCTCGAACTATCCGTCCTCGTCGACATCGTCTCACATTCAGCAGGGCCAGCCTGGCATTGGGGAAGGACGTGGTGGTGATGGTGACGGTAGGGGCGGCACCTATTTTACCCCAGCATTCAATAACTCCAGCATCACCGACGGCGGCGCCACGCTGAACCCAAACCTGCGTCTCATGCCGGGCATCCAGAACCCAGGTCTCGGCCCGAATCCGTTTATGAGTTTCCTCCCATTCAGTCCCACGTATTTTCCACCAACACCGAACCCAGGCCCCGCGACAGCCGCTACGAGTGCGGTGACGAGGACAACTTCGTCCTCTTCTGACCTCCCTGCCGAGGACATGGCGGCCAACAGCTCGATGCCACTGAATCTCGACGTCGACTGGGCATTCCTCGACCAATGGATGTCTCTGCCGAACCCGGACATCCTGGCCATGACTGAGGGTGCCCCTGCGCCTACACCTGCACCTGCACCAGCGCCGGCCTCACAAGCTACCGCATTGAATCCAATCCCCCAGCACCCCATGGCGTGGAAACCGGGATCCCCACTCGCCCGGCCAGACGAGTGTTCCCCTCAAGATCAAAGCGCCAGAAGCGCCGGGTCTAGCACAGGCGGTTTAGACGTGACGGCTGCGACGGACTGGACAAGCACGCCCTTCCGCTTTCTCGGCGGCGAGCGAACACAACGTGAAAAAGTCGCCCACGCGGACGATACGCCGATGGCGGACGCGGGCGCTAGTTCTGGTGGCCCTGGCGCAGGCATCGACGGTGATGCCACCAGCGCCTCCGGACGACAGGGAGCATATACAGGAAATGTCGCGTACTAAGTACCAAGTACCATGTACTACTTGTAGGTACTAAGCGGGAGACATCACCACGGACACAATTTACCCGATCTGCGTACCCTACCTAGATGCTGCTCATGTACTTATACCGAGTGCACGTCGTGTAGTAGTGCAATATACATATGCCCCTTACACACTAAACCAACGATACATTTGCTCCGTACCTAGTACACGTAGGTATGTATTCAGTGAATTCCCAGATACGTAGGTATTTCAATTCTACTCGCGTCACGTACGTACGTAAGTATTACTTACCCAACGACTTCGCACCGGCCTGAAAACAGTGTTGACTTGGGTGGCCCGGGTTTCGTTGCGATCTTCACAGCGACGACAGAAAGGGAAAATAAATACGGAAAAGAGAAAGAGGGAAAAGGAGACGCGGAAAGTGATACAGTACAAACAAAAAGAGTGAAACTCTGTCTTTGATTGATTGCTCGCTCCCGTTGACTTTTCGTTGGTGCACACCAAACCGCATAAATTGCCCATATTCATACACATCTCCAATGCCCATGCCCAAGCCCATTACATACCCACACCGTTGCCCACGTTAATGCCTACGGAGCGAGTGAGCAGCAACTCCTCGGTACCATTTCCAATGCTGTCGGGATTGGGTAAACTTTGCGCAACAGCCAGCAGTCAGCCAGCCAGTCCCCTCGTTAACTCCTTGGTTGGATCTCTTTCCATCCTCACCAAATACCATACACCCCCCCTCGCCCCCCAACGTATAAAATCCAACGCCACGCACGCTTGCTCTTTTGAAATCGAAAAAAAAAAATTACTTGTAAAAACATCACCCGTCCTGTTTAACGGCGGCGAGTCGCTTCCGCTTTTCCTTCTCCTCCTCGGCTCGAAGTTTCCAGGCCGTCCTGATCTCCGGGGCGTGGTTCAACAGGTCCTGCTCGGTCACGTGGCTCTGGATCGACCGAATCACGCTCTTGAACACCTTGATGTGGTTGGCATTCTCCTTGTCGTGTCGGAACCGATGGAACCGCCACCGTTGCAGCTCGTCCTGGTAGCATTCGACAATGATGTCTTGGAGCGGGTGGTTCAGGTTCTTCCACTCCTCCCACTCCTGGGGCTCGACGTACATGTCCTCGATGTACGAGTACTCGTTGCTGCCCACGTGGATGAAGAGGGCGAATTTCTCGGGGAACGAGTAAAAGTCGATTTGTGGGGATTGGTCTGGATCGTCCGGGTCTGGCTCCATTCTCGCCCACTCGATCCGGAGGAGGAAGTCGACCGTGTTCTCAGAGGGTGGTTTCCATTTGAGGATATGTGGATCGGTGCCCATCTTGTAGGGTGCGTCGCGGCAGGTGAAGATCAAGCCGTCGTTGCCGTGCGTCTGTTTCACCTTGGGAATCACTTCCTTGAACATCTTCTCCAGGGCGTAGCTGAACTCGTTGTGTTTGTCCTCGAGCACAAACGGCCTCGTGTATTCCGGGTGCTGTTTGAACATGGCATTGTACGGCTGGAGGACGTGGGTCTGAAAGTAGGCGAGGCGTTTGTCGAGCGGTCGCTGCATAAAGACCACAGAGTCCAAGACCAGACAGTCGAACACGAGGAACTTGATGACAGGCTCTCGATCCGGGTACTTGTCCTCGACCAATTCCCCGTCCAATATCGTGCCGGTGTGAAATCGCCGAAAGGTCTTGTCTTCGTGGTGCGGAAAGTGCAGGTTGGGCACGTACCAGTAGTCGTTTCGTCGGTCGATAAAGTAGTGGATGTCCCTGTCGCCATCTTGCGTGAGGTACAGGAGGTAGCGCAGGCCGTCGGTCTTTTCGCATACGTAGTAGTCTTGACTCTTGAGTTCCTGTATGTGTTCCGACGAGAAGGAGACGGGTTGGGCGCCGGGGAACGACGTGTTTCTCCCGCGCCCGAGGAGGTGGGCGACTTCGTGTTGGAAGGATTTCTGGAGCGCATGGCCTGCCCATTGCCCGCCGATGCGCTGCATGAGGGAGTTGATCTCGGGGTGCGGGGGTTCGGGCCCTCCGTTATCCATGGCTGAGAGGTGTATGCGCAGAGGAGGACGGAGAGAGAGAGAGAGGCTGCCGGTGAGATGGGGAGATTTGTTTCCTTGCGCAAAAACTTGAGCGGACCAAGTCAATTCTTCAAGCCCAGACCGAAGGGAGTCGAAGAGAGATTCTGGCTTCGTCGCCCGAAGCCTAGATGGTCCGCTGTACTTTGTACGAGTATTGTAGGGCAGAGTGCGTGAATGTCTAGTGCATCGAGTATTACTAAGCACTCGTGTGGCGTTTCTATCACATAACCTTAAATTTTGATAGATGTCTAACCAGGATAGGCCTAGTCTCGACGTACCGCCCGCAGTTTCCCCCATCGTTTAGGTCCTCCGCATTTCTCCTTGACATGCCGTGGCCTGCGAAAGAGGTGACCGAAGATAACAACACTCCAAGACTCGAGAACTGTCGGCCGCCGCCATTGCTTGTACTCGAGCAGATTCACCCAACCCTCTCTCTGACCGTCGGCGTTGCGAAATTCGTTGGTGAAAGTCTCCAACATGGCAAATGATGCACGAGGTTCGTACACATCAAAACCCTGGCGCAGTCAGGGTGGGACTGAAACTTGCTGATAGCCTCATCTGTTGGATCCAACACAGACAGCCTTATCAGCGCGTCCGGCTACAAGTTCAGCAAAGGCAGTAAGAAGGTACCCAAGGTCAAATTAAAGAAGTTCCCTCTTCAAGCCAAGAAATCGGCTCAAGCAAATGGTGAGTGAGATGCATCCCTGGTGTTGGCCCCTTCTGACAGTCACAGGCGTCAAGAACAACGCAGAGGCGCCTTCGCCAGAAGTACCCAAGTTCGATGACGAGACCATGGCAAATTTCCCCAACGGCCGCCTCGAAAACCTCGATACCGTGATCTGCAAACATTGCAAGAAGATGGTTCTAAAGCGCACTGCCAAGTGGCACATATCCTTGTGTTTGAAGTCCAAACAAGACAAAGCGCGCAAGAAAAAGGAAGCACGCGAAGCTGCGGCGCGGGCGAAGGAACGGGCAGAGAGAGCAGACGATGATGATGACGACGACGACGATGTTAAAGGCTCTTCCAGAAAAGATGGTGTCAACGGTGATGACGATGCCCCCAAGAAGACCAAGAAACGGAAGGCCGACGCCGAAGACGACAAAGAGCCTAGAAAGAAGAAGAGAAAGGAAGAACAGAAACCGAAGGTGGTGAAACCCAAAGGTCCGGTTGACGTGGAGAAACAATGCGGCGTGATTCTGCCAAATGGTGGACAGTGCGCAAGGAGTTTAACATGCAAGAGCCACTCCATGGGAGCAAAGCGGGCTGTTCCCGGAAGAAGTCTACCTTACGACATGTTGCTCGCTGCATACCAGAAAAAGAATCAAGCACGCCAGCAGAAAGCTGCGCTCGATGCAAACGCCCCTGCGCTCCTTGAGGAGGATCTCGACCCTAGTCTGACTGGTCCGGTCGATTCGGATGAGGAGCGAGACTCAGTGATGACAGCCATCGCTAGAAGCTTTGCTCGACCGCAACCCCTCGTCACCAAACCACTTTTCCCGACCCGGCGGAAATACCAGTTGGTGCGGATGAAGGAAATGCTATCAAATGCCATGAGCGGCAACAGATCCGGCGGCTTGTTCAGTGTTCCCCCAGACAGCGCCAAAAGTGCTATACCCCAGTCTGCCATCCACGAAAC
This sequence comes from Fonsecaea monophora, assembly GCF_001642475.1. NCBI lineage: Eukaryota > Fungi > Ascomycota > Eurotiomycetes > Chaetothyriales > Herpotrichiellaceae > Fonsecaea > Fonsecaea monophora. The sequence goes on along the minus strand of NW_019173935.1, from coordinate 107,520 downwards.
GTTTCCCAGTGAAATATCAGCTTCACCTGTAACGGCAGGTATTGGTTTGCCTCAATCTGGGCTGAAGGCGCCTCTCCGAAAGACCTCGATAGATGTGGCTTAAGGGGGATCATTCGTGGTGGATAGCGCACTGATTTGAGCGACGAACGTCGTCGGACGAATATTGTGGTTGCAGCAGCAGACCAAAAGTCCTCAAAGGGTTGAGTCTCACTTATATTTTTGGAAGCAGAGACTTGCATTTGTTCCTCCAAAGCCAAAGCTATTGGTCAAGGCGATGTTAACTTCTGCCTGTTGCGCCGCGTTCGCGACATAGTTGCAGTCGAACTCGTCGCCTTTGGAGACGAGGTTGATAGTGGGGGGCAGTGTGTCCTAGCCATCATATCGTTACTATCACCATTCCTATAGTCGCACCTACTGGGAGGTGTCAGGCTGAAAAATACGTACCTCGTACATGGCCAGAACAGTGAACAAAGCTTCAACCGCTCCTGCAGCGCCTAGAAGGTGTCCAATTGCGCCCTTGGTACTACTCACGTTGATCTCGTCGGCAGATTTCTTGCCATGCTCTCCCAACATAAGTGTCTTCATTGCCTGGTTTTCAGCCTCATCGCCCAATGGTGTGGAAGTTGCGTGAGCATTGATGTAGTCCACTTTGGAAGGGGGAATTTGGGCCTGTCTGAGGGCCTTTTTCATGGCTAGGAGAGCTCCGGCACCATTTTCCAGCGGCGCTGTGAGATGGTGAGCGTCCGCGGAGTTGCCGTAGCCGACGAGTTCGGCGTAGATTCTGGCGCCGCGGGATTTGGCATGCTCCATTTCCTTGACTGGCATGTCAGAACGCTCCGAGCGTGTACTGCGAGTGTCTCGCACGATGGGGATGACGCGGTCTTACCTCGAGCACAATGCAAGCCGCGCCCTCACTGATCACAAAGCCAGCTCTGTCCGCGTCGAAAGGCCTTGAGCTCTTCGATGGTTCATCGTTGAACTTGGTCACCAAGCTCCTGGACCGCGCAAATCCACCTATGGCGAGCGGATGGATACACGACTCAGCACCCCCGGCAATCATGACATCGGCTTCTCCAGATTTGATGAAGCGCGACGCGTCTCCGAGGCTGTGGGCGCCCGTGGTGCAGGCGGTGGTGGCTGCGTGATTCGGTCCTCTGAGACCGTAGCGCATGGAGATATGTCCAGCTCCGAGATTGATCAATAGCCGGGGGACGAACAGCGGGTGGATCTTGCGGTAGTTCTTCTCCTGGTTGTACGCCACTGAGGTGTTGTATAGGTCTTCAAGGTTCCCGATGCCGGAACCGAGACAGACGCCCTGCGAATAGATTTGGTGGTCAGTTTCCAGGACAACTCTTGCATATACGCGAATTTTTTGCAACGTGGCGCGGTGGAAGGCATTGACGTTGGGCAATATTCATCAACGTACCGTCATCTCTTGATCGAGACCCTTGCCGTCTTTGAAGCCAGCATCTTGCAATGCTTCGGCGGACGCTGCAAGAGCGTACTGTGCGAATTTGGCAGTCTGGCGGAGTTCCTATCCCAGCGTTCAGCCTCAGTATTTCGTTGGATTTTCACCTTTCAAGGGGGGGGGGAGAAAGCCAGCCTGAAGACCGTACAGTTGGCGTGACATGATCCTGAGCTCTCCAAACGCCCTCTTCCGCATCCGAGTCAGATCTGGGAACAGGTACCAGACCGGCGACTTGACTTGGAAGCGCCTTGAATTCTTCTCCGAGATGGCGTGTCGAGACGATGCCGCAATGTCCCTGTAAAATCCGAGACCATGTTCGATTGACACCTGCAAAAAAACACAAATCGTCGTCAACCTCGAGAGCGGTGGTCGTTGGCAGCAATCATCAAAACATACCAACACCCAGGGGCGTCACAGCTCCCAGCCCAGTCACGACAACTCTCCGCATCTCCTTGACATTTCTCTTCTGGTCTTCGTCCTGTAGCTGTATATGTCTCGTCTCCGGGGGCGTCGGCGAGGGAGCAAGACAGGAGGTCAACCCGGACCAATCACAGCAACGCGAAACAGACAGCGGGAATCTCCGCTCAAAAGCGGCGTCACCCTCTAGTTCTTTTTTGGATTTTGAGTGGCGCCGAGTTTCATTCGACGCCCTTGACGCCCTAATCCATCTACCCAACTCGATGGAGTCTTTTTTTCATGGGCGGGCCATGATGATATCCTGTTAGATAATGGATACATGAGAATGTTACTCTTTTGAATGTAAGTTTTTCTTTCTTTTCTCTGCTCTCACCCTCTTGGTATCTATACAAACAGCATTGGGTGGAAGACCTACGTGACCAACTGGCCGTTCCTCAACGATGCTGCTGCCGTCGTGGTCCTTGTCGATATTGCTCCCTCTCCTTCCCTTTGCTCATTCCTCCTTCTACGACAATCCGGAACTCGAGATCCCGCCTGAATCCGGTAGTCCACTGGATGAATTGAAAGCGAAATGGGACTTTGATGTAAGGTGCCTCAGTACTGTGTTTCCAAGCCTTCCACCACAGGTTCTGCGTTCCTGGTGGTAGGATTATACACTTGAGCCGAAACTAGAAGGCAAAACGCAAAGTAATGAGTTCTATATCATGTGTATTGACACTCTTGTTACAGTGGGGATTCTCAGGAATATCGACATTCGCCCATCTCAGGCATGTAAAATGCCTGACCACCCCGTACGAGCCGTTCGATATCGGCATCATTGGCGCCCCGTATGACACAGCAGTGAGTTATCGACCCGGTAAGCTAGTTTCCCCAAAGCCAGGACAATTTCCTTGGGCCCAACAGGAGCAGGAAGAGGACAAAAAGAACATGTCTGTCTGGTTCGCAAAAGAAGCGCATCGTTTCTCATTCTTTTTCTCTCTGTCAGGCGCCCGCTTCGGCCCTCGTGCCATCCGTGCCGCCTCTGCTCGCCAGACGTCCTTCCGAGGCTTCAACCACCGCGCACACATCAATCCGTATACGTCGTGGCCTCTGGTCCTCGACTGTGGAGACATCCCCATCACGCCTTTTGACAACGCATTGGCCCTGCACCAGATGACCTCGGCGTACCTCGAGCTGCTTTCTCGCCGACCGCTGAGCTACAAGAACCCGGAAAGCCACGTGCACCCGAAGCTGATCACCCTGGGCGGAGACCACTCGATCGCCCTCCCGGCCCTGCGCGCGCTGGAGAAGATCTACAAGCAGCCCATCGCGGTGTTGCATTTCGACGCGCACCTCGACACCTGGCACCCCGGTGCGTACCCGAGCGCGTGGGCCGAGACGCCCACGCAGGCGGACTTCACGCACGGGACCATGTTCTGGATCGCGTCGCAGGAAGGGCTCATCAACAACGGGTCGTCGGTGCACGCGGGCCTGCGGACGCGGCTCCTGGGCGACGACTTCCACGACTACGCCGACGACGAGCGCCAGGGGTTCCTGCGCATCGAGTCCGACGACATCGACGCCGTCGGCGTCAAGGGCATCATCGACCTGATCATGGAGCGGATGGGCACGGATATGCCCGTCTACCTCTCCGTGGACATCGACGTGATCGACCCCGGTCTGGCCCCTGGCACCGGCACGCCCGAGCCCGGCGGCTGGACCACGCGCGAACTCATCCAGATCCTCCGCGGCGTTGAGGGCCTGAATCTCGTCGGCGCCGACGTCGTCGAGGTGAGCCCTGCGTACGAGGCGGGCCACGGCGAAGCCACCGCGCTGGCCGGCGCGCAGGTCGCGTACGAGATCCTCACGAGCATGGTCAAGCGCGGACTCAAGGACCGCGGCGAGGACGTGGTGATTGAGAAACCCGGCAGGAAGATCGCCGCCAAGCAAGGCTTTGCGGCCAAGGCCCAAGAGGTTCTGAGAGATGAGTTGTGAGGCAGTGAGTAATAAGATTGAGCGGATCAGTGGTGTCCCATGTATAGTTTCTTAAGTGACAGCATGAAATGGAGAGGAACCATCATCCAGTCTCAAAAATGTCTTTACCCATTTTTCGTCTCCTCAATGCGCAGAAAGCACCCAAAGCACCCGCGGGGCTCTAGCTGTGGCGTCGGTAATACAGGCTCGCTGTGTTCACAGCTCATTTCTAATCGCAAATCTATGAATGCAACATCAATCCATACACGATGCAAAACCCCTCTCTAGTCCTCATAGCTTTTCCGAAACAATGCCCCGTTTTCTTTTCTGTCCGTTGTTGGCTGACAAATTTGAGTCGGAGAGAGTAATCTGTCCAGCGCCCGTTTTCATGCACTCATTTCTCATCAAGCCTTCCAGGAGAACGCGCAGGAGTGTAAACCGCCCAACCCTGTTGAATCCAGTCCCGGTGAGCTCATAGTAGTGTCCCGCCCGGAAGATTTGAAGAAACTGTCCACGCCCCGAAAGACAAATGCCAGCCAAATAGCCCTCTTGGAGAAATGAATCAAAGTCAATGCAATGTGCTTTCCCAATCGTTTCTAATCCGCCGCAACACCATGATGTTTCTTTTCCGTTATGCAGATGGTCGCAGACATAGAGCAGATGCTTTCAAAAGTTGTACCTTGTCCCCTGCCTCGTTACCGGTTTACCCTGTCGGTTCAGCGGAGCTGGTGGAGCTGCCGCGCTTGACCTTGTTTGCGGCTCCTCGTAAGTGATGTTCTTCTTGCCTCTCCCTCTCGGTTTCGGCACGGGGTCGACATGGCGATGCCCTAGTTCCGCTAGAGCGGTAGAGTTCTTCCATTTCAGACATCGATGTGCCTTATCGCTGATGTGCGTCTTGGTCCTCGTAGACATCCGCGTCGGTGGCTCTTCAGATTTCTCTCGCGGCATCAGATACGCAGCTCGCTTCTCCATATGTTTGATGATGGCATCACGTTGCAAGTTGAGTTCCTTTTTCAGCTTCAATTCTCGGATTCCGCGAGAGTCGAGCCATCCGATAAGCATGTCAAGTTCTTCCGCCGTGTCATAGAATCCCCATTGCCTCGCGGAGACTAGGTTCGTGGTACCTTCTTCCAGTTTCTTCCGTTCGGCTGGAGTCATCTGGAAGCGTCGGTAGTAAGCCTGCTTATCCTGCTCGCTGACATCAATGAAACCCTCCCGCTCCATATCGTCAGGGCCTTGCACCCAGACCCGGCCATTGGCGTATTCCGCTCCCGCCGTCGAGCTATCGGGTAACCCTCCATGTGGCATTGCATTCCTTTCGAACCACCAATACCGGTTACAGAAGCGATCTTTCCCGAGAACCCGTGTCCGAGGGCAGTCGGCTTCACGCAAGTCCCCATCGACAACGAGAATCTGCTCTTCTGCTTGTTCGATGCGATCGCGCTCCTTTTCGATCTGCTTGAGAACTTTCTGATACTCTTTGCTTCCCTTATTCTGCTTCGCCTCTGCTGCCTTCTCCTTGCGCTCTTGCTCTTCTTCGCGTTTCCGTTTACGCTCGGCCGCTCGGTCACTGCCCCGTCGCAAAGATCTTGTCATGACGGGCTCTTCATCTTCTGAATCGGGAATCGAAATGTCGCCGTCTTCGCCTTTTTCCGCCTCCGTAGTATCTTCGAGCTCGGGCATCGGGGTAGGAGATTTCTCGGGTTCCGGCGCCAGCAGTCTCCGTTCAATTTGAAGCTCCTTAAGCTTTGCCAATGCCTCTTTCCGAGCTCGCTGATGCTCAATCTTGATTTTACGGTAATGAGTCATTGTGTTGCTCATCTCTTCCAGAAAATTCTTGACGGTCTTGGTTTCGAGGAACAACTGGCAGATGATCTGCAGAGCCTCCGCGCGCAGGTTGATGTCCATGGTCGAGTACTGGATCCTGGCTGTTTCCATGGTCGGCTCAGCATCTAGAGGGGCAAGATGAGAAAGAATTCTGTTACAAACGTCCGTGAGTCTGGGCCTGCCGGAAAGCTGATGCAGCAACCCAACCATGACCAATTCCCAGCCACCATGTCTAAGGTCACGCTTCCGAAGCCTGTCGATCCAGCCATATTCTCCAAACATCTCGGCGGCGCGATGAGGTACTACAGGTTCGGGTTCTTCTGGCTCTGGTTCTGGCTCTGCGAATTGAACTTTGTGGAGACTACTTCGTGTTCGTTTCGCAGGATATTCCGGTTCGGGTGTTGGTGTTGGTGGCTTGCTTTCCTCTTCCTCTTCCTCCTCTTCATCCTCGTCTGGGTCGGGAAGATCTGGTAGTGATATTTGAATGGCTCCATCATCATCATTCTCGGAATTCACAAGTTGTTTCAGAACTGCGCAATGTACTTCGACAAACAATTCGCAGTCAATCTCATGCGAGGTGAACATCATCGCTTCCACAAAATCGTCGAAGGTGAACGAGTCCAATTTGAGAACTTGGCAATACACATTCAATGTATTCCACGTCTCGAGTAAGAGGCCGACATTTTCAGACTTGAGACCGGGGATGAGGTGAGACGTAGACTTCCGATCGACACATTGCTCTTTGCTGATGAACTTCAGCGTCGGCCGATGCGTCCCGTCGCGGACAGGTTCAACATCTAGATCATCTATGGGGTATTTGATAGGCGGAGGAGGCGGAGGCGGCTGAACGATTTGCTTGGGAGGCAACTGCTCCTCTGGCGGCGGTGGAGGGTAGTAGTGACCGTTCGGTGGCATATATTGAGGATATCCGTGGTAATATGGATCGAAAGGTGGAGGTGGAGGGGGTGGATGCATATGGTCCCAAGACCGTGGCAACAATCCTGGGTCAGGTAGCGGTTGGGGGGGATAATTCTCGTGGTAGGGAGGAGGAATCTGCACTTCGATCCGCTGTAGCTGGTGTTGAGACGTGTGTTGGTTCTTGCGTCCTTTAGGAGCAGGCTTCAGCTCGGGTAGTTTATGAGTTTGCCAGATTCCGAACATACCCTCTCCTTGCTCAGCGTTCTGCTTCTTCTCCGCTTTCTTCGCGGCGATCTTATGGCCGTATTGAAGATGGGGTGGAACGTTGGTGTCAATGCGAAATCGCTCGGCAATTTCGGGTTTCACGATCCACGGAGCACCATTCCAACCTTCCCTGGTCACGGTATTCTTGATGAAAGAACGGAGCATGTGTTTCGTGAAGACCTTGCGGTCTCTAACGATATGATTATCGTCGACCAGGGCCTCCTCGTCTGGGCGATCAATGAGCCGCACAAAATATCTGGAGAAAGCCTCTCTTGCCACGGAACCGTCTGCTGCCCTCACCTCTGCAAACTTGGCCTTGTCCCGCACTCGACCATTCAATCGGGATGCGTCGTCCAGTATCACGGTGACCAGTTCACCAGGATAGAAGTCATTCTTGAAGTCGTTGTAAACCTCTTCGACCAAATTATCGATACGAGACGTGGTGGAGAATTGGACTCTGCGTAGGACGGGTTCTCGCAGTGCTTGCGGAAACGCCTCATCAATCTCGCGTGACCCAGCCTGCTCGCTCCTCAGCGCGTCGAAGAATGTCAGACCGGAACGTCCTGATACTTCGCAGGTGAATCTTTTGGACTTGAAAAAGTCCATGCGCTCGAGATATGCATCGTACGAGGTGAATACTTCATTGGACTCGGCGATGACCCAAACATCGGATTCCTGGTCGTCGATGTGGGGATGGGGTAGGTAGCGCACGGGTTTTCTCTTGAATAAGACCATCCTGTGGAGGAGGAGTAAAGGCCAACCTAGTGCAACGCGGTCGGCGGGGAGGTAGGAGGGGGAGGAGATGGCGACTAGGAGGTTATTCTAGGACGAGCGCGACCTAGAGTAATGAAGTTGGTGAGCTTGTTGGACGTGTTGAGGACCCAAGGTGTGTCGAACGCGATCCGCGGTTGTGGAAACCTCGTGCGAAGGAGGATATATACATACATTCGGCGAGACAAACGCGTTCATGGAGAGAGAATACCCAGATGCGACGGGGATTGCGTGGTGTTATGACGGGAGTTTGCAAAGCAGTTGTTTGTGGTTGGGTGCAGGAGAAGAAAAGAACAAGAACAAAGAGGTCAACATGACGAGGAGAAGTGGAGGGAGAGAAAAGACAATGCGAAATGCCCAGGAAGGCGGACTGACTAGTGTGTGCAGAGGGAACAGAGAGTGCTGAGTGGTGGACTTGGTGAATTGGGGCAAGTGGCAGTTCTACAGTGGATGGCGGGCGGGATGCGTGGCTTGCCCTGTGGATGGTGGAGCCTCGCAAACCGAACTTCTTGAATAGCATCCATAGGTAGTTAATACCCGGATAAGGTGCCTAGGAGGGGAATTAAGAGATAATAGAGTACCTAGGTAGACAGGTTTAGTACCCTGAGTGCCCAAGTAGGCAGCACAAACAGTGCCATGCACAGCCATGCCACCACCTTTTTGGGTCTTTGCGTGGATTAGCGACCAGGGATCGGCGGAAAGAGTGCCGAGCGGCCTCCTCGTCGCAGCCAATCATTATCCACTTGACTCCTCGACTAGCCATGGCCACTCATCAACCGTCTCACTCTGCTCCTGTCATGGACATAATTGTACTCGTTCGACTCCGGCTGTCGATGCGAGGCTAGTGAGACTGTTCACTATCTTCTGCGGACAACATTCAACCTCTTATGGCCCATTATCAGCCTTGTGGGCCTCCTAACCCCATGCTATACCTGCGGCTTCTGCCACTAACAGTGGCAATGATGCTTGGAGGGCTCCCTCCACGATCGCATGGGAGCACTGAATCTGCCCGACGTTGAAAACCCATACTCAGCAGGCCAGCGCTCTTGAGGGCGTCCAAGACCCTGCACCATATACATCTCGCGAGGGAGTATTACTGTCGTTTCAAGCTTTGGTTAGACACGTTGTTGTACGTACGTACATACCAGCATTCCTATCGGAGATTCCCTATGGGAAGCTACAGAACAGCCTCTTCAAGACAAATAGCATACCATGAACCCAAGCCACGAGCCTAGCACCCCAATCGCCGAGTACGTGCTAATGAACATCAGTGGTAGAAATTCATATCTCTCCCCAAAGACCACCCGATGCAGCAACGAACAATATGCCATCAAGGGCACCGATATGGCAATATAAAGCAGCGCAAATCGATCCAGCAAGAAAACTCGCCTCCGGGTAGGAGCTGGCGCCAACTGCCCAAAAGCATAGAGGAATATCATGAGCCAAGCTATCGTATATGCCACCTTAATCGGAAACTCTGCAGCGGTGAAGAGAAGCGGAAATAGCGACACATGTCCCGCCACTGCCAAAGGTCGGAAGCTCGCCAGGTATGACCGGTCTTTCACGGCTAATAGGCTGAAAGGGATTATAACCAGTAAAATGGCTTTTTCATGGACATGCCAGCCAAACAAGAAGGACGCGTACCCACAGAGGGTGAGAGCGCCAACGAAAGAATCCCAGCTAGGTGAACGCCACAGCTTGGTCAACGCGATGGTCTGAAAGGCCAATGTAAGCCCGAAACACTGTCGAGCCGTGATACCTGGAAGGACGGCGAACGAAGTGTCTCCCACCAAGCCTCGAGTGACGCTGTTTACAGCATCCTGGTTCACACTTAGACCAAGATAGGGAGCACCAAGGATCAGCATCCGGTCGACAAACGAGTAGATGGCCCAGGCATTGGGTGCCCAATACGCGTGACAGAGACCTCGTGCAAATGGAAACAATCGAGATCTGAGTTGGTCGAGCTGACCCCAGGCGGCGAATGGTCCGAACACAGATCCGAAAATGCCGACAATGCTTGCGCCTAATTTGAATGTGTTTGCCAATCGGGGCTGAAACATGTTCTTCGGGTTCAGGCAGTAAACCCGGAGCAGGTAGACAAAATATGCAGGTGCCAGGTAAAGGTAGATATGCTTGAAGCATAAAAGCAAAGCGAACAGAACACCGCTTAATAGCAACGTAGACTCTTTGCGTGCGAAGACGACGGACAGGATCAAGATGCCGTAGAGAAAACCATTGTACTGGAAATGGATGTGGTCGATGATCAAGAATCCTGGGGAGAGCAGGATTGAAAGGCCCACGGCATGGCTTTGGCGACGTGTCGCGGCGGGCGAAGTCTCCATGTACCTTTTCAAATCAGTAGTGCTCACTCATATTTGAGGCATTAACCGTACTTGTGCAGAGCGTAGACAAGCAGCAGCTCTGTAATGATGACAGAGCTTCGCTGGAAGTATATGGTGGCCCAGGAATCATAGTTCAGGTTTTGAATTTGCACCATTCCGGCGTCGATTAGAGCAGCAGGTTGAGAAAGAACCCATTCAAACAGCGCAAATGCTGGCGGATAGTCCAATGTCCACTCTGATGTGGCCTGGTGAAAAGTCAGAGAACCGGAAGCTCCTGATAGGCGATGCTGGGTCTCCTAACCTCGAAGTACCATTTTTTCACAGGTAATGAATGAGTGATGGCTAGCCAATTCCGATGAACTTCAAAGTCTGTTGACCTATAGGCCGGAAACAGTAGAATCTTTAGAGCGGTGGCCACTACGGCTGTCTGGAATAACGATGGCCATTGATCATCGCTGGTTCTTTTGGCGTTTGGCCTCGACTGCTTGACAACCATTAGACGTGTGATATTGGACATGAACAGACGCGTTATGCTTACTGGGATAATAGGTGTATTGTCGCGAATTCGGCTCAAGGTGGCCGAAGCAGCAGACGCCATGAGGAGCAGCACCTGGGCTTGGGTTGGGACTGAAGGGAGAGATTATTCTGTGGCCCTAATCTACAGACTTGCAGTATGTAGCGAGGTGAGGAGAGCTTCATAAAGTACTCTTATGCTTCGTCGGACAGGCTCACTTTGTTCTACGGTGCAGCAAGGCGCATCGGATGTGAACTTATGGACACCAGGTGCGAAAAAGGGTGCCTCCGCCATGCTGCCAGATGCCATGTGTGGCCGTGACATGACACCTCCCGCTTGAGCCACAAGCCACTTCTTTGATTTCCTTTTCTATCTTCCTTTCATGGACGCATTTGAGGGATTCAAGCATCATGTTGTGTTTCAGAATTTAAACGTGCGACATCTTATTGAGCCATCTCCAGTCACTCTTGACCTTGCGCGCGAAATCCGCTACTGTGTTGTTGCTGTCTGCGTCACCTTCGCTACTGTATCAATATTTAAATCTTGGATGTCAAACAATAAAAGACCTTACTCTTGAGGTGGGCACTACCTCGTCCACATAACTTTCCGTGTGCAAATATCTGTCCTTGATCGGCTGTATGCGCAAACTGACTCTGGATAGTATTGTATAACATCCACCATGAAGATCGGTCTTTCCTCCTCACTGTTCTCCCTTCTCTGGGTAACTTCATCACTTGCCCAAAATGTCATCGACGAAATGTCTTTTGGACATAAACAGACAATCTCGCCGAATTCCTTTGCCATTCCTGGTTGGTCGATGCTTGGGGAAGGGCATGTGCCTCAACTGCTGTCCGACAAAGTCATTCTGACACCTCCGTACGGCGGTCACAAGCGGGGAGCGCTATGGAGTGAACAGAAAAACTCATTACAGGATTGGGCTGTGGACTTCAAATTCAGGGCAAGCGCTGCAGACAGAGGCAGTGGGAATTTGCAACTGTGGTATGTGGCCAATGGCGATAAAACAGTGAGCACGTCGAGCATATACACAGTGGGGAAGTGGGAAGGGCTTGCAATAGTTGTCGACACAGTAGGAGGAGTACAAAAGATTCGAGGGTTTCTCAGTGACGGGTCGGTCGATTACAGAAACCATGCGAACGTGGACAGCCTTGCATTCGGGCACTGCGACTACGTCTACCGCAATCTCGGGCGGCCATCTCATATCAATGTGAAACACACTCGTGCAGAAGGGCTCGAAATCCGTGTCGACGATAAAGTGTGCTTCACCACGGCGAAAGTTGCACTACCGCCGGATTATAGCTTTGGGATGACCGCGGCATCAGCAGATCCTCCCGACTCCTTTGAGGTGTTCGGATTCACTCTATCTTCTCTCACTGCGCCGCCAGCCACGCAAGAATCAAATCAACAAGCCTTCTCGCAGAATCAAAATCAAGGACAAGGGGTGATGCAAATGGATGACCACCCGGCTTCCTACTACACCACAACAGAAACCCAATTCGCAGACCTCCACAACCGCCTCAATCTCATCTCCAAATCCATCCAAAACCTCTTTGGTGAAGTTCAACGTGTCTCCGCTACCCTAGAGTCCCGACACGCCGAAATTCTCGCCCGCATGCCCAATTCCCAATCTATTGTGAGTCTTGATAACCGTGTGGCCAACCTCGACAGGGTCGTCTCCTCTCTGGAGAAGGAGTTGAAGACTGGCGATCACCGCACGCAATTTGCCAAACTGAGTGAGCAGATTGCGGAGACCCATGTGGGCGTGACGGAACAGGTGCCACAGAGAGTCAGGGAATATGTCATCGCGCACACGCCTAGGATCGGATTCATCCTGTATAGTTTTATGGCATTCCAGACATGTTGCATTGGGGTGTTTGTATGGTACAAATGGCGAAAGAGTACAATGCCTAAGAAGTACTTGTAAGACTAGGGGTAGGGGGACAATGGTGAGCTCATGGTCTTGAGCTGGACAGGGAAGATTGGGCTTTTTATGGAGTCAGGAAAATACCAAACGAATGTAAGCAAGAAACTGCTTGTGTGCTTTGGGTCTATCTAAGGTATCTCTGGCAAGATGTCCAGCGGTAGTTGTTCTATCATCCCATAATCCATCATAGCTGCGTATTCCGGACCACCCCCGCGGTCACCATCTCGGAGACCTTCTGGATCGTACCTCGTAATCATCCTGAGGAATCCCACTTTGAAAGCTCAGTGGTATCAACTATGGCTTGCAACGATAGGCAAACCTCGGGTACAGGCAGCACTCCCTAACAGTCCAACGACCGCACATCCAGGCCAAAAAGCGCTCCAGGCCCAAACCGTAACCGCCGTGGGGGCTGGTGCCGTAGCGCCTCTGATCCGTGTACCAGTAGTAGGGTTCGGGGTCGATGCCCTCGCGCTTGTAGGCGGCGATCAGCTCCTCGTAATCCCAGATTCTCATGCTCCCGCCGACGATCTCGCCGACGCCAGGCATGAGGACGTCGACGCTCTCGGTCACGCGAGGGTCCGAGGGGTCTTTTTGCATGTAAAAGGCTTTGATCTCGGTGGGGAAGTGGGTGAGGAAGATGGGGACGTTGAGGATGTCGGTCATTCTGCGCTCGGCGGCCTCAGCGATGTCGTCTCCGAAATCATGGGGCTTGCCTTCTTCGTTGGGGATCTCATGTTCTACCAACCAAGCAATGGCTTCGGAGTACTTCATGCGCCGGAAGGGGCGGGACGGAGCTTTGAAGTCGGGGTTGAGGTCATAGACGTATTTTGCAATGAGGGGATCCGCGAGGGCGATTTCAATGACCCTGCACACCATGTGCTCAATGTGGTTGAGCAGGTCGTCGAAGGAGATGAAGTCGAGTTCGGCCTCAACGTGTGTGTACTCACTCAGATGGCGGCGGGTAAGTGATTTTTCGGCTCGGAAGGACTTTTCAATGCAATATACGTCACCCAAGCCAGGCAGACAGGTCTCCAGGTACAGTTGGGAGGATTGAGTCAGGTAAGCCTTTTCACCGTAGTAGTTGAACTCGAAGAGAGTTGCGCCACCCTCGACTTGCGTTTGAACCATTGCTGGAGGGGACACTTTCGTGAATTGCACCTCTTCATACGCCTTCACAAAGGCCATCTCCACGGCTGCTCGAACTTTCATGACGCTGGAGGAGACGTCTCCACGCAGCGTGAGATGGCGGTTATCGAGCAGCTTCTGGGCATCACCATCCTCTTGCACTTTGTTGGTGATGGCCTCCTTGTCACCGACCGCCGCTCCAATCACGGTAAAATAGTCGGCATGGAGTTCCCGATCGAGAGGAGCGTGCGCCCCCGGTGGAAGAGATTTGAGCTCACCGCGGATTTCGAGCGAAGTCTCGAGGGTCAGAGTCATGGCGGCATAGGTCTTTATCAAATTGCCTGAGAATACGCATTGCATCAAACCCTTGCCATCTTTCAGTGTGACGAAGATAATGTCCTTCTGGGACCGCAAATGGTGAACTCGACCCACAACCCGGACACGGGTGCCTTTGGAGTCTGCAGTGCCTAGCTTGATTATGGCGGGATCGACGGTGTTGAGCTTGATCTTGACGGGCGCCGGCAAGCTTTCATCTTCTGTAATGACCACTTTCTTTGCTTCCTCGAGCACTTGCTTCCTCCTCTCGACTTCTTGCTGTTCCCGGATGGCCAGGTCAGCTTGCTTTGCCTGTTTCCGTTGATGTTGTTCATAGAGATTGGTCGCTTTCTTCAACGCAGATTTCGATGCCGGCTTCCATTCCAACCGCGAGGCTGGGTCAGCGTTGGCGTCTGCGGGGGTGGTTTCTGACTTCCTAGTTTTATATGTTGCCTTTGGGTGCTGGATCATTGCGAAGAGAAGAGTTTTGTACGGGGCGGCTTCTGAGCCAGTGGCAGAGTCATCATCGCGACCGACGTCCTCGTCGACGTAGAAAGTGTCCATATTGATGTGTTGTGGAAGGGTCAACCACGAATTGTGACCAAAAATCTGAAAATATAAGCCGACCTGCCAACGTGAGTCAACGGTGGCACGGTAGTGTGGTTGTGTGGGTGGTGGGTTGGCTTGGTGGCTTATCGGATAGAGTAGAATTTAAGGTTTCGGAAAGTGGCGGCTAGCGCGCTTGGCTGCGAGCATTACACGCTAAAATGGATCCGGAATTCGCAGTTTCACTTCTCGTCTCTGCGCTCTCGTTTCTGGCTCCCATGCGCCTCACCCCAATCTCCTGTGCCACCCCAGACATTGGTGTCGTTGTGGCTGCGGCTTTGCAGTTCTCAACATGTCAACTATTAACCCAAGAATCCCTCTTGGCATCATTAGCATGCGCCAGAACACGCGGGACCGCCCTCCGTCTCTCTGCTAAGCGCGAGCAGGGCCGACCACCAATCCAAACTCCGTGTTTCGAAGGGGCAATCAAAACCCGGCGCCACATTGCTCTGCAGGGGTGAAGCTGTTACCACTATGACCTTGCCCCGAGCCATGTTTCGCTCTCAGACTGACACATCCGACGCGGTGGACAGAAACTCCGCAATGATCGCCATCAGAATGACAACGTTGTCAGGAGAGCTTGCCCTTTGTCTTGGGGAAGCTTCAATTCCTATTTTTTCGTGTTGGATTCGGCGCCGATATGGCGGACCTGGTTGTCATCCCAGAACCTGGCTTCAATTGGCTATAATTCTCAAGGATCCCTTACCCCTTCCCAACTTCTCCATAAAAGCAATCTATCGTCTAACCAAACTGTCCATAGTGCCGCCTTACCTGCATCAGCATGCAGATTGATCATCCCCGTCCCATCATCTTGCAGCCACACGTTGTGAACCTTAAATCAGTCTTCTCCTGTATCAGATTCATCCAAACCATGCCCACCGGCAGCCTGAACAGGCCCAAGTCAGAGCTTTACGCTGATCCAGGAAGAATCTACAAGCTTGCAATCATGTGCCAGGACCATGAAGAGGGGGTATGCACTGGTCATAATGGAATGCTGCTGACATCCCCTGCGAACGCAATGGGCTGGGCACTTGGCCATGGTTTGTCTTGCAAATCGTCCGGTTTAGAGTCCACTCCCGCGTGCCTGGTCCCCTTCTCCGGTACTTTCCCCCTTATTTCTGATCCCCTTCCCTAGCCACCCATTTCAATTTGGCACTTTCCTAGACTCTAGACCCCGGTTAATTGATTGCTTCCGTTTCTGAGCTGTTTCCCTCATTCTTCTGCTGGTTCACCGTTGCTCCTCCCTTGATTTTTTAGCCCTCTCTGTCTGTTCTTTCGTTCCCTCTTTACCTCCTCGTCTCTGACCCATCTTCTCTTCTAATCCCATCATTTTGTTCCCTTCATTCGCTCGTTCCGTTCCTCTGAGCAGATATTATTTTCAATCTTTTCCTTATAGACTCCATTCGTACCAGTCCATATTCAACCGACTCCTTCGTTTTTGTACAGACTTACGTCGTCCTCTCCGCATCTTCGGACATCACCTGCAGCCAGTCGTTCCTCTTGCAAAGCTCGAAACTGTGCTTTGACCGCCAGATTTGTGCTTGTTTCGCTCTCTTGCTGCGTGCCCTTCCTACAAACAAGAAAGACAACACACCAATTGTCCTTGGACCTGGTCCCGGGGACACGATCCATCAATAATCCCATATGCTTGCTGCAATGCAGAGTCAGGACGTGTTTGGGGGATTTGGCAGCCGCTTTGCTGCTTCAAAATTTGGGACTGATAGTACAGGCTTCAGCCATGGCGCGTACAACTCGAACCACACGGGCTACCCTCCATTCGCCGATCGCAACCAGAGAAAGCCTGCCGTTCCTTCGATAGCTACTGCTACCAAAGATCAACATAGTTATAATGTCACCGAACAGACGCCAGGTACCGCCTTTGAGATGAATTTCACGCCCCTGTTACCTTCTCAGCTTTTGCTCGGCAGCCCTTTCCAGCCAGGTTCTCCTGGTGCCTTCGCTTCTCCGCAGTTTCCCACCTTCAATCGCTTTGGTCCGGGAACCAATGCTCTTCATACGCAGACTCAGCAGTATCAACAGAACCAACATGCTCAGGCGCAGCTCACAAGTCCCACTCAACCCAATGCCAATCCTCTCTCCCCACAAGCATATCAGACGGTCATGTCGCCCGACAGCTATACGGCACAGTCACCGACTGGATTCAGTGGCTTGGGCGGTGCAGCATTCGGGCACTACCAGCCTATGGTAGGCATGGGTAACTCATGGATGACTGGCACAAGTCGTACAGTCTACTTGGGAAACATTCCCGCGGACACGTCTGCTGAGGAAATCCTGAGCCATGTCCGAAGTGGTCAGATCGAGTCTGTGAGACTGCTACCTGAGAAAAACTGCGCGTTTATTTCTTTCCTGGATAGCAGTTCTGCCACCCATTTCCACTCAGATGCTATCCTCAAAAAGTTGTCAATCAAGGGTCACGACATTAAGATCGGCTGGGGCAAGCCATCCCAGGTGCCGACCTCGGTCGCTCTCGCTGTACAGCAGTCGGGGGCCTCGAGAAACGTCTACCTAGGCAACCTGCCCGAGGACATCACTGAACAAGAGATTCGAGAAGACCTGGGCAAGTTTGGACCCATTGATACTGTCAAGATGGTTCGTGAGAAGGCGATCGCCTTCGTCCACTTCCTCTCCATCAGTAATGCCGTCAAGGCCGTGGCTCAGCTGCCACAGGATCCCAAATGGGGTCCTCCCCGGCGGGTTTACTATGGCAAGGATAGGTGTGCGTATGTTTCCAAGACGCAGCAACAGAATGCAGCGCAATACCTGGGTATCGCACCTGGTTACGCCCACGTGCTGAACGGAGCCGACCGTGATTTGATATCCAATGCCCTAGCACAACAGTCGGTGGCGGCAGCCGCCGTTGCAACTACTGCAGGTGGTGTCAATAACTTGGGAAATCGAACTGTTTACCTTGGAAATATCCACCCTGAAACTACTATCGAGGAGATTTGCAATGTCGTGCGTGGAGGGTTGCTCCATCACATTCGATATATTCCCGATAAGCATATTTGCTTCGTCACATTCATCGATCCTACCTCTGCTGCGTCTTTCTATGCGCTGAGCAACCTTCAAGGACTAATGATCCACAACAGACGGCTGAAGATTGGGTGGGGAAAGCACTCGGGAGCTCTCCCACCTGCCATTGCTTTGGCCGTCAGCGGAGGAGCCTCAAGAAATGTGTATATTGGAAATCTCGATGAGAGCTGGAGCGAAGAACGACTACGACAGGACTTTTCCGAGTACGGTGAAATCGAGTTGGTCAATACTCTGCGAGAGAAAAGCTGTGCTTTTGTCAACTTTACCAACATTGCAAACGCCATCAAAGCCATTGAGGCTGTACGACAGCGAGAAGAGTACAAGCGGTTCAAGATCAACTTCGGCAAAGACCGGTGCGGCAATCCCCCTCGCCAGAACCTGAACAATGCCAATGGCAGCCAGTCACGACTACAGAACTCGATTGACAGTGCAGGTTCTCCAGCTGCAATGAATGGATTTGACCATGCTGTGTCACAGTCAGGCTCTAGTCCCACGAGGTCGACAATTCCAACCGGGCCTAAGGCCTCTCTCGGGCCACAGTCTCAAATCGCTGCGCGTCAGACAAGCCTGCCTGCGCCAACACCGTCGGCGATCCTGAATGCAGGCAATAACAACCCCTTGACAATGTATCTATCACATGTGTCACAACAGCAGGCTCAAGCTGAACAGGATTTGCGGGACGACTCCCTGACATTTGCCCAGCTACAGCAGCAGCAGAACCATGCTTTGGCGAATCAACAGGCAGCACTGTACGGCGATATGCCGAATGGACATAACGGATTGGAGATTCCAAGCTCGTCGCATATTCCTCGACAGAGCAGCATCAGCGGTGGATTCAATTCGAACTCTCTGAGCAATGGCGCGTCCACCACCGTCGGTGGGCTTCTGGCCCCTACGAACACTGGACTAGGAGCAAGCAGGAGTGCCCACTCCCGAGCTGTATCGCTCCCAGCCTTTTCGCAAGAGCTCTTTGGTGGCCAGCAGTCTACGCAACCAGGCTCGTCGTCGTCACGCGGCTTTGGTGGGCATGCTCCACAAGGCAGCTTTGGTGGATTTGGATCGGTTTTTGGCACTGGCTTCGGGACCAGTGGGTTTAATGGACTGGGACTGACGAGCGATAGCCGTGGAGGTCTCTCCGGTTGGGCTGAGGAGGAAATAGGGGCAAAATAAATGAATAACTAATTTGTCGAGGGGTTTGGCTGTAACCGGTCTTGGGAGAATGTGGAATTGCACATGTGTTTTGAATGAGGGTTTTACAGGTGATTTATTGCGATACCTCCGTTCTAATAGTGTGGGATTATGGCGTGAACCAAAATGTGCATTTCGATGCGTCCTTTGACTGCATCCTCGTGAACTTGTGACAAAAGTCGGACATCTCAAAAGACGATTTTGGGCATTGCGGCGGCTTCAAGTCATGTTGTCGGGGTGGACATATGACGTGGTAGGTCAAGGCTTTATCACAGGTGCTTCTGCAATGGTGTAGCTTGCATAAGTTCATAGCAAATGTGACAGCTGAATAAGGCTCAATCAAAGCCTTCCGTTTGGGAGCTGATATTGAAGACTCGGACATCAGACTCGGATTCTACTCGATCGCGTCGACATATGTAGCTCGTATTCGACGCGCTCTTGGGCAGACATGGGTAGCAGCTGCAGGGGATGACTCGCGGAACTGCGTCGGACAAGGCCACCAGTAGGAACCGTTGAAATGGAGGTGTCCTCGTGGGGGGAATGATATGCACAGCTTGTTGACTTGATTCTTTGTGCCTCGAAAGCCCAATGAATTGCGTGCTCAAAATGACCATTGACCACCGCAGCTGAAACTCCTGATCCCGTCCATACAAGTTATACCCATTGCTAGGTCCCGAGGGTTTATTTTTCGCGCAAAAGTTTCGCGTTTGGAGCCATGCCAGATCGAGCATCGTACAAAGGCTTGAGTGTTGTCAAGGATGAGAGAAGATAGGCGAGCATTCTCTTTGTTTCCCGCTGCAAGTCAGAAGTGCAATCTTGAGTTTGATGAGAGGTACCAAAGTAAGTGAGTGACCTTGAGGGAGATGGGACCACCCTGCTACTCGGTTCAGCCTAGTTCAACGCGTTTTGAGCCCCCAAAGCTGCGCAGAGCTGCCTAACCAGAGCTGTCACGGTTGGGGCAGCCGCTGAAGAGTCAAGGCCTTCCTACCAAGCGGACCGCGGGCGGGCTTGGAGCCTGATGAGCCGGAGCTGCACCTAAAGACAAGCTGCTCTACCTAAAAGCTCCCCCCAAAGGCTCAGCCCAAGCAACAAGCCTAGTGTGCCTAAAGCTAGGCCGCGACCCCCATACCCTTTATTTCCCTCCCTCGTCTATCGTGGCAAGCTGCGTCCTCTCTCTCCGTATCTGCGACTCCATCACCCATTCCCATTCCACGTCGACCTCGTCCATCACGTCTCTTTCCCAACCCTGTCCCTTTTATCCATTCCATCCTCGCACGACTCCTCCCGCAACTTGTCATTTCCGGTAAATGTCACTGCTCTCTTACTGAAGACTAGACTTCCTTCAGGATCTTCTGTTTCTTGAACATAACCCAACGCTTCTCTTGCTGGTCAATTTCCTCTTCGATCCTGATCGCCAGGGCCGTTGACCGCCCTGCCCTCTACTCGCGCCTACCTTGGAACCCGCCCTTCGCTTCCTACCTTGTGAGCATTCTGGCTGTGAGAAAAAGAGATGGAGTAACATAAAGCTGATGGGAAACGACAGTATTGATCTTCCTCAAACGCTCGACTTCACGTACCATTCTAGTGACAGTCCTTCCCCGTTGGAACTCCTTTACCGCCCTCATATCACGGGCAGAAAAGAGAAGTGACAGCTTCGAGCCTCCCTTACAAACACCGCCTGTTTCAATCTTCTCTCACACAATCGTTACTCGTCCGTTCCCTTCTTTCTTTGGTAAGTTGAACAAAAATGTTATCTCGTCTCAAGAAGATTATGCTTGCGACACAGAGACTAAGAGTGCGCCCTCTCAGACCCTTGAATCCGAGCCGCATACGTCGACTGGAGGACGACATCTTTGAAATAGACGAGAACGGAATGGTTGTTGCCACGATTAAGTGAGTCTACCGATCACGGCTGAGTGAGACAGTTCCACTGATATTCCGACTCCAGGTGTGTGGTTGTCGGCGACGGTGCAGTTGGCAAGACATGCTTGTTGATCTCATACACCACAAACAAATTCCCCTCGGAATATGTCCCTACAGTCTTCGACAACTATGCCGTGACGGTGATGTGAGTACTCTCTGGCTTTGTTCTCAGAACGCGACCACCGTTTTTACGCGTTCACGTGGCTTCAGTTTTGTTCTTTCACGCACTTCTTGGTGACATCTTATCTCCAAAATTGATATCTGTCCCAAGCTTGCCGGTCTGATGGTGCTGGCCGTTGTTGATCCAAACCCGTCTCAGCCCGAGCACGTGAGCTGACCAAGGGGGTGTCTAGGATCGGCGATGAGCCATACACGTTGGGACTTTTTGATACGGCCGGACAAGAGGATTACGACCGTCTTCGACCATTGTCATATCCCCAGACCGACGTCTTCCTTGTTTGCTTTTCTGTCACGTCACCAGCGTCATTTGAAAACGTGAGAGAAAAATGGTTCCCAGAGGTGCACCATCACTGTCCTGGAGTCCCTTGTCTCATTGTTGGCACCCAAACCGATCTCCGGGATGATCCATCTGTCCGAGAAAAGCTTGCAAAGCAAAAGATGCAGCCTGTCCGCAAGGAAGACGGAGAAAGAATGGCCAAGGAGCTCGGAGCTGTCAAATATGTCGAATGCAGCGCCCTGACTCAGTATAAGCTTAAGGACGTATTTGACGAGGCGATCGTGGCAGCGCTAGAACCCCCACCGAAAAAGAGCAGCAAGAAGTGCACGATTTTGTGAGATGGCGGGGCCAGGGCTTCGAGCAATGGAGCAAGGGGATTCCTTTTTTCGTTCCGAGGTTCGTGATACGTTTGCTGTATCACAATCGAAGTTTCTCTCACGCTAATCAGATTTTGGACACTAGCACCATTTCTTCCATTTTCCTTGTCAGGTCTTGCTGATACGTCTACAACTTTTTCTCCATCGCGAGGGACATTGGACGCATTTTGGACATGGCTAGAGCTCGAATGGCACCTTGTCAAACTCATCCCGGCAACGCACAAGACAGTTTGTGCCATATTCAAACTCAAGCGGCCATCTCTCTGCTGAAGACAAAGCAGAGCTCACAGACGCAGTTTTCCAACCTTCTATTCCCGACTACGTTGGACATGTGGTTCTCATCAGCCATTCAGCGGCGTTTGATACAAGGGCGACTGGCAAATCGTGCAGGAGTACATACAGGAGGCTGGGCAACTTTACGGGCAACTTCCATGACAAACGAATTGCGGGTTTTTTTTAGGGCATTGCAAGCTTGGGGGCGTCAAGCGGCGTTTCTTTCTCTTAGTCGAGGACCAACTGTGCACGTTGAATCTCAGGAATGGCAGCCATGTGCGCATTCCAATCCAAGGCTAGTTGATTCTCGTGAGAACCATCGGAGCCGACAGACAAATGCCAATGAATTGTCCCTTTTTTTCGAAACTCGCCGTCCTTTTTGGTATCCACAAAGCCTTGCTACTTCAAGGTATTTCCTTGTTTCTTGTTCCATACTTGGTGCTTTGATGCTGTGTTCTTGGATACTGTCCATTGTAGATATTCGAACTCTCTTTGCACATTGTCCATTCTGCCAGTCAAGAGAGTATCACCGTGATAAGCAGCAGCAAGTAGGACCAGGGAAGATAGGGGAGATAGGGGAGGTATCCCGACCGTGTGTTAGATCTTTCTTTTTCCACTATCGATGGTCTATACATACATAGCCCAGCCTGTACCGAGTACCTCGCACTGTTTCCTTATGTGACTAGGTACCGGCAGTAGGTAGGTACGTACATATGTTTGTATGTATGTAGGTACATGTACCGAGTACATAGGTACTATCGAATCGTTGGCCGAGGGGCAGTGGAAGTGGACATTAAGTGGACATTGATATTACTGCTTTCTTCCTTTCTTCCTTCCTTTCTCTCTCTCTCTCTCTCTCTCTCTCTCTCTCTCACACACACACACATATAGTGCAGTACAGTCCAGTCCAGTCCAGTCACAGTCGCAGTAAAGTCAAGTCAAGTCAAGTCGAATCGAGGGATCAAGAGAGAAGAAACCCCTTGGAATCGAAGCAGGAGAGAAGAGAAGAGAAGAGAAGGGAAAAAGAACCTTCCATCTCTACGTACATATCATACCATATCCCTTCTGATTGATTCCCGCTGTTCTGTACCTCGTGGTACATATCAACTATTGCAGTAAATAGTAACTGGCCCCATCCAGTCCATTTACGCCTCTATACATGGACATGAACATGGACAGGGACAGGGAACAGGAATCAGGACCGGAACCAGGACCAGGAAAGGGGATAAAAGATCGAAATAGAAAACCCATTCCGTTCCCATTTTCACCCACCCACCCACTCTCAATGCCTCTCACGCACGGCTGTACGCACGAACGTATTCTCACGTTCTCAGCGAAAGGAGGGGTGTTAACGTATCACAAGGTCTTCTTCTGCTTCTTCTTTGTCGTCTTCTCCGTCTCCGTCTTCTGCTTCTTCTTCTTCTTCTTCTTCTGCCTATTGGCTCGAGTTCTTACAATTGGATCTGTAGACCGACTCAAAGCAGCTCAGAAAAACATGCTCCAAAAACTTTGACTCCAAAACAGGTTTTCCATATCCCAATTCCTAAGTCACGACGAATTCCCATGTGTCCGGATTGCTGGCATTAAGGGGGGTTCCTTTCCTTTCTCCAGTCTCACATCTGATCACCTTTGGGATAGGCTCTCCGTCCTTTTCACACAACCTCAAGGGCTCAGATCTCGGGTTGGAGTGGGTGCTCGCGTTCAGTAGCGGCGTCCTCAAAAGGCATCTAAAAAGGTCGACTGTCACCTAGTCTTCTAAGCCTTGGTCGCTAGCTAGATTTGCAGTAAATTCAAGGCGACAGGTCCCGCCTAGTAACGCTGTTCCTGTTTCCATAACCCTGTGCTGCCTTATTCGTAGGACCATACTTTGCAGAAGTCTCAGTTCTCGTCGGAAAGAACGCATCGAGCCACCTCAGACCGGCTTCTTCCTTGTCGCGTCGGCGGATCGCGGCTTCATCAAGTAGAGCTGGGCGGGCTCCATCTTCTTCTTCTTGTTTGGATTCCACTGCGCGCTCATCGGACGTGTCGCC
Source organism: Fonsecaea monophora (assembly GCF_001642475.1). Classification (NCBI taxonomy): domain Eukaryota; kingdom Fungi; phylum Ascomycota; class Eurotiomycetes; order Chaetothyriales; family Herpotrichiellaceae; genus Fonsecaea; species Fonsecaea monophora. The sequence goes on along the minus strand of NW_019173935.1, from coordinate 83,756 downwards.
ATTCGCCATCTTAGAACCCGAGACGTCCGCCACAGCAGCTACGCGCACTGCTGGATTTGCAGGTAGCCCATCATCGGTGGACGGCGGTGACGATGTTGGTAGATTATTCAACGTGAGCCAGCGCACGGTCGTATCATTTCTGGGATCTTGGGTGGTAGGAGGCATCTCGTCGTCAGCATAGCTCCCGTCCAAAGACTCGGCATCGACAGATCTCGAGCGTGAGCGTGAACGTGAGCGTGAGGTGTTTGTAGCGCGGCCCAAAAAGGCAAGTCTTCGGTTGACAAGCTCCTGCAACTCAAGCAGTTGATCAAGCTCAGTCTTTTCGACAGCATCCACCACGTCAGACGGGGCTTCGCTGATCAATTGATTTGTCAATTCTGCCAACGCATCCCCAGAGTAGCCGTTGATGCCCCTCTGGGACATTTGAGCCAGGTTTAAAACGGTTTGCTGTTCTCGGATTGATCGTCTCCGCAAGGCAACATTTGCTTTGGCTGTCTCGGTGATGGCCAGAGCATTCGCGCCGGTAAAGAAGTCGGGTTCTCGAATCTTGACGATGGTCTGTGAAGGTGGATGGTGAAGAACGGCGCCATCAGGACGATACTTGCGGTTTCGTATCCTCTTGGGGGCATCCATCAATCTGGGGAAGGCTTGGTCTTCATACCAGCTCTTCTTAACCCGATCAATGAAATCCAGTCTGATACCCATCTCAGGAATTCGGTAAATTTTGCCGTGCATTTGGACTTCCTTGGTTTTGTCCAACTCGGGTTCGTCTTTCATGAGGTCGACTTCGATGATTCCGTTGTTTCGGAAACCTCGGCTCACACTGACATCAAGTGGCACTGCATTCTTCGGCTTGCGTAATCGAGGAACGCGGCCAAGTTCTCCTGGAGCTTTCTCACTCTGCCTGCCGGCGGCCACCAGGTCGTGTTCGACGTGGAGAGGACATCGCCACGATGCACCCGGTTTGTCTCCAGGGCGACGCCGCGGTGGAACGGCTAGAGGCGGATCAATACAATCCAGATGCCATCTCGCCGGGCAGAAGTCACAAGGAATGATGTCGCGGCCGTTGGCAGTCAAATTACAGTGATAGCATCTGATGATGTGGCCCTTGCTATCGCGCGTCTCCTTGTAATTGGGTTCTTCGATGAAGCCGGCCCGATTCATCTTGGCCGTATTGTTTTGGGTGCGGGGAGGGCCGACTTCCTCATATTCGCCCTCGTCGCCTGTTCGAACTCCCTCAAAGTAGTCGCGAATGTCGGAAGGAAGCGAGTAGGCTTTCGGGATGATGTCGTCAACACGGCGAAGAACGAGGCCAAAAAGACCCGATGGATGAGGGACCTGTTTGGTCCTCCGAGCCACACATCGCGGACAGAACCATTCACCCTCCACCTCTTCATCCGGATCCAGGGGTGGCTCCAAGCAGGCATGATGGAAGGAGTTCGTACAACCATCGCAGCAAAGAAGCTTCCCTTCGCCACCACACGATGCGCAAAACTCGTCGTTATCCTGAAAAATCAAGTCAGCAATTGATGGGTGCAACATCAATCCCTATGGCAGACGGAGAAAGCCTTCAGTGAAACCAAGGGGAAGCAGGCAAACAGAAAGTGGATAGGACTTCGGTCTCAAGGAAAAAGAAAGACCCCAAAAGACTGATGAGACTGGGATAAGAAGGGGAAACAAAAGTTGGTAAGGGGGGATGATGGACTGGAGCCAATCGTGGCTAGGATCAGAGCCTGGTGTGGCCGGGGGGGTGGGAAAATAGGTGGAAAATAGGTGGGAAAAAGGAAGAAAATTGGGTTGGGCTGCCCGGGGCTTGTTTCCTACCTCTGCGCCTGAATCCGCTCCATTCAAATTGCCGATCCCAGCATCGCGCCCGGGCCCCGCACGTGCAATTCCTGCTGTGATTCCGCCATTCTTGGGCTTGTTGGGCCTATGGGTGAAGAGTCAGCCAATATATCCCCTAGAACACAGATCCAACTGGTGATGGCATGGGTTTGCAGGTGGTGGCCTTTCCAAACATGTCGGTGGCTGCCTGACATGCGAGCCAGTACCATCCAGATTATCTCAACAATGGCCTCGGCCCCCAATTCTCGCGCTCAAGGCGAAGCATCAGGACCAAGGGGAAAGAAAAAAGAGGGCAATACGTACGAAACCATGACCCGGGCAGATTTGCGTGTTTTCTGTGCCGGGTGAAGCCTGGTCGATCTTGGAGTTGCACCTCGTGGGTGGGCGTTTGCCACACCCGGTGGTGGTGGTGGCACAAGCAACGGACCAGGAGAGGACGAGTCGGGCGTCGAGTCCTCGAAATCATCAATGTCCACCTCATCGTATCTTCTCTTGCGACCGGCTCCGTTGGTCAAGGTGTTGTCAGGCAGAGCCTGCGCGCTCACTGGGGATGTCAGTGTGGCGATGGGCACAACCAGGCGGTTTGGATGAATAACCGGGGGAGGCGGATTGTCAGTCGATGCAGGTCGCTCTGGATGGCTATGGACTGGGTCTCGTTCGTGGCTTTCGGGTCGAGGAATGGTGTTGTAATCATGAAAGCTGTCATCTAGATAAAGCCGCTTCCGCCTGGAAAGTTCATCAATGTCAAAGTCGGTGTCTTCTCGCGTCTTCTTGAACTTTTTGTTGGAGTTCGCTTTGGACGAAGTTGCGAGCTCGGGATAGGACTGTTTCGGGCCAGCTTGAGAAGGGAGAGTCGAGGCACTGGCAGCTGAACGGAGTCTGTTGCCGGCTGCCGCCCGGCTTGCGGCTTGGCGCTGTCCAGCTGATCGTGATCGCCCATCCCCTGCCGACTCGTCACCCTGTGGCTCCCATGGTGGTGGGATTTCATCAGGTATCGAGGGGGCTGACGATAGCGACGAGATGGTAGACACGCTTCCTGATCTTTTCCGCTTGTGTGGTGACGAAGTAGAGGTGTGGTGGATGGACTTTCCAAGGGGCTCAGCGATGTCCGCGGAGCGCGAAATCGTAGACGGCGACAGTGGCGTGTCTTCAGGGCCATAGGTAGCTAAGGCGCGCGGGAGGTTGAAGTAGAGATTGATTCTGCGAGGTCGCTCTTCAGAATACACGGGGCCACTGTCATCCAAGTGGTTGGGTTTCGGCGAGCGTTCTCGGTGTTCAGGGGAAGCGAGGTCATTGAATATTTGAGGAGAAGGTTGATATGGGCTCGCTGACATCTGACTTTCTCTCCTGTGCTGCTTGACGCCCGACTTGATGTAGCGCTTGAAAACTTTAAACTGCTCGGAGCTGGGAGATTTGTTGATCAAAGCCTCCAACACATTCCACAAGTCAGGGTTCATCTGAGCATCGTCCCGGATTCTCTGGAGCCCACGCACCAGATCTGGCGTATTCTTCTGATGTGCTTCGCGTACAGCACGGTCGACATGAGTGCGAAGTCGGTCTTGTCGGAGTTGCTGCTGGATCGATAGCGGCTTGGGAGAGACATGGGTGGTGGGCGTAAATGATAATGTACCGGGAGACGGCGACACGGTTGTTGCTTGGTGCATATCTGCAACGTCTCTCCTAGAAGGACGGCCACGTGGAGGACTGGAAATGACAATTGTATCGTGAGGAATTGATGGGTTGTCGGGTAATATCTCAGGCTGCTCGGTTTCAATTGTTGGTGCTGCTACCACCACCACGTCCTCCTCCATCGGTGACGCCGAGTCCACCTTTTCGGGCTCTGCCACGGGGGTGACAACTTCTTCCACCTGTGCTGGAGCTGGTCGTGGCGAAGGGCGGACATAATTCAGTTTGAGCTTTTGTAGCAATCGGTGAGACGGCGCGGTCCCTAGAGGCTGCATATTCTCCAGCACGCCCACCCTCTCGAGACCTTTTGTATCTTCAAAGCTGGGGACCGCAGGTCGCACAGCCGGCTCAATCCATTTGTCCAGACTCGTCTGTTGACCATTTCTTGTCGAGACATTCTCAGCGGGCTTTGGTGCAGCCTCTTTGTCCCCAAATGTTGCGGGACTCGAATAGCGGCTCGACCTGTGCCGCAATGATCTGGTGGCCATCCTTGCCTTCTTTCTCCGCGCCGCACGCGCCGACTGCTTGACAATTAGTTCAGGGACGTGTCAGAAGGGGCAAGTCGAGGACTCACTGTAGCCTTGGATGCGGCTCAGCGGGCAGAGGGCGCAGGCTGTGACGAGGTGCGAGGACGAAGAAGTTATTAATGGCGCATGGTGTTGTGGTTCCGCAAACGAGGAAATGCCAGAATCCAGTGGTGACAAAAGAATCGGGCAAGGGGCACTTAGCCTTAGGCCACACGGCCACTAGCCTGGCACTGAGTTGCTGCTCCTGCCCAGTTGCCCGCCGGCCTCCGCAGCGGCGACTCCTCGGCGTCCCTTTTGCTCCCTTTGCCCCCTAAACCGCTTGAAGGGCCCCAAGGCTGAGAGCTCCCTATCCCTGTTTGTTATTGACCTGAATGTCCGCGCGCCCCATCTATCCCAAAAGCTCTTGGAGGAAACACGCTCGCAGCCAGCCAGCCAGCCAGCCAGCCACGAACCTCGTGCGTTTTGTTGAAGCTGACAACTCATCCATATATCACTTCTCAACCTGATCTTAGGCAACAGTCACTGTCTTCATCATGACGTGGCGACATGTATCGGGCAGCCTCCCCTGGCTTTTGCCCCTCTTCCTCTACTGCCTAGTTGGAAGAAGTCCAGTCACGGCAAAGCCTAGGCAGAATTACGAATTACACAGAATCCACGGGTCGCAACAGTTTCTTTATTGATCGTTCTGCGGATGGACATCGTTTGGTGCTCATTTTCCCTTTTCAAACTCATGGCCACTGATTGCGACCATCGGGGCGGCGGTGACGAGCACGATACATGTGCTCTCCTTCCTGAGATCCTCTCACCGTCCTGAAACACGCTTCTTCTCGGTTGTGAGCGTCGGTCGCGTCAGATACTCAACCAGCTCCCCGTGCATCTTGTGGCATGTCAAAAGTGACTGTCACCAAGAGCGCGTTGGCTTAGTTGCCAAATAACCCTTATGCCTGGTTAACCACTTGCCAGCATTTGTTGGCCTTTGGCAAGGGAGAAGCTGTTCATTCGTCATCGCTGTCATCCTCATCGTCGTCACTCTCTTCCTCGGTGGTAGCCGCTGCTGCAGCCTTCTTGGCTGGCTTCTTCTTCTTTTTCTTGTTCTTGCTCTTGGAGCCAGTGGACTTGCTGAGTGGTCGCTCGAGAATTGACAAAACTTCTTCATCCTCAATCTTCTTGTCGGACTTGATGGCTTCCAAGTCCAGCGGGGGCGGAGCCGCTAGGCGTGTAAGACCATTCTTGGTGATAGCTGTAGCAAAACATAGGTAGTTAGCATAAAGCATTAAACCAAATACGGAACGGTTCAACTTACCAATGGTGGTGAACAGTCTCGACACTGGAGAACCATCCGCCTCTGCGGCAGGCTTGTATTCACGTAGAACCCCGGACCTGATGCACTCAACGACGCCGACCTTGCCAGCCCTCTCGTCATCCAATTGCCGCAAGCTGAAAGGGAAGGTACCGAACTTCTTGACGATTTCTGAGAGAACTTGTCGTGAACTTGGGCGCTTCAGACCGTAAGTTGTAGTGGTCCGCCTCAGCAGGGTCGATCGCTTGTCCAACTCTTTGACCTTGCCGGATCCCAGACTCATGCCCATTTCGACTCCCCACACCTCGCCGACGTCTGCAGAGCCTTCCCCCTTGGCACCATCCGCAGGGGACAGGATGATCCTCTTCTTGCCTTCAATCTCATTCTTCTCAAACAGCCAAGACGTGGTGTGCTGCACGACATGGACGTCATAGGCTTTTGCGACCTTGTCAATCAGCGAAATGATCTTGGTCTGCGTGGGTGGTTTTTCAGCGGCAGCCTTCTTCTTTTCTTCCTCTGTGCCGCTTGCCAGAAGTCCGGGTGGCACCATGAGTCGCAGCAGGAGTTCATTGGCATAGTATGTGGCGAGAAGCAGGTCGGCTTCTCTGCCAGTGATCTCTGCTTTCTTCCCCTTCTCTTGTGGCACCACGACGGTATCCCCAACAATCGCACCATATCCGTCGATCTGTGCACCAAGCTGAATCTTGACCAGCTCACCAGCCTTGATGGTCAAGGCGGCGTCTTCGGCGTCTGAGACGAGAGGGGTGAATGGGGTGACATGGGCGCTAGGAGATATTGTGCAAGGGGTCGCAATTCCTTTGTTGATGGACTTCCCTTTGTAGACTGCAGATTTTGTATGTTAGAACAGGATGTTTTGACAAGTCTTTGTCGGCGCACGGTCACATTTGAAAGAGGTATCTCAGTTGTGGCCTGGCGGGGAATGCAATGCCCTTACCTTTGCTAAGCTCTGCTTCGAGGAGTTCGTCACCTTTGATGCACAGGTCGACAATCTTTGCTCCTTCGACCAGCCATTTGGAGACTTCCTCGAGGACTTTGTGGCTAATTGTCGCGGCGGTCTTGTACCTGACGGTAACTGTCAGTCATGAATACAGACCATTTCAAGGTACAGGACTTGCTTGGTGAGATTGTCTGGGTTGTTGATGCCCTCTGCTACCGCTGCGTCAGCCATTTTGAGCAAAGCAGTGGTGTCCAAAAAAAGAGGCGTGCAATTTCACAGATGAAGTCGCCAGCAACTCGACGCTTTTCGACTGATATTTAACGCAGTAGTTGGTTTAGTGGGGGGCATTTGAATTTCCATTGTGTGAATGCGGGGATGCAAAGCTAGCGAGGCAGCAATATTGATTTGGACCAAGTCTTCCAAGATCACACGACCAAGAGAAACGCCCTGATTTCACATACAGCAACAGACAGCGTCAGAGTCTTTTTCAACATTCCAAGCAGATCTGGCAATAAAAAAGGCTATTGAGAGACAAATGTCCAAGAATTCTCTGGATCTACAGCCCGCATGCCTCTTGTCAAACAGTGGGCAGGATAGAAGTATTCAAGGGGTATCTTTCAATCCATGTCCAAGGACTTGCTTCCACCAGCGTCTCCATCCCTGTACAGCTTCGCTGGCCCAATGTCCTTGGTTCCAACAAGGACCTCTACCTGTCTCGTAAGCTTCGGGCATCGCCGCACGAGGATGTACCAACTATTCCCAACCAAAATATGGGAGCTTTTGGCGGTCCCCTCCTCAACATTTATCAACATGGCAACCTCCTGCTGTTCCGGTCGCCTTCCTTTCCACGTATCTTTTTTCCCAGCACAAAGCTCCCGGGGTCCGATAGAGCATCCAATCAACAGGTTGTATACCAACAGAGATTCGCGTGTTTCACGTGACCTCAGCCTTGAGAAGGAGGAAAGTTGGAAGCGCCTAGCTGTGCATCCATTTACATGTCAGGCGTCAGGGTCGGTCGAGCTCAAGTCTCGGTCGAGGCAAATACTGAAGTTCGAGTGGATCACGGTTCCTTTGCCAGTCGCTCATCCACATTCGACCTGTGAGCGCGGTTCTTGAGATGAGATTCAAAGTTCGAAGCGCTCAGCCCTTCGCCGGGTAGGTACACTTTGCCCTGTAAATTATTGTCAGTTTGTGTCCATGCTGGAATGTCGAATGAAATCTAGAATATTCGACAGACGAGAGGTTGCATCTGATGGGGAGGGAGCATACAAGACAGTCAGAACATCTAATACGTGGAACGTATTTGTGCGGAAATGAGCGATTCGACTCGTTCGGCGCAACAAGCTTTTGAGTCTTTGGATCAATCGCCGTGTGCTTCATGAGAGCCTCGAAGCGGTCATTTGGATATGTCTTCCGCAATCGTTCCAAATCCCGGACAAGCCAATCCGGCGGTGGGGGCTAGGGGGAGAAAATGTAAGTATGGATCCCACTTCTCAATGGGGGAGGGAGAACATACGGGTGGATTGATCGGACTTGGTGTAGCATCAACAGCACCTGGAATATCTGCGGCCGCTGGAACGGGGGATGGTGGAGGCGGCATCCCTGCGAGGTTCAAAGGAGCTGCGGATACAGATCTGGAATGGCTGCCAGGTCGTGGGCTGCCTTGATTCGACGTGTTGGAGACATGGGCTGCCCTGTCCCTAGCTCGTTGGGAACGCATCCATTCTCGAAGCTTAGCTTTCCCGATCTTCAATATCACAATCAATTTTCCAGAAGCAGATTCCTCGTCGCTCTCTTCCTTGTAGTCTCTCTTTCTAGCAGAAGCTCGGCCATCGTGGTGTGTTGGAGCAACCGATTCTGGAGTCGCGGATCTCACCGACGCAAAGCCGCTCAAGTTCGATCTGATGCCCGCAGTGGCACTCAACGCGGCATTCCTAATACCTCTGGTACGGGCAGTGCCTGGTTGCAACAAGTGAGTCGGGATGGCTGGTGAATCAGGCGCTGAATCTTCACTATCTGATTCGTCGGAATCTTCAAACCCATCTCGCTGACCGCGTGCTGACTTCCGGCTGGCCTTGGTGATTCTGAATATTCGACTCTCCTCCATGCTGAGAGCCGCGCCAGGAATGACAGACGATACAACAAGCGAGCGAATTGTGCGTTGACGATCTTTGAGATCCGGCAAAGCCGGACCACCACGACGATTCGTCGATCGTTTCTGCCTCCGCTGTTCACGCGATATGGAGAGCTCGGTCCGCTCCAAGTCTGCCTCGTTGAGTTCGTACAGGTACGGTGCGTAGTCCTTGGCGGCCTGATAAGGCCGGAAGGTCGTGGGCAAAGGCGACTGCAAGAGGTTTTCCCTCAAATCTGGATCCTCGATCAGCCGGCCATCGAATGGGTGTCCCGTAATATGTAGGGATTTGGAAAACAGCTGGCTCTGCTCGCGGATCGAGTGTGCAATCGCAGTGGTAAACTCCCCAGCTAGCGATAAATCGCTCGTCATTTGACGTGCAAATTCTTCAGGAGAGTTGAATGGATTGTTGATCTCCCATTCGAACTGGTCAATGAGGGTGTTTTGACCGATGGTGATGTTGAGCTTGACCAGAATGCGCATTTCGTCATTTTTGTAGGCAAAATATGGCAGAGATGGTTCCCATGGCTCATCGTCTGCATATATCTGAGGACAATAGTCGATGATCTGTTCGCGCATATGAGTTGCGACTGCTTGAACGAGTGGCCGGCAGTTCTGGACTTCGAGACCGAAATCTTCGACCAGTTTCTCCGCGAAATAGTCGATGGAGGTCGTTCGGTCATGGAGATTCCAGGTGAAGGTATCCCGCAATTTGATTTTGCCCCAGTCGATGTCAAGACGTATAGGCACCAGTTCTTCATTCTGTTCTGCCTGGATAGCGAGTTCTTTTCGCGAGACCCGGGGCGGCAAGGTCTTTTTCTTGCCGGGCCTTCTTTGGCGCGGATAGATTATGGGATCGCGCAGATTTTTCTCATCTGTCCTGGGATTGCCATATCCCATATATCCATACCCGAAGATAGAGCCCGGGTCATGATCTCGTCGTTGTCGAAGGCTCTGATATAACGCAAGCTCTTGCTTTTTCTCATGTGACAACAATGGATGTGCCAGCTGCTCTGCTAAGAGGGCCTTGTAGTGGTACTCGTGGTCGACATATACGGCCGCTTGGAGACGGTCTATTGGCGTTTCGCGCTTGCGTTTTCGGTTGGCGTTTGGGCTGCCATCATGACCATTGACCTCGGTCGAAGAGTCCTTCCTCGCGACATCGATACCGGATGCGGCGAGGATCTCTTTTGCCCTCTCCTTACCTTGCGCAATCGATTCTTCGTTGGTGGTCGCCGGGTCGGAGGGTTCCCCAGGCGCGGCTACCGCATGTCCACCGTCTGGGGTATCACTCATGTCGACATCTCACGGGAAAACAATAAAGATACAGACTGAGGGGCCACAGGCGTTAGACGCGTTCCTGATGATAGTATTAGTGTTTAGGAGGGACGTTCAGATGAGATCGGGATGGGAAAAGTGATGCACGGTTCGACATGTGATTTGAAGCCAGCCACCGGGTTTTCAAGTCATTGTCGAAACCACGATGGAGACATGGGAACGGCCAAGAAGAGTAAGGCAGTACATACCTGATGCGGTGAAGCTTGGGTTGATGCGCTCAAGAGGATGTTTAAGGTCTTGTTGCGATGGAATCATTGTGGACTTCTGGACTTTGTCGGCCTCAAGGCGCAGTTTCGCGTTAGGGCGCTAACAGCTAAATCAGGTTTAGCGTCTCTGTCAACAGCGACTGAACAAGTATAGCCGACATCTCGCCAAATCCTTCCTCACCTCTCATGACTTACCATGTTCTTGATCTCCCCGTATGAGATGCCACTTCAGAGCCAGCTCAGTTCTACGCAACGGTTAAAGCAATACCTAAAGTGTGTAGGAAGAAGGCGAACAGAGCTTTCTCGAAGCATGAAAGCGTTCTGACGCCTCTATCACGAACGCTACGGCGAGTCACGTCCCTGGACCGACCCAGCAGTGAATATCGCTGAAATCATTGTCGATCTACAGGGTCCAGGTTACAGTAAGTCTGCGTTTGAGGAAAAATGCTCTCGTGACAAGCTATGCACCATTGTTTCCGCTGAAGTCGATTTCCAGTTGTCAGGTTCCCTGGCAGATAAGTAATGGGACGAGCGTGCTGCCTCATGTAACACTACATGATATCTTCGGAATGGTCGACTGATCAAACGTGCATGACCATGCACTGATTACAGCGACAACCAAGGGCGTTGGAAGAAAGGAATAACGTCCTGGTTTCACCCCAAGTCTCTGGGACAAGGCTGGGATTGATGACAAGCTGCTTTCCAGTGAAAATTCCCACGTGGCTCCACGAGACGATGCCCTACAGAAACCAGATCTACATCTGGTCACCTATCATGGCACTCATGGCATCCACGAGCACTAAGCTGTACACAAGCGAGAGCTCCCTAGAAGCTAAAGACCAAATGGCGTGATGGTCAGCTGGGTGAGCTGTCACTCTCTTCGAGCATAGCATGTGGTGCATGTCAAACATGAGTAGAGAAGGACTAGCTAGACCGTGAGAGATCTCATGCATCACTATACAGTCTTCGCCTCTCCTAGCAACCACTTACTATGCTTAGAGGTCCTCATGTGGCTTCACCCTTTGACCATAGATCTCCTCAACATGCCATACATGTATGCTTGGGGCATATAATTCTACAAATGACGTCATTTGAAACCCTGGCTCTGCTGGTTCTGCTTGTTCTGCTGTGTTTCCAACGGTTCAGTTGTGTTTGTTATTGAAGGTCCTCCTTTTCGCTCTGGTCCCAGTTGTCACAGTATCACCGGAGGGCCATGTCAGAATTAAAGCTAATTTCCTTTTTGTGTTGTGATACGCGCCACGGCTTAACACAACAGTAAGGACCTGTCACTCCATCCCGCAAACTATATTTACCTCTTCAACGCCCTTCCTTTCTCGGCAGATTCCTACACCTTGACTGCAAAGAGTAGTTCTCGTCCCTCAGTACGAATAGTCCTCGTGCTCTCATCGAAGAAAGGATAAGACCCCAAAGAAAAGGGAAATCTCAAGCAATAATATCTTCGCCCTTCTGGCCACTAGGGTCTACGCCTATCACTTCGCTGCAAATTTGCATAGTATACACACTTCAACATGGGTGACGCTTCGTCTCCACCCGGGTTCGTTGCAGGGAAGGCAGCGATGCTGGAAGACTCGTCTCCTACTCTCCTCCCCATCAGGATCTTGACTCACAACGTCCGCTTCGCGACCGATACCCCCAACAAGAGCGAAAAGCTGTGGCCAGACCGCTTCCCTTACCTTTCGAGCCACTTCAAGTACCACACGCGCCCGCACTTTGCGCCCCAGTCAACGCTGGTGTGCATGCAGGAGGTCCTGCACAGGCAACTCTTGGACCTGCACAGTCGCACGTTCAACACCTCGACGGCGCTGCAAGGCTCCAGTGACGACAACGACTGGACCTACGTCGGGGTTGGCCGCAACAACGGCAAAACCAAGGGGGAGTACAGCCCCATCTTCTTCCGCAAGTCCGCGTGGAAATGCATTCACTTTGAAACTGTCTGGTTGAACGAGACGGGCGAGGTAGGCAAGAAGGGCTGGGATGCCGACAGCATTCGGATTTTGACGTGCGCCGTGCTGGAATCGGTCCTCGTCGGCAACAACAACAACGACAACGACACCAGGGACCACGGATCTTCTACAGCTGCGACCACCTCATCGAGTACCCCAGGAACACAGGGCAACCAGCTCATCCTGGCCATGAACACCCACCTGGACAACGAAGGCACAGTCTCCCGTCGGGAGTCCGCCAAACTGATCCTCCGGGTCGCCTCCCGGCTCCGCTCCAGGTTCAACCCGACCTTCACCTTCCTCTCCGGCGACCTGAACAGCCACCCGGACGGCGACGCCTACGAGGTCCTCAACCAGCCCGGGTCCGGGTTCGTGGACACCCGCCGCCTCGTCGGGTCATCCAGCGACGACAAGCCCCACAACAACGACGACGGCAAGATCTACGCGTACGGCAACGAGCGCACATTTACTGGATTCCCTGCCGATCCCGCCGCCGGAGGCAGGGAGCGAATCGACTTTGTGCACCTGGGCATACCCACCCAGGGCGGCCAGCAGAGGGAAGACCACCACCACCAGGACGAGAGCGTGGCACCGCGACCAGGAGAGGCACACTCTTACGAGCAAATCAGGGAGATGGTCCAGACGTACGGGGTGCTGCCTAATCGCTTCGATGACAAGGTATGGATGAGCGATCACCGGGGCGTGGTCGTGGATGTCCTTGTGCGATTTTGACCACATGTCGTCGTCGCAGCACACCACACCACGAAGCACTACGCACCGCGCAAGAGGGGAATTGGTTATTATGTGGTCCCTAGGCATTCTATCTATCCATCTATCTACGCAAGGGTCGATAGATATTTTTTCAGGTTCGGCGTTACATATTGGGGTTTGTTCTCTGACGAAGGAGGGAACAAAATTGGAAAGAGAATCCCTCGAGACTGGGAAATTCTAGTTACAAATCATAGATGAGATGAGATGAGATGGGCTTTGGATATTAGATACACAATCACGATCATGATCATCTCGTCTCGTCTCGTCTCGTCTCAAGCTCATTTGCATCAAATTGCTATATATTTGTCACTGCACCCGTCTACGGTACCTCCTTTTCACACTTGGTCTAGGGCCAGGGCGTTAGTCACTTGGTCGGTACATGGAACCGACTTGGTGTCGTTGAATAATAAGCGAACAAGGATGTTGAGATATGCTATCGTCCTGGCACTTGTATTTCACCTTTTTTTCGCCCATATATATTGTACAGGTCCCCCGTTGCGATATACACTTGTATCGTAAATACTACATGGACACTGTCAAGGCGTCTGTCTGCTCTTTCGCCGTTTGTCCTCAGTCACCTCAGGCTCATGGTCCGGACATAGGAGAAATAGATCCACCTTTGGTAGTGGTCGGTTGCCTTTTGCTCCTTTTCAAGTGTGCATAGGATACTTACTCCTTTGCAACAGAACAAGATGCCTGTGTCCTCTTTGTTCCACAGCACTTCAGATAGACAAGGAAGGCCTTCGAAAAGCGCCTAGGGCTTTTCCCTCACTCCCGAATCCTGCCTTCGTTCTCCACGTGCGTCTGTAGTGCCCGCTCCTTCCTGGCGGTGTAGCGAGGACATAAAGAGGATTGGTGTGCCTCACTGCGTCACCAACATATTCTTCACCTTGACCCAATATTCTGGATGGACATGCTCCTCCACCTCGTCTTTACTCAACCATTTGAAATCTTCGATTTCGTCCAACCCCATATCCACAATAACACCCTTCTTATCCCTGACATCGCCCTTGTCGACACCTGAAGCTTTCGTATCAGCCACAGCCTTTGCATCTTTCCCACTGAGATTGGTATGGGAGGGGAATGAGACGTCGGCTTGACCAGCCATTATCCGGGCTTTCATGAAGAACGTCTTTTCCCCATCGACCAGAGCTTGTGTTGCGGCGAGATCTTGCTTTAATGGGGTAAGATCGTTGGCCTTCTCAACTTGTGTAGTTGCACTAGCTTGTGTAGATGATGAGGAATGCTCCATGGTTTCAGCATCTGGTGCAGGCGATGATCCAGGGATATATAAAGGGGGAGAGGATGGACGTGGGCGTGGTGAGGCGAAGCTGGCCACGTAATGGCCAACAGGGTGGTTGCCGACGAAGAAGGTGTTCATGTTTGGGCCTAGTGAGCTGAGGAGGATGCGTTGGGCGGCCTGTAGTTTTCAAAGATTTTCGGTCAGCGCTCTTCAATCACACATGCGCTCGATGAGCTGCAGGATGGTGGCACACAGCTCCAATGTATGGCAGAGAATGGGGAAGCTTATGCTCTCTTACCTCTTTCAGCCCTTCGAACCCAATGACTGGTCCAGAGGGAAACCTCCATAGCCATCTTTCACTGTCGTCGCCCACCTCCTGGCCTTTTGCTTGTCCGCTCTTGTTCTTCAACTTAACCAACAGATACAACGTCCTCTGTAACCTTCTTTCGAGGCTCCTCTGATCGTTGCTCTCATCCGCGCCTGTAACCCGCCTCAAACCCGCGAACTTGGGATCCCCTTGTCCAGTAAATTCGTCAGCTCTGCCCTCCTCGGTGATGAGTTGCTCTAGTATCTTCTCCGGTTTCCCGGTCTCGTCCCCCACAAGCACTTCATCGTTCCACGCCTCAGGGCTATACGCGTTGTATTTTCCGATGTCGCGCGTTGCAGCACCGCCTCGCTCGCGGCGGTGTTTGCGCCACTGTTCAAATGCAGGTGTATTACGGCGGTAGTAGAAGTACTGCGTGAAGGGTAAGACGAGGCGCTCATTGAGACGGCGTTGATAGAGATGAAATGCTGTTTCGAAGGGATGAGGGTCTGGTGTGATTAGGGGTGGGCGGGAAAGGACGATCCCGGCTTTGATTGTGTAGACCGGTTGTGGTGACAAGGACGCCTCAGGCCCTGATGGGGAAAGCTGAGTGATAGACGGAGATGACTGAGATCCAAGGTTTGCTTGGGCAGTGGCCGCAGAAGCGTAATGCCGTTTGGACAGAGTCTGGAGACAAGAAGAACAGACTTGGTGGAGCGATGGAGATGCTATAGGGAAGTGTCAGCTCTGCCATCATCAATGTTGGAGTAGAATGGGCGTACCGAAGGCATCTGCCACACGCTTTGCACCTCTTGATCGAGGAGCCATCTTCTAGATTCCTCCCACTGACTAAATATGCTGTTCGGTGAGAGCTCTATTGACCAAATTTCGCCCTGGTTGGAAAAAGTTCGGGGGAGCAAATGAGGATCGAGAAACTTAGAAGAGCAAGTCTTCCGAGATGCGATATAATTTTTCTCCGCCTCCAACAATCTTGTTTCGTCTTCTCGTGTTTCAATGTTAGAAAATGCAGAGATATGTAAGGTTTGCTGGACTTGTTTTCATCGTTGCAGTATCTCAGTGACATCAATTCATGGATCTTCGGATCACCTCTCACTGCATTAAACAGTAGCAATGCACGGCACTCAATCCTTATCATGAACTGCTTTGTCTCCATGGCTTCTTCATCATCATACGGTGCCCAAATGAATCATTCCCGAGGGGAGTCTTTTTTCGCTAGCAGGACCGATCTATTTCTATCGTGCAGGTACTGTTAGATAGTCACTCCCTACATTGAAGAATCTAGACATTGTGGGGGCAATCTTGTGTTTGAGGGAGTCCTTATTGGCAATGCTTCTGCCTGTCCTTTTCAAGAACTACCAGCAGCGGAAGACTTTGGTCCATTTTCCATTCTGCCTTGTGGATTGCTCACTATACGGGTACCACTAATGGATACCTGCCCGAGAATTCCATCAATGATTTGGTTGGAGGTTTACCATCATGCTTGAGGCATGTTAAACGACCCGACGCAGATATAAGGTCCCAAGATCCAGGAACTATTTTCGTGGTCGTTATCAGCCTGGGATCATTATCGGCTCCTCTTGTTATTGTACGTGGAAATGTTCCATGCATGGTGTCTTTAAGCACTGTGCGTCATCATTTTCAACGTGAATTTCCTGTAGGCAAGCCATGTCGACTTGACAGATTCATTGACTGCGAACGGTGGCATGGGTTTGCTCATAACGTCCCTCAAGAAATGGATAGCCAAGATTCCCAGGGAACTCTGGCACAGCGACATCATGTACAAATCCTCCTCTCTGCTGTCTGGGTACAGACCAATCCTGCCTGCCCGCGACGAAACATAGCCACAGCCTCCCGGCATAACCTGGTGCTTGTGACCTGATGTATTCTGCGGTCTTTCTGGCAGGAAGCCACAACAGTCACGGCGTAGGTATCACTTCTTACATCCACTTTACCCGGGCACACGTCCCCACATTTTCCCCTAGAATTTGTCCGTGTAGACGCCTACAGGCCGCGTGACGAACCTGTTACTTCTCCTCCTCAGCTCATCAGGGGTAGCACTCCCACTTTCGCTAACATCTCTGGTAGCACTTTCCGTTGCTGTTCCGTGGTTCAGGGCGCGAGAGCTGGAGTTTGCGCGCATCCTCGCCTCCAAAATAGCCAAGGCGTGGTCTCCCGCTGCGCGAGCAATTTCAGCTTCTTTCAGTAAGCCCTTCCGGGTCAGCTCCCTCTCTTCTTCGGGCAACACGAAGCGATGGATGGTGCGATGGTCCATGACCCGTTCCTCCGGGTCTCCTCCACCTTCCACCCATGTCCCTTTTCCACATCTCCCTTTGCGTCTGTATGCACTGTACTCGGTGGCCGGCACATTGTTCTTCTTGCCGCGGCCAGTTCCCTGAGACTTGCGCTCAAGCAACTTTCGAGGATCTGGATCAGTCTTCGGCCAAGGAAATCCATAGAGCATACTGTGACGCTCGCACCGCGGGCATTCACGTCTCGTCTGGTATCCGTTAGGTTGGATGAAGAACCCAAGACATTTGTGGTTGTGGCACTGTACCCAACGATCATGAGGCTGGGCAAGTAATTTTCTAGTGAGGATGTAATCGCCCGCAATGCGGATGGTTCCAGTCACCGGATGGACCGTCAAAGTACTGACTGTTGTTGAGACAGTTACGGGCTCAATGGATGGTAGCACACTGGTTTCCGTGGCTGCGACAACGGGTGATTCAACAGGGCGCACCTCTTTACTGACTGTCGTAGTTGATAGAATCGAAACGGTATGAGGAATAACAGAAGAGTTGTTCTCGGTGATCATGCTCGGCTTTTTTGGCCGATCCTGCGGTTGCCGGAGGCTTCCAGTGGTTTGCGCAGATTCTGGCTTAGACTCAATCATGACGACTGTATCCTCGTCGTCATAATAAGCCTCCTCATCCTCCTCCACTTTCGTTGTCTGGACAGTTTCGACCTTTACCGTGACAACAGTATCGGGATCATGAGGTTGGGGGATCGGTATGCGTGACTGGCCCGCCTCAGTTGCAGAACCATGGCTTGAAGGAGAAGTCGGTGCCGGGGATAATGGAGCACGTGAGCATATCTTGCCTAGAAGGTTGGCATTCTTCCTGCTTGCACTAGAATTTGTGTATGTTTGCGACAAGCCCGGCGACTGCTCCTGCTGCTCAGAACCATGGTCCACACCATTTACCGGAGCAGATGATTCTATACCCACTGGAGTGAAGAACTCTCCGGACCCGCGCGTTTCGGGTTGCAATGGACTTCGAGGTGGCGAGAGTGCTGCGCCTGTCTCAGAAGCAACGGTCCGCAGATCCTCGATCGGTTCGGAGTTTCGCTCAACTGGAAGCAAGGGCGTTTCTGCATCTGAACTGTCTGAAGGGGTCCAAGAATGCTGCAACTTAGATGGGGACTGCACGCCTTTGGCATGCTTCGACGGAGGTGGTACGGAAGAAGACTGTGAAGGGTTCGAATCTCTTTTCCGCTTTAAGCCACGAGATTGGACCACTGATTGAGGTTCATGGACTGGAGTGGAGGTGCGACTGGGAGTATCCAGAATGCCAGCCTTGGATGTCCAGCCATTTCGCTCGAGTTGTTCACAGGTATGGCACAGACAGTCAATGTTGCCCGGCCCAAAGTAGTCATCGCCATATGAGACGGTAATTTCGTCGCCGACCTCAATATTTTTCATGGCAACCACTTCCATCCCGTTTTCTCCACGCGTCACAAGGCGTCCGTTTGCGTCGCAATCATGATTGGCGAAGCGAGCAGGACCCAAAAAGATGGATGAGTTTTTCTTGCGACTAGAAACGACTATGCTGAAATTGCGGTTCGTCAGGTCCAAGTCGGCTGATTCTTCAGTGGTCAAAGGGACCAGTGTGCCAGTGAGATATTTGATGGTATCTCCCTGTCGAATCCGTCTCCTTGCTGTGACCGCAGCCTCGTAAGTGGTAATGGTGTACCGATTGGTTGTAGAGACTTCCCAAGCGCAATCAGTCTGGTACATCTCTATGTATTTTCTCAGGTGACGCAAAAAATGTTCCTGTTCGGTTTTGCTGCGCAAGCTCTTTCTATACCTCTTCAACCCAGGGAGCGCGAGAAGGGCCTTCTCCGCCGCGTCCACATCTTTGTCGACAATGACCTTGTGTAGTAGAATTTGAGGGACTTCGTCTTCCTTGATACCGCGGATTGGGATGTGTTTAGTGCGATTCTTTCGGATTCTTGCCTTGTAATAAGCCTGCTCCGTGTCAGCGCGACAGTCTCCTCATGACATATAGTGCAACGGACATTATCTATCATGACATCTGAGCACACATCGTCATGAGCGGCCAGCTCAGCAAGGGAAAGCCGCTGGCTCTTTTCGGGTTCTGCCGCGCCCTTTCCCCGAGCCATTGTCGCGTGTACAGAGGGCACTCAACAACAGAGACGTGGTATATGTCATTAACAAACAACAATATGAAAGGTGGAGGGAGCAAGATAACGGGGAATGGTATGTTGTTCAGCTGAGGGTGGTTTGGAAGGAGTGGAAGGGGCTGAATCAACAATTGACCACTGGAACGCGGTCTGGAATCAGGCCAGCCTGAGTGAGGCTAAAATGAGCGGAACAATGGTAAAGAGAATGTGTACACGTAGTGACATAATGGTCCGATAAATTAGGCACCTTAATTGTGCATGATTTGTCTCCTAAAGCTGGAGAAATAGAGAGAGAGACTTTCAGCTTGCTTCACTTTATGAAAGAGGGAAGGCAAGTCCAAGGCGATGGAAGGGTGACTTTTCGAGGCCTTAGAGAGGGGGTGGAACGTCGGCGGCGGCGGCTGGAGCGACCACGGAGGCCAGGAGGGTTGACGAGCTTAACGAAATAAGGGTAAGCGACCTCTCTGTTTGGTTGGCGTGCCGTGTCTTCGTCTCGATCGGCCACGGAAAACCATGCGCCCATCGGCCACCCATGCACATCTTCACCTGGCACCCACCTGGGGACCCAATTGAATCTCTATCCACTTCATAATTTATCTGCAGCTAGACTCATTCTTCGCTTTGCGAGTTGCAAACTACACTTGCCATCCTGTGTCCTCTTTAACGATAGCGCGCATTATGCTGCCACGATGATACAATTGAAGGTGGGTATTTCCATAAGCTGGCCACGATGCCTGTGTCTCATGCTGATGATGATTCATGCTAGACGATGCTTAACTGCATCGACAACTCCGGAGCTGCCATTGTCGAGTGTGTCGCTGTCATGAGGAAAAAGAAGCAGGCTGCGAGAATAGGTACAGTGAAGAGCCTCCGAATCACCGAGTTCCCATCTCGCTGATTACTCTCCGCCCTCAGGTGACAGGATTATCGTCGTTGTTCAGAAACAAAAGTCTTTCGGCGCAGAAACCCCCGGCGGATCGAGTTTGAGTATTGCGAACAAAGTACGAAGAGGTGACATCCGACACGCAGTGGTTGTGAGAGCGAGGAAGGAGGAGCGCAGGAAAGATGGGAGTCTGATACGCTTCGACGACAATGCCTGTGTCCTCATCAACAAGAACGGGGATCCGATTGGGACGAGGTTATCAAGTATCGTGGGGGCAGAACTACGGGATAAAAAGTGGTCAAAGATCTTGTCGCTGGCGCCGATGCACGTATAATTCCAACGACTGAGCAATACTGTATGCTTGCGCAAGGTGGAAGACGGATTGCCCATTGCTGGGTCTGATAAGAATTCTTGTACAAACAGTTGACGGAATAAAAAATTCTAGACCAACACACTCGATGCGTGTTATGCACTCTTGTGCGCGAATTGCGCTCCTGGCCAACCTAATAAACCCCGAATTCTTTTTGGGTCTCGTCCTATCCTTTCAGCTCTCATAAAATTCGTCTCAAGTCGTTGTTTAGGAATGCGCCTCTAGTGTATGGGTATCACAACCATGATATACCAAAGCCTGCCATAAACACCTCGCTCAAACGACAGTATAGACATGATTGCAGGAGGTGCAAACATAGTACAGTTTCTGGGTTCCAGTTAGAATGCTCAGGCTGAGGGTCACGAGACAAGGACTCACCATCCCCGTATCTGCGGCACGCTGCTGCGATTGAAAATAAACTGCTTCCGTCTCCCGGCATTTTGGGCATTTTTTGGGTGCGCGAGGAAGCTGTACAAAATGTAAAGCAAGCCGTCAGTCAAGTGTCTCAGAACCTCAGACTAGACTCGGGGAGAAGAGGAGAACTCAAGAGACCTGATTCAAAAGTCTTCTGAACTCCCCAGAGCCTGGCCTGCTAGATGGCGCCACATGTGTTGCATCTCAACGGGTCCCCACAAAGGGTGCAGAGAGGTGGCAGCTCAGAGATAGCAGAACCCACCGTTGGATCGTGTGCAACATCAGCGGTTGTTCCGGCAGTCTCTTGAACATTGGCACCAAGTTGTTGGCGGTAGGTACATGCAGAGTCGTGCTGCGAAGTGGCGTGGCATGCTTTGCAAATATAGAGGAGGGTTGATGTCGCACGGTCTTCCTTTGGGTACAGAAGGTTCGAACTGGGGTAACCAGGTTAGAAACATAACATGAGGTAACTTTGGATGCTTACCATTCTTGACAAAATCTGTAAGAGACCTCGCCACGCTTGCTCTCACCCTCGCTCGGAGATGGAGAGGCGGCACCAGACATGTTGAATACGTGAAATTGGAGAGGTACACTTGGGGAGTAGAGCAGTCTGAGGACGCCTTCCTGAAAGCGACTCTTCAGGGCGAATGCACGCTGGTGGGTGCTGACTTTGGTGACTGTCGGATAACCAGGTGCTCTTCAGGCGGAGGGATGATCTTGCTGGGTGGTTGTGCAGACAAAACGAGTAGAAGGGCGTAACTGCTGGAGCGTGTAATAAATTACTGCTATCGTATTAACACGATGTCAAAGCGACTCGACGCGTTCAGATAGCAAGATGGTGCTGGCGATGTTGTCGAAGAAGTGGTGAGTACGAAAGGGCACGAATTCTTGCTCCCCGCAATTTGCCTCGCAGTCACGGTGCTCCGTAAGAGGTACTTGTACCGAGTACAGTTACCTAGCCTACCTTGTCTACCTAGCCAAAAGTTAGAGTGTCTTCCCCCAAACAAAGATCCACTGTGTGTGGCCATCCCAGGTGACTGTGTCTGGTGGGTTCCTTGTTAACTTAGGTACGGGATCCTAGTACCTGAATAACTCTTAAATGCTGGTCTAATGACCTCTGACCTTCTTACACTTTCACCTCCACAACCCACGCATGTACGGGCTCAACCAGTGAACCGATGACCGTCCAGACCGCATGAGACTAACCAGTCAGGCTCTTGTTCCTGCCCATCAGCCACTTCCAGCCCTATGTTACCCTCCCTTACCAGCCCAGCACTTCGTTGACATTATTGACCTGCTGACGAACGACGAACCCGCTGCCCCACCTCGGTCGCGCTTTGAATAGCAGGCGCTCAACACCAACCGGGGCATCTCAACAAGAAATCATCTTCCCTTCAGTACTTTCATCTACAGGATCACTCCGTGACAAAAATCTCCTCCTAAGAACGGTGCTGCATCAGCCGGGTTGCTTTAGAAAGCCATGGTACGCGAGTTACACTCACGCCAAACCCTGCACCAGCGAAAATGAATATCTACTGATACTCTTTCGAACAGACTGAGACCGATACTGGACTGCCCCCTGACTGGGAGGTCCGCCACTCCAATTCCAAGAACCTGCCGTACTACTTCAATCAGAAGACGCACGAATCAAGATGGGAACCGCCCGAGAATGCCGACACGGACAAACTCAAGATCTACATGGCCCAACACCACAGCTCATCCGCCAATGCCCGCATTGATGGGGCTGCCAGTGAAGGCAAGATCCGTGCAGCCCATCTTCTGGTCAAGCACAAGGATAGCCGGCGTCCCTCGAGTTGGAGAGAGACGAATATCACCCGGTCAAAGGAAGATGCGATCCAAATGTTGAAGGGTTACGAAGAGCAGATCCGCTCCGGCGAGAAGACCCTGGGCGACCTCGCTGTCTCCGAGTCGGACTGCAGCAGTGCTCGGAAGCGTGGCGACCTGGGTTTCTTCGGCAAAGGACAGATGCAGAAGGAGTTTGAGGATGCAGCATTTGCCCTGCAACCTGGTGAATTGAGTGGCGTCATCGAGACTGCTTCCGGCGTGCACCTCATCCAACGGTATGTGTTGTTGGTCGGTTGCAATCGCTTGCTGTGTGATCGCTGATCCATCGAGTAGAATCCAGTAAATCGTGAAATCGACGTTCAAAGGCACGTTGCAACGTGTTCTCCCGTCGACGCATTATCTTTTCAGACAGCGTCGAGAACTCACCCTGGTGGTTTTGGGCGGCTTTGTGGAAGATATGACCATGACGGAGGGACACAGCGTCAACCCCACTCAATGCGACCTTGCGATTTTCACGGCTCTCTTTATCCGCAGGAAAAGTTGAATAGAATCGGCGTCACATTGTGCTTTTTCTTCAGATGGATTTCGCCCAAGGCCCACGCGGTGCTCTTGCGGATCAGCTTCCCAGGTGTGGATGGAATTGTGGTGGCACTCTGTCAACGTACTCCATACTGGATCGGAGATGTCTGAGGAAAAAGGTCACGAGTTGATTGATGCGCGCTCCAACATCCGTCCATGGCCAAGATCAGGCTCTGAGAAAGAAAGGAAACGTGATTCTTTGTTGTATCACTGACATACGTCACATTAGTTGAGTCCTTGTCTTCAGCCAATGCAGGCTAGGAGGAATGATTCTTTTGAGCACATTCAGTTGGCTTCTCGGGCGTTTTTGACGATATGGAGTTTCCCACCTCGCCATGCAAGCTTCCGGTCCAATCACAACAGCCAGTTCTTGGACCACTACCCAGTCTGTCATGGCTCTATATGGGCTGAATGCATGGCGCATATAAAAATCTCCGTGGCCTGATCTGACTATACTGTTCAAGTACTCGCTCCACCGGCGTCTAAAACGTGCTGCGAAGCCGTGATGCATATATACTGACCTGGATGCTCTTCAAGTTTAATCCTCCCCTCTTCGACGTCCAACTTCCTCCCTCACTGTCTCACTCTCTGGCTCTCGAGTCCTCAACTCCACCCAACCGTACAAGGCTTTTGGGTCTTTGGCACAGCCATTCTTGACTCCTCACTCACGGTCACCATGACGCCCACTTCAATTATTGCCGACATGCTCTTTCTTGAGCCTCCCCATTCACATAATCCCAGCGATGTCTCCCATGTGGCGGCACTGCCAGCCTCGATGTTGATGCAACTGCCCGAGGCCGTCCAAGATGCTCTCTGGACTTTACAAGAATCTACTTCCATTGTCTATGCCTCGTACCTCAGATTGCAAGAACTTCTGGACGAGCGCTTTGACCGACTGCTTCCTCTGCCGGGCATGCCGGGGTCGTGTAAGTCTACCATGCCTTCTGCCTGACCGCGAAGCTCTTGTTCCCCTCCTCCATGTCCACCTGTCAGATCTGT
This sequence comes from Fonsecaea monophora, assembly GCF_001642475.1. Classification (NCBI taxonomy): domain Eukaryota; kingdom Fungi; phylum Ascomycota; class Eurotiomycetes; order Chaetothyriales; family Herpotrichiellaceae; genus Fonsecaea; species Fonsecaea monophora. The sequence continues at coordinate 59,992 of NW_019173935.1, read as the reverse complement.
CAACAGCGCCAAAGGGACGCCTTGGAGTTTCAGGCTGACACGGGATGGATCTGTTCTAGATTCCGAAAGTGCATTTTTCAACTATATGAACGCGGTATCCGCTGAACGGCGCTACCTGGTGGAAGACGCGCACCCAGATTGGAAGCATAAAGCGTCGCGAGCCGGGTTGTCGCAGTACGGAGACCTGGTCCTCACTTGTCGTGGCAAAGAGATGACCGTGTCGGAATGGTTCGACCAGCTGCAAAGGGCCGAGAAGCTCTGGGTGCAGCAAGCTAAAGACGCAGAGCTGCCCGACTTCGAAAGCACCGTGACCGAGTACCAGATCTTGACGGATTCGGAGAGCTCGACGCCGCCCAGCGAAGTCTCAGAGGACGATTCCCCCGAAGGAGGTAGGAGCTGGGATGCGCCGGTGCCAGTGGGGCGAAAACCACTGGCGGATGCCAATACCAAGATGGGAGGACACGGAATAGGACCGGAGCGGATTGCGAAGGCTCTAGAAGCACTATGAGGGTGAGAGGGAAGGCAAGGGACAGGGCAGAGCCGACAAGAGCTGGACCCAGTGGCCAAGGTGTGTGGATGGTTGCATGCGCATGGGCATTGGGTTTTTACGCGTCTTTTTCCTTTTCTCCATTTCTCCTTTGTGTTCTCGACTCTTTTTTCTCTTACACCCTTCTCGATTATTATTTGTTTATTGTACGACCAGGGAAAAAGCGAGCGTGCTGCAAGCCCTGCAAGTGTGGTCTGACGGCTCTCCTGAGTGGCTGACATATCGCACGTTGAGACGTGGTTCGATCTGGATCAGCCACTTATTGTTTGCGCGTTCTGTTGGGCCCCCCTTTTCTTGGGACGACAGGGCATGGGGATTCGGGAGCTTGGGGAAAGGCAAAGATGGAGTCTACCGCGAGATGCCAGGGCCTCTCTTTCGTTTCATTCTTTGTTGTTATTCGCCACTTCTGTGTTACCCTTCTAGATTTCGTGACATGTGTTAGTTGGTAGCGAGAAATGGAGACGGGAAGGGGGGAGAGAGCCCCTCTTTGCCATTCCTTGAACTTTGCCTTACTTGTCCCTAACATCAGTGATGAGGGCATCTCGCCTCTTTCAGGGCCTTTTTCCTTTGATGAACCAAAAATCCATGCATAGACGCAGTGCATTGCATTGCATAACATAGCACCGGAAAGTTGCGTGGTTGCTTCAGATTTGCAATGCTTGGTTGTCATTGCTGACATGCGAGTACGTTCCGGCAATGGTGGTGGGGAAGGCCTGGCGGGAAGCTGCGAAACTTCTCGAGGGCCTGGCTGGCCTGCTTACCCTGCATTGACTGGGCCATGGTAATTCCATATTGATATAACCACCCTCTCGGGATTTAGGCAAGGTCACACCTATACAAGATTTGTTACCTACAGTGCCGTAATGGGTAGAGGTGATGATGGAGATGACGATGACACAAAACCACAGAACGTCACCAAAACTCAGTTTTCCAGGCCGGAAGTAGACATCCGGCCGTGGCTTCCCGGAACCATTTAGGTACAATACTTACTTGTACAGTACTAGTTACCGAGTGCTGGTATGTGCTTGTACTTGTAACGGCCCCTCTAAGCGGTACCTAAGGTAAGTAGGTACCCACAGGTACCAGTACTCCGTATGTGGTGCCATCTGGTGCCATTTAACGCTACTGTGGGAGTGATGATCTCACGTAGGTACCCAGTTTGCCAGTGCACGCCAGTGGAATTAGTACCCCGATCCGTAGCTAATACTTCGATCGATATGATCGACAGGAGAAGGACAAAGAAGTGCCTAGTTGTCACGAATAGTGCTCCGTACAGATCAACATGGTCTAGACCCCCCGATCTCAAGTCACCAAGGAGAGTCGCGACTACCCGATATGTGAGGGGTGATATGCGGAAGTGCCTCATTCTTAGACATTTACCCTACTTGTAGTAAGTAATGTTTCAGATCATGCTTTCCCTCTCTAATATCAATACTAGTGTGAAGACTAGTCCAAATATAGTATCCCGCACTCTACTACTGTACTAATCACCCAACCTCAAATGAAAAGGAGGGGAAAGGAAATTCTACCAAGGAAAAACATCTCTTGCACATGTCCGACGCCAGCCTTTGAAGTGTGTCACTTCTTTTCAACTTCCCATCGTCACCCGGTCATTACTCAATCCATCCATCCATCCGCCCGTCCATCTCTCTCGATTGCTGGAACCAAGATTCTACCCACGGATAGGCGAGGACAGCGGCATTTCTTTGCTTGCCACCACAGTCCGGCCCCTCTTCATCCCACCGAAGCTAGGTGGTGACACAGGACCTCTTGTCTCTCTCTCTCTTGGGTCTCTGCCCCTCTCTCCTTCTCTTTCAGTTCACCCAAAAATGCTGATAGCGCCAAAACCCAACGCCATTTTCGAGCTTGCATATGGTACAAGTACAGGTACTCGGTAGAAAAGTTTACCAACCCTTTGGGGTGTTTCCCATGCGAGGCACAAACCACAGCTGTTCATTCAAAGTCATTCCCGTAAAGGTGCAGCAACACGTGGGTTCTTTTTGAGCAAATTTGCAAAGAATCTCCTTTCCATCAAACACAACGACTTTCAACGCCATCGATGCTGTGTAACCCAAAAGGATTCTGCGCAGGACAAAGACAATTGCCGAGGATAGCCTAATAACCTCCAAGACTGCAAACATCTGCGAACTGTTGTTGCGTCTTCAGCTAGCTATCCTGGCATCATTCCACCAATTCTTGCCCGTGAATGATCCTCGCCTAGGATTGAATGGCGATACAATGCTGGCAATGCAGTTGTCAGGTCTCTTTTTATTGGCTAACATCTGCTACATGCTGCCCGAAGCTGTTCGCGCACTAGGGATCGGAAATATGCAGACCGTGTCTGCCATGGCCCATGGCTTCAAGATATCAGCTTGATTTCTTTCAACTCTGTTACTTGTTCTGGGATACCACTTCGCTCGCGACCCTCCAGGGCCACAATTTCGGAAAACATCCGTGTTACCCAAACTTCACACGCCACTACTATGCGCACTAGATCCCCTCTTGGGCTGTTTTGCTCTCACTTCGACATCCTTCGCCATGCCGCAATCTGAACCCTTTGACCCCGCTTTCCCGGCGCGTACAAGCACAAGAGCCAGCACATCCGAGTCTTACTCGACTCCGAGCTGGAAGCCATACGCGTTTCGGGCAAAATGTAAATAGAAGCCCCCACCAAGGGTCGGCTTCGGCCTCGAACGTTTTTGAATTATCAGCTTACCAGCATACCAGCATCCGAGTCCTAAGCAACTCAATATCTCCGCAAAGAGTGTTGTCCAGGATGCGAGCTCGAAAAGCATCCACCTCATCCAAGTCGTACAGGCTGTAACTCACCCTTGTCCACGCATGTCTGCCCAAGTGGTGACTGGGTCGTGCTTCGAGACTCTGTTCCAGCCTTTGAGATTTTCACGCAGACTACGGACCATGTGATCAGAATATGTCTCCGGGAGTTCGTTTATGCTGTGTACCCATCCTCTCCGCTGCCTGCAAACTTCCATTGACCTCACATGCTCGTCGAGCCGCTGTCGCCTCGCCTCTTCTGCGCGCTCTCGGTAGCTGAAACCACCTCGGAGGTCCTTAGCGTACCAAAGGGCCTCGACCCGCGGGTAGAGGCACCACGCCAGCCTCACAAAGACCATCGAGAAAACATGGCCGGTAGTCATCTGATTTCATGAGCCGCCAACGGCCCCTCTACTCCCAAACATACACTCGGGAAATGTCCTGAGGCCAGGACTGTCTGCCAGGATCACCCAGAGTGGATGGACACCGATGCCTGTGGAACACAGTGACTGAGTTCGGGGCACAATCTCACTTGGGGTTTTCAGTGTGACATTGTTACGGAAGGAAATGCCGGATGACTTTCTTGCGCGCTCCTCCGTCGCCTTTGCCTCGACCGACGGCCGATCATCAGCATGAGCGTGGCTTTGCACACCCAACAATGGTCTCTCCAACGATCCTAGTGGTAATCTCTGGGTTGCCAGGTCTTGCTGGCAAGATCCCCTTCCTGCCGACGACATAGTAGTAGAGGTTGGGAGTGACCGAGGCGCAACCCCACCAGTACAGAAACTGGGCCATGGTTTAAAAAAAGGTGGGAAGGAGTTCCAAGCCAGGATGAATACACGTTGTGCAATAGGGTGGTGGCGCACACAGTAACCACGCCTCTACTGACAGCGACGAGAGCTAAGGTAAGTGCGCAGTGCGATATGCGTTAGGTCTAGTCGAGTGAAAGATCTGGTAGACACCCGCCGTATGCACGTAGGTAGGTGCAAGTACTGTAGATTGAGAATATGAATACGAATAGTTAAGAAAACTATTGAAACATTCAACACTTGGACCTCCGGGGCTCAGCAAGATTGCATCTTCATGGCGGTTTACTTGTCGTGCGAGTAGAGTAGATTCTGGATAGAGGCGAGGGCGTACCTGACGTGGCCTGTATATGGATCCATCCATGATACCATGACTCTTCCTCGTCGCACACATGCAGCCGAATTCAGTTTTCGTGTCTGTGTCCGTCCAGGACATTGGCAACCATCCCTGCCCCCGAGTCCAGCTTGATCCTCAAAGGGTCGTTGATGCTGTGCGAGGCACAAAGGTACAAAGGTACAAGGTCACCTGTCGACTTGTCGCCTGCTACGATGAATTGGGATATACATATCTATTATAATCATTGTAGGTAAACACCATTGAGAAATTGTGAATGAAATTGCTCTCAAGCCCGTCCAATTCACCTTTTTTTGTGTTCTTGTTGTCCATGCTGGACGTTCAAACACTGGCCGGTTATATGATGGGTGAGCTTCAAGTCACCTCGCCTCCTCTCCTCCTTGGCCCTTTCTCTCGGCCTCCTTGCCGCACTGTTTGACAAATTCCTCCAACGCCTCAATCACCACCATGTGGTCCTGGTCCTGCTTCAGGCCGCTCACGACGACAACGCCGACGACGCCCTCGACGCCCTTGACCCGCACGGGCACGCCGCCGCCGTGGATGGCAAAGGTGCCCCCCACCTCCCCGCCGAGCATGTACTTGCGGGCAAAGGCCTCTTCGTCCCCCTTGAACTTGTTGTGCATGAACCACGTGCTCACGCCCCACCTCAACACCGTCTTCCTCTTGCGCGACACCCAGATGTCATTGTCCGGTTGGACGCCCGGCCGCGACACGGCGTGGAATAACAGGTTGGAGGAATTCGCGAGCGAGATCGACACCACCGCGGCGAGGTGGGAGAGCGCACGCAGGCGGTTGCGGATCGATAACCCGATGTCAAGGGCGTCGTCCGCGGTAAAGTGCGGAAGGACGAGGCGTTCTTCTTGTTCGGCGATTTCGGAGAGCTAGACAAAAAACAGTTATAAAATGTGATTAGGACCCCAGGGCAAAAAAAGAAAGTTGGATTCGATGTTGGCCTAGATGCGAGCCGCTTGGCCTCCATTGGGCCCCCTTGCTGGAGAGTTGGGGGAGTCTCAGGAATAAGAATGAAAAGGAAGGGAGCGTACGTCTCGTGGTGCCTCACGCAAAGGATGGTGGCCGGTCATGTCGAAAACTGCCCGCCCAATGTGACAGGCGTGGTGTAACAATGCTGGGTAAGTGTAATTTGCTTCGACTTTTTGAGGCTCAGTGGAAAATTGTGCATGTGCATGATGTAAAAACGACGAGGGGAAAACAATGGCATGTGTTTTCCCCGCACTCAATCATGCTCGGGCCTTGGCGTTCATCTTTCTCGCCGAGGCCGTAGGAGAGCCTTTCTGGTAAGTTTCGATTTCCCAGGAGCCTGGAGATTTCCTCAGCTATCACGATAATTGGCTCTACTCAACCATGACTCTTTGGTCTTTCCCTCCAAGAGATGCGGGAGTCAGTACGCGCGTTTCCAGCAATCACCGAACAGGAGTTTTCCCACGCATGTAGTGCACTGGAACAGAGGAGCTCAGACAAGATCAGCGATACGAACTGGTTGAGCATTAGGTGGACTGGTGAGGAACTGTTGATTAAAGAGAGACGGAGGAGGGCCTGCAAAAATGGCAAAAGAGGAGTTCCCGTCAATGACAATGACGCGCACACCGATGAGTTGATTGAGACTGGCATAGAAGACTGCATTGTTAGAGATAGTGTAGGAGGCCTCAACTGTATTCCATATCTACCGTATATGTGCTGACATGTCGCAGATTGTGCCGAGCGTCGAAAGCGTCGAGTCTCTCATTGCTGACTTCTCCATTACTTTGTCTCCAACCTATTCTGTGCCGGTGCTTTGGTTTGTATGCCGATATGGCAAAGACGACAAGTCGTTAAGCTTGGACCAAGTTTATGAGTGGTTGGTGCCAGAACATTCACTCGCTTCGGTGCACGAGGTCGGCGTTATGGGAGGTATCAGTATGGCGGTAGGCCAGGTCTTCGGCAATGCACTTTCAGGCGCTGACTCTCTTCTCAGCACCACCCTGTCTCAGATCGGCCGGCCTTCTTCCTACATCCATGTAACACACAAGGTGCCCTTTCAGCTCTCGAACCCAAGTCCCCCACTCCGGAGGAATATCTTGTACTGTGGCTGGGGTTGATTGGGTCTGCTGTGGGCCTGCACATTCCGAGTAGGCTTATGGGTACATAGGGCGGAAGCACGCTCCCCCTGACCTTTCACCTGTCTTCCATTTCAGTGCCCGCTGAGCAGACATGGCCTGAATCGCAAGCAGGTGTCTGATATGATCTTCCTCTGGAGCAGAGGAAGGTCTTCGACGGCGCTTGGGCACCACGACGGCAGGAGGGCTTGGTATTGTTCGATTCAGCGAGACGTGCGACTCTTTTTCTATGCGGGTTTTAATCATCCTCATCTTCCTCCATTGGAGCATCATCCTCGTCTTCCTCCATTTCAACCTCGCTCTCTTCTTCCTCTTCCTCTTCTCTTGGTCGCTTCGTGCCGTGTGGCGCGCCGTCGGGAGTTGTTCCAGCGGGTTTGGCTCCGGTCTCGGCAGGCTTAGTCGAAATTCCGGACGGTGGAGCATTGAAGATAGAATTCTGTAAAGCGGTGCTCTCGGAGGCAGCGCCTGCGGCAGTTGTAGGAGGTTCAAAGGTGCCTCGAAGTTTCGGGATGATATGCGATTGGCCTTTTCCGTAGACGATAACCTGCATCCAGAGTTTAACTTGCGTATTCTGATCTCAACTCTGGGGAGTATCCATACCATCTCCCTGCCGAAGAAATCAAACCCTTGTAGAGCTCGCATGGCTTGTGTACTTGTCTGAATGTCACGGAAGACGACGTGGGCCTGTCCGCGCATGCTCTGCCCTTTCGATCCAACGCGATTTGTGACTACGTCGAGGACGGGACCGTAGGTGGTGAAGAGCATGTACAGGGCGCGTTTCAGCTCATTCTTGTTGATCTTCTCGGGAAGATTCTTGAGAAAGAGTCTATGCGAGAACCATCAGTAAACTTGGAGGCAAGTGGGAGAGGGGAGATATGCCCACGTCTGGTTAGGATTGCCCGCGTTCAGAGAGTCTTTTGAAGATTTGGCCGCCATTGTCGTTACAGAGTGCGCCAGAGTTGATATGAAAATAAAAGAAATACAATATCAGGAGCCTTTACCTCCCACCATTCTGCTCGAAGCTCTGCAATTTCGCAACTCAAGCTTTGTCCTGCGCTACACAGGACCTGCTAAATTATGTTTGCCCGCTTCATAGATTCTGGGGAAGCCTTGCGCAAATTTTGGCTTGGCAAGGCCAAGCAATGCCGCGAAATCCAGCCAATTGAATTATTGATCATGGCCGCCTTTTACTCATCCCCTTCCAAACCGTCCCAGCTGAAATAAAGCAATCGCTGACTTCCTAGCAAGTGGTCCTTCGAGACAGTGGCCATATTATTACTAGGCACCAACGAGTCGACTCCTTCTACGAGCATAAAATTTCTAACAGTCTCGGTGATGTCCGGAAAACATCCGCTTTGTCCCTCCTAGGAATTCGGTCCTACGTGGTAAAAGCACATTTGAAGTAAAAGCACATTTGAAGGAGACCATATCACGCAAAGATATCGATCGAGAAAGAATAGATGCTGGAGGTTAAATGTATGAAAGCCTCGACAAGTCCGTGGCGTTGTCGTTTAAAACAGTATCCAACTGGAAGGTCCAGAAAAGCAAATGGACTCCGAATATGCAGCCTCTAGATACATCAGAATTGGTGTCCAGAGAAGCGGGTATGCTCGCACTCTGCATTTGCAGACTCGTATCCTTCAGATCTTCTGCACAGGATGGGACTTTCAAATCCATCAAATTTTAAGATAGGGCCAAAATAACAGTCGAGACGAAGGATTGAGGACGCCAATTCGTCATGGCGGGCTTCGTTGCAGATGGCTGAGTCGTACTCGATACTGAGCACGAGTACACAGTTCTCGGTATCTCTGGGACTTTGCATCATCCCTGGCACGAGGTGATTTGGGTCAACTGACAAGGCACGGACGCAGGCCAGGTCAGTTGATCTACTCTGTAGTTGGAGTGCCTAGGGTGACCACGAGGCCACAGCAACCCCTTGTACGTGTCGTGTGAGGCTCGGCGGGCGTAAGGCGGCGTCGACGATATCCCAAAGCGGTAAACATCTGCAAGCACCAACAAGCACCCTGAAATCAAGCTCCAAACGCTCTCTCTTGGCGATAAAAGACGATCTTAATCAAACTCCCAACCGCGCCTGGATTCTCACCTCCTACTTAACATCTCTATAAATTCATCCAGAGCTGCCTCTTCTCTCTTTAACAATAACCTCGACTCCTACACTAGACTTGGGCGGCCACAGCAGAAGGTCGGCTGTACAAAATATGCGGTAGCGAGGTCAGGAGAGAGATTAGATGGTGAGATTTTCTCAATTTTCGGCATTATGTGCCTAGCAGAATCCATCACTGCTATCTAAATCCGGTACGCCAAAATACTGCTAAGCCTGACGAATTAAACTTGTCCATTCATGGCCGCAAAAGAGGTCATGATCGTGACAGAAGAATTGGCCGTGCTGGTGGCAAAGAAACAGACAGGATCGCACTCCTCCCTGGCCTTTGCCGACACGTTCAGACACGACTTGGAGAGGTGTCGCTAATAGTTCTGTGGAGTCTTGAAGTGCTCTTTCGACAAGTACACTCCGTGTCCGCGTGGAAAGACATATGTGTCGGGGTTGATCGACTCCGTCAGTGTCTGGTCCGGCCAGCGGCTCTGGTATAATCTGCTGTTGTTGATGTACGTTTCCAAGTTCGTCTTGGCGGGGAACACGATGTTGTTGCTCGTCCCCTCCTCGCGGAACTCAGAATGGAACGGGCGGCGGTCCGAGTCCTTGGCCGTGTCCCCTGCGGCCAGGTAGTTGTCGACGAACTGGGGGAACGGAGCGAAACACCGCGCGCCGGACACGCCATCGCTGCAGAACTCGCTCACGGCCACGTCGGCGGTCCGGGCCTTGGCCCGCACTGAATAGTTGTAAAGGAACCGACGTGCTCCACGCTGGCTGACGGCGTAGGCCCAGAGGCAGCGGATGTTGTACGGCTCGGTGACCACCCGCGTGAAGGTTCCCTGGAGCGGTTCTGCAGAGTCGTCCAGGTAGCGGTTGCCTTCCTTCCGAGTCTCGGTTCGAAGTGACTCTGGCACCACAGTTGGGTCGTTGTGCGTGATCCAATAACTATGGTCGCCAGAACGGCTTTTGGCGCCGCAGTACCCGATCCAGAGGACGTCCCAGTCGTCACCGTAGGGTGAGTGCAAGGCTTCAGGCTTCTCCACCCCCTGGAGGTAGTGAAGTCCCCGAGCAAATTCCACCAGTTGCGATTTGATGTTGATATCCCACTCTGCGTCGTCCTCAAAAATCAGGGCGCTGGACAGTCTGTCTGAAATAATCCTTCGCGACAGCATTAGTGGAAGAAACCTTTTTTGATGGTGACTGTTCGCTAACTACCTTTGGAATGCATTCAAATGGCCTCGATAACAACCGAGTGTAGAGTTGGACTCGCGCATGTTCCATCCCTGTGGCCCAAAAGATCAGTACCGAAGTAGAAGCGATGTGTGTTCAAGTCACTTACCGCCGGAATAGCTTTGATCGGGATATCCTCCCCTTTCACGCCATCGACCCAAGAAATAGACAGATCACACTGCGCTGCAGCCAGAGCCCATACATCGCGCTTGTCGGATCGCTCTGGTAGCGAGATGACGAGAATCTTTTCGAACTGAACCCAAGTATATCAGCTTTTTATGTCGCCGCTGTGGGAAATGGAAACCAAAGAATCGCGCACCCACCCCTAGAGTTGAATTTCTCACGTCGTCAAGGACACCCTGGGCCACGTGCCCAACGTTTAGAAGGCTGCTGGGGACGACTGAACGGTGTGAGAAGATGATGATGGGGAAAATGAATATGAGCAGGCCGGCCAGCGATATCACAAGCCGCGAACACATCTTCTGGCGCATTATGCGACGGTTTGACAGTTCGTCTCCAGGATATAGTGCCATCGTGGAGGTGACGGACTGTCCGAGATGGCCGCTGAGCGAGCCAGAGGAAGCAAAAGAGCGTCAAAGGTCACCATGGCCATGCATGAAACAGGAGATACCTTATTCGATAACTACGAAAGGTTGTCCCCAAGGGGCAACGCGATATGGAATTGGGGCTTACCTTGAGTTTGTTTCAAGGTTAAGGAAATGACGGGGGGAGCAAGGGCAAGTGCAGGTGCAAGCGCCAGTTCGTACAGCCGTAAGTTCGCATAGTAATTACTCTGTAGAATCCATCACCACCAAATCTAGCTAGCTGGTACTAGCACTTGGAGATCTCGCTATTGTTACATCGCTACTATCGCCACCTCGTATCGCCACCTCGTATTGTCATCTCGTACCACTACCTACTATCGCTACCTACTAGCGGTATCTACTATCGCCACCCACTACTGTCACCTCGATACCACCTATTTTATACAGTCAACCTCAGTATCTATCTCTTTGATATCTAGTCATTCTATCAGTCAAGCAAGAGACCCCACTACCTGATTTTTTACCTTGACCAGCCTGGTAATCCATTTCCTGGATACGTTTACCGGAACATTTACCTGAGGAACAACGAGGCTGAACGCTATGCCTTGCATGTAGCGAGTATTTCAATCTATTAAGGTACTTTGACTACCTCTCACATTCATCATGTATGCACCTCCATTCAACAATTGCGTCTTTCTACCACTGGCGATGGATAGTACAAGAACCAAGCTATTCAGACCTGCTGTATTCATCCTATTCGACATGGACCATGGCTAGTGTTCCGGCGAGACTCTTTTCTACAGGTACATTCGTCCCTGTACCTTGCGCGCACATCATTATCCCGTTCCTCGTCTTTTCTCCCTTTTAATAGCTCTGCATCGTTGTCGTGAAACTCGGCCCTTCTCGACCCATTATAGTACTGTATCTCGCATTGGTGGAGAAGGTCACTATTCCTAGAATGGAAAGTCAAACGAACTTACCGTTGCACAAACTTGGCGAAGGTTGGCACCGTCTTGCACTTGTATTGTAGCGTAATAATGGCAAGTGTCCAGATAAGGTTTCGGAAAGATCACTCGGTATCAAGCATTGGCTTTCACTTCGGGTGGTTTGATCCGAATCAACTATCCTCGTTTTAAGACTCTTGGTCGGTTCATTAACCTCACCCGACCCTTTCTAGCATTTCTGCCTGCTTTCTGTCGTGTGGTCGGCATTCTGTAAGGTTTCCTTGATGGGAGTTTGACTTCGTCAAAGTTCGCCCAGGTCCTTTCCCCTTTTCCCTGCCTCACATTGCCATGGGTTCAACTCATCGCGACAATCGAAATTCTGTTTCCCATTGACACGTCCGAACCGCCACGGCAGTCCTTCCGCAGGATTGATCATCCATCTGCGGCAGATTGGGTCGCTTCGCATTCACATGGACAAGGTTGCCATGCAATGACAATTCCATCCTGCTCCAGGGTCCAAAGAAGCCCCCTTTCCCTATTCGAGACATCACGTTTTCCCAGGCAGGTGTTACCATTGGATTATCTCGGATTGCCTATATGCTACTAACTCCAGTGGTAGAGCCGGGACATCCGCAGATAATTGCTCCCTATCTAGACCCACCAGTTTGTCCAGTCTCGACTCTTTCAGATCACAACCGTTACGGTGGCCAAGTACACCAACCTACTAGGCTTTCCAAAGTCCATTCTCTGAGCCTATGTCTCCGAGCCCTAGAGATTCTCCCACGCCCGCACAATATGTAACTGACCTACTGACCTCAACAGTTACCGATACATCTTGGCCTGCCGCCGTATCGTAAGACGGCCTCACGCATCCAATCCATTCAGTGACCATGGTTGGAGCGAAGAGCCTACAGGGGTGACTGGACTAACTTTCAGAGGCGTCCCTTCGAGTTTGACGTCGAGGTCGAAGCTGTCAAGTGCGAGACATCAATGAACAAGACTGTTCTTCATCCTCCAACTGATTCGACAGGGGGAGTTTGTATGCTTGCATGGATAATGGGATCCTTGCCTCGCCTTGTTTCTCAAGGTCTGAACCATTGGCTTAGGTTACCACTGAGGCTTGGGATGGATTGAAGTTGAATCATGGCTACCGTCCCTCATCTCAACTTGCTAAAGTAGGGGATCGTCGCTTGTGGGCTCGCACTTGACCCATTGGCACCATCGGTAACGTATACTGAACTTTTCGTCTGACAGCACTTCTTGGAGCGATTGTAATCAACTAGTGTTATCGAGGCTAAGAGACTCGGTTAATTAGCGCTCGTCTCCACTGCCCAGGACAGATGTAGGTACTCGTAGCATATACTGCATCCCCATTCACGCGTGGAACCTTGGGCATAGGGGGTGATTGTGATGGGACACACATCCCCTTCTACCCCGTGCACGCAACACGTCTTCGAGGATAATCCATTCCGCTGACTTGACTCGCCCTCACACAACACTGTCTATTGTGATATCCTTCTATCATTGTTAGGTGCCAGGAAGTCGATTGACACGACCATGGGCTCACGTCGGTTCACGCCGTGCTCACGAGAGGTGGTGATTGCGGGGGCTCTTCTCTTCGTCCTCTTCATCTTCTTCTTCAGCTCGACATCACCATCCGAGGCGTACCACGAAGTCATCAAGAGCTCTTTCGTCTCGTCGCCTTTCGCAACGTCGGCCAAAGGACCTGTGGTTCCCGGAGGCACTCTGCAGCGGCCAGAGTCCAAGTATGCATACGTTGTATACCTGGCACCCACCGAAAAAGAGGATGCCGGCGAGGAAGACACCGAAGATGACGTCTATCTCACGTCCGTGCGGCTCCTCATCTACCAACTTCTCCATGATCCCGAGACACGAACCAACAACTCGATTCCCGTCGTGGTCCTGGTCTCACCGCAAGTCTCGCAGTCGAAGCGACGTCGCCTAGAGCGCGAGGGCGCCTGGATCGCAGAGTTCCCCTCCATCGAGCTGGAGACGGTCAAGCCGGACCGGCCCCGGTGGAAACACGTCATGGACAAAATGAACGTGTTCCGCCTCACGCAGTTCGACAAGGTCCTGCTCATGGACCTGGATATTGTCCTCTTCAAACCCCTCGACGCCATCTTCGAGGAGCCCGAGACCGACATCAAGGACAACCTCGGCATGGAGGACCAGAGGAAAGACGACGAAGGGCCCCAACCCCAACGCTATCTCCTGGCTGCCGACTCGTCCCCGATCGGCAGCGACAAGCACCCGTGGCCGGCGCCGCGCTCCAAGGCCCTCAACGCGGGGTTCATGGTGCTCCACCCGTCCGAGGAGATGCTGGCGCACTATCTCCGGATCGGGTCCATCGACGGCCGCACTCCCATGCTGGCCCCCGAGAACAATCTGCTCGAGTACGTCCACCGGCTCGACGGCAACATGCCCTACTCCCAGATTCAGCACTACTGGGTCATGAACCACCCGGTCTTTGACGACTATCGACACGGCATCGCGGCGGTGCACGAGAAATGGTGGCGCAACAGTATGACCGACCACCAGTTGAAGGAGATGTTGCTGAAGCCGCGGTGGAAGATGGAGGGCTACTGGAGTCGGTGAGACGGATCTGGTCCATTGACTTGGACGGATGTCTGACGACATGGTACGTAGGAGAAAGGGGGTCATGTTATGGTGAGACTAGACAGGATGGGATTCGGAGATTCAAAAGACTGCAGTCTATCTTTTTTCTGTATCTTCACATTATATAATGACAGATTTATCTCGTACAGGAAGCGCCCCGAAACTGAAATTGATCTTCTTCAAATATCAAACCTGAACCATGTCGAACTTCAACGCTGAAAGTTGCTTCTAGAGCCTTAGTATCGACCATGGCGATAGAACTGGTGCCTGGTTGTCAACCAATTGCGGGATGCTTGTCATGGTGCTAGAGGCACTGTCGACGGTGTATCCCTCAAGTCAGTCGCTGTTGGTGATCCGAGTTGATGTTCCAGTCCTTTGACTTGCAGCCGGTGGCATGGTGCATCGAGATCAGCCAGAGGCCAGCGCCAGCCAGAGTCTATATTCCGGAATCCTTGCGCCATCTTATCCCAGAACAATGCCTGCGTTTGTCTTTGGTCCACTGACAAGTTGCGCAGCTGAAACGACTTGGAGATAATTCTGCGAGCGCCATCGTAGGTGAGAACATGCCCCGTGGAGACACATGCCAGTGTGAGCCTGAGGAATAGGCAATAGGCCCGTCTTACCGCGTACTTGTCGATAAGTGACTAGGCAGGCAGACGGCAGGGTGGTATCTAAATGTCCTAACCCTTATCGAGAAAACTAGCCCTCCTTGTAAATAGTCGGTGGGTCAAAATCTCCACTGGAAGGTCGATCACCAAGAAAACCGGGTCTCACAAGTAGAAATCATTGAAATGACGCCGCGAAATTATCACATGCTTCGCAACAATCCGACATGACTTGCAAGGGGGAAAGTCGCAATCTTCCTTTCGAGGTCGTATGGGAATTGTGGCATTTGACAGATATTAAGAGTTTGAAGGCTGAGCTGTTTGAGACTAGTGGTATGAATGCAAGCACTAAACCCGTGAAGCTGTAAAAGCTGAACGAGATACTTTGTAAATACCGGATCGCGGCCAAGGCTGGCTAGTTTGGCGATGATCAACCAGGGGTCAAACCATATCCTCTCCCACTTCAACTCCTTGTCCTCTGAACCCCCATTTCAAGATCACAATATACCTCGCTACCCGGAACCATACTCCTGAGGGCTTGCAAAAGGGAGGGCAGAGGAAGGGGGGTGGCGTCGGAACGTCGCTTCGCCGCGTCACGATGCTTTCCCTTCCAGGTACATTCCACACCCACGACATCTCGCCGACAGAGAGCGTTGGGCGTCACACACAGTTGCCATAGCCATAATAATCCATCCCTCAGGAAACTCAGCATGTCGAACCTCTGGACCACTATATTCGGCATCTCCCAATGACGAGGTCGCTATGGGCGGCGACGATTTGGAATCTTCTGCGAGCCCCGGCAGCGGCGAAGATCACGAACTGCTCGGATGTGACGGCTCTTCTCCCGAGTCAGATGAACAACTCAGCCTGCCAAAATGGGTACATACAGAGGTGCGTCCTGTCGACATGATCAAGATCGGCAATGTGCTCATTGCTGCTGTAGCGGGAAGGCCTCGTCAGGCGCTACTTCGGGCTGCTGTGTCGAGTTACTAATGAGGCGTGGGAGCATCGTCTCACTTCCAAGATATTATACATGATCTGGGCGTCCATGTTTGCTCTGGTAACTTTCTTGTTGGGGAAGAATTTTGATTCAATATTTTCGGGCTCGAGAGGCCAGTCGGATCAAGCTCCAGTTTCACCGTTCAGCGGTGCCTTTGCGAGGTTCCCGGGTGTGAATGACTTGCCGTCGAGACAGCGTCGGATAACGCTGGTCGGTGTTTGGGAAGACGACTATTTCGCACCATATCTGCGCCACTTTTACTACACCGTCCAGAAGAACGCCGACTCGGTGGATCTTTTGCTTATCAACAGGTTAAAGACTCCCGGCAAATCGTGCATGGACTTTGACGGGGCCGGGGTGAACATTACCTGGGGGAACAACATCAAAGTCGTCTGCATGAGCGACGAGGAATATATTCGTCGTCACGTCGATTTCATGTGCTCCCAAACGTTCGGCTGGGGTTGTAATGCCACCGAGCATGCCGAAGTCACCGCGGAGTGGTCCAACCGCGAGGATTACCGCAACTACGAATGGCGCCCCTTTCTTGGCTATATGATGAAGGACCTGTTTCAGAGCCCGCAGAATCCGTTCTGGGCCTGGGTGGACCAGGATCAGCTCTTGGGAAACTTCGCACGATACCCGTTCAATCTTCTGTCGCAGCTCTCGCTCGTCACTGGGCGGGAACGCATGCCTGACGCCCTGTTCATGGCGGGACAGCTCACAGCGTTCAATTTTGACGACCAAGCTCTGGGGTCCGCCTGGAAGAGGTTCCCCGGCTTGAAAACCCCGGCTCATTTCACCCGGTACCTCGATGGGAAATTTCCCAATTCACCAGAGGAGCGGTACTGGAGCGAGGGCTACCTCCAGTCGGGAGACGACCTGCCAGGCTCGGAGCTCTCTTGGGCCATATATCCTGATTTGCATGGCGACGACTACCTTGATGGAAAATGGGGAACGAGAAATGCCACTCAGACGCATGTCATATCTGGCCGTGAGGTGTTGCAGTTGGATAGGACGTTCACGAGAGAGCAGATCGAACAGCTCATCCTAACGGAGAGGCACTCCCCCGTTGACAATTTAGGCGGTGTTGGGTGGACTGGAGGTGTGGATGGTTCCGCATATTTGATCAATCAGCCGGGGCTCAAACCTGAGGAAGCCAAAGCTCTCGCTGTGAAGGACGCTCAAACCAAGGGTAGCAACATGGCCATCCATACAGGCATCGTCGACGTTCAGGTCATATCCACCAACTGTACAGTCGAACCCAAGTTCGTCACACAATGCATCGACCTCCATCCCCTCACGAGATCAGAACCTCCGATCTACAGGCAGAGCGTGGTGCGACTGAAGGAACAGCCACCCATGCATGTGCTCCGACGGCTCGAGCTGGATGATCGGCCTCGGGGCTACGAGCGGAAACTGCTTGTTCACCATCTGTTCACGCTCTCGAGAGGGAACAAGTGGTTCGAGCTCCCGCCGTTCGATATTGTCGATGATTTGGTGTTGATGTGCAACAACGATGCCGTGCAGGTGTTCAGAATGGGTGAAAATCGCGACCAAACTCTCTTTTATCGAGCGGAAGACGAAGACAAAATTGGCTGAGGGTAGTGGAAAGACAGAGTCATTAGCGTGAGGGAGTGAGCATAATGGAAGGACGTACGGGTAAAGAAAATGGATGGTTTTTCTAAGGTGTGGGAGCCCCATATCTCGCAAAAATGGTCGCCCCGGGCATCAACATATGTGTTGGACCCAGGCCATCACCGGCAAGAAATATTGCGTCTTCGCCTCGATGTCGTCTGTGGCATTGGCCAACCATGGCCACGATGTCCACAAGGCTCACGCTTCTGCGCAACCCCCTAAAAAGCTTGCTTCATGAAGACAAATCCTCACATTCCGTCCCTGAAGCAAAAACGAGTCAGACCAAGGGGATTCAGCCTCGTGTTAGTTTGAGTTTTCGAACACTCGACACGTTTGTTCTCTGATATGACTCAAGTCCCCCTGTGAAAGAACGAGGATGGGAAAACAGAGACATGTGCAAGAAGCCGCAGAGATTTACCATGGCTTCTCTCAGACATACACTGATACAGGGGATGACCAAGCTCCCAAAAGGCCGGTATGACTTCTACCGAAGCCTTTCTCTTGAAGGCCACCATGTCTCCCTCTACACGCAATCAGCGTACAGTCTCTGGAGAAGCTTGATTCTTGATCTCCGTTGAGATAATTTAGGATACACGCATGGTAGACGATAGGAAGGACAAGGGATCTGGGTGTTTGGGTAGGTCGCTGGAAGCTGTTCGTATGGGTAATTGATTGATGACGAGGTTGAAATTATCAGTGTTGTCACCGTTGTAGCAACTGGGCAGAGCCACTGATGGTCGCTCACCCAGCGGGGTGCATGCTGCGGTTGAGCAGGTACATATACCGAGTAGAGCGGCGTCACCCTCGTCCCAAAGAAGGCTCGGCCGTGGAGTCAAATTACACTCCTCTTGGCGAGGGGAACCAAGGGGGACCTTTTGGATGTTCTGCCGCTGGTGGCGCCGCATCCGCCTTCCTTCGCTTGATTGAATCGTCTCACATCGAAGGCGCAGCACAGCGCAGCCCATGTCGTCTACGTCTACGAGTACGGCCTTTCCCCCCTCGACAAATCAGATCCTCTACCTAGTACTCAATCATTTAATTACTCAAGTCACTCTCTCACCTTGATCTGTACATACCTCAACACCCTTCCAAGTATTGCAGTCTTAGCATCAATCTTTCTGTCTTCCTTTTCTGTATCGACAGCTGCTTTGTCTCGTCCCCGCGACTTCTCCTCCGAAACAACGCTCACACCCCCTCCGAATAGTCCACCGCCCATCCTGGCGCATCCTAATTCTCGAGCCTGAATAGCAGGCAGTCAGCGATGGGCAACATCAGCAGCAGACTTGACGATGGCGCCCTGCTATACTTGAAGGATCAAGCGCGCTGTAGGTCCCATTGCCTTCCCCCGCCACTATGGCTAACAACCTGCCGCCAGTCTCCATCAGCTCAATCGTCGTCAGCAATGGCCGACGGAAAGGTCTTTTGAGCATCGTACCCAATGCCTATCCAGCATTGCGTCTACTTGGAAAGCCAGATGCTACGGACTACAGACCCATTTCGTATATTCAAGTGGGTAACCAAGCCCCCCAACGGACCGCATGTCCTAACGTCTTAACAAGGACCCCGATTCCTCCGCCCTTTCCTTTCTTCCAAGGCTCGATCTTGAAGATGAGCTCGAAATCCACTTCACATTCATAACGCGACAGAACTCCGGGCCCCTTCCTGCGACTCCCTCGACGGCTACCCCCGCAGTAGATGCAACAATATCCGGGCTGACTTTCGCCTATGCCCAGAATGCTAAAGAGCTGGATACCCTTGTAACACGCGAGTTTCACGCCGACCCAAATCTACACAAGAATTCCAATGTCCAGTTTATCGGGGATTTTGGGACGCATGGGAGTCATGCAGTTACATACGAATGGACTTGGCACTGGAAACCCCCAAAGACTCAAGAGGACAAGGGAGGAGGCTGGCGCAACTGCTGCAGTTTCCTTGAGTATGATTCCAGAGCCCACAGACTTAATACCCTCGCGTCCTTTTCGTTCTGGGTCCAAAACTCGACCCTTTCAACCGGATTACCGCTGGCTTCTCCAGGCCTGGAAATACCGATCCCGCCTCCGAGGCATAGGATGCCGTCGTCGCAGTCATACCAGTCCGCGGTCAGCGACTCAGAGGGCCCTTCAGAGCCACAGGTTCCAGCCTCGCCACCGATGCGGCCCAAAGACAACCTCCTCAGTGCGCCAACCTCGGCGCCTTCACTGCCTGTTATCGACGTCCAGTGTGCAAGGCCGGGGGAAGACGTTAGCACCGTCGAGGACGGCCCGGTTTTCCGAGCCACCATGAAGGCCTTGGAGCAGAAGACGGGGACTATGAAGGTCCAGATCAAGAAGGTGCTGAAGAAAGCCGAAGCGGCACAGCAGGCACAGGTGGAGTGCAACCAGGCCATGTCCGAGTTTTTACGAGCGCTTCAAGAGGCATCCATGTCCAATGCAACGGCTTTCAAGCCTGCCCTCGACCACTATTTTCTGAACATTGCTCAACAGATACTGAAATATGAGAAGGGAAACAGCACGCTGTTGCAGAAGCAGATCATCGATCCCATTTCAAAGCTGTATAATATGGACATTAAACAAGTCGAGGCAAAGAAAAAGGACTTTGACGATGAGAGTCGAGACTATTACGCCTACGTGGGCCGGTACCTTGGTCAGAGGCAGGATTCTCTAAAGGACAAGAAACGTGCAGAGAGTGATTCTAAATATCAGAGCAAGAGGAAGAATTTTGAGCTCAAGCGATTCGATTATTCGACTTTCATGCAAGATCTTCACGGTGGTCGCAAAGAACAAGAGCTCCTCTCGCAGCTCACAAAATATGCCAATGGCCAGGCCAAGGCATTCCTTGCCACCGCGAAGAAGGTGGAAAGCCTAACTCCGCAGTTGGATGCTCTCGTCAAAGAGGTCTCTGATGCTGACAAAGAATACAACCTGCAAAGGACGGAAAGAGAGGAGAAGAGAAGAAATCTCGAGAAGAATGGGCCGGTTTCCGTGGATCCCGATTCCCATCATCCTCCCCCGACGTCGGCTCAAGCTGCAGCACAAAATGGCCATGGGGGCTATCAGTCAGATACTGATCTGAGCCGGGCGGATAGCACCAGCTCCCAGTTTGGCCATGCATCGATCAAAACCTTATCGCCTACGACGAATTCAACGTTACCTGTTGGCACTGTCCTATCGACATCGCCGAGCGCAGCATCCATCGCGCCAACGCCGAGCAAGTTCAAGGGTATCCGTGATCTTGATGAAAGCTCAATATCCACGACCGACAAATCTTCTGTGGGCCAGTATCGTAAAGAAGGACTGCTATGGGCATTAAGCAAACCTAACTCCCATATCGACCCTAAAGGAGCCTGGCACAAGTAAGCTCTTCGCCAATTCTCCTTGAGGTAGTGCTAACCATTCTTAGATTCTGGATCGTGCTTGATCAAGGGAAACTCTCTGAATACAGCAATTGGAAGGACAAGTTGGATCTGCATCGCGAGCCGATTGACCTTCGCATGGCGTCCGTCCGCATTGCTCGAGATGCAGAGCGTCGGTTTTGCTTCGAAGTCATCACGCCTCAGTATAAGCGAGTTTACCAAGCCACAACTGAGGATGAGATGAATAACTGGATCAATGCCATCAACAACGCGCTGCAGAGTGCCGTCGAGGCCGGCGGGCAAGTCCCTCAGCAGAGTCGAAAAGAACACGTCGGACGTGAATTTGGACAGATGTTCACTGGTAAGAGCTCATCACAATCGGGCCCGCACGGCTATTCGCACCGAAGTGACGCGGGCGGAGTGACACGGCGCATTACTGTGGGTGCTAGACCCACCTACACAAGGACCAGTAGCAACAGCTACGAAGAAAATCCGTCCAAACTGCTCGATCTGATCAGAAACAACGACCACGGAAACCAGTTCTGTGCTGATTGTGGCTCGGCTGCGAAGGTCGAGTGGGTATCTCTGAATCTGGGGATTATCCTGTGCATTGAATGTGGCGGGATTCATCGATCTCTGGGGACACATGTTTCCAAGATTCGATCCCTGACCTTGGACGTGCACTCTTTTACCAACGATATCGTCGAGCTTCTCATGTTGATCGGTAATCGAATCAGCAACATGGTTTGGGAGGCAAGGCTTGATCGGTCTCTCAAGCCAGAGCCAAACGCCACCCGCGACCAGCGCCTGAAGTTCATCACGGCCAAATATGTCGAGCGGGCTTACGTGGAGGCTGTGTCCCAATATGTGTCTGCCGACGATACATTACTGACCTCAATCAAGAAGCATGACCTTCAGGGAGTCCTCAAGGCCATCGCCCAACGGGCCAATGTGAACGCGCACGATCGATCTAGGAACACCCATGCAGTGTTTCTAGCTCTCGCAGCTGCAGACCCGGCTCGTCCAGTGTCTTCCCACTCGAGCACACCGGCGGGAGCTGTCAGAGCCTTCCCAATGGCTGAGCTATTGGTGCAGAATGGGGCCGAGATTCCGGTCGAACTTCCAGCCATACCCCTATCTTCCGCTGCGCAGTTGTATGTTGAGCAGAGAACAGCGCGCGCAACGTCCAATTACGGGGGTGTCACAGACACCCTGGGGCCGTTGCCGATCGTTCACAGGGTCTCCCCGTTGTCTTCGTCGTCAGACGGGTCCAACAAGCTGCAAAAGCGCGGTAGTGCAGGCGCAAGATTTGCGGGCAAAGTGGCGAGTCTGGGAGAACGATAGTACCGTTACAGGTCCAGAATGGATCTTGATGTCGTCATGGGCCCAATCCTTTGCGATTCTTTTGAGGTGCTGGATACTCCCCCACGAACTCGCTCCAAGACAAAGCTGGTATATCTGGGGAGTGATTCTTCTTGAATATGACTATATGATGCATGTTGCCATGATCTGGGATGTTTATGTGGGCACAAAAGGGGTTTGTTGCGAATGGGTTTGGTCAATGCATATCCTACGGTGGTGGCAAGTATCATAGCCGGTGCTACGAAATCTATGCGGAATGGAGGTTTGGATCTTTTGACTCAGCGACCTCCGGGCCAGGAGGGCAGTCGACAAGGATACAGGTTGGCAGCACCGTGGGTTGCCGACTTTGTCGATCCAGGAGACGGGAAAAGAACAACTTGGATAAAGAAACGGCTTTGGATGGAGCATAAGATGATGCAGATGTAATGTAATAACGAGTATTGGGTACTATTTAGTGAATACACCGAGGCACGCTGTACCTTGGTATGACGTATCAAAACATTTACCAGAGTCGAGAGAATAGCCAGTGGCACTATACTCCCTGAGCCAGGGTGAATGATCAAGTCCACCGCATAGTCAAGTCACCCTCTTGATGTGGGATGATTGTATCTTCAAGCAAGGAAAGAAGCTGAAGAAGTAGGAGAACCATGGGGAACTTGTCGTAGCTGGTTGGTTTTTTCTCATCACCTCTTCTTGTATGTAGTAGTAGTAGTCGGATTTTGAATCCTTTGTACCGCCATGGGCATGGTGCATGGTGCATAGTGTGATTCTGACACGCGCAGACAAGAGAAGGAAAATGTCCCTCTCTGCCTGCGTTGCTTGCGCCTTTTATGCCCTGATGCTTGACTCTGAATATTTCACACTGCGCTTCCTTCCTCGATCATCACCGTCGCTGTCACTGTCACTGTCACCGTCACCATTCGGGCCTGCAATTAATTAGGAAAGCCCCTGTTGTGCCCGGTATGTTGCTCTCGTGGCTGACTGGAGTCAGCCAGATCTACTTCCATTCGATATGAGGTGGTGAAAGTTCGCTTCCTCCTATCGAATGAATGGTGAGAGGGGGGTGTGTGTGTGTGTGTGTGTGTGTGTTTTTCATTGCATAAACTTTTTTTTTTTTGTAAACGATCGATCAAGTTCCGCCATAAATCATTTTCACTCTGCCTCTGCGTGGAGGCGCAGCGAGACGCGGTCTGGAGAGTCCTCAAAGAAAGGATATGCGTGGTCCATTGGCGGGTGCCTTTGTTTTTCTTCTGGGTGGTCTCCGAGGAGGAGGAGGGTTCGTCAAACCAACACTAACATGTGTAACGAATTCCAGAGAAATGAACGAGCCATCAATCAGGACGAGCTGCGCGAACAAGGGTGGGGTTAGCTCGTATCTTCTCAACAGGGGCATCTCTACGTCTTTGGGGAGAAGAGAAAATGCAGCAGTTAAATTCCAGGGGGAAAGCAGCATGACCCGGGGAGATTGAACTTCACACTGATGGATGTAGCCAGATGTTCATTGAATGTGCCATTACATTGCCCCTGGATTCGTCAGCGAACCCCAAGAGGACCATGATACAAGCATTCAGGGGTTTCGAGACGATTGTCTCGTCAGCTTGGGATAAGAATAGACTCTGGCAAGACAAGACCAGGGCGCGGAAGAGTATCCAAGGCAGGTCTCAGATGCAGGAGTAAGGAGTTGCGGTGGTGTATCCAACAAGGGAAGGTGACAGAAAATGTGGATGTGATGGGAATGGATTCAGCAATTTTGGACTTTGGAGGAGAACGAGGGACGACAAGCGAGCTTGGGGAAAGACGGGAGTCCTTCAGGAGCCTGAGAACTTGGTTCTTTTCGGGGAGAAAGCGCTAAGAATGCTCCACAACTTCCCACAAGGAAATCTTCGCAGTGTTGGCAAACCGCTCACCATCATAAGCTCATGAGTCGACCTCACGGTGCTGCGGTGCGTGTCTCTGAGTTCGGAAAGACAAGTGGCACCGTAGCGGGTCAGAGAAGCCTTGAGGGAGTGCATGATAATCAGTGATTGGTGACTCTGATCAAGGACCGTTGGATATCGGAGCGGGTAGGGCAATAGTGGCGGCTAGATCGCAACGTGTGCCCGACAGTCAGGGATCGGTTCATTTCAGCTTGACCTCAAATCAGTCGAGATATCTGTAGGGGCGCTCCTTGTTGGTGAGGCAACTATAGAAAGTAGATTGATGGTTCAATGAAGTATTGGGTAGCCACGTTTTGTTGGAAGCGAGTTCTGAAGTCTCTTGGGTGTTTCTTGTAGGTAAGTGACGTGCTTAGCGAATCCTGGTAGCCCAATCAAACCTTCGAGCGAAGGGATTGAAGAACGCGAGGATATCAAACAAATTTTCGTCACGCAGGAAGACACCAAAGCCGTGGGGTCGCGGTAGACGAAAGGGGATTTCTACCCAGAAACAAGCAAATACTCGTCTCCCTTCAGGGGCATAACGAGTAGGCGTTCAGGGATGCCATTGGTGCACCATGGAGATCTAGGATCCTGCGATAATTTAGCGAACTGAACACTCCACCGTCGTGAATGCAGAGTCAAGGTCCTTCAAAAGCCTTCCTTCCCAAATACTAGTGTGCTGTAGTGACTTGGCAAGCCGAGGAGATGGGACATATTTGGATAGAGTGAGAAGCCCAGATACATTCTCGAGCGAATAGAGAGTCAGAACTCACGATCGGCCCCGATACCTCTGAAGAACAGCAGCCTCAGGAAACCAATCAGTGGACCAGTGGAGGAAGAGGGCTCTTCTCAGGTTCTTGCAGTGACGCTCTGATTGGGCCTGTGCTCATTGCCAGACAAACCCGGCCGTTGAAGCCGTTGACACTCGGCCGGTTTGAATTCATGCAGACGTTGTCCATTTGCAACGACAGGTCCACTATCCACGACCCTCAGTGCCACTGTGATGTGTAGTATGTGAACTGTTTCAATAGTCGACAGTGGATGTCGCCAAATTTTCAGAAAATAGACGATTCTGTATGATGATTGGGTTGGCTGAAAAGACAGGCTTCTCACAGTCTTACAACATCATTGGCTGCAGGTTCCTTGCCACAACAAGTCTCGCCAGCCAAAGGTATGTTCAGGAACCTGAAACGCATTGTTATCGACCACACATGGCAGACAATGCCGATCCGGGTCGCTCTGCTTTGCTCCACCGAGTGGTGTGATTTTTCTTCTTCGCAGCAAAGCCTTCTTGCGCAGTTCCATTTCCCTTCTTTGTTCCCGCCACAGTCGCCGAAAATTCCTAGAACACAAAAGTACCTGTACGAGGTGAGCAATCCTGAAGGCCGAGAGACGATCATTTCCCTTTACACGACGGCTGAAAGACATGTTCGGAGACGCCGACCTTTGTTTATGTTGATCGTATCCTGAATCAGCATCTCGTCTCATGAGGGAAGGATTCGAAGATTTCTTCGTATAGGCACGATGCCGAAATTGAGTATACAGGGCGCGGAAGTCTGCTTAGCGCGAACCGCGCCCAACGCTAGCTAGAGACATGTGGGAGGGCAGTATCGCCTGAGGCACAGCATGGTGGAGAGGCCAGGGAAGCGAAACGGCCAGTGGCGAATGCATGGGGCTTTGGAAGAATGGGCTCAACAGGTAAGATCTGGGACAGGCTTTGCGGAAGGGGATGATGGGGACAATGGTAATTAGCTCGAATCAGTGAGGCCAGTCGGAAAGCTGCCACGGAGTCAGAAGAGAGCAGGGGGGAAAGTGTCTCAGTCACCTCTTGGCCTGTCGATAGACGATACGGGACTCTGTAGCTCTAATTATGGCATAGGGATGAGGAACTGAACAGACGGTATTGAGTGTTGGCGAAAACTTCCAGGTGCTGCTGATGGGGTGATTTAGTGTACTAGACGGTCACAGACAGGGGGGATGTTTTCAAACAACAGAGACATTCATGGGAGCCTAGCTGCGAAGGACTTTCCTTTCCTTTAGCGATCAGCATGTTCGAATATAGGAAGTGGAAGTGATAGTCACTGATGATCATGTGGATGAAGAAATGAGGTTGGAACAAGGACACTAGTGGTGCCAAGCCTATGACGCAAGCCCCGGGTTCGCTGGATAGATTTTCCATTCCGAAGATCGCTAGACTTTCTGTGGCAACTCCAACAGATGGGAAATGCACAACAATCGCATCTTTTCATTCTCCATATTTTTCTTTTTTCATCGGGTCGAGCAGGACCCTGCTCCGGAATCCTGGAGACACCCTGACACCCTTGACACCCGGGCTGCTCAGCCACAGGCAAACGTCCAGCCACTCATCTGGAACACATCGTCGGATCTTCTCTCTATGACCCAAGACAAGTTCGTTCTGTGGTGCCGTTTCCGCCACATGATCGACATCAACTGGAGAAACATTGTTGTTGCCACCCAACCTTCGACCCAAAGGACCATTCGGACAGCATGCCACGAATTCGGGCCAGACGCAAATTGCTGATTGACACGGAACAGTCTGTACAAGGTGATGATCAGATTTTTTGACCGTTCCTGCGTCGTTCTAACAATAGCAAGGCTCGTCGTGCGTAGCGATCGTCTGCCGATGATGCCATTCTACCGTCATACTTTGGGTTGGGGGACAAACGGGCAGCAGTTATTCGGGGAAAAAAAAGTGTGTTCTTATCTGCCCCAGAGGTCATGGAATATCCCTGCGCCGGGCCTAACAGCGGTCTCCAATACAACACCCGTCATCTAAACACACAGAGACGCGAAAAGATTTTCCCGTCCACTGCGGGGGCTCCTCCGATTGTATTGGCACTCCCACTTCGTAGCCGATTGCGTGAACGCCACAACAGTTCCAAGCATGATCTACACCGAGGCAGCATTTGTCACATTTGGTTTTTGCGGTGAATACAACAAAACGTAAGATAAGCTTTGCTGTGGTACATGCTGGATAACAAAAATCGTTTTGCAATGACGTTTCGTACCATTTGGTGTCATTCTGAGTGACAATCAGACTGTGGCAGTTCTCGACAGTTGTCCACTTGCAAGGAATCCAGATCACCGCAGAAGCCGAACAGTGGAGCAGAAACTCACAACGTTCGGAGTGTGGCTTGCCTATCCTTGGACGGTCCAGAACTTCCCAAAGAGCTCAATTCAGGATCTACTTTGCGCCCACCCAGGCCCCAACCTCCCACAGGTCGAAAGAACCTAGCACCACCCAATGGTCAGCTGAACTCTGCACCGCACAAATGTAGCTGCTGACGGTACCCGACACTGACCCTTGACCGGAATATCCTAGTCGTCCCAAACATGCAGGACCGCCGCCTTTCCGTCTGGCATCACTCCGTCCTAATGGGCACGCAATCACTACTGCAAACAGGCTTCACACTATTAGGTGGGACCTTGCCCGCGGTCTGTGCCTATTGCAATAAGCGACGGACAGGCGATTCACCTATCTAGCGAATTACAGCCCATGAGGCATACATCTTGAGACTTCACTACCCCTGTCGAACGTTGCCACACTTTCTAACTCGGGCTTCGTGGCTTAGCGGATCCCTTTTGCGGACTCCCTTGGTATTCACTGGTATTTTTCAAGTCTTCTCTTTTGAGCTCCTCCTTGCCTGCCAATACCATGATCCGTCGTCGAGGTATACGGACCAGGTGAACAAAAATCCCTTCTGGATCGCCCAAGGTCATGGTCGCACTAGCTTCGAAAAGGACAGATGAGAGAAAAATCCACGCAGCCAGACCACGTCCCCCACTGATCCACATGCCATGCAAAAACAAACGTACGAAGAATTCCGTACCAGCTCTAGCAGCCCTGCGGATCTCACAGGTTGGAGGCCTCCCGTTGTGCTGTTCTGTATGCGAACCCCCGCTAGGGCACGACTTCCGAGCGATAGCTCAGGGCAAGAGCATTCTTCAGCCACTTGTGGTCTGACGGTAAGTTGCTCCCTTGGGTCCAGATCGATTACTCTGTACCAGCATTGGTGGTCGCGCATTACCGCCGTCTTGTTCTATATCCACAATTGTCCCTTTACTAGTTCACAGTATCGCATATATGATCCGAGCCAATACACGCTTTCTGTTTTGACCGTTCCATCCACCGTTGACAAACCACTGACTCTGCAGTCTGTTCGTTTCGCTCCCGGGTAAAAGCTCCCTGGAATATTCTCCTGGTGAAAAGGAACTATCGATCCTCGGCATCCTCAGTCTCGGATATCGCCATACCGTTGGTGTCTTCCTCACTCCTGATCATCTACGCCTTCGACAAGGGCTCTATCCCCGCTACCCCCAATCATACAGTGGACTCTTCCATCAGCCACCAGCTTGAAGTGGACCCTGAAGCTGTTGTCGAATTTTACTTGCTATGTGCCAAAGGCTTGAGTAGAATGTGCGTCGCTATGCACCCCCCCAGTCATTAACATCCATGCCGCTCAGGCCAGATATGAGACACGGTTGGACATGAGTCTTCTTCTCTCACCAAAGCTCATCTTTTGCGCACCATTACTCAGACCAATAGTTCTGACTGCTTCTCTGTCTAGCCCTCTGAAACACCCTCGAGGACCCTTGTCAAGCACGCTCATTTCCAAATTTGGCGCCGAGCTGGCTGTTTCATTTCCTTTCTTGAACATACGAACAAGATAAAGGAGCCCTCAACAGAATTCCTCTGAACAACCAACGAGATCATTCGGATCTCTCCTGATCCGTGCTCAGCCTCCTGCTCGGTTCGAACAAGATCGACTTCACTTCTAGCTTAGGTATACCTATTTGAGGTACCATCTTTTGGCGCTTAATTTGTTTGTGTCTCACCATTTGGGGCAATATGGACTGACCGATGGCTGTCTTCTGGGTACAGCACTACTATACACTTCCCGTTATATTTGAGGGTTTCGGTATGGGCGACGAGCCTCCCCTTCGACAAAATCCCAGATTGCGTGACAGCGACGAGCATCTATCAAGAGGTCACTTTTCTCCCAGTGTTGTGGTCGACAGGACTGACTTTTGCAGAGCGGCCTCCACAAACGTCTCTACCCGTTCCGAATCCCCCTTCGGGACAACCCGCCAATATGGAGTTCGAACCATATCCTCGACAGCAGTTTGCCATTGGAAACTTTCCAAGCACGGCAGGGCTCGATATGTCGAGTGTCGCGGCGGCATTGCCAGAGTACCAGATGCGCCATTATCAACAGTCGCCATATACCCAGCCTTACCAACCCTCCGCTTCCACTAATCCATCCGTCATGTATCAATATCACCAAGGGCCGCATTTTGCAGGTCAGACTGCCGCTCATATCAACCCCCCGTATGCTCAACAGTACCCATCGCAGTATGTGCAAGGAACTCCGTCGCGGCAGCAGCAGCAGCAAGGAGCGGCTTATCCGCAATTTGTTGGCAACCCAGGAGGCCCAGGCGGCTCTCAATCGTACCTAAATCAAGCGTTTATGGTACAGCAGCCAATGATGCACAACCCAGGAGCGGCTGGTCAACAACATCCGCATTCACAGTTTTCACAACCACATGGGGCCGCGGGCTACGTTTCGCCCTATGGCTCCCGGCTGCCAACCGCCTATCCGGTGCCACAACTGCGGCTCGACAACAGTCTTGCACAGTCTCAGGCAGCAGGAGTTTATCCACAATCAAATTCTCAAGGTATGGAAAGTCTATAACCGCGTTAAGGGGTTTGTGCGTGACTGACACATCTGACCTGCATAATAGTCAGGAGATCTAGCTCAAATTCGTCACTACAGACATCCGTGCTCAGAGGTCCTCCAAGGAAACCAAGGCAATCTGGTCATGCCCTCTGGGTTGGCAATTTACCCCCCGCGACACATATAATTGACCTCAAAGATCACTTCGCAAGGGATGCGACTGAAGAAATCGAGAGCGTCTTCTTGATCTCGAAGAGCAACTGTGCCTTTGTTAACTATAAGACCGAGGCTAGCTGCACAGCAGCGATGGCTCGCTTCCACGACTCGCGGTTCCAAGGGGTGCGACTGGTTTGCCGGTTACGGCGTGGAAGTTCTGCAACAGCAACATCATCGCAAACTGCGAGCCAACAACCAACGGCATCTACCGAAGCGACAACCGAGGCCGATACAGCGCCCAATGAAACATCGGTGGTTGACGGGGCAATTACAACAGAGCCAGAACCCATAGAGAAGGTGAAGGAGAGGTTCTTCGTGGTAAAAAGCTTGACCATTGAGGATTTGGAGCGCAGCGTCGTCAGTGGAATATGGGCAACGCAAGCCCACAATGAGGCCGTGTTGAACAATGCGTATCAGGTAAGTGTGATGGCTGATGGGAATGTATCGACTTTGCCATTGACAGATTTCAGACCGCAGAGAATGTTTACCTCGTCTTCTCGGCAAACAAGTCTGGCGAGTACTTTGGATATGCGCGGATGGAATCGGCGATCGGCGACGAGGCCGCGGCGAATATCGAATACCAGCCACGACCGGAGACGCGAGAGCCTAGTCCAGCAGACCTGCCTTTGACCATACCGACACCGGCTACGGCGACCGCACCCAAGGGACGAATCATCGACGACTCAGCTAGAGGGACAATCTTCTGGGAAGCAGACTCAGAAGGGAAAGAGAAAGAAGAGCAACACACAGATGATGACCCCGGCAATGTTTCAGGAGAAGGCTATGAATCAACCAGTCCAGCGACGCCACAGACTTTTGGGAAGCCCTTCAAGATCAAGTGGATGTCGACGGATCGCCTGCCTTTTTACAGGACCAGAGGTCTTCGAAACTCATTGAATTCGAATCGTGAGGTGAAGATTGCCCGAGATGGCACCGAGATTGAACCCACTGTCGGCCGGAAGCTGGTGAATATGTTTCATCGTCCTCCTGTGGCATCTGCCAGCCCTGGTGCCACTCGGCCACCGCAACCTCATCAGGGGCCGATGGGGGGGATCATGTACGGAAGGAGTTATTGATGTGATGTTTTTCTTTAGGGATTGCCGGTTTTGTTTTGTTGTTTTTTATATTTTATTTTGACAGATTTTGTCATT
The DNA here is from genome assembly GCF_001642475.1 of Fonsecaea monophora. Lineage (NCBI taxonomy): Eukaryota > Fungi > Ascomycota > Eurotiomycetes > Chaetothyriales > Herpotrichiellaceae > Fonsecaea > Fonsecaea monophora. The sequence continues at coordinate 28,990 of NW_019173935.1, read as the reverse complement.
GTGATGTTTCATGTTTGTACGACGACATGATGCGACGACAAGAAAAGCAAGAGTAACGTCAACTCCGAGCAACAATATTCGAGTCGCCTCGCAGGGCCACCGACAACATTCTCTTTAACTGGTTTATCCTCGCTCTCACCACCCTTCTACTTTCCCACCGAGGGACAAAGAACACGAAAACAACTGAGCTTGGCAGGCCGAGCCTTCTTTCAATTCATTGTGAATGGGGGGTTAAAGTCACCGTCGTTGAGATGAAGAGAGGCTGATCTGGGGAAGGACTTTTTGAGAGCTGCAGAAACGGCATGAGGCGAAGAAATGAGGGTGATGGACACACGCCAGACTAGGGACACAATTAGTTCATGAAAGCGGGTCTTTGTTCATGGGTAGAAGGGGGAATCTAGGATCGACAATTGCTCTATCTCTTTCTTAGGTTGAGGATTCATCGACCTCTCGAGTCGAGTTCCTGGACCAATTCCACAAAGTCCTCGTCGCCAGCTGCTGCCAGTTTGCGAAATTCGCCCATGTTTGTCTTGAGCCACTCGTCTTCCTCGCCGACCTGGATCATATCGATTTGAGTGACATGAATTTGTGGGGGGGGATGAAAGAAAAGATGCCAGAGAAAGCGAAGCTGCCTCAGGCCAGGTAGGTAGGAAGGAAGGGAGCCTGGTGGGAGGTTTCGACTCTCATTATAAGATATGTATGGGTGGTGTTTATCACTCACTTTTGGCCTGGCGATCCCGCACTCGACAGCCGTCGTCAGGGCCGCCATCACCCACACCGTCCTCAGTCCCAACTCGCCTTCCCTCCCCACGATGTCCTCCCACGCCTTGATCACGTCCCGGCAGTGCTCGTCGTAGAGTTCTTTGGACCGATGCTGCTCCCCGGCCCGCGTCCGCAGTATCACCCGGTTGTACACGGCGCGCCGCCCGTTGCGGAACACGATCTGTCCCGAACAGTCCGTGTACCGCACGTTGAGGAAGAACCGGGGCGTCCGGAACCGCGTCGAGTGCAGGTCGGTAAAGGCCCTCGCGAGGCGTTCTTGTTGGTCCGCTGTCAGGGCGACGACGTGCTCGACGTCGTAGAGAGGCATGGTTGGTTGGATGCCTAGATGCCTAGATGACTGGATGATGTGAGGTGACCTGTGCCTGTTCGTTTTTTAATTTTTATTTTATTTCTCTTGTTGTATCTGTCAAATTTTGTCACGGAGATTTCTCTCGATCGTGCGCAACTACTAAATAGTAGACGAATAACTATTATAAAGTCACATTTCCACTCGCGGGACGCTGAACGAGGTGCTTGTATACTAATCAACGAAGACAAGTCGCAGTGGTTTCCGGGGGACAACGCCGATGATGGACCGCGATCCGGGTACAAATTGCATGGTTCATTGGCCATTGGGCAGTGGAGTTTGGAGATTTATTAATTATTGTTATTTCTTGGAGTCAGGCTCCTTTCTTTCCAGTTACTTCACAAGATCACATGTTCCTGATCATCACGCAGCGCTACTATGTACGAGGAGTACTGCGTCGATAAGGACCAAGTGTGTTGTTGTTGCAGGGCCATTGGGGTTCGGTAAGAATCATTGTGGAGGTATATCAGGAATTGTCGATTCAGGCTACATGAACTCCTCGTTTGATCTCATCGGGTAAAACATGCTCTTATATCACAAGCCCTGCTCGCATGGTGTTGCTGGATGACTGTCAGTCATTTGACGGCATAGATTTGATATGAAGCCACCCATTCATTGAAGTCAATCTTGCTGACAGGATCGCTATCATTTTTCTCGACGCAATAGGCGCCCGCTGTGCTGCTCTCACAGCAACTCTTCGACAGGGTCGCCTCCATACAACAAGGCGCCGCGACCTCCGCATCATGGTAGACGTTCAAGTCCTTTCCGGTGTTGATAAAGACAATGCTATCATGTTGAAACCCAGCCTCCTCCATCCAATGTCGATATTCGTCAACCAGGCTTGCACCCGCGACGCAGCCCACCAGCAAAGCTGCGTCTTGTCGTATATAGTCTGGCATGGGCTTCTTTGCGAGAAGATCGCTGATTGCGACCCGCCCACCTGGCTTGAGGAGTCGATAGATTTCCCTGAAGACGATAGGCTTATCTTCGTCCGGGACCAGGTTGATGACGCAGTTACTGACCACCAGGTCAATTGAAGAATCTCGGAGGGAAATCTCCGTGATTGGTGCTTGGATGAATTCCACCAGGCTCTCTGGCAGGTTTGTCTTCGTGGCATTCTTCCTCGCCAATGTGATCATTGCTTCACTCCTGTCGATGCCATATATCTTCCCACTCGGTGAGGGACCTTTTGCCAACATCTGCTTGGCGGCGATCAAACAGTCAAGCCCTCCGCCCGATCCGAGGTCAACCATATTCTCATAGGGCTGAAGGTTCGCCGTCGCGAGTGGGTTCCCACATGAGAGGCCAAGGTTCGTCCCGGTGGGGACGGACGCCAGGTCTTCTGACGAATAGCCGAAAGATGCTGCAATGTGAGTGCTTTTGGATGCCTGGACTTCACTAATGTCGGCACGAGAGGCGAGGTCGGAATACTTGGTGTTGACAGTCTGATAAATTGTGGCGGCGTCCATTGTTGCACGAAGCTCGATACAACGTTGACAAGATTGTGCAAAGTAGGCTGAGGTGGCGAACTCCTGTGGGCTTTCCAACGTGACACGTATTGGAACAGACAGTGTCCCGATCTGGAGGTATCGTGCTCAGGTTTAATACATCAAGCGGTGTGTCACGGCCTGGGAGCTATTGGCCTGGCATCGTAGGATAAGGACCCGCGTACAACCAGGACTGATGCGGTAAGGGGAAATATGCAATGTCATGGTTGGTTAGTTCCGTCACAGCATAGCGAGACACGCCTCATTGGGACAACTAGTGGACAATCGAGGACGAGGTCAACACCTGGTCATTGAGTTTGTGGATGGAAAGGACATGGAAAATAAGCAGCCGCTGGACGAATCAAAGCGCAGGGGTGACAAGCTCTTGGCGTCTTGCCGCTTTAGACGTGTGTTTGTGCTGTTGTGGTGGTGCTGCTCAAAAAATGACGCAAAATCGTTTTTTCGTGCCGTCGCTGCCCGCCAACGACAATCCTCCCTCCGACCAACCAACCATACCAGCTGGCTTCCAAACAACTGTTTCCACGTGCTCATATTCATGTTGATGTTGTGAAGAGCGCGCTTCTGGCTCGTTGATTCATAAACGCGGATGATTATTGATCGCGACTCTCCACCTCAGAGCGGAGGCACGCCGCGGATGAATAATGAGCCTCACATCATGGGCTCTTATACACCAGTGGAGATGAGCGCCCAGGGATCAGCATTGCGGCCAGACTCGAGTTTTCCTCCCATAGCCATAGATCCTTCGCGATCAGTGCCGCCAATGGAGGCCCCCCAAGCCAAGCGCAACACGATTAATCAACGGCGCTGCCGCGCCCGCCGACAGGTGTACATTGAAGACCTCGAGCGCCGTATACGCGAACACGAAGCCCAAGGCGTGCAGGCCACTGCAGAAGTGCAATTAGCAGCGCGCAGGGTTGCGGAGGAGAATCGTGCCTTGAGAGAGGAAGTCAAGGCTTTGCGGGAGCAGAACGAAATTCTGCAGAGGTCGTTGGCCGGGCGTTCTAGCGGGTTTCCGCAGAGGGAAGACAAGGTGGACGGTCCCTCCTGTGATGATGGACGACGGAAGATCAGACGCACCGGCCCAACAAGGAAGAGCCGTGTGTTCGACGGCAAGACATTCGCACAGGGCACTCCCTTTACGGTCATGCCAGCACCACCAAGTCAGCTTCGTGAAATAGCCGCCAAGCCAACCAGCAATAAAATGACGAACTCGACGACAACTGTGTTTTCTTCACGACCTCCATCATTCGTATCCGGACCGCCTCCGAGCTCGTTCAGTGTGCACGACGTCGCAGCAGTCAACGGCCAAACGCACGAAGACCGTATGTGGACTCCACTTGTTGAAGAGGTAGACTATACCCCGGCGCTGATGCCTTCGCCTCCGTCTTCGAATTTCGCCACCTCCGACCTTGAGATATCATCAACCGCACGCCATCCATCTTCCACTCCATCTCCTACCGTCTCTCCCGCCCCATACAGGCAAAGACTTTGCGAGCCGCCCCTCACGGCAAACAGCACGCCCTGTCTCGAAGCCGCCCTCATCATTGCCAGTATGCGCGGCGTGCCTTGCGACGACGTCAAAATGGAGACCGAAATTCTCCCCGAACTAGGCTGTCACGGACCTCTCGCGCGCCCTCAATGCATAGCACCCGAGGCCTGCAGGATGGACAACCGTGAACACAACATGCGTCGATCCGAGGACATTAGTACCACGGCCACCGGTGGGGATGAACCAAGTTCGGACCTATCCAGGTGCGTCGTCGACAACGGGCGACTATTCGGTATTCTCGCGCGGGAAGGGTGACGTGGTTTGGGGGGAAAATATATGGAGAGAGGACGAACGGTTACCCAAATGGGTTTCACACCCCTGATTCTTGCCGCAATAGCCAAAGAAAGATCCAGTACAGTAACGGTACCAGTAAGACCAGTGCTGGCGGAATGAATGATGCCCCCTCTGTCCTGTCCCCCACCCAAGGAGGTGTGGTTACACGGGGAAAAAGAGGCGAACAAAAAAACGAAAAGAGAAGAAAAGAAACACCGTCCTTTCAGTCTGTATGAAGCATTTCTCCCTCGTTAGGGTTGGGAGAGTTGATTCTCTCTCGGTATTTGGCCTGGGGATTTGGGCCTGGGAGGGTTGGGTGGGTTGGGATGGTGGAGGGACTTGGGCTGTCTAGTTATCTATCTGTCCACTAGAGCTAAATACTAGTAACTTGACAGGAGTTTATTTGTTCTCATTTCCGGAGTCCGGTATCGTGTAGTATAGTATCGTACGCTGTACCGAGTAGTGTACTGTAGGTAGGTATCTAGGGTCTAGGGAGGTAGGTACGCAGGTAATATCCCTCCCTACTTGCCTCCCAAGGTAACTCAAACTACCTATAGGTATGTAGGTATGGTATGGTACGGTATGGTGTCACCAGCACCTCGTATAGTACAGTAGTATAGTAAGGTATGTCTGTACCGGGCACGAGGTATGTAGCCGCTTGGCTAGGTACGTGCATACACCCTCAGTCACTTTAAGCCCAGCACCACCACCAGTTCTTTAGCAGAAACATTAAGAATCTTTTTCACATCACTTGGAAATGAATGGCGCATTGTCTATTCTGGTCGCGCAACTAAATCTAGCTTCTATGGCTAGATTCTCTCAGGGTATCATTGATTTATCTTCATCCCTTGACCTGGTCCATGTCCGGTCAAAGTCAACCATACACATGAGCCCGGCATTCCACATTTTACATGGTCAAATGCCACACTCTTCAAACAAAAATTTCATACCGATAGCTCACTAAGCCCATTTGCCAAGTAGTGCCATCAGTCCGGCACCGAGACACATGGTGACAAACGCCGCCATCACCGTTTGAATGCTCGCTTTTCGCATCGAATTGCTAAACATAAACTCATGGGCCATCAACTCCACCAAGCCAGTGTAAATCAGAATGCCAGCAGACACCGAGTCAAAGATGCCGTTCACAATGAGTGTCGTCTGTGAATTGGGAGGATAGCTCTTCCTCACACCTAGACCGATGGCGATGGCCAGAGGAGTGCTCAGGCCATAAGCCAAGGCCAAGATGTATGGGGTCCATCGTCGACCCTTTGGCCACGGTGTTACCGCCAGCCGGGATCCCAGACCCAGTCCCTCAAAGGTCTGGTGGAATATGATGACGATAAACAAGGTGTTGAACTCGCTGCCGGCCACAGCAAGCGTCAGTCCGATGAAGACGCTGTGAAAGATGATGCCGAATTCGAGGATGAAAATTGCAGTCATTTGCGCTTTGTAATCCTCGAGGCTGAACGGGTTGGCCGCCTCCTCAATTTCGCTGTGTTCACGGACATGTCCCAAGTGATCTTCTCCAGGCACATGCGTACTTTGGGCCCGAGATACACGAGTAGATAGTGGCATGCTCACGGAGATGGGATTATCTTTGTACGGCGACGAATCGGCAGCGTTCGTCATTTCTGTGTTGGTGGTGGACCTGTCAAGGTCGAAGGGAGGTGTGTGGGTTTCGTTATGGCTATGTCCATCGTCGCCGTGGTCATGAGCATGTCCACCGAAATTGCCGTATCTCATGACCATCAACTCAACAAAGAAGAGTACGAATACAGTCATCAGCACGATACCTTCGACCCATGAATATTCCGTTATGGGTCCAGTCAGACATGGATCGGTCAATGCCTCATTGGCAGGAGCTAACAGGTGGATGAAGGCGGTTGCGATAATGACTCCAGACCCAAAGTACTTGCAAATGAAAAACACCCAGCCGGGCACTTTCAGCCCTTTGTGCCTGTTTGCAAAGATGGGGAATGCCGCGCCTATCGACGAAGTGACCCATATGATGAAAAGCGCGGCTACCCGTAAGCCGATGCGACCATCGTACTCGTTGCCTGTCTCACAAACTGGGGCGGCTTCGGATTCATCTTGCCGAACAACCAGATCAACCAGGGACTCGAAGCTGGACATTTCGGCGCAACAGTCAGCGGAAGCGGCTATCAGCAGGTTGCGGCCCTGTAGCGTGGCGGGCTGAAGCTGCGGGCAACCGCACAAGGTATGTGAGGTGTAGCTGGAACAAGTTAGATCTTGTATACGTGAGCAACTCGTGGTTATGCGCCAGCTGAGAAGCTGAAGACCTTACCAGGCGAGATCCCGAGCTTGCAGAAAACTCGAATGAGCTTTGGAAGATACGGCTAGAGTTGACGGAATCCCACCAGATGCAGATCCCGGATGATAAGACGGAAATGTACAGGCTCTATAGGACAGAGCACCAGCGCGAGCACCTCTTTCTGTTTCTTTTGGAGATGGGATAAAACAAAGTACAGGTTCTTCCACCCCTGCTCCTCTGGAAGAGTGAGAGAGAGGGAGGGGAGGCAGTCACCGTCAGGATGCAACGACCGTGACAAAGCCGACTCCAGTGAAGCAGACAGAGCAAGAGTGGCACAATGGGGGGAAATGAAAAAGTGAGGACCTTAAGGTGAGGGAACGATGAAAGGCAGTTGGAGCATTATTGGATGAGCTCGGCGTCGAAGGACCCCCACGTTATCTTTGATTGGGTCAATGTCGCATTTTGAAGCATGGAATCGGCAGGTACCCGTCATCGCCAGTCAGCACCTGCCCAATCTTAACCCTGTTCATCAAAATGAGCCAATAATAGTTGGCTGATTAGACAAGGCTGATCTCTTGGCACCCAGCCATCTTAAGGTCCTCATTTTCTCCAAGATTTCACTATCCCCTTTGCGGTAACATTTAGCTCCAAAAAAGGAAGTGTCCTGGAATGTGAGTTCTGACCGATCTGGACTTGGACAGTTATTCGTCTGTGCTATACTTATACATTGGATGTGGAAAGACATTACCATCAACCTCTTTGAGGATATCACAATCCAAGAAGGGCACCCGCTTCGCCAAACCCACGCTTTCGAGGCGCAGAGCGCCCCCATCGAGGCACAGGCAGCAGACCTTGATACACCAACCACGCTGCCAGTCCCATCATCGTCATCGTTGACGCGACCACCCCCAGATACATGTCTCGCTGTTGCTGGAGTCTCGCCAATTGCAGCTGTTTCTCGCGGTATCGTTCTCGTCCTGTTCCATGCGTGTTACCGATTTCCGAAACTCCATGCAATGATCCTATCACAGGGATAGAACTAATACACCGCTCAACCACCGCCTGTAAGACCCGCGGGAAACTCTTGGGGGCGGGAATTCGCCATGGCAATGACAACTGGGCGACATCTCCTGGTTTCCGTCCCAGAACCAAAGTGACATCGATGGGCGGACCAAACACTTCCGCAACCCGACTCTTCACCCATTGGTTTAGGTCATTATGTTTTGTCTGTAGAGACTCCCGCAGCCATCCATGCTCCAGTGCCGGTGTCTGCATCAGCGCCAGATAACCGAGGGCCAGACAGTCAGCGCTGGAAACCTGTTCACCCACTAGCCAGCTCTTCTTCCCCAGCATTTCACTTAGAGGCTCAAAGAAATCTTCAGTGACAGCATCCAGTCGGAACCGGTTCTTTTGCTGGTGCCGGCCTAGTAGCCCCGTTACCGTTTGCCTGGGTTTTCTGAGAGACTTTGGTATGTGTGCAGTTAGCCCTGCGTTCGCCTTTTTATCCTCCTCTTCTTGCGCACTGTCCACATCCAAACTGCTCAACCCCAAATGTTCCGATCTCTTCTTCGCTTGTGCGCGCCATTCGTGCGGTAAAGTCCAGCTGTTCGGCCATGTCAATATATCGCTGAGAGCTTGTCTTGTGTGGTTGAGGTAGTTGTCACTGCTGACGTATAGGCTGAGATCGAGAAGAGGTTGGCCAAGTGAAGTGATCAAGGCGGAAAATGCCACGCAGTCTGCTTGTTGTTGGGCGCTGAGGTCTTTGTCTAGGTCTTGTTCGCCATTGGAGATATTCCGAAGGTAGTCGACGATGTTGGCGAACCCAGCGACCCAGGTTTCGCCATCACGCAAGGCAGGGAGTTCTCCCAAAGGACTGACGCGCGCATCGCTTGAGGGAATCAGCACCCAGCGGTCAGGTTGCAGGCATTGACGGAGGTAACAAATTGTAGCTAGACATTGGGCGTCGATAGAAGGAAGCTCAAATGCCGGGCCCCAGATATGTAGTTCAAACACCATTTTCGAGCAACATTTTCTGCCGTAGTTCGAAAAAGAGGTTGACCTGCGTGACTTTCTTGGGTAGAATTGCAGACTACCGTAAGGGGCCTAGTCGGTACGGTGTACCATGCTCGACGCGAAGTGCAAATTGTTCTCCACGCACCAACGACAATACTCCAGGCTGGCACGGTTGGCTGCAAGGCGCACTGAACTCGAACATAACCACAGGAGAGTAGAGGCTTCGACCGACAACCAAGATCTGCCGCAACGCCTTGACGAAGACCTGCGATGATATCTGTGAGAATGACCGACCCACCAGTCGTGGTCAACTGAGAGGAAATCTGGAGAGCGGCAACTACGTCAGACAAACGAGGTCGCAGCACAAAAGCGGGGAAATGTCTGTCAGACCAAATATCGACTCCTTCCTGGCATCTCTGCCGCTTTAACTGTTCCTTGGCTACCCTTGCAACCCAACAACATCCTCCCTCTTCATCGCCACCACAATCACATACCACCTCCAGAGTATAGCTGTCGCACGGTAAGAGGGCAGCTTGAGTCTCGCTGATGCATGAATCAACTCCGCTTAGACCAGTGTCTGGGCACGGTCTCGTCGGCGGCCTTCAGGCGAAGTCATATCGAGAGCCTGATCCATAGCTTGGGTCATCAGAAAAACATCACTTTCGCGTGGGCGAGGACGGATCCAGAACCTCAGCAGGATGAAGCCAGCTCAATCAGCGGAGGAGGATTGCCAACCTACATTGCGCATCAAGCCGGTGTGAATTGCCTCGCCATCGACGAGAATGAGGGCCGCTATCTCTTTTCAGGAGGAGCGGACTCTTCGATCCGCTTGTGGGATCTCGAGGAGCATGAAGGCTTGTCGCCGCCGTCAGCGTCGCGGAGTGCATTGACAAAATACATTCCTAAAGCAGCCCTGTCCAAGAGCACCCCCGACTCGCATACTCATGCCCTCACCTCAATCTCAGTTTATCCCTTCGATCCTACTCCCTCCACCCTCCTCACAACCTCTTATGACAAGACCTTGAAAGTCACGTCAATAACCCCTTCTGCCCTAACCCCTGTCCACACATTCTCCCTGGACTTTCTTCCCTACACCCACTGCCTCTCCCCACTTCCGGATTCGTCGCCCTTGATCGCCGTCGGAACGGCCCACCCAGCCATCCGCCTTCTTGATCTCCGCTCAGGGCTGTCCACGCATTCCCTGGCAGGCCCCAACGGCGCCGTGTACAGCGTGTGCTGGTCCCCAAAACAATCGCATCTCCTCGCGTCCGGCTCCACCGACGGCCGCGTACTCTTCTACGACATCCGCCGAGCGAATGCCGTCTTTGCTTCTTTGGACCTCGACGACGCAATCGGCATCATCGGCGCATCGGCGACCACCGGAGCAGGAGCCCGTCGCGAATTACTAGATTTCAACGCCCTTGCGCATAACGGTCCGGTCACCAGCGTGCAGTGGTCTCCGACGGGGGACAAGGTCATCACTGCGGGCCATGATCAGCGCATCCGCGTCTGGGACGCCGCTTCAGGTCGCAACGACCTGGTCCACTACGGACCGAGGATCAGGAATGAGAGGCAAGGCGAGTTGAGACCGCTGATCTCTCCGCGGGGCTGTCACGGTGTTGGGAAGGAGATGCTCTGGTGGCCCAACGACGACGGAAGGGGCATGGTGTTTCAGCACCACTTGAGAGAGGGCAACTTGGTCAGGATCTTGAAGACAGAAGGGGTCAGGGCCTCGGATGTGCAGCGCGCAGGCGCGAAGAAAGGTGGTGGCAGAAGAGGCGCCTTAAGCGGCAGCGGCGTGGGTAACGTCGCAAGGCTGACCAGCGGAGGAAGGATAAACGCCATGGTCTGGCGGGTCAATGCCGTCGTGGGGGAAGGCATAGAGATGTACACGGCCCACGGAGACGGAAGGATTTGCTCCTGGATGCCCACCCAGATAGCAGACGAGGACGACGACGAGGAAGAAGAAGAACACGCCGGACCTACCAGTGGCAACACCGTCCCGGTCCTGAACGAGGCTGAGCAGAGGAAGAAACGCAAGCGAGATCTCATGGAGGATTTGATATCAGGCTTGACGAAGAAGCCCATCACCTTTTCGTAATTTTTTTCAACTTTGGAGAAGAAAGGGAAAGAAAATCCCATCCTACAATTGGAGAGGAACACATACAACGAAGCATACAGCAAAAAATCAACTCGTTGGTCATGTCCGTGCCATCATAGGCCTGTGTATTTATACATCCAATATCTGTCTCTGGAGGTGGGCTGGCTGCGGCAGTCTGGTCCTGCCAGGTATAGCCAGCCATGCGGTAAGATAAAAGAACAATAGTACAAACATCCTCCAAAAACGCTCAAAGGACCTGACAGATACTTTCCTCTTGGTTCCCGATGCCATCATAACGTCGTACTGTACAATTTTTGCGGATATGGAGTATTTTCTCCGTCTTAAAGAGTCTCAGCTGTGCAATCTTAACAGAACGCTTTCTTTCCTGGATCCCGTCTTAATATACCAAAAACGCCGCTGCAACTTTATATACTGGGGGTGTCAATCGCTGATCGTAATCACCTTGAGTGGTCCAACAATAACGTCGAAACATTCTGCTTTCTTTAAAGCAGATAATTGATTCGATTCTTTTCAAGCATGCCCGGAACATGTCCAGGCAAGTCAACAACGCCGATGCACAATCAATATCCCTCAACGAAATTCACTATCGCTTTGGAACAGTGAAGTCGTCCTTTGTCGCAATTTTGAATCTTGTATTGATCCCGGCGACCATATCTGCCGCGGTTATGTGCCCCGCATCAATTAACTGCTCCCTTGATGGTCCTGCGACCTCTGTTGCCATCATACTGCCATAAGTGCGGAGGGGACCGGGAGGCGGTGGGAGGTCTGGTCCCACCAGGTACGGAGCCATCGAACCTACGCCATATGGATTATAGCTCAGGCTCGGGGGTAAAACGTGCTGATCGTATCCAGGGTTTGAAGAAACCGTTGAGACGGGAGTTGAGATAAAGTCGTTGCCGCCACCTGGCCAGCTTTGGTTCATTTCCACTCTATAGAAAGCTGGCATGCCCACATTTTGTGGGTAGTAGGGTATGTTTCGCGGTGCTGGCAGTTGACGGGGTGCTAATTGTGGCGGTCCACCTCTTGGTTGATGTTGAGGTAGTTGGCCTTGGACCGGAGTCAGCGATTCAGTCTGGGCTTGTTGCTGTACGCTCATCGACGGACTTTGCGAAGAGCTTGTGTGCAAAGACTGGGGTTGAGATTGATTCGGTAAAGGCTTATCTGAGAAAAGAGGAGGTATTGCTGGTGCTTCTTGGAATTTGGCGGTTGTTGATGTAGAGTTTGTGGACCCTCCACCGCGATCGAGATGAGACTTGGGGGCTGTTGTGGCCGTGGTGACGGTTGTGTTGGACACTTCCGCTTGCTGTCTTAGTGGTTCTTTCAATCCTGCATTGTCCGTAGCCTTTTCAAGAAACTCAACAATTGGTGAAGAGAAAGGCGATTCAAAGAACGAGTCATTATCGTTGGATTGCCGCGTCTCGCTATTGTATTCGGCAGGTTTCGTAGATTCTTCTGTTGCTGTGGTGGAAGGAGACTCGGCCACAGAAGTTTGTGCGTCAAACACAATCGAGGTCACGGGTTTCACTATTGGTATGGCCGACACAGATCGTCCAAGAGGAGGATTCGATCTGCTCTTTGGAGGGGCTTTTGTCACTTCGTTGCGAGCGACTTGATGATTGAGCTCACTCCCCGACTGAGTCACTGGAGACTGTGACATTCGATATTCCTGTTGCCTGCGAGCCCATCGCTCTCGATGACCCGACATCTCATTTTCTGCTCTTTTCCTGGCAATCAACTGTGCTATCGTGTTCGGGTGCGTTGCTAATACAAGTGCTTCGCCTGCCTTCAGCGGAGGTTCCTCGGGTTGAGTCGTCGTCGGAATGTTTGTATGTGGCGTTTGCGGAGAATGCGAACTCGGCTCCGCAACAACGGTTGTGGATTTTGCGTCGGCTCGGAGGTGGGCATCAGTCTGTTGTGCATTCTGTAACGCTGTCCTAGAAAATGTTGGCTGATGGACGGCTCGAGATTCACGCTGCACTTCGGAGAAAGAGCGCTTTAGAGGATTGGCCTTGGTTGTAGCGTATTGGCCCACGCGAGGGGCGGTAGAGTGCGACGAGATCGACTGCGAGGAGGATTGAGAACTCGGTCTATGTTGCGACTGTGTGGTCACAGGGGTAGGATTGGACGATGCCTGGGATATCGAGGTAGAGTTCGAGAGAGGATGGTCATAGGGCCCCGTCCTAGACGCCATTGTTGCAGCGAGGGAGCGTGAAATGGTAGAGAACTGCTGCAGCGAGGCGGGGATCTCAAAGGACACCGGGATTCTGGAGACTGCGGAGAGCGGTGGTGAGGGCCAGCCCTTGCGACGCGTCATCCTGATGGTGAGAAAGCGTGGGTAGGCATCTTGTATGGATGAAGGCAAGGTGTACAATTTGACTCCTGTGATCGAAGGACATCGTTGAGGGAGGTTGGCTGCGCGAGGCGTTGGAAGCGCTCAGGTGGTGATTGGTAAGTGGACAAACCGTTATGTATGGAGGGCGCCGCTGACGAAATCCCAATCACAATCTCCATCTTTGTGATAGACAGGTTCCTCAACAAAGCTCACATCCTCACTCCGAATTCTGTTGACAACTTCTCGCATTGTTCGTCTATCTGTTCAAAGATTGCTGTTCTTGCTCAATATGACGGCTACTACAATTTCACCCAAGTTACGCTACGGCACGACCACTTGGCCGAAACTCTCGATGGTCATTCATCTCTCACGTCTCCTCAGCTGTTGCTTTTGGCTAAGCTACCCCAAGCGAGAGGAACAGAGTTGATTTGCATGTCTACTGTGGAGAACAGGCCTCAGCGCTGTGACGAGGTCGAAATCCCTCTGGCGGTGCCTGACCTTGTGAAGGGCCCTGTTTCGGGTAAAGCCTCTTTGAGTCGAACAGAAAAACCTTGTACCTTATTCGGGAACTGACGCAGTGGCCTTTGTAGGATCCGGGCTTGAAGGATCTTCGCATCCTTTTCCGGTCCCAGGACAATGGATCGCTGACAGTCGACGATTCGGCTGTACTTACTCGATCATCACGCGATGCGCTACACTGCTGGCAGTTCACCCCCTCAATGGCCAACATTTAAGAATTTCCCGCCCATCTGATAAGAAGGAATACGAGGGACACACCGGTCCATGGGAAGTTCTCCAGACAGCTTTGAACGTGGAGTTAGCCGAGGATATCGGAGACTCATGTCCGCTTTTGAGCCTGAGCCCCTTGGATCACAACCTCAGCCCAATATCAGGGTTCCCAATCATCTCGTCCGATATGCCGAATCCAATGCTGACCCCAGATTCCTCTATCCCATCAGGTCCACCTTGTGGGTATTTGAGGGGATGCGGGGATCTACCATAGCGTGACCAGCACCAAATCAAGCGACTCGCCTTGCTTGCGCGGTTCCGCTTCAACCATTGAAGAGGCTTGAGTCCTTGTAATAGGCTTTGGTCTTTACATGCTTCCAGCAAGCGAGCAAAAGGAGGAGAAGCTGCTACGCTACATCCATTCCACCGGATCTCAAGCACGTTGGGACGGCGGGGTCCTGTGTATATAAGGATACCAACAATGTCCGAGTGCTGGATCTACCTGGCTGCCGTTACCTTACATCCGATTACTCATACGTTTCCACCGCCCTCCAGCTATACGTGATCATCATGGGAGACCCATCTGAGCCCAAGGAACTACCCGAACGCGTTCTGAAGAGAGATCTCTTCGAATTTGGCCGACGACGCAGGACCGATGGGCCTTATGCGGATAACCTTGACATCGATGTATTGATTGTTGGCGCAGGGTTCGGAGGCACGTATCTCCTGTATGAGATGCGTAAGGCAGGCTTCAAAACCGTTTTGTATGAAGCGGGTACCTCGTTTGGAGGCACGTGGCGATGGAACGTATATCCAGGTAAGGGCTTTTATCTCCCAAACCATATCATTTGCTCAATTGACTCTGGCCTAAGGCGCCCGAGTTGATTCCGAGGTTCCCATCTATCAACTTGCCATCCCAGAAGTATACAAGACCTGGACCTGGACGACCAACTACCCAGACTACCACGAGCTTCAAGCATATTTTGACCATGTGGATAAGGTCTGCGAACTCAGCAAAGACTGCGCGTTCGAAAGCGTGGTCACCAGTGCCGAGTTTGACACAAACTCTGGGAAATGGAACATCAAAACTGCTGATGGCCGCAATGCCAAATGCAGATTCTTGATCATTGCCGCCGGGTTTGCAGCCAAGAGATATATCCCGGACTATCCCAGCATGGAAAAATTCAAGGGAATTATGCACCACTCTTCATTCTGGCCCCCGGAGGGCGTTGATGCTCGCGGCAAGAAAGTTGCCGTTGTTGGCACTGGTGCCTCCGGGGTGCAGATTATCCAAGAATGGGGCCCTCAAGTCGAGAGCTTGACCGTCTTCCAGAGGACACCCAATCTTGCATTGCCCATGGGTAAACGCGACCTGACCAAGGAGGAGCAAGAACGACTGTATCCCGTATACGGCGAGCTCCTTCGCATGCGGGAGAAGCACTTTGCGGGTTTCACCTATGAGTTCGAGGAGCGTAACACCTTTGAAGACACCCCTGAGGAGCGTGAAGCCGTCTACGAACGCCTGTGGAAGAAGGCGGGCTTCGGCCTCTGGCTGGGTTCCCACAAAGACTTCCTCTTCGACATGAAGGCAAACCGCTGCGTCTACGACTTCTGGCGCAAGAAGCAGGAGAAGCGCATCAAGAACCCCGAGAAGCGTGCTCTACTCTGCCCTGTCGAGCCTCCGCATCCCTTCGGCGTCAAGCGACCATGTCTCGAACAGAATTACTACGAAGTCCTGGACAGCGACAATGTGAATATTGTAGACATCTCGGAAAAGTCCGGTGTCAAGATTCAAGAGTTTACCGAGACCGGTATCAAGACCAGCGACGGCAAAGTCCACGAATTCGACATCATTGCCCTGGCGACGGGCTTTGATATCACCACGGGTGGAATGACAAATATGGGATTGAAGTCCATCAACGGCACCACCTTGCACGATGAATGGAAGGAGGCAGCCTACACGTATTTGGGAACCACGATCTCGGGATACCCGAACATGTTCCATCTCTACGGTGAGTCAACAGTCTCAACACAGCGATCTACCAATGAACTAATGTCCCTTTGTGTAACAGGTCCTCACGGGCCGACCCTCCTCGCCAACGGCCCCTCAGCCGTGGAAGTCCAAGGCCGCTGGATCCGCGACGCTATAAGAGACATTGATCACCAGGGCATTAAATACATCAACGCAACCCAAGAAGCGAGCCAGAAGTGGAAGGATCACATCAACGACCTGAGTAACATAACCTTGCTACCAACCACAAGGAGCACATGTGAGTTTCCTTTCTTCCCGCATTATTCCCCAAAATCTCCAACTGCCTGGAGTTCCCTCCCTCCCTCCCTCTCTCTCTTCATTCTTTCTAGGCACACAGACATGGCTGACTTGGTAATCTTTCGTTCTTCTTGCTAGACATGGGCGGCAGTGTTCCAGGAAAAGCATTCGAACAGGTCAACTATGCGGGCGGCATCCCAGAATACGTCAAAGAGATCCGCGCCGTGTTGCCCAACTTCACGGGCTTCCACGTCGTCAAGGCCTAGAGCGCTAAAGCCCCTGAGGCGGTTGCGATCCAGGTACTCGGTATACATTGCGAACCTAGGTAATTGGTCCAGCCTCGTCCGACAAGAAGGAGGTGCCCAGG
This sequence comes from Fonsecaea monophora, assembly GCF_001642475.1. NCBI lineage: Eukaryota > Fungi > Ascomycota > Eurotiomycetes > Chaetothyriales > Herpotrichiellaceae > Fonsecaea > Fonsecaea monophora. The sequence continues at coordinate 12,427 of NW_019173935.1, read as the reverse complement.
CCGAGGCTCCACCCTCTGGCGCTGTGGAGGATCGGCGGTGTCAGGAGCGGATGCCGTGGGGTTCGTCGTTACAAGTGTGCCCTTCATAGGTGTGTGTAAAGATAGGGGGAGAGGAGGGGAGAGCAATCGAGATTCTAGTCCTAGTCACTCAGTCAGCCAGTCAGCCAGTTAGTGAACCAGCCATTCAGTCAGTCAGTCAGTCAGTCAGCTAGATAATTAGCGAGTAGTTTTAAGGAACTTGTTTGAAACAAGGCTCACTAATGGAGCGATGTTGGTATTTATATTGCTATTGAGCTGATTGCTGTTCAAACCATGACAGAATCCAAATCGACCGCCCACCCCGTGACCTTGCAAATGATGTTGGTCATTCCGAAATTGCCCGCCCATCATCCCAAAGTACTGCCAAATAGTCCTAGTGGTACATCTCAATTCCTGGAGCAGGGAAAATGGCCAGCCCGGCTGTCACCGTCGTGTAAGTTACCCCTTCCCTTCATAATCACGCAACGCTGTTTCAGCATCATCCAAGACGGGAGGGAGCCAGCCCTGCTGCTTCCTCCAGCAGTGTGGCTTTGACCTCTCATCACCTACATTTCCTTCAGATCACTCATTGACTCGTTCTCTGCCCATGCACCCCATACTCGCGGGCTCAATCGCCATCGTAAGCACACCAGAGTTTTCAATCATTTCTTGTTGTCCATGTACATCTTCGTCAGGCTGGTGATCACTGGCGCCAGAGTCTTGTAGTGTTTCTGGCCTTGTTCGACTAGATCGTTAATGTTGTCGAGTGAGAACCCCTTTTTCTTGTCCTTTCGGTCGTGGTCACGGTCTCGACTATCGTGGTGATCTCTGTCTCTGTCCCGATCCCGGTCTCGGTCTCGGTCTCGGTGACGGTCTCTGTCGCGGTCAGAGTCATGGCGCCTGCGATCCCGGTCACGGTCGCGATCACGGTCTCGATCTCGATCTCGCTCACGATCGCGGTCTCTCATTCTGTCTCGATCAGAGCGGCCTCGATCTGACGCATAGCCATCGTCGCGACGTGAACCACCACCGCTGCGGTGTCTGCGGTCGTCATAGCGATCATCATCTCTTCGGTGTTTTGGGGCGTCCCGAGGATCAGATCTATATCCCCGCTCGCGGTCGGAGTGTCTGTCTTCGGGACTGCGGTGACGACGAGGCCGAGGTGGCTCGTCATCGTAAGGAGGATCGTCTCGACGGCGACGATCCAGCTCTCTCTGTGTGTGGGCGCGACGAGGTGGAGGTGGTTCAAAGTCATCGTCATAATCTCTGCGTCTGGCTGACCGAGCAGCAACGACCTCTGGTTCCGGAATAGGTTCTCGGTATCCTTTGGAGCGGCCATAGGCCACCCCAGTGCCGTTGCCATTTCGTGGGTCACGGCGAGCTGCTTCGTCATCATTGGAAAAGCTACGTCTTCTCCTCGGTGCAGCAGTATTGGATTTGCCTGATTTGGGATCGCCATCCTCGCGATATCGGGGTGGGTCGTCTTTCACATCACGACCGGATTTCGGCTCAATGTCTCGAGGATCAGCATCTCTCTTGCGTCGTGGTCCGTCACGAGGATCGAGGGGCGCAGGGGATGGTTCATGGTGAGGGTGGCGGGGTGCCGACTTTCGAGGGTCGCCATAGTCATCGTCATCTGGGTAGCGAAGACCGCCGTCGGTGTCGTATCGGGTACGGTCTCGGCGTGGACGTGGAGCATAGTCATCGTGGGAAGACATGGTGGATTGGTGGATTCGAGGTGAGAAGAGGATGAGAAGTCAACACGGCAAGGGTACGAGTACTTGTATATGAAGAATTGCCTCGAGGGAAATCAGCAGGACAGAGCCGAGACCGCTTCGAGGGTTGAGATCATATTGCAGCCCAATGACCCACTGAGGTACAAGGGGCGCGGGACTTTGTTCGATGGCAGCTGGGTGATTTTGGAGGATGGGAAAGTCGCACGAGATGAAGCAGGGTGGCAGGTGGTTCAGCTGGAGCATGTGAGAGTAGACATTTATTCCTTCTGGAGTGTCGGAGTTGGTGCTCGCAGGTTTCTTGCGGCCTAAGAGCCGTGACTGATGGTGACTGGTTGGTACCTACCTGCCTACTGCCTGCCTAGGGAAGGGCTTGGAAGGGGGATCTTCAGGGTGGGAGGCCACACTCCTTGATTGCCCCTAAAACTCCAGTGACTCCCTAAACCAACCTCCCGGCAATTTGTTGCGTCATTTGACCCTGAAGCGAGTCCTGGCCCCGACCACGCCCGGCGTGCCCCTCCTTGCCCTCTCACCCACTTATCCACTCTACCGAGTTTCTTGTCCTCGTATCTGCCTGCGCCCACCGCCTCTCCTGACTCTCTTCCTATCATTCCATCCCCTTTCAGCTGGTCACGCTGCTGCAACGAAAAAAACTCTATCTGTACTCGGTACGGCAAAAGAAAAAACACCTCCGAGCAGAAGCAACCAGAAAAGCGTCCACGCGATTCCCCCAGTCCCCGAGAACCCACCAATCACCCCGGATTTCCCAAGTTGCCGCTACCTGCGTGCGCTGGACCCTCTTAAAGTTCTTGTATGCGACTCAATCACCGGGTTAAGCACAGCACTTGCGCCATTCTTTGTTCGAGCCCTGGCGATTGTGGTTAGAAAGAATAGTAATACTGGCCAGCAGCGCCCCGCTCTTCTTCATCTAGGCCTGGATATTAGTTTTACGGCGCCGAAAGGCTGTAAAAAGACGCTTGCGCGAATAGCAATAATCCCTAGCAAACATGCTCCATGATTCGCCCTGTGGTTATCCGCGAAAGCCGCTTCCTCAGCCTCGCCCCTGGAAATTCGACCAAGTCACATTGACGAGGAGCTTTGGTACTGAACGCAAAGGATGCGTGAATGTGGATCTATTTGGCTGGTTTTGAATCAAAACGCGGTGAGCGAGTTCCCATTAGTTCTGGAACATCACCCTTGCTGGAAATTCCCAGCTTGAAAATGGTACCAGTGTGTGATCATTCCACCTTGGAAGATCCTTATCACTTTTTTCACACGACACTTGAACACATGGTGTCAAAGCTGTGTGCTACCCCCCTCTACTCTCGTGGCTTCTGGACAATTACTTGTGGAAGGATGGTGTCTGGACTATGACGGCTCAATGTCAAGATTCAGTTCAGTGTTGCAGTGCTGCGATTCAACTTCGTGAGCCGGAGGATACCTGCTTTCAAGTTATGGCCATGGTCATCCTAGTTGAACTCTCCTACTTTGCTAAAATATCATCATCGAAATACCCTCCACTCTGACAGGATCTTCTGACCGACCCCTATACTCCAGCCATGGGACTCCTTACTACTGAAGCAACCAACCTACCACTATTCGGGAGACTGCAGAGTGAAATCTGAGTCCAAGGGAGAGATGTAAGTCAATTAATTCGAAACAAGCTATCAGTTGGGGGGTCGACGCCTGGTTCCCAGCATGAAACGATTCAAGATCATTTCTACGAAGCCAAAATGCTGTCTACGACTTGCAAACGCTCACAGTCGCATTTCGGTCCCGGGTTTAACACTGAGGATGACGCCACATAGTTTCTTGTTATCGATGTGACCTAGATGGGTCCTGAAAGGAACGCGGTGTAGTGTTTCAGAGCTTGACTATATGCAGTCCGCCGTGGAACAAAACGCTACATTCCGTACGGATCCCATTGAACGACAGAGATGCCTACCAAAAGGGGTTTACAGATGCTCGGGCTCATCTACCATTCTTGTTCCTTGCCCTCCTAATCCTCCTTCTTGCTCTGGCCAAGTTCGGTGATCTCTAGCAAAAATGGATGAATGCACTGCTCATTTTGACGACCTGGACCTGGAGACAGCTGATCTCATTCTCAAGCTGCAGCTCCAAGACGTCGAAGAACTTCGTACTAATTCCAAAGACAAGAATCGGGATGGCGAGCTCAACGATGCTCAAGTGGCACTCTCCTTGTTTGAAGAGAATATCGAAAGCATGCGCTCGATTTTATTCGATCGACAGATGACACAAAGCATCACAGCTGCTGTGCGAGCAGACGCAGATGCTATTGCCGACGTTATTCGCGAGGAAGAAGTCGCTTGCGAAGACCACGCTCATGCGCATCGTCTGAATGGAAGTTGCGTCACATCCGAAGTCCACTTGCAGTCCAGTGATCTCAGCAAGAAGATTCTTGCAAGACTTGCGGGACGTTACGTGTCCCAAGATGTCGGCTATGAGCTGCTCAAAGATACCGAACCCGACAAATGGCGTGAACCAGATGACCATGGTCAGGCCGAGAGCTCCATAAGCGGGTCTGCTCGCGAGCACGCACTCCGTGACCCCTCCACTCTCCGATGCGTGATCTGCCTAGAGGTCAAGAAGTACTTTGATGTGATCGAGGTACCCTGTGGCCACGGCTATTGCAAACCATGTTTGCAGGACCTTGTCAGTAGGGCCACCAAGGACGAATCGTTGTTTCCTCCCCGCTGCTGTCAAGAGCCTTTCGAAATGAACGTGGTCGACATCTTCCTCACAAAGGAACTCAGAAACCAATTTGAACACGCAAAAGTCGAATTCGGTACTCGAGATAGGACGTATTGTTCTCTGGAGACATGCTCTGCCTTCGTCACTTCTAGCAACATCGAGGGGGATATAGCAGCTTGCGGGAAGTGTGGTACAAGGACCTGCACCTTCTGCAAAAAGCGAGCCCACGACGGTCATTGTCCAGAAGATCCTGGAATGCAGGCCACGCTTAGCCTTGCAACTGAGAGTGGATGGCAGCAATGCTATGCGTGTCATCGGCTGATCGAGCTCGATGTAGGCTGCAACCATATGACGTGAGCGTTCCCTTCTCCTGCTTGGATTCTCATGACTAATTCAATCTAGATGTCGATGTGGTGCACAATTCTGCTACGTCTGTGGTACTCAATGGAAACAATGCGGCTGTGATCAATGGGACGAGGGCAGATTACTTGCACGAGCAAACACTCTCGCCAACCGTGGCCGCCCCAATATGGCTCGTGACGATCCCGGAAGATTGGAGAGAGCTGTGCGTGAAGCAGCCAATATGCTACGAGATAGGCACAACTGCAGACATACCAGCTGGCGATACATTCAAGGGCCGCACAACTGCGAAGAGTGCTTCCACAGCCTACCCAACTATATCTTCGAATGCAACCAATGTCGAATCCAGGCTTGTAATCGGTGCAGAAGAAATAGGCTATGAGAGGGTTGGGGCCTTTCGACGCAGCCATGGGAAAAGAGGCTATGGTGACGACCTATTTTGGTAGTACCGTGCAATATGAGGATTGAAGAGGCATGATACAGCAACGGTTCCCAAAGCAAACTAAATTCAAGCCGTATTGTTTCAACTATCTCTATTAGATACTTAGGGACTTATTGACCTTGTTGATTAAAGCAGAACGCACAAGGCTGAGGTCACCTCAGAATGACGTCATTAGGAGCCTTGAGCGGTCTTATTGGCGGAACACGATTTGTCCGCAGGACTCCAAATGTTTGCTGCTAAAGGATTCTACAAGTACGTCTCGACGTGTGCCTCTATACAACACATTGCTGAGCAGCTCAGCGGTTTTCATTCCCTTTCTCTTCTCGATCATTTTCCAGCGCACAATCTTAACGCGCCTCCAAGACCTGGATCCTCATCGCGTCCCCCCATGCGCCCAAACTTCATCCGCCTCGCCGTCACCAACCCCACGAATCCCCTGTGCAAGACAATCGCAGAGTCCTCTACGCCGTCGTCGCGTCTCCGGAAGTCTCCACCCCTATCTCTGGATCACTTCATCCAGCGCCAACGTGTTCTCTCGCTCTACCGCGACATCCTGCGCTCTCTGTACCGACACATGTCCCAGCCCCAGAGAGGGGAGAGCATCGCGTATGCGAAAGGCGAATTCACGCGGAATAAAGACGTTCGAGAGATCGAGAGGATCAGGTATCTGATCAGTACGGGCAAGGCTGAGTGGGACGGCGTCAGGAGGGGCGTGGAGGAAATGGGCCCGGCGCGAGGATGAGGCTGAGCCGGATGGAAGACCTGGTATCCATTGAAAGTTTCCCAGCAAACGTGCTATACAAGGCTACTTGGGATGTGACCTACCCACGGCCGAAAGAACTCTGAACTGTTGATGAGTATGTGGTGGCATTTATTGGAATCGAGGTCAGACAAAGTCTCGAGAGTCGCCGCTTTGGCGACATGTCCAGGTTATGGCAGTCGAGGATGCCATGTCTGGCAACTTTCGACCAAGGCGCAGGAACAAGCCGCAAGCTGGCTCTCGCTGGAATCGAGGATTGGGTGCAGCTACCCGCAGTTTTGAACCATCCTCACCAGTCGAGACTGACTGCTTGTTACACAAAGGGAATTGCCTGGAAGCCTAGCTTGTAAGGGCACCACGACGTGGAGATCCTGTGCATAGTTATACCCCAGCAATATACTTTTATTTTTACAGGACCCAGTCCAAAGAAGAGTGGCGACGATAGTAAACTCTCGTGATCCAGAATCGCCTCACAGAATGCTCGAGACAAAATGTCTCAGGACCTTTTCCAGGCATCCCTCGTTCTCTTCGCCCACATACCAGGACCCCAGCCGTCCCCATTGACCTCCTCCAGCACACTCTTATTCCAGATGGCCCAACTGCTCTTCTTCTTGTCTCCTGACCCGGCTGCTTCAGGGAGCGCCGACCCTTCCTGAGCCTTCTGCAGCCCCTCCTTTCCGCCCTCAATCACTTTTTCCGCTTTCTCCCTGATATCCTCGCTCATCTCTCTGGCGTCTCGGCTCATCTTCTCTATCTTTTCCCTCCACTCCTTGTCCTCCTGGTCTCTGGCCTCGAGTTCAGCCAGCCACTTCTCCCTCTTCTCTGCAGTCTTCTTCTCCTCCAGCTTCGCCTCAAACTCCTTCCTCCGCATCCTCTCATCCTTGTAGAAGATACTGCCCGCCACCAACGCCAGCAGCGTGAAGCCCTGGGCGTAGATTCTCGCGCGGAACATGCGATTTGTTTGATGATGGTCACCTGCGCGGATGGATTTGGTCGCCATGTACAAGGCGTAGCATGTCGCGGCGCAGCCCAGCGGAATCAGAGGTTCTTGACGTAATTTGCGCCATAGCTTTTGGAAGCGGGATTCTTCGAAGAATTCGGGTGATGAATCAAAGCTGGATGGGATGGCGGTGGCGGTCAGGGGCGATGGCCCAGCCGATGTGGAAGGGTCGTCGGACATTGTTGTGAGGTATTTCCCTCAAGAATCTGCGTGGACGAACGGGTGTGTCGCCGTCTTCGCTGACCGGTTGTTCCACCACAAGACAGGATGAGCCTTGAGGAGATGGTTAGGAGTTGAATGCGGTGTTGTGCAGGACGAGTCGAAAGAAACCTAGAGGTGGAAGTCGTGACGTACGTCGATCTGCTAGCAAAAAACGCGGAAATATGCTCGCGTGCGGGCTCGAATTAGAGGAGTCCAGATAGACAGCACAGACCTTTCCTCTGAATTGGCCACGACTGGATCTTGCTGCAAATCGACTAATCCTGGCTTGGCCTACCCGTTGGGTGCCCGTACAGTACGAAGGTTAGGGAGAGGTATTAACAAGTAAAAGGGCGCCTGCTCGATGGGGGGATGTTGGAGCTATCGAGAGCTTGTGAGGTCCTCTAACCCTCATGAGACAGGCGGAATGCGGGGAGGATGAGCTCCGATAATTTTTTGAGTCAACAGGAAAATCCTACACACTTTGTTCATCTGTAGCACGGACAGCCACCTACAACACAATTTCGAGAGAAATTGACCTGTCCCCAAGTACCTGAGAGTCATTACTATCGCTGGACGTCACCATGGACGCCGCCGATCCTCATGTCAACGGCACGACAACTCCCTCGACGCCGATGCGATCAAGTCTCGCGCTGACCGAGTACACCGCCATGCCCACACCACCCTCCGAAAGGGCTGACCTTCCTACCTACGACGTACCTCGAGACTTCCTCCTACCCTCGGGCTATCCAGACTACTTGCGGTTGATCCTCACGTCCCGGGTCTACGATGTTGTCAGCGAAAGCCCTCTCAGCCATGCCATCAATCTCTCCAACCGTCTCGAATGCAAAGTCCTCCTGAAAAGAGAAGACCTACTGCCCGTCTTCTCCTTCAAGCTACGAGGCGCATACAACAAAATGGCTCATCTGCCATCCAAGATCTCATGGAAAGGCGTCATTGCTTGCTCAGCAGGTAACCATGCGCAGGGAGTGGCTTACTCTGCAAGACACTTGAAGATCCCTGCAACCATTGTGATGCCACAGGGCACGCCAGCCATCAAACATATGAATGTCAGTCGCATGGGTGGAAACGTGGTGCTACATGGACCCGACTTTGACTCGGCCAAAGACCACTGTCATGCCTTGGAGAAACAGTATGGGTTGACCAATATTCCACCATTCGATGATCCATATGTCATTGCAGGGCAAGGGACGATAGGTATGGAGTTGTTGAGACAGACGTCCTTGCAAAAGCTCAAGGCTATCTTCTGCTGCGTCGGTGGTGGGGGTTTAATAGCTGGCATCGGGGTGTATGTGAAGAGAATCGCCCCTCATGTCAAGATTATTGGCGTCGAGGCATCCGATGCCAATGCCCTGGTCGAGTCCCTCAAGCTTGGGCGGCGGGTGCTACTAAAAGAAGTCGGCCTCTTCGCCGATGGTGCCGCTGTCAAGACAGTGGGGGAAGAGACATTCAGACTTTGTCAAGAGGTGGTGGACGAGGTTATCGAGGTCAGCACGGACGAGATTTGCGCTGCTATCAAGGATGTCTTCGAAGACACGAGATCAGTATTGGAGCCAGCAGGGGCTTTGTCACTAGCAGGTTTGAAGAAATGGGTCGCGCAGAATCCGGATACAGATACCAGCCGCGAATTGGTTGCGGTTGCCAGCGGCGCCAACATGAATTTTGATCGACTGAGATTTGTCGCGGAACGTGCGACCTTGGGTGAACAGAAAGAGGCTCTCCTGTCTGTTAGTATTCCAGAACGCCCGGGCTCATTTGTGCAGCTCATTGAGGCCGTCCTCCCACAAGCCGTTACAGAATTTGGATACAGGTATTCATACACCGACCAAGCACATGTCATGATGGGCATCACGGTTTCCTCAGCTGGCGCAAGGGCACGAGAACTCGACTCACTCTTTTCCCGGCTTGCAGCTGCAGGAATGACAGCCAAAGATCTTTCTGAGGACGAACTTGCAAAGACACATCTGCGATATCTCGTCGGTGGGCGGTCCGGCGTCAAAGATGAAAGAGTTTACATGTTTGAATTCCCAGAGCGACCGGGAGCTCTCTTCAAGTTCCTGAGGACATTGCGACCAGGCCAGAGTATTACACTCTTCCATTATCGAAACTATGGTGGTGATGTGGGCAGGATCCTCGCAGGCATACAGTGTCCTGAGAATGAGAGGGATCAGCTGGAGGACTTTTTGAAGGACATTGGATATCCTTTCAAGGAGTGCACGGACAATGCCACGTATAAGATGTTCTTGCGGGATTAGGATGGGAAACTGCATAGGATATGGTGCTTAGACTTGAGATACCCTGGCACGGCGTTTAGGGAAGATAAAACGGGCTGGAGAATATGCAGGCTGTGGTTAGATCAGGCAAAAGACCAAAAAAATATATTTTGGGACACAGACGGCGGTGTAGAGTGGTCTACCAACTCTTTTTGCGCGTAATTTGACACCTTGAAAGTCGATCTTCCCGACGTGTCGAGTTGTTAAGTGACAATGATACATGTTCCATTCTTAATCCTCGACGTAAAAAACTCGGCAATAATAGCTGGCGGATCAAAAGAACGACGACGTCTCTGTAGAGTGATGGTTTGGCTCGTGTGAAAAGAAGATCACAAGATCAAGCTTTTTCTTGTTGCCTTCAAACTTCTGCTTTTCGCCCTCTCGAGATTTCCAAATGAGATCGTCTTTCGTGCCGGCGGACAACGACTTTTGGGATAACTTCGCCTTCGGACTTTTTGAAATGAGTCGCTCTGCAATTGCGCGAGAATGGACTCAGATGCCGGTTATACAGAGGATGCCGAGGACGAAGTGCCAGTGCCTGACCCTGTCTTTCCATCATTCCCTGCTCGACCTACAGTTGCTGGTGCGCCGGACATCAACACATCTCAGTCTCGTGGTCCGGTAGCCCCGCGGACCGTCCCGTATGTGACAGCAGACGACAAATTCGCACAGGGGGAAGATGGCAAGACATATTTCACGCGATCGAACCGCTACTTCGGCCCCGCGTCCACGTGGAACTCTTGGACGAAGGCGGAAAGGACAGTGGCTCTGAGTTTGGACCGTGTGCGCAGCCAGGACCTCAGTATTCACCTCTTTGACGCTTTCGGGCTGAAGCGCAAGCTGCGGCAAGAAGGAGTGGGAGGGAGGGAATCAAAGCGCAGTAAGAAGGGCAAGGAGAGAGCGTCATCGGTCCTCTCCGCGACGTCGAGGGACGATGAGGACGAGGCTAATCAGGCACGGCACACTGGGGGGAGAAATGGACTGGCCAGATCCTGGACAGCCTGGCCTATGCCTCCTGATCAGGTTCCCCGGGAAGAATTATTGCCCCGAATGGAGGGAGATGGCGGGTATCGCATGGCAGTCGACTCGCGGCCTAGTGCCAACCTTGAAGAATGGCTGATTGCCACCGCTACGAGGATCGCTCGAGAACGATGGAATGAGAGGCGCTGGGAAGCCCCATCCACGACCGGCGCATCACAGAGGGATATGAAAATCGACCATGGAGAGGCTGAGGTTGATGTGTCCGAGGATAAAGAAGCTGTGGAAGAGGCAGAGAGTCCGGACTCGCCAGAAGCCACAGAAGAACCAGTATTCTACTCCCAACCGTTTTCGTTCTACGATGATGATGATGCTGCTGAGCAGGCGTCCGTTCCCGCCGAAGGAGAGAGTGACAGTGATACGAGTGAGATGGAGCGACGCCCCGTTCCCCTTGCGGACGACGGAAAGGCGCGTGAATACTTTCTTCCCAGCGCGCGACATATCCTGAGCAAAGTCGATGATTTGTTGCTCGGTCTTCATAAAGCTAGATACGCATACGCCGTCAAACCACAAAGCAAGCGCAGGGCGAAATATTCTCACAGTCCCGAAGACGACACAAGCGAATTCGCCCGGGGAAGAAGCGGTTCGCGTCCTGCTGCTAAGCAGAGGGCACGTTCAGCGTCCGTGTTTACCGACATATCGAGCGCATCGGTTCCCTCTGCTGCTTCTGGTGCACGCTCCCGAAGGGTCGAGAATCTCGGCTTACGCGATTGGAGCGATGTGATGGGCATGGCAAGCCTAACAGAATGGGATCCCGCAGTTGTAGAACGTGCAAGTCGGCGATGTGCAAAGCTGTTTGACGGGAACATGCTGTACCGCACTTTCTACGAGGGAGAGGGCAAGGATGGGAGAGAATCACACTTTACGGAACACCTTGCTTATGAGTCTGAAAGTCAAGCGCCATCTCGGATGGGAGAACGAGATGCTGAATCCACCGAAGACGAAGGTCTTTTAATCCGCACCTCCAGACCCTGCGAAAGGTGTCAGGCGACGAAAGCCGAATGTCAGCCCGCGAACGGCGAACATGGAGGATCAAGAACGTGCAGAAACTGCCAAGAAATGGGTAACGCATGCTCAGGAATTCAAGTGGAAGTGGTCAAGGATGATCGAATTTGTCCACATCAATCTTGTCCGAGACACAAGGTTCCCTTTCGCAAAAGATGGTACCTCCATCGGCACTTGGAAAGCGTACACAGGCAAAGACGTGGTTCATGGGCGATCAAGAAGACGCCAGGTTCGCGCAGTGCTAGTATCAGCGCCAACAGCGCCAATCTCGAGTTTGATACCGACAGAGAATCAGACAACGATCCGGAGCACCAGATCCTCTGCCCTGTCCCATCATGCCCACGAGCACGAGTGCCTTTTTCAAAGGGCAAGAAACTCTACGAACACATACGACGGATGCATCCAGATATGGACGTCGATAAAGTCAAGAAGAGTGAGGCGTCACGCAGGGGGGAGAAAAGAGGTAGATGGCGGGATGAGAGACGGACGAGGAGTAAGAGTAAAAGTCGGAGCAAGAGTCGCTTTGGCGATGTTAGTCGCAGTCAAAGTCGGACTCGAAGTCGACGAGCCGGTGCGACGAGGGAGGATTATGGTGAGAGTGAGAACGAAAGTGAGTGGAGGTCCAAGGATGAGGATCTATAAGAGGGAGATGAGGAGTTGATGTTCTTGGTAGCGGCGCCTCCCTTTCCAAATATGCCAAGCATTCCGCTTAATAATGTAGACGTCAATGAAGGTTCCTGTTGTCTCAGATAAATCAGACCCTTACCTCATGTAGCCTAGCGGCTATTAGCGTGAACGCTAACCTTTTGCGGAGCAAAAGGCCTTCGCAGAAGGGTCTGAGCACGGATACGTGTAAACAGCCGATCG